>NW_028327174.1:202931817-203663692 GCF_987537825.1 Furipterus horrens | reverse complement strand
AGATAAGCATAAGAGGGCGCAGCACAGTGGGACAGAGGCAGCGCTGCTGTGCCCAGATGCCCCCTCCTCCAGGGAGCCCTCCTTGATGCTCCCACTTGGGAGGACCTCTCCCACACCTTTGGCCCAGTGCCTTTTGCGTCTTTTCCTCCCCTGTAGGCACTATGTTGGGAGTAGGGGTGGCAGCTCCTAGGGGTGGGGCACATGAGGGGGCGACAGCTGCAGCTGTGTGCTGCCAGGGACCACTAGGGCCTCCTTGCAGCGAGTGCTCGCTTGCTCTGAAATGCTTACCTCCCACGCTGCCATGGTCCTCGGGGCGACGTCCCAGCCGCGGACCTGGCACTCGTCCCTGCTTGTGGGGACCAGCTGTGCTGTCCCGCTTCCTGTTGCTAGAACATTCCCAGCTCTTGCCCCACTCGGGGCCTGTGCACGTGCTGTTCCTCCCTGGCTGCCCTTCCCATATCACCCCGTGGCTGCGCACTGCTCCTTCCTGTCTCAGTTGGGAGTCACGCCCAGGGACCCTCAGGTGTTGTGGCCTCGGCCCCCCGCAGCCTGCCTGTCTCCTTCGGAGGCGCCGCACACCCTGCGGGAGGTTTGTTGGTGGGGCTCCCGTCTGTCCCTTGAGGGGCTGCAGGGCCTGCCTTGTACCCTGGTGCCTCCCCACCCGTCAGCATGGCAGGTGAGGGAGGAACAGGGCTGGGTGCCAGGGCGGGGCTCCCCAGGGGCGGCGCTCCCATTTCTGGGGTCTGCCGCTGTCCCCCCCACCCCCGTGGGAGGGATGACGGGGAGGCTCCACTCTTGGGGACGGTCCCTGCAGCATTGCTGGGCTCTGGGTAGTGAGCTCTCAGGGCCTCGGGTGCTTGGAGGAGCTGAGTTGGGACAGTGGCAGATGGAGGGGTGGCAGCTGGGGCCTGGCTGAGACCCCACCAGCCCCTGACTCTTCTCGTTTTGTAGGAGGGGAGACCGAGGCCCGAGCGACTCCCTGACTGAAGGCCAGGGGGGAGGCTTGGGGAGGTACTGCCTCCTGGCTGCACACCCCAGACCAGACTCAGGGACGTGGGTGGGGGACCCGGGCGGTCACCGTGGCGGTGACGGGCAGGTGAAGGTGGCGTGGGAGCCTGGATGTCGTCCTCGGATGGACTGCATGGGGTAGCTGCATGCAGCGCAGGGCAGAGGAAGGGTTAAAAACTGAGGGAAGGAACAACGTTTCTCATTTTCTCATGATTTAATAAAAATGTAAATCACGGGGTGGAGGACGACCCTCACCGGCATGGCGTTGACTGGGGTTAACTGTGCGCTCCTGGTGGCCAGCCTGCCTTTGTCTCCACACCTCCAGTGTGTGTCCTCCCGCCCGGGAGCCAGGCAGCGAGGGGCAGACACTGCATCCCCCGCCCAGTGGACTGGGGGCTGGGTGCTGGGGTGCCCGCTGAGAAGGCGGCCCTGGAGGGGCCTTCTGTGACCTGGCCTGGGGAGCTGGCTTCCTTCGGACCCCCGCACCCCCAGCTCCAGGGGTCCCAGGGGCCTGGGCCCGTGGCAACGATGGGCCTGCTGCAGCTCCGTGGGGGTGACCCTTGGGGTGAGGTTTCAGGATGAGGAGGGGCAGCTGGGCGGAGACATGGAGGAAGAACATTCAGGCTGAGCAGCATGTGCGAAGGCCCTGTGGTCGGTGTGAGCGAGCTTGCGGGGGGGGGGGTCTGACAGAGGCGGGTGCTGTTTCCGGTGGAGGGGCGAGGCAGGTGTGGGGCTGGGGGCGGAGAGAGCTGGGAGGCAGCGGAGGGGGTGCAGGTCTGTCCTGACACCTGACAGCCGCGAGGACCCCCGGCTCATTGCCTGGGAGCCCGGCCGGCCGCTGGTGAGGAGGGCCCCAGGGTGGGCGGCGGGAGGAGGTGGTGGCCACAGGATGGGGCAGTGGGTGGATTTGTGCCCACAGGCAGGCGTGGGGCCTCAGGGTGACCATGAGGGCCTGAGTGGTGGCACTTGTGGGGGGTGTGCTTGGTGGGCAGAAGTTCTGTGCCCGGGTGTGCAGTGAGGCCGAGGGGCTGTGCAGGGAGATGGGAGATCAGGGGGTGCTGATGCCCAGTCTTGGGGGGAGACTTGGGACCCTGGGGTCCGTGGGTGGAGCGCGGAGTGTTCTAGGTGCAGCGTTTTGTCAGCATGACCGGCTTGGAGGGTGATGGCAGGGCAGCGGGTGTAAGGGCGGCCTTTGCTGGGGTGGCCAGCGTGGGTCCGTGGTGGGGTGGGTACCCGGTGGCCGCCGGCTCCCAGGGCCCCTCGGAGCTCCAGGCGATGTGAGTGGGTCCCCCTCAGGTTGGGGGTGGCCGTGAGTGGGGAAGCCACGCCCTGTGAAGCTGAGCTGGGGACTGTTATAGACGGATCTTGGCCAAGTTCAGCAGCGGTGGGACCCCCTGTGGGCAGTCACTTCTTTTCTGAGAGCGGTCACTCTCTCGCCCCGTCCCGGGGTCCTGGGGCTTCGTGGTGCTGGCCGGTCACCCACTGTCGGGCCTCGGACGCCTGCAGGACGCCCCTGGGGATGCCGGACACGGAGGTGAGCAGCAGAGAGAGCGAGCACCCCCGAGGGCAGGAGGGAGTGGACCGGGGACAAGCCCTCGGGGGCTCTGGACAGGGGCTGGCATCTGGGCGTGGGGGACGCAGCCCCCTCGGGTGGGCCGCATGAGGGGTCCTCAGCGGGCTGCCCGGGACCGGCCTGGAGTGGCGGGGGTGCTGGCGTGCCCACCAGTTTTGCCGTCTCGGTGTTCGTGGGACCAGAGCTGCGGCACCCGGCAGTGGCGGCCACGGGCTGGGCTGAGGCTGGGGTCTCTGGGTCCCTGAAGCTCCCTATGTGCAGGGGTCGTTAGTGGGCAGGGCCAGTGACCGCAGGGGACTCTGTGCTGGGCAGGGTCCCCATGGGCCTGCTGTCCCGTCTCAGGAGAGGTGGGGCCTTCAGTCCCCCGGGGCTGCCTGGGCCTCAGTCTTGGAGGGTGTATCTGGGGTGTGAGCGGTGGAGTCATGGTTCTGTGCACACGGCTGCCCTTTCGGGAAGGCTGCCCGAGGAGGCCACGCAGGGCCGGCTCCTGTGGTGGAGGGACGCCCCGCACACAGCGTCCTCCTGCCTCCGACACTGTCCTTACCGCCCGGCTGG
Source organism: Furipterus horrens (assembly GCF_987537825.1). Lineage (NCBI taxonomy): Eukaryota > Metazoa > Chordata > Mammalia > Chiroptera > Furipteridae > Furipterus > Furipterus horrens. The sequence goes on along the minus strand of NW_028327174.1, from coordinate 203,660,556 downwards.
GCCAGCTCCTGTGACCTGACGTCCCTGGCACCGCTGCCCCCCACCCCAGGCCTGGCCCCCTGTCAGAGCGCGCCGAGGCCCAGGGTCAGAAGAGCGGGCCACCAGATGGCCGGGTGGGCACATCTGCCCAGCGGCAGTGTGTGCCTTGATTGAATGGCCTGTCTGGGCTGCCTGGGCAGCTGGTCAGTGTCAGGCTCACGGCAGGATGTGCGGAGGCCACGTGGAAGCTGTCCAGTGCCGTGGGGGCGGGGTGAGGGGTGGGCCCCAGCGAACCTGGGGCGGGTGCTGTGGGGTGCAGTGGCGTGAGAGGCCTTGGGCCTGCCGCGGGGGCCCCACGGGGCCTCTGTTTTCTCCTCCGTAAGGACGGGCGCCTGCTGTCCTCGTGGCGCAGCTGGTGGCGCAGAACCGCAGGGGCTCATGTGCTCCCTGTGCGCACATGTGTGGTGTGCACGTGCACACACATGCACGTGGTATGTACACACATGTGTGCATGTGACACGACTGTGGCAAGTGTACTTGCGTATGTGGTAGCGTGTGCATGCCATCAGTGCATGTATGCGCACACGTGTGCATGTGTGTTGGGACGAGGCCCCTGGTTTTCCTGGTTCCTTCCTCCTCAGTGGGCACAGGGGGCACCTGGCTGAGGCCACAGGAAGGCCCGTGCCAGAACAGAAGCCGTGGCCCCGGCCCTCGCTCCCCAGGTGCGTTCGCACGGGAAATCGGAGGCACCCGTCCAGTCGGGTGCCTGGCCTGGTGCAGGGGTGGCCTTGCCCATGCCAGCCTTCTGGCTCCTCGACAGGAGTCTGCACGCGCGGGGGGCTGCCCCTTTGGGACGCTCACCCTCTGTCCAGAGGTGCGGTGGGCGGAGGCGGGCCGGGTGCGGCGGGTGCCTCCTTGCCCGGGGGCCACATGGCAGGAGCTGAGGGTCCTGGGCTCTCTCCGCTGCTCTGAGCGGCTCCCCGCGCTGCCTCTGTGTCCTCCTCTGGGCCCCGGTGACAGCAACACCCTGTGGCTTCAAGAGGGGACAAGGGGCTGCGCTGTCACTGGCCCTGCCTCTGCGCCGTGGGTGGGCCGGCCCCCAGGGGGAACGGGCCCTGGGAGGGTGGGCGGAGCCTTTCCCCCCTGCCTCAGTGTCCCCTCCTGTAAAATGGGGACAGTGGTGCAGCCTTCCCAGGAGGCGTCGGTGGCCGCGAGGTGTGGCTCCGGTCCTCTGGGCAGCCTGACCTCATCACCCAGGAGGTGTCCCGGCGCGGGGACCCCAGAGCGGCGGGGACCTGCACCAGGGAAACGCGATCTGCGCTCTGGCGCCTGAATATTTCATCAGCGCGTTAAAGATTGATGCCGAGCGGTCCCCTGCTCCAGGAGGGTGGCGAGGAGACGCGGCTTCGAGTCTGGCGCGGTTCTTTTTCCTGATAATGGAGCCGCGTCAATTGGAAAATGACATCGCTGTTTAAAATGTCGTCCTGTGGCTCTTTAATTAAGGCGGGACGTCGTGACCAGTGTGTTGCTATGAATGAATCTTTAACCGTCAGAAAGGAGAGGGGATGGTGCAGAGGGGGGCGTGTGGGGGCCGCGGAGAGAAGTGAAGGGGCTCTGGCCGGGCGCAGGGTTCCCGTGGCTGGTGTGGATCGGGGGTCATTTGGTCCGTGTGTCCGTGTGGGGCGGGGGGCAGAGTCTGGTCTCCGTGCGCACGTGTGTGTGTGTGTGTGTGTGTGTGTCGGGGCGGGGAGAGCCGGGGAGGCTGAGGTCGGTATCCTGTAGGTGAGGGGAGCTGCTATGCTTGCACGGCCTGACTCAGGGGAGTGAGGCCCCGAGTCCTGACTGCGCCCCTGGAGGGAGCGAGGGCCCCGGCGCTGGTGGGGGAGGGTGAGCAGAGCTCGGGTGCAGCTGGGGGACCGTGTTCTGGGTCCAGGGCAGCCGTGGGCTTCGGGGCTGCTCAGGTGTGTGACAGGTGCTGAGCAAGTTGGCGGACACTGGTGCGCCGAGCCCTGGCCTCCTGGGCCATGGGGGAGCCTGGACCTGGAAGGGCAGCGCCAGCCCACGTGGGCGTGTGGGAGACCCTGGGCGGGTGTGGTCGGCCCGGTCGGGGACAGGGAGGTGGTGGCCTCCAGCCGGGTCTGATGGCTGCTCACTGGGGCCCTCAGGGCTCTAAAGGGGTGCATCGGGGTTCCTGGATGCATCTTGGGGACTGGGGAGGCTGCCAGGCCACCCTCCAGGCCCCAGACAGACGGCCCTGCCCTGCCCTGCGCCTCCCTGCAGCGGGCAGACGCGGCCTCTCGCCCAGCAGCAGACCGTGCGAGGCTCCATGTCTGGACCACCCAGCCTCCAGCCGCTCTCCCGCCCGGCCTCTTGTTTTCCTTTGGCGGGGCTGGAGCCGAGCCCCGGCTGCCGACGGCGCTGGGAGCAGCGCGCCCTGGCCCGGTCCTGTGTCTCCCGAGATGCTGGGTGGACCCGGGCGGCCATTTCTCCAGGGAGCAAAGTCACGGCCTGCTGGTGCCCGGGGGTTGACGGAGGGGCCGTGTGCCGGGACGGTGCCAGCCCTCGCATCCGGGTGCATGTCCTATCGGGGCGCCAGAGGGTCCTGCTCACCGTCTGTGCCGGCAGCTGGGAGAGCAAGGGTAGCCGCTCGCTTTGGGGACGTGGACGGCTCCGCTGGCCTCTTCCGGGCTGGGGGGCGTGGAGCTGAGTCGTTGAAGCGACCACTGGCTCTCGAGGCCCCGGCGAGCCCTTGCTTGGGTCTCTCATCTGCTCTATCCGAGGGGACTCGACCCCCTTCCTGGGTGGGCGTTGGTATCCGCTCAGAAAGGCAGGAGGGCAGTGCACTCCTGGTCGGCCTCTGCGGCTTGGCGTGTCGGGTACCTGTTCCGGCCCTGTCGTCCGGGCTGGGCCCCCGGGCTCTGGGCTGGAAGGGCAAGCAGCTCAGGGCTCCCTCAGTGTTTGCTGATTGGGGTGCAGGCCCCCCCACCCTCTGGCACGGGGAGGAAGGCGCTGGGCTAGCAGGGCCGCTGGGAGGGGTGGGCCCGTAGCCAGAGGTTCTGGGCGCCGAGGAAGACAAGCCCACACTGGACTTGAGCTGGCCCCGCTGGGCAGGGTTTGTTTTCTGAAATGGATCTAAGGGCTGCTGGAGCCTCGCTCATCCACGGCCCTCGGTGGTCGACGGCCCTCAGTGGTGAGAGGCCTGGGCCAGAGTGGGGGAGGCAGCGGGGGTACCCCGGGGGCCTGGGCCCCGCGTGCAGCTGCGTGCACACACACAGGTATGCAGGTGGGCGCTGGCTGCTCTCCTACACGCCGCGTGGCCGCGGGCCTTCCTTGTTCAAAGCAAACTTTCACCCACCTCCAGAGGAGCCTTGAGTTCACAGAGCATTTGCTGAGCTCCTCTCGAACCTGCGTGTCCCCAGGGCTTGCGGCGGGGCCTTCCCGCCCTGAACACAGGGCCTAGTGCACCCTTCCTCTTCAGCTCAGCAGGCGGCCTGCCCCCTCTGAGGTCTCCCTGGGCAGTAGGGGCCCTCTGCCCGGCAGTGCCAGGCCCTGGGAAAGGAGGGCCCTTCTCGCCGAAGCTGCCTGGTGCCTGTGGAACGTGATTCATGTACGTGGCTGGGTGCACCTGTTTGGTGAGCCAGCGTCGTGACCCGAGCTCCCTGCCCTCTTGTCGATGGTGCTGGCAAGGCCCGGGCATGAGGCCACGCTGAGGGTGAGCACAGAGAGCCGTCTGCAGTGGGGACACGCGTCCTGCAGCTGGTGGGGGCAGTCGGGACCCATCGGGGCTCAGCGGTGTGGAGTTTGGGGCCTCGGGGAGAGGCTGCCGTGGTGAGGACGAGGGCGGGCGGGAGGAGCGGGTGCTGTGTCCTCCGGGGTTCGCATCGATCTCTCCCGCCGGGAGCTGAGGCCCCCGGCTGGGCTCGTCTCCACTGTAGCCTCTGCACGGGTTCCAGCCGCGTGCACTGCCGCTCCGGAGCCCCGCGCCTGCCTCCCGCGTGAGCAGCCTGGTGTGAGAAGGCCACCAGGTCGGAGGGGTGCCGGGGTGGGTGCCCCCATCCGCGTTGGCCGCAGCTCTGTCCGGGCCGGTTGGTGGGTCTGTGGCCGCCCTCAGGGTCGTCAGGGAGCCTTCTGAGTGCCTGGGGCCGGCGACCTTTCACGGCCCCCTGGGCGATGCGAGTGTGCCGTCAGGCTGAGCTCTGTGGGCTCGGCTCAGCAGCCGGCGTCCTGGGTCCTGCCCACAGCTCCGCGGCCGTCCCTGTGTGCCGGGCGGCCCGTGAGACGTGTCTGCTGTCGCTGGAGGTCTCAGATCTGGGGGGACCGCCCGCCCGGGTCCCAGGCCTTGCGCGCCTCTCAGGGAGTGGTTGTCTGAGGCCCCAGTCTGTGGTTCCTGTCCCCCACAGACCTGTCCATTCTGACTTCTCTGGCCAGTGGCCGCGGGCCGTCTAGGGTTGGTGACGTTGCAGCTGAGAAGCCACTGGGAAGTCTTGGGTGGGAGCTGGGAAGCCTGCCCCAGGGTTCTTGGGTGTTCGGACCAGATGGACCCCCGGAGACGGTCACTTCTGCTCTTAGGAGGCTCCCAGGATCTGTGATGCCAGGAAGGGTGTGTGTCTCTCTGTCCTCTGCTGATCTTGGCCTTGGGGTTCAGGCTGGGGCTGGGCCCAGGCCACCCCATCCCTGCAGGCAGGAGCCAGGCACCCCCGAGCCCTCCTTTGCCCCGTTCCCCTCTGCCCGCCCAGCCTTGGCCACCCCCAGCCCTGGGCGTGAGGGCCAGAGTGCCTACTGGGGAAGGCCTGTGTCTCCACCTCTCTCTCCCCAGGTCCTGTCCTCATGGGGGGTGGGGGGACGCAGGCCTGGGTCCCAGGATCTGTGCTGTTCTCCAGGGTCACTGTGAGTAGTGTCCGGCGGGCCAGGGTGTCTGAGCGTCCCAGCCAGGCCAGATGCCTGGTTGGACTTGGAGGGCACAGGGAGCCCTGTCCACTGAAAGGCAGACAGTGAAAACCAGCCTGACCTCGTTGCACGGCGGGGGGGGGGGGGGGGGGTGCTGGGCAGCAGCAGCACCCCCCGCTCCCGGCCCCAGTTTCTTGATCTGCCCCTGGGGGAGCTGGCAGGGCGAGGCGCCAGCCCGGGGAGCCGCCGCTTGTCGGAGTTGCTCCCGTTCTCTAGCTGTTGCGGCTGCACCTGGCGGGTGGGGTGGGGCGGGGGAAGGGCACAGGCCCAGAATGGGGGGCAGCGGACCCCGAGGGGAGGGCTAGGGTAGCAGCTGTCTGCAAAGACTTTCAAAGTAGCCTCTGTGGCCAGGGCTGCGTGCCCAGAGGCTGGGGAGCCCAGGCCCTCGCCCCCCGCCTCCCCAGCCTTCTCCTTCCTGGAGGCGCAGGGCCTTGCAACACCTGGGAGGCAGGTAGGGACCTGGCCTGTTGTGCAAAAGCTGCAGCTGCGCAGGGTTCCTCCCGGGGCTCGGGCGCGGCCCTGCCCTGGAGTCTGCGCTTTCTGGGAAGCTCTGCAGCACCCCGGGCCCGGGGACGCAGTCTCTGAGGCCAGCCTGCTCCAGGTGCCACACGAGCTGAGGGAGAGGGGCTGTGTGGGCAGCCACCTGCCCCCTGGGATGGCCACTGGGCCCGGCCCTCCACCGCCACCCCCAAGAGAGGCCGGGCGTGTCCCCCCGGGACCCGGGGAGGCCCCCTGAGTTCTCCTTGGCCCTGACCAGGAAAGCATGACCCTGCTGGTTTTCGTTCCTTCCTCTGCCGCCCGTGGTGGGCCGGAGCAGGGCGGGGCCTTCTCGGGGAAACTGCGCCACCTCCGCCCGACTTCCCGGCTCCCCACCCTGAGGGGCTGGGCAGGCTGGTCCCAAAGAGAAGGGGGCTGCCCCAGGCTTTGGTGGGTGACCCCATTGGAGAGCAGGGGCCCATCAGTAAGTTACTTAACCACCCAGAGCCCCGATGTCCTCGTCAGGGATGTGGGGAGAAGCGAGTCCCGCCTCGTTAGGTTTTTGTATGGCAGAGAGTTGTCTGACTCACACCCGAAGCCCAGGCAGGACGTGGGGCCGCGGGAGGCAAGGGACTGCCCGCTGTCCCCGCGGCGCCTGTCACACTGCCCTGCAGACGAGGGTGGCCGGGCCACTGGCCTCCTCCCAGGGCGCCCTCACCCCAGGTGCGGCGCTGTGCTCTGAGCGCCCTGTGTGCTGGGCACACGTGAAGGTCCTGAGCCCGGCGGCTGCTGGAGGAGACACGTGGGGCCTCAGTGGGGGCGGGGGGCTTTCTCGTCCTGGTCCTGCCGGGAGGGAGGTCACAGCCTGGCTGATGGCACGTAGTGCCTGTCCCAGGGGCAGGGGGTGAAGCCGGTGCCTCCCATCCTCCCCCAGCCTAGGGGTCTGCTCACCCTCCACCCTGTGACTGAGGGTCCGTCCCTGCCTCCCTCCCAGACCGCAGCCCTGCGTGCGGCCCGGCGCCCCAGTGCCCAGCTCCCCGCAGGGCGCCCCGGAAGCCTTGGGCAGAGCGGGACTGGGAGCAGCAAAGGCACACACTGGGGGTGGAAGCAAAACAAAACAGCCCCCCCGCCGGCCCACACCCGTCTCCTTATCTCTCTTGCAGCCTGTCGCAATGGCTTGCTGGGCGCTGGGTTGAGAAACGCGATGCGCAGATAGTCGCCAGGCGCTGAGCGTCTGGGCAGTCGGACAGGTTTGGTTCCCAGGTGCAGGGCCTTCTCCCCGAGGAGAAACCTGGCCGGGGTTCACGCTGCAGGAGTGGGGGCCGCAGCCTTCTGCTGGCTGCTGGGCCCTGCGCGGGTCCTGGGCAGGGGGCGGGGGGCGGGAGGCGGGGACGCTGGCACGGAGCTGGGGCAGCCTGGCCCCTCTCCTGTTGCTCTGGGGTGGCGGCCATTTCCTGGGCCTCAGTTTCCTCCCCTGCCCTGGGGGTGAAAGAGATTTGTCTACAGGAGTGTTCTGGCGCGTGAACGCAGGCCCCCGCGGCCATGTTGGCAGGGAGGTGGGGGAGCCCGAGCCCACCCCCCAGTGTGGTCTGGGTGTGAGGCCCCGCCAGCCCCGGGGGGCCCGCTGTGGCGGACCCAGTCCTGAGCAGATTTCAGATGGGGAGCGCCCTACGCAACCAGAAGTCACATGTGTGTTCTCCAGAATCTTCCAGAACACAGACGTGCCAGAAGTAAGCAGAAAGGACCACCCTGCGGTCAGAGCCTCTGTTCTTAGGAAAACATGTGTAAATTATGGTTTTTTCTTAAGTTTGTTATCGGTTTTGCCTGGCGATCTCTGACCTGCTTTGTCGTGGGCTGGGACCGTGTGGCGAGAAAGAGAGCACCCACAGGGGCCTGGCCGCTCAGCAGGGGGCCAGGGACGTGGGCCCTGGGGGCGTGGTGAGGAGCGATGTGAACGTCTGAGACCCCTGTGGCCTGTGTGCTCGAGGGCCCTCTCCTTCACAGCGGGCGCCGGGGGAGGCCGCGCTGCTTTTAAGAGGGCCGCCCCTGGGCACCCCGACCCCAGCCCAGGCCCCCAGCCGAGGAGGGAGCACTGTGGGCTCCTTGCCCAGGTCAGAGCTGAAATCGCCCCGTTCTGCCCAGCCCGGTCTGGGAGTCCTGGCCCGAGGAGCCGTGAGCTGGGCAGCAGGCCAGGCAGGGTGTCGGTGAGGGTGTAGGGAATGGTTGGGGTGAGGGGCAGGGCACGGGCAGCTCCAGTCCAGGCTGAAAGGGCCTCCATTAACCTGGGCTGGGGTGGAGCTTGAGAGAAGGCTTCCTGGAGGAGGTGACAACCTGCAGGTCCAAATGAGGGAACGGACGGGAACGGCACACACAAAGGCTCAGAGGTGAGAGAGGAGTTCTGGGTTCGCGTGGGGAGAAGAGCCGAGGCTGGGCAGGCCTCAGAGGCCCTGCATGCGGTCTGGACTTGACCCTGTGGGGCTTGGAAGCATTGTGTGTGGGACCAACAAGTCCCAGTTCCAGAAAATTCTCCAGGAATCCAGCTTTCCAGGCTTCTGTTTGGTGCTGTCCCAGCAGAGCGGCTCTGCCCCAGGCTCTCCCTCGCCCGCCTTTCCTGGCCCGTGTTGTCGGCAGGACTGGGCAGGGCCGCCCGGCCTGCCAGAGACAAGCCGCTCCCGGGGCAGGCCCAGGCCCGGGTAGGGGTCTCCACGAGGCAGCGGTGGCGGCCTGGGGAATGCTGGCAGGTCTGAGCCCGGCCTGCGTGTGGCAGCGTGCCGCCTGTGCGGGCGGAGGGCTGGGGGCCAGGAAGAAGGAGAGAGGAGGCGCAGGCCTCGCGGACTGAGCCCAAGTGGCGTAGGCGCTCCCCCCTGCCCTCCCCCGCCCCATGGGGGTGGGTTTAAGGGAGCCCGGTGCCCCCACTCAGCCCCGGCGGAGGAACTCGTGCCGTTCAGGGAGCGTTTATTGAGCACCTCTTGGGCACAGAAGTTTGGGGTGAGGCCAGGAGGAAGCAGGACGCTGCAGCCCGAGGGTGGGTGGTGGTGGGGCTGCAAAGTAGGGGGCATGGACGTGGTTTTGGGGTGCTCTCCCAGGCTGTCTGCAGGTGAAAGCTGGGAGGGCAAGGGGCTCCTGTTGGGCTGGGGCCTGGGGCATCCCCTGTGCCATCTTGGGGTGCCTTTGAGCCGTTTGAAAGCCTCTGGTTCTATGGCGCAACTGGGGAAACTGAGGCCCAGCAGATGAGCTTGAGCGGCTCAGGCCTCTAACGTCCTGGAGCGCCCTGCGATGATCACCGGGCGGCAGCAAGCCAGTTAGTGCTGGGGGTGGGCGCCTCTCCACGCTCTGGCCCGCCCCGGCCCGCCCGGGTCCCTGCCCCACCTGTCGGGCCCCAGCGCCTGTGGAAAATGAACCCCAGGAATGCCCTTCCTCGTTGTCCTCTGGATCCAGCACTCTCCCAGACTTGTGGTGTGGCCCTGCGGGGGGGGGGGGGGGGGGCGTGTGCCAGGCTCGGAGGGCGGGACCCCAGGGCTAACCCCGGATGCAGTTTTCCTGAGACTTGGTGCTGAAAGGCCCCTCACTCACTCCGCTGAACAAATAAGGAAAAACCCGGTCCGTGAGCATGTGTGACCCTGGGGTCGTGAGCGGCCCCTGCTGAGCCCTGGTCAGGGCGGGCAGCTAGGCCCAGTGACAGCCCGGGGTGCCCAGGCCTCTGCCCCTGGTGGCCCAGGTCGTGTGTCCAGCTGCGCAGGGCAGCCTGGGGGCAGGGGGCTCCTTGTCACCCACAAAGGGGCAGGTGGGAGCTCCAGGGGCCACCCGAGGTCCCAGGGCTGGAGGGAGCTCGGAGCCAGGAAAGGCGCTGGAGCAGGGGCGCGGCGGGTCGGGCCAAGTGTCCGCTGTCTGTCGGGGGGACGGTCCAGGCTGGTCCTGGATTTGCTGGTGGCCGTGTACATGGTGGGGGTCGGAGGCCCAGGGTTCCGGTCCAGGGTTCCAGCCGGCCTCCCCGAGCCGTTCCCTTTTCCCGAGGACGGGGTGGGAGTGGGCCCCTTGTCTGGACGCTGCCCTGCTGTGGCTCCCTGCTCTCAGGTCTGGTGAAAGTTCTTTAGGAACATGGGAGGCGTTCTGATTTGAATCTCCTGGAGCGAGTAGCCCACCTCAGTCCTGGGGTCCCTGTGAGTTGGGGGCCAAGGTCTAGAAGCTCCACCTGAGCTGACAGGTGGGCGCATGGGGCCGGGGAGGCGGGGCTCTCAGGGCTGCCTCTGTGGAGAGAGGGCTGTGTGTGTGTGTGTGTGGGGGGTGCCAGACTGGTGCCAAGTCCCGTGTCCGGTGCCTGTCCCGGCCCACGTGAGCCCTGTCTTTCCCCTGGTCTGGGATCTGGGAGGTCCCTCTGGGTGGCCTGGGAACCCAGGCGGCCTGGCAGGGTTTGCGAGGCACCTCTGCCAGGGGAGCCCCCACGCCGTGCCTGGCTCGGGCCTGCCTCTGCCTTAGAGCCCCCAGGTGGCTTTGTCTGCCCAAGTCTGCTCGCTGTGACCTGCTGGGAGAGAGCAGGCCTTTTGGTGTCAGACTTGACTTTCCCACGCGCCTGACACCTGACTCACAAATTAATACAGTGACCCTTTGCTAATTTGTTCATCCATTGGTTGGTTCCAGAACTTTCTCCGGTCAGGCACCTGGTCTCAGAGCCAGAAGGGCACTTGGAGAGCCTGTTATATGTTCTCGTTTTACAGGTGGGGACACTGAGGCCTCCCTCAGGTGGCTGCTGCCCCTTGGGCCCGCCCCTCCCGGGCAGTGCCCCGGCTTGCCACCAGCGTGGGCTGACGGCGGCCTGTGTGCAGAGGCCGGCCCGAGCACCTCCCAGCTGCACCCCCCTGCGCTCCTCAGCTGGGCCCAGGCCAGCGGGGGGGGGGGGGTGGCGCAGCTGGCAGGTGCCGGTGGCTCCCGGGATGCTAAGGCTCCCACGGACTGACCGCCCCTAAGGTGCACAGGGCGTCAGGGGCCTGCGTGCGTCCCGTGTCAGAGACGAGACTTTCTGTCTGCGGTTTATGCCGTGCGAGCTGGGACGGCTCTGATGAAGGTCAGGGGGACTCTGGAGCGTCCTCGTTTGGGAGCAGGCCTGTGACTCGGGGCCGCCCACCATCTGCCCAGGTGACCCGGCGGAGGCGGAAGGTTCTGGAGCAAGAGCTCAGTGCCTGGGTGGCTTGGTGCCTGCTCCTGGTCTGACCTGGGGAGGGGATTCCGGGGTCTGCTCCTGCAGGAGTGCCCCCTCAGCTCCTCGGGGACACCCCTGGACTGTGGCCGGCTGGCTTGGCAGGGCCCCCTGCTGGCAGGAGGCGCCACCACTCTGGTCCCCGCCCCTGGAGGGCACGGTAGCTTACCACACGCGCCTCAGGACATGGGTCCCTGCCTGGGGTGGGGCCTTGCCTGCGCTCCTTGCCTGAGTCGGGGTCTCCATTGAATGCTCCCAGAGTCCCCCCGGGGGCGTTTCTCCCTCCTGACACAAGCTCCGTGTTTCGGGGGCTCGTCGCAGGCCTGTCTCCCCCAACACCACTGGGCTGTAAGCTCAGGGCAGGAGCTGAGGGGTCCCGGGTCCCCGCCAAGAGCAGCGCCCAGCGCCCAGCACGGTGACAGCGGGAGGCGCGGCCGAGTCCACGGCTGACAGCAGGGACAGTAGCTCCTCTGGGCGCCCACCTATCATGGGCACGGTCCCATTTCATGCCCCCGTAGCCCGAGAGGACAGTTTACAGCGGTGGAAGTGGAGGCCCAGGCAGGGAAGGCCGGGGTACCAGACGGGGCCCTGCCCTGCCCTCCTGGTCCCGGTCCTATGCAGAGCCTCTGGGTGGCTTCCTGGTGGAGGTGCGGATAGAGATGGAGTGGCCCCTGGGCCCAGTCCCCGCCCCCCCACCTATGCTGAGCTCTGCCAAACAGGGGCCGAGGGGTGGCAGCCGTGGGCACTCTGGGAGTTCGGGGGAGACCAGCCCTGCCTGTGGTGGCGCTGGGCTGTCGGGGACCCAGCCAGGCCCCTGGTGGCGGCGGGTTGGGGAGAGGAGCAGGTTTGTGGCTTTGACTTCTTTTGAACGTTGCAGACGAGGATCTCCAACCCCTTCCCCGTTCTACCTGCCCTCCCTCTTACAGATGAGGAAACTGAGGCTGGAAAGGTCACCTTGCGGGGGCGGTTTGCGTAGTGTGGGAAAGGCTGTGGAGTGTTAGGTGTGGAGTGGAGCGGGGTCTGGGTGCAGCGGTGAAGGTAGGCCCTCCGCGTAAACTCCTAGGCAGGCCCCGAGAGGTCGGGGTCAGGGGTCAGGCGGGCAGCCTCCAGGAGTGTTGTGCTCCCTTGGTTGGAGCCTAAGACAAGGACTTTGGCGCCTGCGTGCCACCCTCCTGGGGACGGGGTTGACACTGCCAGTCCACCTCTGGCCAGGCCCTGGTGTGGCGGCGGCCGCAGCAGCCCCAGGAGTGGCTCTGGACCTGTCACAGGGGGCGTTGGAGGCTTGCCGACACCAGGGCCCGTGCAGGGAGGCGGCCGGGGAGGGACTGCGGTCCTGGGGTGTCTTCAGCATCGGTGCTGCCTGGGTGGTCCCCAGCGCACGCAGGGGCGGGGGAGCAGGCTCTCCTCCACGGGCCTTGGCCGGGGCTCAGGAATTCCGCGTTATCTCAGGCCCTTCCAGCTTCCTCAGCAGGGCGCAGGCCTCTGCTGTCTCCCACTGGCTACGTCTGGAACAAGTTACCCCAGGGTGCCGGCGGCAGAGGGCCCGGCAGTAGCGGGTGCTCCAGGGGAGCAGAAGAAGCAGCCCCCGCCACCCCGGGCAGGGCGAGCCCCTCGGGCGGGACGAGCCCGGCCTGGCACGGGAGGGCAGGGAGCAGCATCGTCCATAAGCTGGGTGGGGCTGCAGAATCCACCTCCCGACGGCCTGGCCCTCCTGCTTCCAGAAGCCGCACCTGAAAGGAAGGTGCCAGGCTGTGAAGGGCCAGAGAGGGACTCTCCGTCCACATGACCCCGAGAGGTGTTCCCTGCCCGACGCCAGGCAGTGCCCTGGGGCCAAGGGCTGACCCCTCCCTCCGACAGGCCGGCTCCTCCCCGGAGGGGCAGGGGGCATCGAGCAGCCGGGGCCCAGCACCCGGGGCCAGGAGGGGGCCCGGCAGCCTCTCACTCAGCCTGGCTGTCGGGACTTTGTGTGTGGGGGGGTGGCTTCTGTCGCCCAGGCCTCCGGCGTCAGCCCCAGTTGTGTGTCTCGGGCGCCGCCTCCCGGGCCTTGACTTGCCCACCTGTGTGGTGGGCACACAGGAGCAGAGGCCCCTGCAGGACACGGAGCCGTCCTTCTGCGCAGGGTCACGCCCAAGCTGTCTTGGGGCACCTCGTTCACACCTCCAGGTAGGAACCCTCGGGACCCGCCCGTCACCCAGGGACCCGCCCGTCTGGGGCAGCTGTTCCAGGGCTCAGCCGCTCAGCCCACACTTCTCGCTGACCCAGCAGGAACTGCTCATCAAGCGAATGGTTCCCAGAGCTCCCTGCCCTCCTTCCATTTCTCCGGCATTGCTGGAGGATCCTCGTCGATAACACATTTCTGCCTGCTTGGGGGGACAGGGGTGTCGTTATTAAAACGGCAGTGAGGTTCACCATGAAGCTGGCTCTCCCCGCGTCACAGGCGCTGGCCCGTGAGGCTGCGCTGCCGGCCCTGGCTGCCCGGAGCAGGTGCCTGGCTGCGCGGGGGGACATGGGGCCCTCTCAGGCCCCCTTGGGAATTTTCTACCGTCGGAAAGGCGAGGGCAGGGGCCTGAGCTTGAGAAGCGCCAGGCCCTCGGCGGGGAACAGCGGCCGGCGGTCACGTCTCTCTCACTCGGGTGTTACAGGGCCCCTGTTCCCTCCGCTGTCACCTGCATAAGAGCACAGCACAGCGGTGGTGGCGCTAAATCGAAATCTCTTTCTGGGCCCCGCCTCTGTGAGCGCCTGCCCCCGGAGTCGCCTCCTCCCCTGAAGGAGGACGTGCCCGCGGCTGGCCCTGCCCTGGCCCGGGCTCCCGGTCCCAGCAGACTCCTCCCGTTCCCTGACCACGGTGCCCAGACTGGCCTCCCCGCTTGGTGACCCCCAGTTACCGGCCTTATTTCTGTCCCGGTTCCCTCTCTGTTCACCACAGAGGGCGTGTCCCCAGACCTAGAGCGTCGCCTGGTGTGGTAGGACCCCCGGCCCGCCTCTGATGAAGGCCACGTGCTCGGCCCTCCGTGGAGATGCTGGGTCTCGGCTGGCGCAGCCGGGCTGGAGAGGGCACTTCGGGCCCTTCAAGCCCATTGTGCTGTGAGGGCCGCCTCACCCTTCTCTGTCATCCCTGAGCTGTACCCCAGAGTCGGCTGGGCAGGGCACTGTGGGACGGCGGGCACAGGGTCCCCGGGGAGGGGTGTGAGGCCCCTCGGAGCGCCTGTGATGTGGCGGAGCCCCCGGAGTCTGCAGGGTGCCCAGGCTGTGCGCGCAGCAGACCTCAGACCAGGTAGGGGCTGCCGGCAGCGTGGGCTGGGCCGTCCTGCTGGTGTGCGGGCGCCCGCGGCGGTGGCTGCTGTCCCAGCCCCACTCCTGTTTGCACTTGGAATTCAGAGAGGCTTGCAGGCCCGGGCGTGGCTGGACACGTGGGGCCTGACCGGCATGGACAGTGAGGCCAGCCTGAGAGCGGCCGCCCGGGCCTGGGCTGGCAGGGCACCCTGGCGCCCTCGCCAACTCCGCCACGCCTCCCAGGGCTGGAGAGGGGGCGGCTTCAAATGCCCCCACGGTCTGAAGAGGGCTCTTGTTCCCTTTCACGGCCACAGGTTGGGGGCTCTGAGCAGAGCCTGGTGCCCCATTTTTCACCTGGCACTCGGGGCTTGCTGGCCTGCAGCCTGGCCGCGGGTCATGGGAAGTGGCTGGTGGTGGTGGTGGTGGGGGTTTGCACCTTTTAAGTGGCCCCACCCTTGTCCTGTGTGTCCCTGAGGGTGAGGGCCATCACCTGAGCTGGGAGGTGGCTCAGGGGGCTGTGGTCTCGTCCTCAGGGCCCGGGGCCTGGGCGGGCAGACAAGATGGCAGCGACCCTCTGCTGGGCTGCTGTGCGTGGCAGCCTGTCAGTGACGTGGCTGGCGGTGTTGAAATAACTGATCGCGGGTTTCCCAACATCCTGCCAGCCTGTCACAGGACTGGGCCAGGACCCTGGGTGCCGGGCTCTCTGTTTCCTCCCGCACCGCTGCCCAGGGACATGACGTGAGGGCAGGGTGGCATTGCTCAGGGCCCACGTCATCCTCGTGACCTGCCGTGTTCAGGGAGGTCCGGTGTCTGTGCAGGGGAGGGCGGGACTCGAACCCAGGCCTGCAGCCTGTGAGGTTGCTGCCCTGGGCCAAGGACAGCCTGGTGGGCACAGACCAGTTGGGTGGCAGCCACGTGTCCCAGCCCCCTGCGCCCTCTGAGGGGCTGCCCTGGACTGGGCGTGTGGGCCTCTTCCTGGGCTGACTCCCCATCAAGGAGACGGTGGGAAGTGGGGAGCCTCTGGCAACCCCGCGGGCGGGAGCGGGGCCCGGACTGGCCTGCAGTAGGCACAGGTGACCTCGACGGCTACAGCTCACGCTCACCCCCCGGGGTCCAGACAGGACACGCGGCCTCTGGTGAGTGTGGCGCCCTCCCCGCCACCCCCCGGGCGGGTGTTCTCATGCTGAGGGTTTAGAGAGGTGGAGTGGGGCACACTGCGGGGGGCGGGGAGCCAGCGTCCAGACCGCTGGACGGTGAGGGCCATTCTCCAGGCTGCCGCTGCGTCCCACCGGGAGGAGGCGGACAGTGGGGAAGGCCCCCCGGGGGTGCGTCCAGCTACCACCCTGAGCTGTGTGACTTGAGGCAAGTAGCCGGGGCTCTCTGATCCCTGAGGGGACTCAGACGGCCCAAGGGCGGAGCTGGTTGGGGATGCTTCTGGAATCTGGCTGTTTGGGTGAAGGGAGGAACAGAGGGGCTGCTGCCGACCCCAGCCCGGTCCCCGGCTGGGTGGGGCCTGGAGTTCTAGGAACTTGTGGTCATGTCTGCCTTCGGCGGCCGCCTGCCGCCTGTCTGCAGGGGAGGGGCCTAGAGATGAGTCTCTGATGGATGAGGAAGCAGGAGCCCAGAAAGGGTGAGGGCCTGGGCTGGGACCACACAGTGAGGTGACAGTGGCCGGTGGTGAGGGGTGTCCAGAAACCGCGTTCTGGTAAGGCAGAGGTTTCTTGGTTGGGTGGGAAGGACAATGGGGGTTCCAGTCAGCAGCACTTTGCGCCTTCCCTGGGACCGGGGTGATGGTAAGGGGAGGAAGGGTGACCCCCGAAGTGGTGCCGGGTTATCCAGCACGTCTCTGCGCCACCCATGGTTGTTGGTGGCCTCTGCACAGCTGCACACCTACTGTGCGCGGGGCGCTGCGCCCAGCATGTGCCGTGGCGTCCTGATACCACCCTGTCCTCAGGGAGTGCTGACCTCTGCACAGCTGCGCACCTACTGTGCGCGGGGCGCTGCGCCCAGCATGTGCCGTGGCGTCCTGATACCACCCTGTCCTCAGGGAGTGCTGGCCCCCCGTCCAGGCGAGGAGAGTAGAGCCCCGACAGGCGGTGTTACTTACTGTGGTTCTTGGCCAGGAGGAGGGGGGACTGGACCCCTGTCTCAGTGCCTGCTGTTGCCAGAGGTGACCTGTGTCTGCCTGCCGTCCTCCCTGGGGCTGTGGCTGGGGTGGCTGTCTTCACGGTTGATGTGTACGCAGGTCTGATCCACCTGTCCCCCAGCTGTGTACGGAGAGCCCAGGGTTCAGTTTGAGGGGATGCAGGAGTCTACTATGTTATAGTTGGAGAGAGGTAAGTGGTGCCTCCTACAGGAAGCCCTCCTTGATATCTGCACCTGGACAGAATATCCCCCATTCTGCCTTCTTTTGCTGCATCCCTAACTGGGCCCTTCTGGAAAAGGCTGTCTGTCTGCCTGCCTCTGGACTGCGCGTCCCTGGGCAGGGCCTGGCCTTGTTTTTCTACCTGTTCCTAGCGTAGAGGGCAGTTGGGGCAAAGGCACCCCACTAGCAAGCACTTTGTGACAGAGAAAGGAGCTAAAGCTGAGGCACCACCCACTTACTGGGACGAGGACACTGCCTGTGGCCCCACCCAGCTGTGAGTCATGTGGCCGGGACTCACGCCCAGGTCTGTGGGCTGTGGGCCACTTGCCCTTCTGCACCTGTGCTCCTCACCTGTGCGGATGGAGGAAAGGCCAGCCTCGTGGTCACTTGTTCACTGCCTCCTAGCCACTTCCTTCGTATGTGACATCCCTGCATCGGGGGAAATACGGGCTCAGAGAGGTCGTTTAACCTGCTGGGGTTGCACAGCTTGTCCGTGCCTTGGGGTCTCTTTGGTGCTTGTTCGGTGGGTTCTTAAGGACTGTGGTGCATCTGCAACCTGTACTGGCCCCTTCCCAGCTCTCCTGCCCCCTCCCTGTCCATCCGTGCATCTGTGCGATGAGCCTTCATTTGGCACCTGCTGTGCGCCGGCCCCAGGATGCTGAAGAGCCGGTGTGGCTCCCGGGCCAGGGCCCCCGGGCCTCAGCAGCCCTAGACAGGCAGGCTGGGGCGACTGTGGTGCGGTGGGTGGGTGCTCTCGGAGGGTGCGCCGCAGAAGAGGCCTCCCTCCTGGCTGGCAGCATCAGGAGGGCTTCCAGGAGGAGGTGTTGTTTAAACTGTGTTGGAGGGAGCCAGAAGGCACGTGGGGGAGTTTCTGGCCCAGGGAACAGCATGTTGAAGCCTCGAGGCCTGAGAGCTGGCGCCGGAAAGTGGGCAGGTCGGAGACACAGGCCGTGTGGGAGCCGGCGAAGCGGTGGGCGGGTGCTGCTGCGGCTGCGGTTGGCCTGGCCACCCAGAGGACCGTCCTGCCTCCAGAGTCACAGTGGCTTCTGGGCCTGGGTGGGTGCAGTCAGGGTCTGAGAGGCGGGCGAGCTCTGTGCAGGAGGCAGAGCAGCCCCGGGTGGGCCTCAGCCTCTCTGGAGCTTGGGGTGGGGCTGCCCGGGGGATGCTGCAGGAAGCCGGTCCTGGGCGCTGGCGGAGGCTGCGGGCAGGCCCTGGCCCAGAGCAAACCCGGTTCACGGCGGGGTCAGCCCAGGACCGTGCGGATGGGCTGCTGGGTCAGCCGGCTCATCTTACAGCCGAGGACTCGGGCTCCTGGCCCCCCTGGGGCTTCTTCCAGCTCACATTGGGGGAGGATTTGAAAGGCTCTGGGTAGGTGGGGTTTCAGAGAAAATCACGTCTGTGTTTGGCTTGGCGCGCGCTTTTGGTGGGAGCATTTGTGCAAGTGGCTGAGGTTCTGTAAAATGCTCCCAGCCAACGAAGAAACCCAAAAGCCAGTCACCCCACGGTTCTGTTCCCAGACCCCGGCCGAGCCGTGAAGCGCTGTTGCGCTCCCAGCCCGGGTCAGCACGCGGCCTCCCTTGCGCCCAGCCTCTCCCCTCCGGTGCGGAGATAACGCATATTGCGGTGCTTACTGCTTGTTCAGCAAAAACCAAGTACAGACTTTCCGTTTCTGTCCAAGTTGGGATCTCCTGTAGGAAGGATGGACCCTCCTTTTGGGGGAGGAAGAGGTTGGCCTCTTGGTGGGACTGGCCAGCAGAGAGGACTTTGCCAAGGTCCTGTGCCTGTCACAGCCTCCACTCCTTGAGCACCCGAGAGCATTTAAGACCTGGGGGGGATTCTAGAGGCTCCTGGGCCCCCAGGCTGGTGTGTGTGCTGTGTCTGTCCTTCTGCACTGGCCCCGAGTGGTCCCCAGCCCCCTGTGGGGATGGAGGTTTCATCAGCGCCCCTCCTAGCAGCACTGCCCACCCCCACGGTGCCGTCCCCTCCCTGCCCCTGCACCTGCACCCTGGGCCAGGCAGCCTTGGGCCACGGTCTGGCCTGTCCTTGACCTGCTGTGTGGCCTTGGACAGGCTGGGCTTTGGGCCTCAGGCCCGTTGTCGTCGTCACGTAAAAAGACAGCAGTGCTTGCAGAGTTTTTCAAAGGGCCGGTTAAGGCGCATGTTCCGGAGTGCCCGGCACAGGGTTGCTGCCTTGGGGACAGTCCCTCCTGGAGGCCCTGTGGCCCTGGTGGGGAAGAGGAGCTAGTGAGGGGGTGAACTGGGAGCAGGGACCCTAGTCAGGAGCAGACCCCCACGCCCTGTGCCTCTGAGCTGCGGGCCGTCCATTCCCGGGGCCCCAGCCAGACTGCTGGGCATGGGGTCACTGGTGGGCTGAGCTGGCTACCGTGCTCTCCCGCAGCGCAGGGGGCACGGCTTGTCTGCGTGGCCCCTGGCCGAGGAGCAGGTGGGGTTGGGGGCAGGGGTTCTGCCAGGCACCCCAGCCTGGCCCCCGTTCCCTCCAGGGCTGTGGGGTTGAGGCCCAGAGCACCGTGTGCTCACTGGGGGTGCCGCTCCATTGCGCCGTCACCTGGGTCCCCTCTGTTGTGTGGGTGTGTTCTTCCCGGACTCACTGAGGGTGCTCTTGAATGGCTGGTCTTCACACGGCCCCTCCACGTGGTCGGCCATCTTGTCCTCTCGCCCTGCAGGCAGGCAGGACCCTGTTCTTTGTCAAGTTCACGGTGAGCGGGCTCAGTGGACCTGTCGTTGGGGTCACTGGCCTTGGCGGCTGGACTCATGCCCGTGGCTGCTCTAGCCTGCCCGAGTGGGGCTGCCACAGCGTGGAGCACATTTGGGGTGACGGCTGTCTGGTGGGTCGGGTTTCACCTGTAGGCTTGGCCCTTCATGTCTGCTTGTTACACACGTGCGGAGCCCAACCCCTGATGACGTGGGCGGTGGCCCGGGGACCAGGGGACACTGGGTTTCGGCTGCGGTCCGTGCGTGCCGTCTCTGTTGTGCTGAGTTTTCAGGGGAGCGAGGAGCGCCCTGTCCTGGAGACTTAAAGTCTTTATTTTGGGCTTTGATTTTTCTTGGAAGTTCTATTTGTGTGTTTGAATGGGTCCCAGGCTCCTGCTGTCCAGACAGACTTGGGTCCTGCCCCCTCAGGTCCGTGGGCTGCGCCGATGCCGGGTGGCGGGGCCAGCGTGGGGTTTGGGTGGGGCCCGGAGGCACCGGCTGCACCATGTGGGGAAGTCCCATGGCCCTGCCGCGGGCTGCCCTCCTGGACGGAGGACGGGCGGCGGTGCCCAGGGGGTGTGCACCGTGCCGCCGACCGCTCCGGGGGTTAGGAGCACGCTCTGCAGGAGGCTGGCAGCGCGCCCCGTCCGGGCCAGATGCGGGAGGGGCGGAAGCGCAGACCCCGGGCACCCGCGTGGCCAGGCCCTTCGCAGGCGTCGCTGTGTGATGGTTGCGTGGGTCCTGCACCCGGGCCTGGCTCCATGCCCAGTAGGCACCGAGCCCCAGGCAGTGTTAGTGCTTCCCTCCCAGGCAGGAGAGGGGAACGCGGCCTGCCCCGTGGGGGATGCGGCCTGGGGGAGGAAGGTGCCTGCTGGTTTGTGTGGGCTCCGGGGTCCCCAGAGAAAGGGCCTTGGTCCTCATTCCTGTGGAGCTGCCCTCTGGGGGGGGGAGTGCCGCAGCAGGTGCTCCCCCGCCCGCCACCCCAGCCCAGGGCGGTGGTTCACCTTCGGGTGGGCGTCTGCGGCCTTCCCGCCCCGCCGCACCCTCCTGCCCGGTGCCTCTGCTCCTGAGCAGGTTTGGCTTCCTGTTCACTGAAGACTCTGCCTCCCGGAGGTGTCTGTCCTTCTGCCTCCAGGAGTCCGGGGCGGGTCCTGCCCGCAGGCCCCCGGCCCCATCCCCACACTGCCTTGAGCATTGGGTCCCAGGAGTGGAGCGCAGGGCGGGCACCAGGCTGCCCTTGGCTGTGGCTCTGGTTTCCTCGAGTCAGATTTGTTCGGCTCCATCCTGTGCCTGGGAGGGAGGCTGCTTCTGTCTTGGCGACAGTGAGGGGGGTAAGCCACGAGCCCCTTGTCCTCCTGCTGGGGGGCGGAGTGGGGCCTGTGCTGTGTCTGTCAGTCAGCACGTGCTGCCCCTGCGGCCCCTCTGCTGCTGCCAGGGCTCCTGGGGCGGGGCTGGGCTCGCGGGCCCTCCCTCCCCACGCCTGCACGTGCTGTTCCCTGTCCCGCCTGCTTGTCCTTGCGGTGCTCTTCCTGACCCCATTCCCCTGTGCTGGCTGAGGCCCTGCCCTGCAGCCTCTGCCCGCTCCCTGCGGGGTCCCTAGGGGCCTGCGGGCCCCCTGCTGCGGAGGGAACAGATGACCCTGGGGGCGTAGGGAGGGTGTGAAGGGTGCACAGTCTGTCCCGAGGGGGACACTCGGCACGACCTGCTTCCAGGGGGCTCCTGGGACTGGGCTTCTCTGGCTCCCTGGCCGTCTGTGGGGGCCAAATCTGAGGCCGGTGGTCAGGAGGGGCCCCTGCCCCCAGGGTGGTGGCCCTCTGTGTCACACAGCTGCTCTGGCTTCTGGGAGCCGAGGTGTGGCTGCCCCTGGGAGGCATTGGCCACACTCGTCTGACCCCTGGCGGGACCTCTCCCTCCGGTCCACGCCCTCTTGGCTGCCTGGTTCCTTGGAGGTGACAGTTGTGCCTGACCCACAGCTGGGACCTTGGCTGAGCAGAGGCCTTGGCCGAGCCCCTCCTTGGGGTGGGCGTCTCCAGGTGGCCCTGGTCAGAACCCGAGACACAGATGCTCGTGGCCTGTCGGGGGCTGGGGCCCACAGCCCTCCCCAGCGCCCTGGTGTGAAGCTGAGCCCCACTTCGGGAGAGGCAGCGGCCTAGCCTGGAACGGAGGGTCCAGCGCCCTCCCCGGTCTGCCAAGTGCCGCTCTC
This sequence comes from Furipterus horrens, assembly GCF_987537825.1. Lineage (NCBI taxonomy): Eukaryota > Metazoa > Chordata > Mammalia > Chiroptera > Furipteridae > Furipterus > Furipterus horrens. The sequence continues at coordinate 203,639,407 of NW_028327174.1, read as the reverse complement.
TGGGCTGGACGGCTCCAGGAGGGGGCGGGGGTCTGTCCTAGGCCCCCGGCCGAGCATGGCCTCCCGGGGTCCCTCCTGGGAGCTGCTGTGCAGTGCTGTGCCTGGCCGGCCTGACAGAGCTGGGGTCACGCAGTTCCCAGGCCCGTCCTGCTGTCTGTCTGCTGGTGTCAAGTCTGGACAGGTGTGTGTTCAGGGCAGCAGCCCGCGGTGGGGGGCCAGAGGCGGCGTGCCGGCCCCGTGAGTCACACCGATCGTGGGAGCAGGAGCGGCAGGGCCCGGCTGCGGCGGACGTGCCGAGGCATGCGCTGGCCTGGCGCGGGAACCGTGGTCTGGGGGCCTGCCGGAGGCCGCCTGGAGAGGCTGGGACAGGGCCAGCCGCCCGAGACTTCGCCTCCCCCAGGCTGTGCTATCGGACCAGGCTGGGAGGGCTGGGGGGCCATGGGGAGCCGAAGCCTCCCAGGCCAGTGCTCCCCAAGGAGCAGATGCCACTCCAGGGCCAGCCCACTGGGACGGGAGAGGGGAAGGTGGGCAGGCAGCTGGAATCGGACTCTGGGCCGCTGAGTGCTGATGTCCCTGGGTGTCCAGGGGGCAGGTGTGGCAGTGCGGGCGGTGTGAGGGTCACCCTGCGCGGCTGCCTCAGTGCCTCTGGGCCAGGCGTCCCGATTTAGGCCCCCCGCCCCCAGGCCCCCTGTCCCCAGGCCCCCCGTCCCCAGGCACCCCGCCCCCAGGCCCCCTGCCCCCAGGCCCCCTGTCCCCAGGACCCCCGCCCCCAGGGCCCCCGCCCCCAGGTCCCTGCCCCCAGGCCCCCTGCCCCCAGGCCCCCCGTCCCCAGGCACCCCGCCCCCAGGCCCCCCGCCCCCAGGCCCCCCGCCCCCAGGCCCCCCGCCCCCAGGCCCCCTGCCCCCAGGCCCCCCGCCCCCAGGCCCCCTGCCCCCAGGCCCCCCGTCCCCAGGCACCCCGCCCCCAGGCCCCCCGCCCCCAGGCCCCCCGCCCCCAGGCCCCCTGCCCCCAGGCCCCCTGCCCCCAGGCCCCCCGCCCCCAGGTCCCTGCCCCCGGGCCTGCTGAGAATGGCTGGCCTCCTTGCCCCTGAGCCCCCGGGCCTCGCCTAGCACCTCCTGTAGCCCCTTCCACACCTGGGTCTGGGGTCAGAGGCCTGACAAAGGAAGGACCTCTGTAGGGCGCTGGGGCCACCAGTCCTGGGGTCTGGGGGCTTAGAGCGGGGGGGTCCCAAGGTGGACAGCAGCCCCACCTCCTCCTGAGGGTCAGCACCCTACTGCCCACTCCGTGGCGGAGACGGCAGAGCTCCGGAGTGGGAGGGGCTGTGGCCCACGGTGGGGTTGGGGGGCGCAGACCCTCGCGTGGCAGTCAGAGCCAGGTCTGAGCAGGCACAACCTCATGCCAGGCCTGTGGCTGGGCACAGCTCTTTAGGGGTGAGCTCCTGACGTTTGGGGGGCCATTGTGGACCGTGCTCTGAGGAAGGACTTGTCACAGAGGTCCTGGAGGAGGTGGGAGCTGTGGGGACACGTCAGGGGCTGCAGAGGCCCATAGGGTGGGGGCTGTGTTCTCTGAGGGGATTTTTCAGGGCTGAATCTGGTCTGGACCTTTCTACTTTGTCAGGCAGGGGCAGGGAGGGCTTCCTGGAGGAGGTGTCCATGGCAGGAAGCTGTGGAGGGGATGACCATGCCTGCTGTGAGGGCCAGACAGGGCTGGACATGGAGGCTTGCGTGGGGCAGCGTGCCCCTCTCTGTGGCCATGGGCTGGCCTCGTGAGTGACTGATGGAGACCCCTGGGCTTCTTGGGGTTTTTCCAAGCTCATGGTCAGCAGTCTTGAGGGCGGGAGGCCCCCTGACTCTGCCCCCGTGCAGGTGCCCCGAGGCCCAGGGCCCAGGAGTGGGGGCGGCTTAGGTGGACTGGAAACAACCCCCTGCGCCCGCGGTCCGGTGTCACTGTCTGGGGTCTCCAGAGGCCCCTCCTCATCCCATGCCCACCTGCTGGCCTCAGTGGGCCCTTGGTCTCCTTGCGTCCCTCCCCCACCTGCCCGGATGGGAACAGAGGGGAGGGGGCGGCGGGGCGAGCCAAGGGGTGGCGCTGGGGGCCCGTGTGCCCACCGTGAGACTGGCGCCTCCTGCCCACGCCCTCCCCCAAGGCGCCTCACGCTGCCGGCCGGCCGCGTGCGGAGGAAGGAAGCTGAGGTTTGGGCGATGTGTGTGTTTGCTTTCCACTGGGCTCCAGGGGCGCTGGCCAGGGCTTGGGCGCCAGCCCCCCGCACCTTCATGCCGGAGTGCGGCCTGGGTAGGCAAGGGGGCCTCAGTGGGGCCCGAGGCTTCCCGAGGGCCAGGGGCTGGGGGCCCAGGACAGCTGGGGGCACTGAGAGGCCTGAGAGGGGGGCAGAAGGGCTGCCCCTCCCCCAGGTGTGGCTGGACGGGTGAGGTGGACCCGTGGCAGACTGGACAGGAAGGCCCCTGGGCTTGGAAGGAGCAGCAGGTCTGTGGGACTGAGGGGTGCAGCTGAGGACGGGAGGGGCCTTGGGGGTCACCCGCCACCCCCTGCAGCTGTGGGGGAGCTGGGTCCAGGACAGTGCAGTCCCATGGCTGGGGGTGGGGACAGGGCTCTGCCTGGGACCTGTGCCGCTTCCCGATTTCCACGGTGCAGACACTCCCGCCACAGCCAACTTCAAGCCACCAGTGTCCCTGAGTGCTGGCTGGGAAGGGACGTGCCCAGGGCCTGGTCTGAGCTGGTTCCGCCCCGGGTTCCTGCCCCCACCCCCCTCCCCCGCCGGCTACACGCTTCTTTGCCCACCCAGTGCTGGCGCGTGCTTCTGTGTCCTGCTCAGCGCCTGGCATGTCCTGGGAGTGTGCCAGTGGTTTGTACGCCTTTGGCCGGGCCTGCCCGGGGTGGCACCCAGCTGCTGAGACCCTTCGGGGGCCTGGAGGTGCCTGGCCTTGCTCACCTCAGGCTCGAGGCCGCCTGACCTGCACGGTGTGGTGTGTGTGCGGGCCCCGCTGGCTGGCCTGGCTCACCGTTCGGGAACAGAGCTCTGCCTCGGTCTGTGGGAGGACGCAGCGGGGCGCCCCGGGATCCCCCTCCAGGCAGGCCTGTGCTGTGTCCCCGCGGGCGTGGTCCCGGCCAGCGCGGAGGTGGGCTGGCAGCCGCCCGGGTTTGTCTGGCCGGGGTCTCGCTAACGTCAGGCCACCGCAGAGCTGGTTTGCGCCATTGTCACGAAAATACTATCTGCACATGGGACAGAATCCGAGCCGAGTGACTCAGGAGGTGACGTCCCACCTGCCACCCAGAGCTGGGAGCCGTGACCCCTCTATCCTCAGTGTCACCCATGGGGACTTCCCTCATGACCTTTGAACCCCACCCTGGCGTGGGGTTCTGGTGTGTGTGGACCTTGGCGAGTGGGGTTTCAAGAGGAGAGTGCAGTGTCGGCAGTGACAGCGGTGGGGTGCCCTGGGGGGCCTGGAGGGCCTGGGGCCGGGGGCTGGAGGAGAGACCCGGCAGGGCTGCTGCTGGGCCGTCTGCTTGTCCAGATGGGCACGAGGTTGTGGGCCCTCCTCCGAGGGTCCCATAGGAGATGCAGGCCCCGCTGCCCAGCCTTGCTGTGCCCCGTGGCCACCGCCAGCTGGCGTGGGCAGTAGGGTTTCCAGGTGCTCAGGTCACCGTCGCGGCTGTCAGTCCCCAGCGCCGGTCTCGGGCAGTGGGTGCGTGCGCAGCCTCGGCCCCTGCGGCCTGGGCAGGCAGCCCGCAGATCTCCTGGGGGTGGGGACAGAGGACCCCCCACTTGCCTGCTGGGGACCGGCAGGGCTGAAGGCAGTGTGCTCCAGCCTCCGCACCCCACTCCCTGGACTGAGCTGTTGGGTGTGGGCCACAAGAGGCATTCTGTGCCCTGAAGAATGACCCCGTTGTGTGGCTGGAGGGCAGCCAGGAGCCCCGCGGGTCCCCTTCCCTCCACGCTTCCTGCAGAGCCGCTCCGGGGCCGAGCCCTGCCTGCCGCCCCTCCGCGCCTCTCGGGCCCTGCCTCCCTGGCTCGGGGCCCTGCTGCAGCCGCCCTCTGCCCTGACAGGCCTGGGGACCTGTCTCCTGTTCAGGGGTCCCGGCCTCTGGGCCTGCGCCTCTGCTGCCCCTCCTGCAGGCTGCATGCTGCTGGCACTCAGGGCTCCGTGCATGGGGGGGGCCTGAGGGTAGGCAAGGGCACGTGAGCCCCCATGAGTGCCAGCTGGGCCTCTCCCGGGGCCACCACCCCACCTCAGGCCAGGCCGAGGTGAGCACAGTGCGTTTGATGATCGAGCATTTCTGGGGTGTCGGCGGGCACTGTGGGGGGCGTGCCCCTGGCTCCATCTTCACGCCAGCTCGCAGGTGGGCCGTGGTCTCGGCCAGGGAGCTGGCCCGCTGTGTAGAGGATTCGCACTCAGGTCTGCCCGCCGCCCGGGCCTTGCCCTTCCCTCTGCCCCGGGCCCCTGGCACAGGGCGGCCTCTGCGGCGCCGTCTGCAGGCCGGGGATGTCGTGTCTCAGATTGAGGAAACGAGCCGGGGTCCCTGTCCTCTCCCAAGAAGCTCTTGGTGTCGGCCAATGGGAGCTGCCCGTGGTCACAGGTGTCTGGGTGCGGTGGTGGGCCGGGCGGGCCTGGGAAAGGGGAACTCAGCCGCCGGGCCAGCCCAGTGCCACTTGTGCCCAGCCAGCTCCCAGCTGCCTTGTGGAGACGCCCGTCCACCTGGGCCCCTTCCTCACGGCTCCTGCTGCGCACCCGGCCGCCATGCTGCATCGCCGGCGGCTGCGGGACCCCGAGCCTGCGGGCCGGGGGCCGATGGCGCCGCTCCCGTGGTGGGACCTCTCACCTGCTCTGGCCATGAGGCTGCACCTCCTGGCCTCTCTCTCGGGAGGTGGCCTGGGCTGGCGGGCGGCAGACCGTAGGTGGCTGGCAGGTACGGGACAGGTGTGCTGGGCGCTGGGGGGCAGCATGGCCTGGGAGGGGCCCAGGTCCTGCCTGCAGGGTGTGGAGCTCTGGGAGGTGCTGGGTGCTGGGCGTCCCCGCAGCGTGCGGCCTCCTGGCCCCCAGTCACCGCTGCCGAGCACGCACCTGGTGCCCAGCTCTGCCAGGGTTCCTGGTTCCTGCTCACGGCCTGAGGCCAGGGCCGTGGGGCTTGGGCCTGCCCTGGGCATCCAGACCAGTGAGTTCGGGGGGTGGGGCAGAATGGCTGGCTTTTTCTATCTGCCTTGATGCCCTGGAGAGCCGCGTGGGGTCTGGCCCCCCCTTTACAGGTGCGGAGGCTGAGGCTGGCGATGGTGGGGGCTGTCTAGCTGGAAGGGTGCATCGGACGCGGCCATCCCTCGGGGGCCGGTGTCTGCAGTGGCTGTGAGGGGCTGGGTGAGGCCACACAGCCGTTCGGGGGAGGGAGTCACACGAGACCTGGACAGCCGGGTGGCCGCTTGGATCCCTTGCTCTTCCAGGCCTTTTAAAATTCCTTCGCAGTTTGTGAACGGTGAGCCCTTCACGTCCAGGGCTCCTGGCTGGCACCTCTGTGAGAGTCCGCGGCTGGCCTCCCGTGTGCCGTGGGGACCGTGGAGGACAGGGCATCCCTGGGAACCGCGGGGTTTGGAGCCGGAGCCTGAAATAAGAGCACCCTGCTGGGTACCATGCTGTGTTGACGGGGGCCTGCCCACGGCGCGCCCTTTGCCGCGCTCTGCTCAGGGAGGAATTCACGGGCAGGCGCCCGCGGTTGGCTCGGTTCTGTCATCCTTGCTGGGCTGTCCTGACACGCGACCGGGAGGCTCGCTGCCCATCTGGGTCTGTAGCTCTCGGGGACCCGTCCTCCCACAGCAGGGAACCCTCAGACCCAGGGTGCGGACGGGGGTTCTGTCCTCCTGGTTTGGGGGTGTCGGTGGGGGGCTGGGTTCTCCGAGGGCGAGAACGGCATATGTGTCCCTTGTCTCTCCCCCTCCCCACGTGACTGACAGGCCTCTTCGGCTCCTGACTTCGATTCCCTTTTCTGTCATGTGAGTGTGGAGAGAGAACTTCCCGGACCAGGTTCTTGACGTGACCAAGGTTTACAGTCCTGCGTAATTGTTTTTATACGGGACGCTCTCTGGCTGCATGCCCTGTTGCGTGTGCGCGCGTGTGCGTGTGTGAGGGTCCCTGTGGGCACTTGGCTGTGGGGCCGGGCGCTCAGGGCCCTGCAGCTGTGTTGACCGCCGCCCCCGACGGAGGAGCGTGGCTCCGGCCGCGTGCAGGGCACACGTGCAGGTCTTGGGGTTTCTCTGCCGGGAATGGCCTGTGGCTGCTGACCGTGTGACTTCAGGTTGGTCCCCACTGTGAGCTCTTCCCAGTTCATTCTCCTGGGAGTCACCCCAGGGTGGGTGTGCGCTCAAGTTGTCAGCTGTGAGCAAGAACATCCCCCTGAAAGTCCCACGTGCGAGATTGGGTGCATCAGGAGTTTCTGTGAACTTCCGGGTCTCCCCGTGCCTGGACCACTGGGTCGCAGGTCTGGGTCGGTGAGGGTGTCCTGCTCGACAGAGTGAGGTTGCTTGTGCCTGGCTGTCCTTCCGCTGACGGTCCAGGGGACAGCCGAGGGATCCCCAGGGGTCTGGCGGGCTTGTCTCCCTGCTGCGGCGGCTGCTCCTTGGACTGCGTGTGGGTGCTGGGAACTGGGGTGGGTTTGAGCCTTGGAGGTAAGTTTCCGGGCCCACCCCCCCCACTTCCCATCCCGCTCTGTCAGATGCCGAAGGGCCTCCCCAGTCTGTCCGGAGGGCGTGAGAGCTGGTGGCTGCGGCCTGTCCGGTGGGTACCCCAGGCCCCTGTGCGGCCCCCTCCCCAGGGCAGGTGTCTGGCCGCCCAGTGCGCCGGAGGGGGCCCTGCCATAAGGGGGGGACGGCGGCCACGGGACAGGCCTGAGGTGGGCACCCCAGCCCCGCCCTCCCCCGCGCCTGGGACACTGGCGTGAGCACGTGTGTACCTCCACGGAAGCCCTTTGCACTCGACCCCGAGGACAGCAGGCTAGCAGGGACGTGCTTTTCCCGGACCCCTCCCCAGCGCTGACCCCGGGCGGGGCCTCCCTCGGGGTGCTTGTGGGACCCAGGGACGGGGACAGTGGCAAGGCCGAGAGGGCCCGGAAGGGGCGCCGGGGCAGGCGCTGCAAGGGCAGAGGCCCTGGGCGGCCAGAGCAAAGGGCCAGGCGTGCAGGGGCGGCGGGGCTGGCTCGGCCTCTGGTTGGGCCCGGGCTTTGGAGTTTGGGGGTGCAGTAGGGAGCCGCGGAGCTTATCCTGCCAAGTGACCAGCACAAGGGATGGCCGTGGGGAGGGTGTGCTGAGCGGGCTGTGGCCCCCTGCGGCGGCCATCGGCACGGGGGGCGCGGGCGTTCCCGGTGGGCAGTGGGTTCTCCCTCAGCCTGCCCACCCCCTCCCGCCTGGAGGCCCTGCAGGCTGGGTGGCTCGGCTGGCTGCCGCGTGGTGCCTGCTACAGCCCCGTCCCGGGTGCTTGGGGCACCTACGGGGGCTGCTGCCCACCCTCGCCCCTGCAGGGTCAGCAGCTTGTCCCACGGCACCCTGAGGAGTGGCCTGCTGGTCGCCAGCCCCCAGGTGTGTTAGGACTGAGGCCGGAGGCCAGACACTTGGGGACATGGCTCGGTGCCTCATGAGGACAGGGGTGGAGGCTCTGGGTCTGTGCTTGCTCCCTGGCCCTGCCCTTGCTGGGCACCTGGCGGGGGATGGGGAGTGTAGAGCCTGGCACGTCCCAGGTCCCCAAGGGTGGCTGGGCCGGAGGTCGGGAACCAGTCCCGTCAGCATGGTGGGCCCCAGACTGAGCTGGCCCCGCGCCGTGAGACCGCCCTGCGGGGCTGGGGGTCTCCCAGGGCAGCGAAGCGTTGGCAGGGCCTGCAGCAGGGGGGTGGAGTGCGAGACTGAGCTTTGAGAGGCTGTCTGGGCACAGGAGGGCCGGCCGGCCGGCTGGGGACGTGGGGTCTGGGCGGGCACCACACGGGTCCCTGCCCCCGTGAGGGGAGGCGCCCATGCCGCGGAGGCAGTGGGGAAGCCCCGTCTGGGCGGGCGGATGTCCCTTTCTCAGTCTGTCTCACGGGCGAGGCCCTGTCTCTGGTCTACAGAGGCCCTGCCAGCCCAGCCCCCGCACATGACGGGCACCAGGCTGCCGCCGCCAGCTGAGTCAGTGCGCGTGGGTGAGCCAGTCTCTGCGAAGGGGGGGGGGGGGGGTGCCTCGTGGTCCAGGGCCCGTGCCTCCCTGCGAGCCCAGCAGATGCGCTGCCCCACCCACTGCGTGGCCCTGTGTGACCACGCCCTAGAGCATCCGTGCGCTGGTCCTCAGGATGGCCATGCTCAGCGGGCCGTGGGAGGACACGGAGCTGTCCCCAGGAGGAGTCAGCCCGTGCCGGCCCGGAGGAGCTGTGCCCAGAGCCTCCCCTCTCCCTGACCATTCCAGAAGGCTCTGACTTGCTGGCCACCTGGCACGGAGTCCCCCACGCCCCCGCAGGTGGCCGGGGCGCGCGGAGCGTCGGCCTGAGAGCCAGCGGGGGCTGTGCAGAGAATCGCAGAGAGGAACAGCGGGCGGGGGAGACGCAGGCGTTCCACGACAGAGCCGCGGGCGGCACCCCCACGCCGGCAGCCCAGCTCAGAATGAAACGAGAATTGTTTCTTTTCCTGTTTCAAGAGAAGCCACCTCAGCCAGCCCGCAGGCTCAGGGCCCCCCAGCCCCGCAGGCCGCTGGGGAACGGTTGGGGTTTCACCAGGAATTCCCCCCTCCCCACCCGCCCTCCTGCATGGTCTGGGCGGGCACCCAGGAGGTGCTGGGGGCAGTTGGGGGGCACTGCCTGGCGGGGAGGCCGCGGCGCCCAGGAGCCCCTGCCTGGCCTCGGAGAGGTGAGCGTGCTCCCAGCTCCCTGCGCCCCCGCTGTCCCGTGCTGGTCAGCGCTGCTGGCCCCGGGGTGTCTGCGCCCGGCCCCTCTGGCCATGGGGGGGCTCTCTGTCAGGGTGAAGCGTGGGGTGCACAGGAGGCAGGAAGCCTGGCCTGCTGCTGGCTGGGTGGCTCTCGTCTGGCGTGGGAATCGCCTCTGCTCACCTGCGCGATGGGACGGAGCCCCTGTGTGAATGCAGCGCGGTGTGCACGGTGTGGGTGCGTCCAGCTGCTGCTGCTGAGACCGTGCCTGTTCTCGGGGGGACCTCCCGGTCACTGCGGCGTGGGGCCTGCCCGGCCGAGTGGGGACAGTGGCCACGCAGGCTGATGTCGCTGTGTCCCAGCCGCTCTCCGCCCCGTCCCGTTTGTCCCCCCTTTTCCACGCCTGTGCCACCTCCCAGGGCCCCCCCGCAGGCCTGGGGGCTGACCGTTGCCCCCCGCTCCACGGCAGCACATGTTAGGTCACTGAGCAGGAGGCAGCAGGCCGGGGTGGTCCGCCTGCTGCACCCAGGGACCAGGGGACCGGAGGGCCGTGCAGGGACTTCCCGGGTGGGTGCCCCTCTGCCTGCCTCCACCCGGCAGCGCCCCTTGGAGGGCTTCTTTCTGTGAGAGCGCTGCTGGATGGGGCTGGGGCTGCGTGCTGCCTGCCACTGCGCTTTCACGATGCCCCCCTTGGTGCCGGCCACATGGGTAATTGTCACCTCGGGGTCCCTGGGGTGGGCGGATGGCCCCCTCAGCCAGGCCACATGAATCCTCATTGTCCCCCAGCTGTCTCTGGAGTGGGGGGCACCTTTGAGGTGCCCTGAAAGCCCGGCCTCAAGTTTGGGGCCCCAGGTGAGGGCCGGGGACCCCGCCTGCACCCTGAGGACGGGCTTCCCGGAGGCTCTGCCGGCTGGGCGGGTGGAGGAACAGCACTGTGGGAGCCTGGCCTGGGCGGAGTTCTCAGCACGGGGCTCTGAGTTCCATGGCCACCGCCTGGCCGCTGCCAGTTCTGCTTGCTCCCCGCTCCCCGCGGAAGGCCTCTGGGACGGGCCTGCCGGCCGGTCCTCTTCAGGGGCTCTGCCTGCGGGCCCCTGGCTTCTCCTGACAAACCCGCCCTGCCTTGAGGGTCACGGGGGGGGCGGGGGCGGAGGCGAGGAGCTGGCAGGATGGGGCTGGAGGCAGCGTGGGCGCAGCAGACCCGGGTACCTGTGAACCTGCAGTCAGGAGTGGCCGTGGGGTCTGTCCCTATAGCTCCAGGCGCACACAGAGGGGCCTGGTGAAGGGGCGTGACCCAGCCAGGGTGCCAGGCCCGGGAAGCAGGCCGTTGGCGGGGTCCGGCCCCAGCCTGCCTGGTGCCCGGTCGGTGTGTCCTTGTTCTGCGCCCCTCCCCCAGCATCTCTCTCTTAAGCTGTGAAGAGCTTCAGGACCGGGTCCTCGCCTGTCCCATGGGGGGCTGGAGCAGTGCCCCCAGGTTAAGCGTGCAGCTCAGCACGCAGGGTGCCCCTAATTGTGCCGGCAGCTGGGTGGGTCATGACGGCGCCCACTTCAGGGGGCCGAGGGGAAGGCGGTGCAGGTGCATTGGGTTGACTGCAGCTGGGCCTGGTGTGAACACTGGGGGCTTCTGGAGGGTGGGCCCAGGGCGTGGGCGCCGTCACTTCTCAGCTCTTTCCTGAACAGCTTCCGTGCGCAGGCGCTGGGTGACTGGCCATGGGGAGCTGCTCACAGCCCCCCTTCCTCCTGGCTGTGCACCCCACTTCCCCCACAGCGGCTGGGCTCTGGCCACACCGGCCACCACGGGGCCCAGCCGCAGAGTCCCCAGGTGGGTGAGGGGCTGGGCGAGGGTGGCTGCTCTCCTGGGCACCACTTTCTCTTCCTCCCCTTGCACCTCACCAGCCCGGCCTGCTCGGCTTGGCCAGCAGGACCGACAACTGTCCCTTTGCCACTGAGGAGAGACCATGTGGTACCACTGCCAGCTCCCTGGGCTTCGGTGTTTGTCTGTGTGGGGGGGCAGGGCAAGGGGTTGGTAGATGGTGGGCATGGTGGTGACGGTGGTGATGGTGATGCTGGTGGTGATGCTGGTGGTGTTGCTGGTGGTGATGGTGATGCTGGTGGTGATGCTGGTGGTGTTGCTGGTGGTGATGGTGATGCTGGTGGTGATGCTGGTGGTGATGCTGGTGGTGATGCTGGTGGTGTTGCTGGTGGTGATGGTGATGCTGGTGGTGATGCTGGTGGTGATGCTGGTGGTGGTGCTGGTGGTGATGGTGATGCTGGTGGTGATGCTGGTGGTGTTGCTGGTGGTGATGGTGATGCTGGTGGTGATGCTGGTGGTGATGGTGATGGTGATGCTGATGCTGGTGGTGTTGGTGGTGATGGTGATGCTGGTGGTGGTGGTGGTGATGGTGATGCTGGTGGTGTTGGTGGTGATGGTGATGCTGGTGGTGATGCTGATGGTGATGCTGGTGGTGTTGCTGGTGGTGATGCTGGTGGTGTTGCTGGTGGTGATGGTGATGCTGGTGGTGATGCTGGTGGTGTTGCTGGTGGTGATGGTGATGCTGGTGGTGTTGGTGGTGATGGTGATGCTGGTGGTGTTGGTGGTGATGGTGATGCTGGTGGTGATGCTGATGGTGATGCTGGTGGTGTTGGTGGTGATGGTGTTGCTGGTGGTGTTGCTGGTGGTGATGGTGATGGTGATGCTGGTGGTGTTGCTGGTGGTGATGGTGATGCTGGTGGTGATGCTGGTGGTGATGGTGATGGTGATGGTGGGGATTGTGACGGTAGTAGTGTTGCTAGTGGTGATGGTGACGGTGGTGATGGTGATGGTGGTGTTGCAGGTGGTGCTAGTGCTGGTGGTGACGGTGACGGTGATGGTGACAATGACGATGGTGGTGATGGTGGTCATGGTCGTGGTTGTGGGGCAGATGTGTTTGTCATCAGGGGCTCATGGACACGGGTGCGGACATCTTCCTACCCTGAGCTTTATTATGGAGAGTAGTTGCCCTGGTCAGATCCTTTGGGGCTTGTGGGGCCTGCCACCGTGGGAGGCAGGTGGAGGGGTGTGCCCTCTACCCCGGGGAGTTTGAGGTTGGCCAGAACAGAGGCCTTTGGGTTGGTGTCTCCTGGCCGGGACCTGGAGTCCAGCTGTTTGAGTCACCCTTCCTTGTCCCCACCCCTCTGTAGGCCACGGAGGTCCTTGCAGGAGGGCCCGGGCCGGAGCCCTGCGGATCTGGGTTGGAGATCCCGCTCCTCCCGGCCTTTTTATCTGTTTTCCTTGGGGTGCGGGGGTCCAGTCCCCTGGTCCGTCCTGTCGGCAACATGCCCTCCCACGTCGGGGGCCACAGGCCTCAGCAGCACCCCCGCGCCCCTCGCCTTCACTCTGTGTCCCTCACTTCCCAGCGTTCCCCAGGCTCCTGCACAGAGCCAGCCTCTGATCCCGCACGGGGGGCCGAGGTGGTGGTTTCCAGGGGAGTGGACAGGCTCCTGCCGTGGAGGCCTCCCGGTTTAGTGGGGCAGGGGCCGAGTGGTGAGCTCGTGGAGAGAGAGCTGCTCCTGGCGCAGGGGGGCAGAGGGCTGAGACCCTGCCCCCCGTGACTCGGGCCGGCGCTGGTGAGCGCAGAGGTGGGCTCGGCATTCCCTGAGCTCAGAGGGGGCCGGTCCTGGGCGCGCTCACCCGGGGTCCCTCTGAGGGGCTCTCTGGAGGCCGCCTGTCCCTTCTCAAGCCCTGAGCAGAGCCTCAGTCTGCCGGGGTCTGCAGCCCCGGTCACTCCGGGCCCCCATGTGGCCTTGGGGCTGGCCTGGTAGTGGCGTCTGTGGCTTCGCTCAGCAGAGCACCCTGCGTGTCCCCTGGCCTGAGGCGGCCCGCCCACCTCCCCTGCGTCTCCCTCCTTGGCCCCTGGCCGTCCCTGTCTGCGGCACGGGGTTGGGGGGGCAGTGCTGAAAAACAGACTTGCAGAGGCCGGCTGGTGGTCTCCGTGGGCACGTGCATGGGGAAGCCCCTGGGGGGTGTCCCGGGGCTGAAAGTCCTTAGAGCCACTCCCTGTGGGCAAGTGGGGGACAGGGATGAAGGGGATGCGTGTCTTGGTTCACCGTGTTCCGCGACTCTCTCCTCTGGGGCTGGAGTGGGTCTGTGTGGGCCAAGGTTCCAGCCCCTGCCGGCTGCCCGGCTGCCCCCAGCGCCCCTGCTTGAGGGCCAGGCTCTCGGGGGCAGGCTGGGGTGCTCGTGGTCGTCGCCCTCTGTCCTCCTCAGCAGCGGCTGAGATTTGGGGGCCGGGGCCATTGGCTGGGCAAAGGGCAAGGTGAGCCCAGAGGAGCTGAAATTTCAGCCCGCGCCACCTGAGCCCAGCCTGACTCCCGACTGGTGGCCGCGGGCAAGCTGCGCGGCCGGGGCTGGAGGGGCCAGGCCCCAGGTGCACCCCCTTCCGCGGGGAGGTTGGAAGCAGGCACACGGCGCCCATGGGGCCCGTTCCTCTGGGCAGCGCCAGCAGCCTCTGTGTGGACAGGCCCATGCACAGGAGGGGACACTGGGGCCAGGGACTGGGGGCCCGTGGCCCCAAGGGTGGCCCAGAGCCTGCTGTCAGCAGGGCCAGCACCGCGCGGTCACGGTGTGCCTGCCCAGCCCCAGTTCCCAAAGGCCCCCCTTCCGCTCCAGCCCCCCTCACTTCCCCCAAACCCCGGCGCGCCATGGTCCCACCGCAGCCCCCGCCGTGTGGCCACTTCCCCTCCCTGGGTGGCAGGGGAAGCAGCCCTTCCGGAAGGTGGGGGCTGGTGGGGGCGTCCCGGGAAGCTCCTCACTGCAGGGTTTCCGTCTGGGGGCGGCACCAGGAGGGGCCCGAGGAGCAGGGGTGGAGGGAGCGGGCACTTGTGTTGGGAACCTGTCCTGGTCTTGCTGGGTGCTGGCCACGGAGGGTCCTTCTTACCCCTTTGTGCCCCTGTCCCTTCCTGGGCACCCCCTTTCCTACTTCTGTGCCCTCCTTCAGGCCCTCCTTGAAGCCCCATGGGACCCCGCCTGTGTGCCCTGATTTGTCCCCGTCCCTCCCCTGCGCTGGGTCCCCTGCTGAGAAGAGCTGTGTCCCTGTCTGCTCCTGCCTGTGGCCTGCTCACACCTGCTGCCCTGCTTGCTCCTGCAGATTCTGAAGGCCCTGGGGGCGCTCTGAGGTCCCCTCTTCAAGAACCGGGGTTCCCTGCCTGCCTGGGAGGGGCTGAGTCTGGGGCTCCCCCGTACCCCCTTTGGCAGCATGAAGCTGGCATTTCCTGCCACCTCCTGCCTCTGCTTGCCAGGCAGAGGCCGGAAGGGAGTGGGTGGGGGTTCCCCGGCTTCCTGCCACGGGGTCCAGGAGGGTCCTGGGGGGCATTCTAGAGGGCGCCCGCTCAGCTCAGGCATTTTGGTCAGGACGTCCCTTCCCTCTCCAAGGGCCCGTAGGGGCCCCCTGCTCCGCTGGCCCTGAGAGGTGGCTCTAGTTTCTGCTTGCATGCAGCCGACACGGGGAGCTCACCACCTCCCCACGTTGGCGGTCACTGTGCGAGCCTTCTGTCCTTCACTAAATGTGACGGTCACCCTCACCCTCGGGCCCGGGAGCTCCTCCAGGTCGGCACAGGGCCCTGATCATTCCGGGCCTTTCCATCTCTGCTTCACGGCTTCCATTTCCAGCCTCCAGGTATTTTGCATTTTAGAGTCAGTTCTGTGGCCGGAGCTACTCTTAGTTCTGAGAGAGAGAGAGATCTGCCTAACGCCTCTTCCATGCTGCCTTCCTGGACTGAATCCGGCAGCTCTGTGAGGTCCTTTCGCCATGTTGGGGTTGCCAGGGTGCTCCTCCGCCTGGACAGGGCCCATCTCCAGCCTTCGGGCCCCGAGTCCCACCGATGGCTGATGGTCTCAGAAGGGCAGGAGTGGGGAGTGTGAGGCGCTAGGGCTCGGGGCCCAGTGAGGCCCAGGTTCTGAGGGACCCAGACCTGGCAGTTGGGTTTTGCTCTCCCTCAGAGGCCCCTCTGCACCCCGTTGGGTGGGGAGGGCTGGGTGCTAGATGGCTCCCAAGGTTGGGTCTGGGGCTCTGCAGGCCCCCCGAGCTGAGGGTCGTCAGATCAGTGTGGGGTGACAAATTCCCTGCAAGCCCCCAGCAGGACTGTTTCAGACGCGTGCCTTACCCTTCCTTACCGCCTTACCACCCAATTGCGCAGCCCCTGCTTATTGGTGGGTGGGGCCAGGTAGGGTGTGCGGGGGTGGGGTGGGGTAGGGGAGCCGAGCCTGCCCAGCCTGGACTGGATGTGGGCGGGGCCTCCCTGCAATAGAGGATGTTTGGGCACTTATGCCTTTTCTGACATTCCCTTCCGGGCCAGAGTGTGTCTCTCCAGGAGACTCCAGAAAACACACCCAACCCATTGTCACCCGGGCATTGTCACCCAGGCTCGGGAAAGTGTTTGTGTGGCTGGTCTGTGTAAACAGGAAGCCCCCACGTGGGACTGGGGGCCCCCCCAGGGCCCTGCAGAGTAGGCCTGGGTGGTGGCTGCCCCATCCTGACTCAGGGCCCCCAGGGGCTCACAGCCAGCCTGTTCAGAGCAATTGCTGCACCCTTGACCCTGGGGTGCCAAGGATGGGGGTGTGCCTAAGGAGCCAGGCCCTTGGTGTGGGGGATTGGCAGCATCCAGTGTCCCTCTTTCTCCCGGGGCCCCTCCTTGAGCCTGTCTCTCCTGCCCAGTGTCCCCTCCCTCTCATTGGCTCCCCCTCCTCATGGTTCAGACTTGGGCTGGGTGTGGACGGTGCCTTGGGGAGCTGGGAGAGCTTCGGGGCGCAGCCTGGCAGCTGGCAGTCCCCTCCTTCCCTGCCTCCTTCCCTCCTTCCTTCCGGCCAAGCTTTCTCCTGCTTCTCCCTCCCCTTCCTGCCCTGGAGCAGCAAACAGACAACCGGCCAGAGGCCCTGCCTGCCCAGCGGGACCACGAAGCCCCTGCAGCTGTGTCTCTGGGAAGTCCCCAGGCAGGACACTCCCTGTCAGTGTCTGGCCAGCAGCAGAGGCCCCTCCCAGTGGCAGGACAGCAGCCTCCCCGCCAGTTCAGAGGCCTGCACGCCCCTCCCCGGAACCCCCCCGCCCCCCCAGCCCTCCATCCTGCGCTCGAGGGTGGAGAGAGGTGGGGAAGCTGTGAGAATTGACTGCTTCCTCCTGGCCCACCTGATGCCAGAGGCTGGGGAGAAGGTGGGCAGCTTCCCTGGGGGCACCAGGCCCTCAGGCTTCCGGACAGATGCTCTCCTGGGCTTGGGACCCTGTCCCTCCGCCAATCCAGCCTCTTCCCGGAAGCCCCCAGCGGCTGCCTTTGCCCCTCCCAGCCTGGCCTCTGGTGCTGTCTGCAGAGGGGGTCTTGCAAAGGCCATCTTGTCTTCCTCCTCTTGCACCTTGAAGTCAGCAGGGTGCTTCTGGAGCTGCGCAAGGGGAGGTGGTCAGCCCTGCCCGCGTCCGCGGATGGGCAGCCGAGGCTGGCAGGGCTGATGTTGGCTCGGGGGCTGCAGGCCAGGCGAGGTGGCCTGGGACACAGCCCTGGTTGCCCAGCCGAGGGGCAGCTGCAGACGTGGGGGCGTGTGCCTACCTGCTGCCTTAGTTCCCCTGTCTGTCCATGAGAGCAAGGACAGGCAGCTGCCGCACAGCCTCCCGCGGCAGCGTCCTGGGCACCATCTCCTGCCTGTCTGCCCTCATCAGCCAGCAGAGACCCCCTCGGCCCACACGTGGTCGCGGGGGTCCCACGACTAACAGGGCTGGTTTTCGCGTCCCGTCTCTGCAGAGAGCGCTGCCGCTGTGGGTTCTGGGATTTGGCTTTTGTTTTCAGGTTCATCGAAGTGGTTTGTTCCCAGCTCCATGCACGGCGAGGGTTTCAGAGGGTCTGGTGAGGCTTGTTTGCTGGCGAAGTCAGGCGGGGGACAGTGGTGGGCAGGCCCCATTACAGCCCCGAGGGGCTAGGGATGGACTCTGGGAGATGCTCTTGGAAGAGTGTGGCCGGGGTGGCAGAGCCTCTCGTGACCCTGTGGGGCCACCCCGCCGCGAGGGTCTTGGCACCTCCGTGCGTACGTTGGCAGGGCTCTAGATGAGGGCTTGGGCTTTGGCTGGAGGCAGGCCTGCTGGGCGGTGGCAGTGGCGGTGTCCGGAAGTGTGACCACGTGTGTCCCTGCGCCTCGGTATGCACAGGGGCCCAGCGGTGGCCAGACAGCACGCTCTGGGCCCGGGGCTCAGGCTGCACGCAGACACGGCTGCCCCGAGGTCTGGGGAGTTTGTGGCAATCTGGGGCCGTTGAGGGGTGCAGCCAGGGTGTGTGTCCTGACCTGGCGAGTGTGCCTGGGCAGAGGCCACCCCACTGTGCCCGTGGCCCCACTCGGCTGCTCAGAAGCAGGTGTGGTTGCTGCCGGCGGGCTGGGGGTCCCGAGAGACCCTTGGCGGATGGGAAGGCTGAGGCCCATGGGGGACGCGGCTTGCCCGGCGCCCTACCAGCTCTTGCCTCGGCCCACAGGCTGCGGGTTCGCCACCTGAGCACCTGTCCACTGGGGGGGGGGGGGGCGCTCTGCTTGCTGAGCCCCAGGAGTTGGGGGACTGCTGGCTCACTCGTGGGGGCTTTGCAATCTCTGACATGAAAGGCCTGTGTGTATGAGGCCCCGGCCCCTCCCCACAGCCTCTGCGGGCTGCCTGACTCCGGGCCTGGCACACAGCTGGGAGCTCCCTGCCCCGCTGCAAGCCTCCAGGCCTGGACAGGCAGGAGGTGTGTCCCGCTCCTGGGCCCAGGAGTCAGAGGGTCCCGGGGTCTGGTGTCATGGCCAGGGCTGCTGGGCTCCAGACAGCGTGGCCAGACGGTTAAGGCCGTGGACTTGGGAGCAGGAAATGCCCTATCCCCTGGGACTGGTCGCGCCCTGCCAGGACAGGTGTAAGAGCACTGGTCCCCAGTCCCCCAGCCGTGTACTGGGGTGACAGCAGGGCCCCCGCCTCCCTCCTCACTCCAGCATTCCGTCGTCTGCACCGGGAACGGGGACTCGGTTCTTCTCTGGAAACGTCAGCCTTTATTGATGTTCCCGTACCTACGCTTTGTCCCGTCCCCCACCGCCGAGTGCAGGGGCAGAGGGGCCGGCACGCCCGGCCACCGGGCTCTCTGGGCGGCTTGACCTGGGCAGTAGAGCGTTGGAGGAGCACCCGTCTGGCCTCCTTGCCCGGCTCGAGCCCTAACACTGGAGCCAGGTTGGGTCGCTTGGGCAGCACTGCCGCCTGGCCTGTGTGTGTGAGGGGGAACTTTAGTCAGTGAGCCCCCAGGATGGGCGCCTGTGGCCTCCTGAGGTTTCTGGCCCGGGGCGGGGGGCGGGGCTACAGCTGGCCGGTCCTCCGTGTGGAGACCTGACCGCCCCCCTGTGTGTTCTTGTCTTGCAGACTTCTCCACCCAGGTGAACTCGTCCCTCAACTCCCCCACGGGGCGCGGCTCCATGGCCGCCCCCTCGCTGCACCCCTCCCTGGGGCCCGGCATCGGCTCCTCGCTCGGCTCCCCGGGGCAGCTGCACTCGCCCATCAGCACCCTCAGCTCCCCCATCAACGGGATGGGCCCGCCCTTCTCAGTCATCAGCTCCCCCATGGGCCCCCACTCCATGTCTGTGCCCACCACACCCACCCTGGGCTTCGGCACCAGCAGCCCCCAGGTAAGTGTGGGGCGGGGCCGGGGGCGGGGCTGGGGGCGGGGCTTGCGCTTTCCCTACAGGTTGCCTGTGTGGTCCTGGGGACCCCGGAAGGCAGGCACTGTCACCTCTGCCCCTTGTCTCTGGAAGCAGAGCCTCGAGAGGTGGTCGTGGCCAGGGTTTGAGCCGGGGTCTAGCTGACTCACACCCACGGCCTGAAGGGGGCCAGCCAAGTTTCTGAGAAGCTGCTCCTCCACTCCAGCGTGGTCCCCTCCCCTCTGGGGACTCCCTGCCCCGTGACTCAGAACTGTGGTGTAGGGATGCCACGTCCCTGGCCTGAAAGCCACCTCTCTGGGGCCCTGTGTCCTCTCAGTGGGCAGCTTCGTCCCCTCGCTTGCCCCTTCCTGGGCCCGGGCTCAGTGCAGGCTTGGTGCAGACGCGTCCCTGCTGGGGGTGCCAGGCCTCGGGTCCCAAGGTGGCCTCTGCTCACCACCGGGCTTGCTGGTCTCGCGTAGCTTCTTGGGGACAGTCTGGATCAGGATGTGGCTGGTGCCTTGCAGGGCCTGGCTTAGCCCTGCTCTGGGGACCGTGGAGGCCTGGTCCACCTTCCCATGGACAAGCCTCACAGAGCCACCCCGAGTTCCTGGGCTGTGAGGGGCACGGGCCCCACTAGGCGTCTCCCCTCCTGACTCCCGGCTCCTGGCCGATTTCTCACTGGGTGGCAGGAGACCTGCCCTCTCAGGGTCCTGCTCTCCCTCCTAAAGCAGGCAGTTCCCTCCCTGCTTCACGTTGAGTCCGGTTCAGCTCTCTGGCCCGTGGTAGATTACAGTCTCACCGTGGAGTTCAGTGCCCCACGGCCATGGGGCCTGCTGGGCCTGCCCACCAGGGGCGGGTGCAGAGTGTGGCCCCCTGCCCAGGGGTGCTGGCATGTGCCCTGTGGACTCCTCCCGCCTCCTGGCACCACAGGGTCTGGAGCCAGCCTGCTGCCCACCCGCTGGGCCTCTCCAGCCTGGGCCCGGGGGGAGAATCTCACTGGCTCTTCCAGGGCGACCCTGTTAGCCCCCCCAACCCCCCGCCTGGCGGGTGGGTGCAGAGGGCTGGGGCGTCGGGCGCCAGCATGGGCCCCTGTGCCCCCACTCATCCCCTGGCCTTCCAGAAGCAGGCAGCCGGCCCAGGGTGTTGGAATGAAGGAGGCTCGGCTGCCCTCCCGGGCTGGCTGCGCTATTTTTAGTATGGCTGCCCCACCTCCTCTCTTGCTGGCTGCAGGGAGCACGCAGCGCGAGGGGCAGGTGAAGCCTGGGGACCCGACAGAGGTGGGTGCCTGCTGGGTCTCTCGGCCCATGAGCTTCTTGCAGGTCGCAGACCGGCTGCCTGCGCTGGGTGCCTCGCGGGCTCCTGTGCAGTGGGGGCTGGTCCCCAGGGTGGTAGGGATGCCCTCAGACCCGGGTGCCCGGTGCCCTGGCCCTGTTAACCCACCTAGCGGCCGGGGTGGGGGTTCAGGGCCGTCTCCG
Source organism: Furipterus horrens (assembly GCF_987537825.1). Lineage (NCBI taxonomy): Eukaryota > Metazoa > Chordata > Mammalia > Chiroptera > Furipteridae > Furipterus > Furipterus horrens. The sequence continues at coordinate 203,619,392 of NW_028327174.1, read as the reverse complement.
CTCAGCTCTCTGTTGCTCACTGCACACGGCCAGGATCCCGGCCCCGACGCTCGCTGGCTCCAGGCTGCTGGCAAGGGCAGGGCTCAGGCCCCTTCAGTGAGCAAGGGGATCTGGGCTGGCTTGGGTCTGGAGTGGGGAGGGACAGGGCATGTCCCGTGTGCCCAGATGTGCACAGCTGCTCAGCCGTTGGGCTGTCTGTCCACCTGTAGGGGCTGCCCTTGGTTTTGCCATGCTCTGGGCTCTGGGCTCCCCCTCTGCCTGCTGGCCTGGCCCCCACACCCCTGCCTCACCCGCCCCCATAGCTTCTTCCGTGGGAGCTGAGTTTGGCTTCCCGGCTTCAGCAGTTTGTCCTGGAAACCTGGGGTTCCCCGTTCTCATGGGCACGTGGGAGTTCAGGGAGGGCGTGTCCCCACCCCACCCCACCCAACTGCAAAACCACAACCTCGAAGTCATTCGCTGAGCCAGCTGTTGTCAGGAGGGCCTGGTGCTCTGCTGAGCGCCGCCGGCCGGAGTCTAGCCACTGGCTGCTGCCTTGAAGGCCAGTGGGAGTGTGAGGGTCTGGGCAGAGCCAGACCACACCCCAAACACTGGGGCTGCCCCAGGCCTCTCCCCTGGTCCGGGGCCTCATCGGTGCAGGGCCCAGGGATCGTCTCCACCACATCCTGGAGCTTGCCCACAGCGCTCGGCACATGTGGGCACCGTAGTGTCCAGACCAGCAGAGCCTCTCTGGTGCAGGACCTGCCCAGGCCCAGCGGGGTGGCTGGCCCTGCCTGCTCCTTGTTGTGGGCACCATGGCCGTGAGGCCTCGGTTACCTGGTGCCCACACGTGGCCGCGTGCACCTCGTAGGGCCTGGCCCGCTTTGATGGGCAGAGGGTGGCCAAGGGCCCGTGCTTGGGGCATGGCGGGCTGGAGCCTCCCACTCCGGTTCTGCCGTATGGGAGGGCCTCCCCAGCGAGGGCCGGCGGCGGGACCTGCCATGTGCTCGGGAAGGAAGGGCGTGGTGGATGTGGGGAGAGGGCCGGGGAGCCGGGCAGGAGCCCTGGTGGGGTGTTGCTGAGGAGCGTGGCTATTTCAGTGAGTCCCACAGGCTCCAGCGGGAACTGAAAGATGCCAAGGATATGAAAGGGGAAACGGGCCGGGCCCCCACCCTGGCCACACCGTGCAGCCCTAAGGCTCCAGCCGGGGCTGGTGGTGCCCGGGGTCTCCTAGGAGATGGGTGCCCCGCAGAGCCCGCTGGGGGGCGCGGCCACACGAGGCCCCAGGGCCGCTGCCCCTGCTCCATCCGGGAGCTGCGAGCCCAGCACGAGGTCTGGCCCCTTGGAGCTGGGAAGAGGGTCCCAGGGCCCGGCTGGCCCGAGTAGCATTGCCCTGGCAGCACACGGGGACTGTCTGGCAGTTGAGACGAACAGCAAAGTGGGGGGCCTGGAGCCTGCAGAGAGGGAGCTCCGGGCCAGCACCCACCACGCACATGCGCAGGGGGGCTGGGAGGGCAGCAGTGGCCTGGGAGTCAGCGTGGCCGTGGTGCTGACCGTGTCTCCTGTTCATCTGTCCCGCCTGCTGCTCTGCCCCAGGCGGGACCCAGCCAGCCTTCCTCTGTGCGGCGGCCCTGCCTCAGTTTACCTAGAACAAGCCCCAGTCCGAAGGGCCTGCACATGGGGGGCTGGGAGACAGGGCAGAAGGCCCCCTTCCTGCCAGCATGGTCGGGGCAACTGCAGAAAGGAGGCGCTCATGCTTCTGTCCGTGGGGCGCCAGGCTGATACGGCCACACGGGGTGGTTGGCAGGTCCCACCTTGGGGGAGGCCTCCTCTCACAGGGGCTCACTGGCCCCCACAGCTGGCTCCTCGGAGCCTGCCCTTGGCGCCTGGTGCGGTCTTCCGCCTCCAGGGGTTTGCTCGGCAGCCCCTTTGCCTGGGACTCCCGCCTTTCACTGTCCTGGGCCGGGTCGGGGCCTCTGCTCTAGGGGGCCCGTGGGCTCTAGGCTGGGTTCGGTCAGTCCGGCGTGCGGGCCGGCTCAGCTCCCCTGACCACAGCCGCAGGCCAGGCCCTCCTGGTGCCTGGTTTTGCCCACAAGGAGCCTCAGGCTCAGGATGAGGACCCCCAAGTCGTACAGTGGGTGCAGGAGGCAGATGCGGAGGACAGGCTACGCCCCTCCCTCCCAGGTCTGCACCTGGCGGCCAGCTGCGCAGGCGTTTGGCCGGGTAACCGAGGGGCTCCAGGCAAGCCCGCACTCTCGGGGTCTCAGTTTACCCTCTGCAGCAAGCACTTCCATGGTCACCACCCGCTGACTGAGGCCGCAGCTCGCACCCTGCCCTGCCACTGGGCGCCGTGTGCCCACAGCCACCCCGGCCCTCCCTGAGCCTCTGTGTCCACAGCTGGGAAATGGGGGAGCATTTCTTGCGGGGTTCCTGCAGCATTAGAGGCCGGGGAACGCAGCCCAGGACACTGGGGTGCTGGCACACCGTCCACGACTCCTCTCAGCTATGACCGTTCTGTCCCCTCTGTCCCTGGGGACACACTGCTGCCTCCTGCAGTTGCACAGGGCTGCCCTGCTCTGTAGCGGGGGCCCTGGGACGGGGCGCCTGCACCCTGACAGTGCCAGCGGCCGGAGCTGGCCTGGCCTCCCTGCCGCTCCCCCGCGTCCTGTGCTGGTGGGGGAGGGTTAAGCGTCCTCACAGTGCCACCCAGCCCACCTGGGTGTGGGAGGGGCCGGAGCGGCTGGGGGGGCGGGCGGGATGGCTCCAGGCGGAGGCCTGTGAAACCCGGCGGGGCGGCTTCTGCATGTGTGCCCTGAGCACCGAGCTCTTCCCGCCCCGTGAGAAAGGGGGATGGGGGCTGGGGGCCGTGGGGAAGGAAGGCTGAGGTTCCTGCGTGCGGGGGGGCGGGGGGGCCCGGGGCTACCAGGGGGCACCAGCTGCTGCCGCCCACCCAGGACAGCTGCACGGCCCGGTTTCCGCCTTCAGCAGGGGCTTGCAGGGGTTTGCAGAAGTGGGGGAGCCAGGCTGGCTCGCGGGGTGCAGCGGGAAGCACCGCTGGCCCTTGGTGCCGATGGGAGAGCCGGGGCGGGCGCAGCGGAACCAAAACCGCTGTGTCATCGCGGCCCCTGGCGGCTGTTGCCAAGGTGACCGGTGAGTTTCCCACGCTGCCTCTGGCGTGGCGTCAGGCAGCCGTGCGGGTGGAGGGGTGTGTGGAGAGGCGATGGTGTCCCTGTCAGCAGAGTCCCAAGGGGTGTCTTCGTCCCGCTCTTCTGGAGACACGTGATTAGAGGCCCCCCTGCCCCCCTGAGGCCCAGGCAGTGTGGCCTCCAGGTGGACCCGGCTGTTCCCCCTCCTCGTTGTGACCACGCCTCTGTGTCCCTCTGTGTGTCGGGGATCCCCAACGCACCTGGCTCACTGGGAGGGCCATGGAGCCCCCACTGTCCCGTTGAGGGGGCACCCAGTAAGAGAAGGTGGCTCTTCTTCAGGTGGGTGAGGGGCAGGCGGCTTTGTGGGGTCCCCTTCTGAAGCCAGGGTTGGCCGTGGGCCTCTGCCCGGGTGGCCCAGCATACTGGGGGCGGCATCCAGACGGCATCCCCAGCTGTGGCCTGGGGGTCGGGGCCCCTCTGAGCCTCAGTTTCTTTCTCTGTGGAGCGGGGGCGTGGCCTAGGGCTGTTGGGGGCGGGGTGCCGGCATGCGCCCCTGGGTTCGAGCACCTGCCTGGGCTGAGCCACCGCTCCCTCCTCAGCTCAGCTCACCGATGAACCCCGTCAGCAGCACCGAGGACATCAAGCCCCCGCTGGGCATCAATGGTGTCCTCAAAGTCCCGGCCCACCCCTCAGGGAACATGGCGTCCTTCACCAAGCACATCTGTGCCATCTGCGGGGACCGCTCCTCAGGTAGGCCGCGGCGCCGCGGGGCCCTCCCGGGGGGCGGGGGGCGGGTGCTTGGAGCTGCAGGCCTGTCGCTCGGACCTGCCGCGTTTCCACGTGGGGGTTCCACCGTGGGCAGGGCGGTCGGGGGGCTGCGGCGAGGAGACGGCTGTTGCTGGTGACGTTGGCAAAGGGGGCGGCGATACAGGCTGTGCCCTTCTCCCAGCTGAGTGTGGGCAAAGGGCCCCTCCCGTCAGCCTCTGAACCCCGACAGCCCCGGGGAGGACGGCCGTCCCCTGTGCGGCCCCCAGCTCAGGCACAGACGGGGCAGGCACCGCGGGAGCCCTGAGGCCGGGGCGCGGGTGCTCAGCGCCCCCCGCCCCCGCCGCCCGCCCCCCACAGGCAAGCACTACGGCGTGTACAGCTGTGAGGGCTGCAAGGGCTTCTTCAAGCGCACGGTGCGCAAGGACCTGACCTACACCTGCCGGGACAACAAGGACTGCCTCATCGACAAGCGGCAGCGCAACCGCTGCCAGTACTGCCGCTACCAGAAGTGCCTGGCCATGGGCATGAAGCGGGAAGGTAGGCTCCGCGGGCCCTGCTCCCCGCTCGCAGGCTTCGCGGCATCCTGGGGCCGGGCGTCTCCTTGCATACCTCTGGGGACGGGGTGCTCACTCTCTGCTGCTGCACTGTGGGCTGTGGATCTCATCAGCCAGGTCTTCCCTGGGCATCTGATGTGTGCCGGGCTCTGGGATTGCAAAAGACACAGCTTCCGTCCTGCCCGTGGGTGGCATCCAGGCCCATGGGGGGCAGGGGCTGCTCAAACCCTGTTCATGGTCCCAGGGAGTCAGGCAGAGACAAGGACAGCGAGGGCCGGGGCTGAAGGTGGGGGCAGGGTGGGCAGGAATGGACCAAGCCTGGCGTGGTGGGAGCCTGGGCCAGCAGGTGCTCCTGGGCCCTTGGCCGTGTTCCTGTGGTCCAGTGAGGGGACAGTCGAGGGGGCCTCAGTGGAGACCACGGTGACGGGGGGCAGGGAGCTCTGGAGGCCCCTGACGTCCCACGCCTGCTGGACGCCCGGTAGAGCTGCACTCTGCTCCTCCTGCAAACCTGGGGCGTGACCCCCAGCAGCGAGGCCCTGGGGGCAATGGGACCCCAGCTGCGGGCCTCTTGGCCTTGGGTCTGTGAGCCCATTTTATTGGCGTTTGTCGGGCGGGGTGGGGGCAGGCAGCACACAGGCTTCTCTCTCGAGGTCACTGGCAGCGTCAGGCGGCGCAGCCAGAGCTGGGTCTGCGCCCTTCTGCGTGGCGGCTCCCGTGGCCCTCGCAGGGCTGGCGTGCGTGGTCGCCGCCCCACCGGCTCCTGACTGCCCTCTAGCGGTGGCTGCAGTTTTTACCCAATTTCATTCTTGTTTGTTTTTGTTCACGCCTCCTCAGCCCCAGTTGTTCTTGTTCAGAAACTGAAACCTTGGCAGGGCCGCGTGGTCCACGGTGGTGTGGGTGGCGGCCTGGCGGCAGCCCATCCCCTACAGTGGTCCCCACTCCTGGCGAGGGGCCGCGGGTCTGAGCACCCCCAGAGGGCCGCTGAGGGGCTGAGCTGGGCGGCTGGCCTGGGCCATGCAGAGTGTCTGCCCAGCAGCCTTCCTGATCGGGGTGCAAGTTTCTTACGTGTTTGGCTCACCCTTCCGCGTGCAGGTGGGGAAACTGAGGCCCAGGGCGTCCCAGGCTCATCCAAGCCACATGTAGGGCTGACCCTGGGCCTTGGGCTTCCAGTGCTGAGCTCATTTCTTGAGGCCACCGAGGAACTGTGTGCCCGGCCCCATTCCCCTGGGTGCCCCGTGTAGTCAGGGAGGACTTTCCGGAGGTGGCGAACCCAGTATTGTTCCTGAAGGATGGAATCTTGGGCAGGGCGCAGGCAGGTGGTGGGCAGTGCATCCAGTTGGAGCCTGGCCAGAGGGCCGGGCGCCAGTGTGCCGGGGGAGAGCGGGCCCCTAGCCACGCTGCTCGAGGCGCGGGGCTCCCACACAGCAGCCCAGAGCAGGCTTGGACTGCAGGCTCCCTAAAAGCTCAGCACTCCGGTGCCGGCCCCACGCGGGAAGCCGCGCTGGTGCTGGGCGTACTGCAGTGAGCTGTGGGCACCTGTCCCCACATTGAACATGAGCATCGCATAGCCAGGCAGGACCCTGGTGTGACGCAGGGGTGCAGGGCCCCGTGGGGGCCCAGAGAGGCACCTGCCCCAGTCTCAGGCACCAGGCAAGGCGTGGACAGGTGGGAGGTGGCCGGGCTGATGCCTGAAGAACAGGAAGGTGTCAGGCAGACGCTTGCCCACGAGAGAGGAGCATGTGCAGAGGCTGAGAACGTCAGTGACGTGGTCCGCTGCCGGGATAGAAGCCACCCTGCATCCCAGAGGATGGCCCTCCCCGGGTCCCGCGCTTGTCCAGCCGACACTGACCCCTTCCGAAGGTCCCCTCAGCCTGCTCACCTGAGAACCTGGGTGTCATTAGACTCTAGCTTCCTGGCCCTTCAAGGCCTCGGGGAGAGTAGGCGACGCCCCATTTCATCGCAGGGGGCTGTGGTCAGGGCTGGGGAGACCTGTCCCCTGTCTGACCCTCCCCGGATGCCTGCCGGTGACTTGACTTGTCACAAGCTGCTGTGGGCAGTGCCCTCTGAGCATGAGGCTGCATGGGGCACCCGCTCCATCTGCACACTGTCTCACCGCGATGCTGCGGGGGCACGGAGACATGGGGGCTCGGGGGCGTCTCGGGCCTCCGCCCGCAGGCCGGATGGACCAGGCTGGCGCTCTGGGCACGTTTTCGGAAGCAGCGTGGGCCCTCGAAACATGGTTGACGGGCCGTCGGGTAAATGCCTGATCCCGCTGCCCAGACCCACAGCCCTTTGCCTGCGCCTGGGTTTGCGTCACGGACGTGCGGGAGAGCTCCCTCACGCTGCGGCCTGGGACTGGCCTCGCCGGCCATGCAGGTTGTTCGGTGCGGCCCTGAGGGCCCCGTGGGCTCTGTCCCTGGCACGCAGCTCCCCAGCAAGGTGGTGGCTTGTCATGTTCCCTGCAGCTCGGGGAGCACAGTCCACAGCTGACCTCAGGAGGCACGACTCGTGGCCCCCGTGCCACCTCCACGTTGCTGCTGCAGGGAGCTCCCGGGTCTCCCAGGACCGGTGGCCCAGAGGGGTGGGGAGGCACACGTTCCTGCCCCCACACCTGTCCAACAGCCTATAGCTGGGCGCTTGGCACTGTCGCCAGGAGATGCGGCTCCTTTCCTCTGCTGCTCTGGCAAGGACTCCCTGGCGGTGGTGGCTCTGTCGGCCATGAGTGGGGGCAACGTGGCAGCCCCAGGGAGCAGGCCAGGCATGCCCACACGGTGCGCCCTTGGCCAGTAGCATGCATGTGTGAGCTGGAGGCTCCCAGGGTCAGCGCCGGGCAGGACCCTGTGCGGGTGGTCTCGATGCCCGTGATGCCCCGGCGAGGCAGGGGGTCACACGCCTTTGCAGGTGGGGAAATTGAGGCTCGCATGCAGGCAAATAGCCCAGTGGGTTGGGGGGGGACAGCTTGGGGCTGGCGCTGGATTGGCCGACCACAGGGGAGCCCACGGGGCCCTGGCGGGGGCCGACAAGACACCACCTCCTCGGGCCGGCAGAGGTGCCGCAGACTGACAGCGTCACTGCTGGGCAAGGGCAGGGCCTCAGGCACAGCCGCCACCAGGGACTCGTTGTGCAGCATTCCGCGGGGGCGGGGGGCGGGGGGCGCGGCGCGAGGCCTGGGTGGGACATGTCAGCCAGCCAGCCCGTCCCCAGGCTGAGCCCAGGCCTGTCAGCTGCAGTTTGTGTTGCAGGGTCTGGGGCCTCCTGGTCTGACGGGAGGCAGGCTCCAGGCTGGGGGTTCCCAGTCCGATGGGGCACCCGGCCCCCACCTGGGGTGCTTCTGGTCCAGGCCACAGGGGGCCGGCTGCTGCCCCTGCCTCCCTGCCTCCTCCCCCAGGAAGACCTTGCTTATCGCCGCCCCCCCCCCCTTCCTGTGCCTGGCTGTCGGCTCCGAGGGGCTGGGGTGTGGGAACAGTGTGTCTGCTGTGTGTGTGCCCACGGGGCCCCTCGTGCTTCTACTGTGGAGAAAGAGCCGCAGCTGAGTTCCTCCCTGTCACCGTCGGGGATTGGTGTCCCCCTGTGCAGCGAGGGCATCGGAAAGGGGCCCCCACCGCAGGCTTGCTGGGGGGACGTGACAGGTGGCAGCTCCATGCCTGGCTGGTGGGGTTGGAGATCCGTTACCAGGGCACGTGCATGTGTGTGCCTGCCACGTGATCACGCATGTGCAGACTTTGTGTCCTGGACTGAGTCCCTTAAGTGAAGGAGGAACATGTCCTCTGAGCTGAGGAGACCCTAACGCGCTGTGGGGTCACTGTCCGGCACCCGCTCTGCGGGTCTCAGCTGCCTCTGGGTGAGATTCAGTCCTGCCTCCCGTGGGGGCTGATGGACGGGCAGACGGAGGCCTTGCTGTCTGGCAGCACCCACCCGGACGCCCCTTCCCACCTCCCAGCTTCCTACTGGGTCCCCGGGAGCCTGAAGGTGGCCGTGGGCACTGTGGCAGGGTGGGGGTGTCCCACTCTCGCTGGGGGGGTGCGGCTCCCCTGCACGTCAGAGGGTCTCCTGAATATTGGGGACCCCGGTTGTGTTGGGAGTGGCGTCCCCCTCTCAGGCTGTGTTTGGCTATGGGGGAGGGTCTTTCTGGGGATCCCCAGCCGCCTCTGCCCACGGCATGCCGAGACTTCCGGGCGCCAGCAAGTCAAGATTGCGTCTGGTAGGCGGCCCAGCTGGGGGCGTGTAAACAAAACCACGACGTTTGTAGTTTGTAACGACGCCGCTCAGGGCTGCCGGGCCCTGCCCACCCTGCGGCCTCACAGAGTGTCCGCTAGTTGGTCCTCGGCCCCCCAGGGCGCAGGTGCTTCGGGCGCTGCCCCCACGCCCAGGACCACTGTGGCCCACCCTGGGGCTGTCTGGTTAGGGAGGAAGTCCCTGCTGACTGGCCACATTGCGGGGTGCGTGGGGCGGGCAGCGCAGTGAAAAAGCTGCGAGCGTCTTCTGGGCTCTTCCTCGGGGCCCGGCCTGAAGGTGGGTGCCAGCACTCCTGTTACAGGGCTGAGGACCCCGGGGAACAGAGAGGCTAAGGACTTGCCGGGCCACACAGCGGTTGGGGGCGGAGCAGGGTCTGGGCCCCTGGGCCCTGTCTGATGCGGAGCCTGCTGCCCTAAGCTGCCCGCAGTCCCAAGGGCTCCACCTCGCCCCATTGGGCCGTCGGAGCCTCCGCTTCCCCACCTGGTAAAGGGAAGTGGTCGGCCTAAAACCACGTGCTTTTCTTAGCTGCGTCCTGCCTCTGAGGGTTTAGGATTCTGCCCAGGGGATGGACCTTGGGGTTCTGATCCTCAGGGTCTCAGGGATACGGGCCTGTCTGGGTTCTGGGTCCTTGTCACCCTGGATGCTGACTGGGAACCTGTGTGTGGTGGTAGAGAGGGTGACCCAGCGTCCCCCACATGGAGGGGCTGGAGCCCAGTGGCCTCTGCAGCCCTGTCGGCTCCTTGCCAACTGCCTGCCAGAGTGAGCACTGCCCGCCACCCCAAGCCCCCACCTGCTGTCAGGCTTGTAAACACCCAGACGTGAGGCTCCCTGCCTGGCTCCACGGCCCAGCTGGTGCCTCCTGAAGTGCTGGCCAGCCCGTCCTTGAGTCCCGCCCTGGCATGGGGCTGCTCTGAATAGCCACACGTCAGCGCGGGGAGGACGAGGGCCTGCCCGTGGAGTCCCGAGGCCCCGGGGAGGGGCGCGGATGGGGCTCCGCATCTCCGAATGGGCCGCAGTGGGGGCCTGGCGGGAGCACTTGGCTGGGGGTGGTGGAGAGGTGTTCACGTCCTGCAACAGCTCAGGGCGGCGCGACGGAACCCGGCAGTCCTGGCAGGGGACTGCGTCTGCCCTCTAGAGGTGTCCTGGGAGGGGCGGGGCATGGGCCGTCCGAGGCCTGGGGGGCGGTAGCGCTTGGGGAGTCCGGAAGCCCTGGAAGCTCACTGGGGCGCGAGCCTGGGGTGGACCAGAAGTACGGAGAGGACCGCGCAGGTGGCGTTAGGCAGAGGGAGCGAGGGTGGCAGCGGCATCTGGCCCGGGGGGTGTCCTCGGGAGGCCTGGCTGGGGGGGTGCTGGGCGGGTCGGCCGGCTGGGCGCACCTCCGCGCGCGACCGTGACCAGGGGCTGCAGGTTTTCCGTCCCACGTGTGTCTGCCCTTGGGTCCCCCAGGGCTGGGCCGTCCACCAGGGGCCTCCTGGGGCCGCGCTCGGCATGTACCCAGGGAGCGGGACGGGCCCCCAGGACGAGGGCCGAGCAGAGTGGGCTGGGGGCTCGCCCCCCACCTCTGGCGGGGCCCAGGGCGTGGATGCAGGGCCCTGCAGAGGGCACCTCTGGGTCTGCAGCTTCCTCCTGGCAGGCACGGTCTGGGAGTCGGGCTGCAGGTGGCGAATGGCCATCGCCCATCCTGTCTCCCGAGGGTGACAACCACAGCCCGGCATGCCCTGCAGGGAGTGAGGCGCCCACCTCCGGGTGTTGTGGGGGCCCAGGCCCGGGGCCCTCCAGCTCAGGATGGCCTCCATGTCCTACCAGGAGCCTTGTGGCCAGGCTGCGGCCGCGGGAGGCGGGCCTCCCCAGGGGTCTGTAGCCTGGGCCTGAGCGAAGCGGATGGTCCTGGGCAGAGAAGTCTCCATGTGGCTCTGCAGATCACCTTGTCCGTGTTCCCGCTGTGGGGAGGGGTCCCAGGGGTCCTGAGAAGCTGAGGGTCTTGTCTGGGGTGGGTGGGGGCTGAGGAGCCGGCCCTGAGGAAGCCATGGGTGCCCTGGGAGTCTTGGGGGGTGGGTCTCTCGCCAGCAGGACCATAGGAGGATGGGCTCAGGTGGGCCCAGGGGAACCCTGTCCTGGTGCTGCCCCTGCCACTCACGGCCTCGGTGGCGTCCCTGGGAGGCGTGGCCCCGCCAGCCCTGGACCAGGCAGCGGCTCCTCCCCTCTGCCTTCTTTCCTCGCCATCCCAGGTTTTTGGTTCCCCCATCAGAGAGGACAGGGACAGGTGTGGGAGCCCCAGGAGCCCCCGGGTGCTGTGGTGGGCTGCACGCCTGGCTCTGGTGTGGCTGTTCGGGGCCTGCTGGGGGGGCTTCAGGGCGGGCCTGGCCCCTCTTGGAAAAGGGCAGCTGAGCCGCGTGGGCTCTGAAGCCTGAGGTCTTCAGACACCAGTGTGGCTTCCCTGACTCCTCAGCTTTTCTGCTGTGAGTCTTTGGGGGACAGAGGTGAAGGAAACCCCTTCTTTTCTGCCTCCTCTGACTGGCTGCTCTTTCGGGGCTCCCAGCAGCCGGGCCCCCTCCTGACTTCCCTTCTGTTCAGTCCTCTGCACACCTCTGCTCTGGTCCTGGGCCTTAGTACATGCCACCTCTGCCTGAACCCGTATCCCTGGTTTTCCTGCTCCTTCAGTCTCATTGCCACTTCCTACAGGAAGCCTTCCTGGCTTTGCCTTAGTCCATGGCCCATCAACGCCCTTCTCCCTCCATGCTGAGACCCCCCGCTGAGCCGTCAGCTCCACGAGAGCCAGGGGGCCCCATCTGTCCTGGCTGCGCCCGGCCTGGGAGGGTGCCGGTGCGAACATGTGTCGGATGCTTCAGTGAGGGGCGCCTGCTGTGTCTCAGCTGTGCAGGAGGAGCGGCAGCGGGGCAAGGACCGCAACGAGAACGAGGTGGAGTCCACGAGCAGCGCCAACGAGGACATGCCGGTGGAGAAGATCCTGGAGGCTGAGCTGGCTGTGGAGCCCAAGACTGAGACGTACGTGGAGGCCAACATGGGGCTGAACCCCAGCTCGGTGAGTGCTGCCGCCCACACCTCCCAAGGCAGCCAGGCCGTGTGCGGCCCTGGGGAGTGCCCCCGGGTAGAGGACCCCACCAGCTGGGGCCCCGCGGAAGAGGCGTGCGGTGCCCCGGTGGGTGCTTCATGCTCCGTGCTGTCTCCGGCCCGCCGTCCGGGTTCTGGACCTGCCCCAGGGGTACGGACGGAGTTGTGTCCAGGCTTCCTCTTCGTCTCCCGTGTGGGTTCAGGGCTGGGACAGAGCGCTGTGGCTGACCCCGAGGTTGTCCTGGCCTGCCCAGAGGCCCAGAGCCCGCCTGGGCGTCCCCTGCCCCGACTGCTCAGGCCTCAGTCTCAGTGAAGGTGTCACTTCCTCAAGGAGCCCCTTTCCCTGGGCACCCTCTCGTGCCCCCACCAAGGTGGGGTCGTTCTGATCTTCCCACACATGATCACATGGCGGCGTGTGTGGCAAGGGGATTCTCCCTTGTCGCCAGGAGGCCGGGAGTGGCATCTCAGCTCTTCCTCACTGCTGGCCTTTGGCCAAGACAGTGACCTCTACCCCCGCCCCCCGCGGTAGGTACTCATATGTGGCCCTCACCCCCTGAGTGTGGGGGTTCCCTTTTACCTGCTCCTGAGGCTCCGGCAGGCTGAGGCCCCCTGCTCCCTGCACTGTGTGATGGGACACCAATCACAGACCCTGTGACCCTGGGCCGTGTGGCCCGGCCCCAGCCCAAGTCCCCCTCTCCAGTCCCAGTGAGGGGCGGGAGGCCAGCTGTGAGGGTTTCATGATTGAGCAGAAATTACACACACACACAAAAAAAAATCAGGAGCTCGAGGAAGGGCTGCCAACTTTTAATTTGGCCAAGTAAGGACGTTATTTGGACAGCCATCTGGCCCCTGCTCTCCCCGTGGCTCTGGAGGAAGGCAGAGGCTGCAGAAGGCGGAGGGCAGGGCGCTGTGAGGCCACGCATGGGATTCCAGCATCCTGCATGCCTGCCCTCTCGCGTCTGACCTCGCGGTGCAGCTTCCTGCGGGCCCCCCTTCCTGGCGCTTGCTAGGCCCCTTCCCTGGGACAGTAGCTGGGGGCCCCGGGGGAGCCTTGGGCCACCGCCTGGGGGTCCTGCTGTCTGTCTCCCAGGAAGGGATGGCCCTGTGCACTCAGGCACATGGAGGCCCGTTTGAGAATCGAGGCTCAGAGAAGTTAGATGTTTGCTGGAGGCCACACAGCGGATGGAGCTGGGGCCCCTCCCACCCCCATGGGGAGCCCCCCAGGCCCAGCTCTGTACTTCCTTCCATCACCTATTCCAGCTGCACCGACCTTCGAGGCCCGTGCCTGCCTTGGGGCTCAGGGTGACCGCCTGCCCCACGTTGCTCCAGCCGGGCCCCTTGAGGGCCCTGGGAGGGGCTGCAGGCCAATGCCTGGAAGAAGGCCCTCGACCAGGGTCTTCGGTCTGGGGCCTCAGCCCGGGGCCGCTGCCAGCCCTGCCCCACGCCCATGGCCTCCTCGCAGGGCTCCCTGGGCCCCTCGCCACCACCTGGGCTCCCACTTCGTGGGCTGCTCTGTGGCACGGAGAGGCAGGGAGTGCAGTCCTTCTCAGACAGCCATGTGACAGAGGGAGGGGAGACCGAGGCTCCGGGATGTGGAGCCTGGCAGCTGGCATGTCACCTGCACGAGCCAGGGACTCCAGCAGGGCAGTCTCTGCGCGCGGCTGCCGGGATCGGTCCGTCAGGCGAGGCTAAGGCTGCGGGTACTGCTGGGCGCGGGCACGTGCTGTGTGGCCCGTGAGCACCCGGGGTTCTGACCGTGGGCTGTGGGCCGGCCCTGCGCCACTGAGGGGTTTTCACATGAAGGTGGCTTCTGGTGTCATTCCGGGTGCTGGCGCCTGCCGCCCCTCCCTGCTGAGGGTTCCCAGGCTGCTCTGGCCCCAGTGCTAATGCCTCTCCTTGTGGCTCCAGGTCCCTGCTCTGCATGCCTCAGTGCCATTTGTCACTGGACCTCCCCAAGAGCCCTCCGCCAGCCCTTCGCATGGCCAGGGGTGTCCCTTTGGCCGTGCAAGGCCACCTAGCCACAGGGCCTAGGGATCTGGACGTGTGCGTTTCTGGGGGACACACTTGGCCCACATCGGGCAGAGCAGGGCCTGGTGGGCCATGTGTTCTCACCACTGCACCCTCCTTCCCCAGCCCAATGACCCTGTCACCAACATCTGCCAAGCGGCGGACAAGCAGCTCTTCACCCTGGTGGAGTGGGCCAAGCGGATCCCGCACTTCTCCGAGCTGCCCCTGGACGACCAGGTCATCCTGCTGAGGGCGGGTGAGTGGCCCGCCCGGCGGCCGGAGGGCCCTCCCACCACTGGGTGGCAGGGCAGCCCCTTCCCCTCCCCGGGCCTCAGTTTCCCCCTCTGTGAGACGGGGCTGATTATTGCTTGGTAGGCTTGCGGTCAGAATGACGTGGGAAAACCCATGAGACAGTCAGCCAGGAAGCCCGGAACCTTCCGAGCGTCCTGGAGCCGTCGCTGCGGCACTTACGGTCATTGCCCTTACTGATGGGGGCCCGTTTACGGAGCCGTGGGAACCTCTGGGCAGAGTTGTCTTTTAGTGTCTTCCTGCACCTTTTTAACACTCGGGTGCCTGCTCTGGTTTCTCTGCACACATAATGATCATGCAGAGTTGGCCTGCGGCTCTCACACGCCCCGTTTCAGATCAGTAGTTGGCTGCTCTGTGGGGTTCCACGTAGCAGCCACTGATCTCCGAGAGCCTGCGGTGGGGACCAGACGGGCAGCCACTCAACGAGAGCAGTGGGGACTGTCCTGGGCGCTCGGAGGCTCCCGCACCCTGCGCTTGCAGAGAGACGCCCCTGGGCTACAGTCTCAGCGGCGATCTGTGCGGGAGTCCTCAGCGCCCCGTGTGCGCTGCAGAAGACGGCCAGTCCCCAACGCGGGCGCCCGGGAACCCCTTTGCTGTGGGACATCCGTGGGGCTAGGCTCCACGGAGCCCTCCTTGGGAAGCCTGGCTCGGGCCCCGTCGGGGTGGGTCGGTGAGAGCGCGCGCGGCCGCTGCAGGGGTGCGCGGGGCTGTGGGGGCGGCGCCCCGCGCCCGAGCCGGCGGCTGAGCGTCTGCGCCCCGCAGGCTGGAACGAGCTGCTCATCGCCTCCTTCTCCCACCGGTCCGTCGCCGTGAGGGACGGGATCCTGCTCGCCACGGGGCTGCACGTGCACCGCAACAGCGCCCATAGCGCCGGCGTGGGCGCCATCTTCGACAGGTGGGCGGCACCGCGGCTGCGCGCGCGCATGGGCTCTGTTCCCACGGGTTAGCCTGGCGGACGGAGGGAAGGGTACGAGGTGGGGGCGAGACCCCGGCCCGGTCCGGCCCCTGGGATCCTTGCAGCCCTAGGCCACGTTTTGGTTCACTTCCTTCCAGTTTTTTCAAAACCCTGTATGTGGGAAAGAAAGTGCACTTTTTGAAAAGCAGAAGTAGCTTATTCCGTAGATACAGTTCCCCGTGTCCGCTGGGTGTGGCATGTCGTCCTCGCAGCTGGGACCATGATGCATCATAGCCCACCTGTGCGCTGCGCAGCGGCCTGTGTACTTGAGTGGCCAGTCATGTCCCCGCCCCAGCTCGGACACGCCCCTGGGCCACCTCCGCCCTCCAGGGCGGTGCCCCTGCAGGGCAGGCCCATGCGGGGTCTGGGTGATCTGGGTACACCACTCATGAAGGTCGCTCTCCAGGAACACGGCCCCCCCCCCGGGCGAGGTGCACAGGGCTGCCCATCCCCGTCTGTGGCTGGCCCTGTCTGAGCCCAGAGGGGCCGCGCCTACTGCAGCCCGCTGGAGGGGGGGGGGGGGGGCGGCCGCAGGCCCGTCTGCAGCTGAGTATCAGTGTGTGGACAGGCCCCGCTGTCCACGTCCCTGGCTGGCCTTTGCTCAGCTGCCACGCGCTTCCTTAGACTCCATGTCCCCAAGATGAAATCCCACAGGCAGACCCTCTCCAGGCAGAGGAGAGCCCGCCCTGGGGCAGCGGGGGCTGGCCTTGCCCTCCTCCGCTGTCCCCTGGGGCCTGCGCGTGTTTCTGTGGGGCCCCGGCGAGGGACCCAGCCTGACATGGGCCTTGGTGTCCGCCCGCTTCCTCCGCAGGGTTCTGACCGAGCTCGTGTCCAAGATGCGGGACATGCACATGGACAAGACGGAGCTGGGCTGCCTGCGCGCCATTGTGCTGTTCAACCCCGGTATGGCTTCCGTCCCGTGCAGAGCGTCCCGGCCCCACCTCCACAGCCCTCCCCTGCCCGGCTCCGGAGGGTCTCCTGCTCACGAGGGGGCCGGGCCCTGCTGCCTCCTCCTCTGGACCTTGTGAAGGTGTCTGGTGAGGCCTCCAGCTGGCGATGCTTTGCACCAGAATCCAGGGATCCAGAAGGGGCAGGCTCCCCACAAGCTTCCAGTGCCAGTCTGGAGCCCAGACAGTCCCGGCCGTGTCCTTGATGGGCAGATCTACCCCGGGGCCGGTGGGACCAGCCTGTCCCCCACCTTAGGTGCTGTGTGGAGGGGGGCCTTCCAGGAGGCACGCAGGTCCCCAGGCCGCTTCCAGGTGTGGGGCACTGACCCGCGGCCCTTCTCCCTTGCAGACTCCAAGGGGCTCTCGAACCCAGCCGAGGTGGAGGCACTGCGGGAGAAGGTCTACGCGTCCCTGGAGGCATACTGCAAACACAAGTATCCGGAGCAGCCGGGGAGGTGAGCGCAGCTGCCCCCACCCTGGGCCGGGGCGCCCCGAGCCTTTCAGGCACTTCTGTGTGATGAGAAAGTGGTGCCCTCCTGGGCTGAGGGCACCCGAGAGCACCTGGTGTGCCCAGTGCAAACACACTCGCATCCTTTCCTGTAGCCCCACTGACAAGACCTGCTCGTGCCAGCACACAGTAGGTGCTTGTCTTTGTAGAGGGTATGCTTCCCCCACCCAGAGGGAACCACTAGAGGCAGGTCCCTGTTACACACACCTGGGGTTGGACACCAGCGCATTGTAGGTGCTTTGTAAACACATGCAGAGTAGATAGATGGGGTGGTCCCAGAGTGGCTTTATCTCTTGCCTGCCCGCCTGGGCCTGGGTGAGTGGGGACCGTCTCATTTCCGGGGCTGTGGGGCCGGGGCCCAGTGGGTGTCAGGAGAAGGGACCCAGCTCAATGTTGTCCCGATTGTACCCTCTCCCTCGGAAAGGGCACCTCCTGGTGGGGGTCCAGGTCCCTGTCTCCCGGCACCCCGACCAGCGCGCACACGGTTAACAGCGCCCGAGCTGCTGGGCCCTCATCTGGTTTGGTTTAAGTGGAACTTCCCGGATGGAGGACGGAGGACCGAGGCCGGGCTGGAGTGGCAGGCCCGTTTGTTTTTCCTGGCTTTCGGCCGCAGCCATCACGCCAGCTCAGCAGAAAACAGCTCGATCTCTGGCCCCAGTCCAAGCTCGGGGCTGTGTTCTTGCCTAGAAAATGCGGGTTGTGTGGCAGGCAGCCACAGAGCGCTCGCCCCCCAAATACAGGCGTTCTCAACCAGTCACGAGGCCCCGCAGCCGCTCGAGGGTCCGAGTGGAGAGGCCCGGGCAGCACGCGGAGGGCCCTGGGGCAGACGGGGGCGTCCCTGGCAGGGACACTTGGCCCAGTTGGCTGTGCCCGACGTCCCTCCTCCGCGGGCCGGGCCCGGCGTCGGGGCGGGGCGTGGGCGGGGCGTGGGCGGGGCGTGGGCGGGGCTTGCTCGAGCGCGGACCTCCCCGCTGCAGCCCGCGGCGCTGCTGACCCCCGCGCCGCTCCCCTGCGTGACATCCTCCTGTGGCTCTCTAGTGCTCTTGGAGAAAGCCCGCGCGTTTTAATTCCCCGCAAAGCCCCTTTCAGCGCGCCCCAGCCTGGCCGCTGTCTCGCCACTGGCCTTTCATCCCAGATCGCCGCCCTGTGCGTTTTCCCGCGTGGTCTTCGCGCCCACCCTGGGCTCCTGCCTCGGGGCCCTGCCCTGCTCTGTTTCCCCTGCCCAAGGGGCCCTCCTTTTTCCTCTGAGGCTCAGCACACGCAGGTCTCTTGCAGGTTTTGGAGGGCTTGGGCGTGAAACTTGGTCCTGCTCTCGGGGGCGGCGGGGAGGACCGCCCCCGAGCTCAGGCCGCTCTCCTGCAGGTTCGCCAAGCTGCTGCTACGCCTGCCGGCTCTGCGCTCCATCGGCCTCAAGTGCCTGGAACATCTCTTCTTCTTCAAGCTCATCGGGGACACGCCCATCGACACCTTCCTCATGGAGATGCTGGAGGCCCCGCATCAAATGACTTAGGCCCCCGGAGCCCCGCCCCTGCCCCTTCTCTGCCTGGCCTGTTTGGACTTTGGGGCGCAGCCTGTCACTGCTAAGCCTAAGAGATATGTTGCCACCCTTGTTATTTTCAATACTACTTGTCTTTGGACCCAGCAGGGAGTGGCTTCCCAGGGCGGCAGCCCGAGTGGCAAGAACTGGTGTGACCCCAGCCAGGGAGTGGCTTCCCGGGGCGGCTCAGGGGTCGCAGGCCCCGTTCCCGGAGCTGCAGCAGCCGGAGGGTGGCTTCGTTCGAGTCGCTGTTGTCCTGGGTTTTTGAATCTCCGCTGCGGCTCTCCTGTTTGGGGTGCTGTCCCTGGCCAGCCCAGCCCAGCCCCACCGTGATGGGGGCAGGGGCAGGTGGGGGCTGGTGTTTGGTCCCAGAAGACCCCACCTACTCCCTGGGAATCCGAGGGGCCCTGGGGCAAGAGCCCTTTTCCCTCACAGAGGGGCGAGCAGCCCCTCCTCCAAAGATGACTGGCAGTCTGCCTGAGCCAATCACAGCAGGAGCTGAGCGCTGTGCGGGGTCTGGGGCCACCTCCAGGCTGCAGGGACTGTGATCGCCCCCTCACCTCAGTTTTCTCTTTGCATTGTCTTTTTTGCAGCTTCTCCCCATCCCTTCCCTCCTCCCTGTGGTCCCATCCGACCCAGGGTGACCCCCCGCGGGGCCCTGGCCTGTGCTCAGCCCCAGATCTCAGCCTAGGGGTGGGACGTGGGGGCAGCTCCCGCTCCTGGAAGCACTGACGGTGCCCACGTGCCTCCGCTGCCCTCTCCTGGCAGAGGTTTTCCCCGGGAGGCCCACAGGTGCGAGGGGAGGTGGGCTGCTCTCCTGGAGGGTGTCTGACCCGCTGTGCCCGTTGGCAGAGAAGCCCAGCGGGGAGGGGCAGGGGGGCTGCAGCCCGGAGCTCCCGGGAGAGGCCACCCTCTCTGCGGGCAGTTGTGTCTACCAGACTGAGTCAGAACCACCGAGGGCTGGCCTCCTGCACCCGGGCTAGGCACCCCTTGGGGACAGCCAGCCCTGCTGTCTTCGGTGGAAGCCCCCCAACACCTGCTCTGGTTGAAGGTGCCCCGTGGGGCCCAGCACCCACTTCTGCAGTGTCTCGGTCCAGCCCAGGCAATGGGCACTTGGGGTCCGCAGGTGGCGGCCTCGGGGTGAACTGGCCCCTTGCACCGCAGTCCCCACCGCTGGTCTGAGTGCCATGTCGCGCCTCACACCCCACGAGCCCAGCATCGGTCAGCAGTGGGGGCCGGAACACGGAGGGAGGGTGTGGGTGATGCAGGCCGGGTCCCGTCCACCCGGCCCAGGGGCACGCTCGGTGCTGGTGGCTTCCCTCCTGCTTCCTGCCGCCTCCACCAGCAGCCCTGTGTGGCGTGGGGGTGGGCGCCGTCCCCAGGCGGTGTGCGGCACCCCTGGCAGGGGCCGGGCCGGCCGAGGGGCCTCCATGGGGAAGGCTGTGTTCGCGAGCACCCCCTCCACCCACTGAGGTGTGCCAGGCCTGCCGCTCCCCTCCCACACTTGCCCTGAAAGTGTTCGCAGCTTTTGGGGCACAGTTGTGACCAGCAGTGATGCCAGCTTTCTCAAAGTGTCCCCTTTCGGGTCCCTCCCAGCAGTGGGAATGTTAAGCTGCCCCCCACCAACACCCTGGTGCCTTCTGCCCGCTGTCTGTGCCCAGCCCCCTCTTCCCCCCCTAGGCCTCTTGGGTGGCTCCAGAGGAGGAAACCCAGGTGGGGGTCCTCGGTTGGGGGGCTTGGCTTCTCGGGAACGTCACCATCAGCAGCCCTGCTGGCAGCCTGTAAAGCACTGAGGCCCGCAGGCCACCACCTCCTGAAACCGGCCGGGCCCCTCCCCTGCTGCCCCTCCCGCACGGTGTCCAGGCCCTCAGGAGCCGTCACCAGTCACGTCAGCCTCTGTGCATCACGGTTTGTTTGGACAGGCGAGGCGCTGGGGTGGCACCTGGCTCAGCAGAGAGGCAGAATTCTCATTTAACCGGATCTCCAGTAGTAGTCCCAGTCTGGTTCAGTTAAGGTGATTTGTTTTGTAATTATTATTATATTGGTGGGACAATCTTTAATTTTCTAAAGATAGCACTAACATCAGCTCATTAGCCACCCTGAGCCGGTCCCCGCCTCGGCCTGGCCAGATGCTTCCCACCAGTTCCTCGGCCGTGTCACCTTCCCGCTTGACATCCAGACGTGGCTCCTGTGGCTGTGGCCGAGAATCAGAGATGACCGAGTCCTGTGTTTGGAAGGCGTTGGCAAAGCCGGCTTGCCCCCCACCCCACCTCTTGGAAGCCGACCTGCCGGGGACATTCACCAACGTGGCCCCGTGTCAGCCACTAGTCACCTGGAGCAATGCATGCTGAGAAAAACCTGTCCCCCGGGTGTTGCGAGTCTTGGCGTGCCCAGAGGATTCAGGCTGGTGCTGGGGGCCAGGCCGGGGCACCGTGGGTAGCCAGCTGATGTTGTCCCCATCACGCACCTCGGGCGCGTGGCCTGGTTCCTGCCCACGCGGGAGTGTGGTGTACGATGTGTGTGCTGTGCAGTCTGCACAGAGCCGTGTGTCATCGCAGTACACGCGTGCGGTTCCCAATGTTCGTGTTTTATTTTTAATCAAGACGTTCCCCGTTTTCCTGTAAATTTGCTTCATGTAAGCAAGCACCTGAAGACCCTCCTTTGGTGACAGCGGGTTTGAGTGACTCAGGCGAGGAGCTGCATCTATTTTCAGATGCTTCAGAGCAAACAGCTTTGGGCGGTCCCGACCCTCAGCCTTGCCTTAGCAGGGACGCGTAGCTGGCGCTTCAGAGGTGACAGATACAGAGAGTAAAGATAAGAGAAATGTCTAAAGCATCGGGAAAGGTAAAAAGAAATCTATTTTTGTACAAATGTAATTTTATCCGTCATGTATACTTGGATGAGACGGTGGGAGGGGGCTCGTCTGTTTCTGCTTCTGCAGCGCGAGGTGAATGATCTCGGCGACATGCTGGATGGGCAGCGACGCAGAGGCCAGGCTCCGGGACGTGCACAGGCTTCGCGGCACCGCTGCCCGGGGAGCTGCTTCCCTTCGGCCCTGTCCCCGCCGCTGCCACCTCCCGCGACTCTGACTGAAATCACGTCCCAGCGGGACTGTCCCACTGCGTTGGCCGCAGGGGCCGGGGTGACGGCCAGCCGTCCGCAAGTAGTGGACAAAAACAGGAGAAACAAAATACGAGCATTTAAAAAGACCCCGCCTCCCAGGCTCGTTTGTTCCGCTGAGGGTTTCTGCTTGGGTCTGGAAGTTGGCCGCACGGGGGTGTTGGGGGGCTTCCTGCTGTCCCTGATGTGGCCAGCCCAGGTCTGGACGAGGCATGTCAGCGTGACCCCCACACCAGGCCACCGCTGGGTGCTTCTGGTCTGGTCAGCTCCGCCCCTTCCCCCGCTCTCAGGAGCCCCTCTCTGGGGCCCAGGGCAGCGCAGCGGCCTCCGGAGAGGCCCCTTGGCACCCACGGGTCCCGGCGTAGCCGGGCAGCTCTGGCCCCAGCACCCACACTGGCTGAACGGGCAGGCGGCCCCCAGTGCCACAAAGCGAAGGGTGTACTCTAACTGCCCTGCAGACACGAAGCGGAGCTCCACCTGCTCCTTCCTGTCTGCCGGTGCCCTCCGTCCCCACGCTGCCCAGGGCGGGGCTGGGCCCGAGCCCTCCTGTGCCTCTGCCTAGAGGGCGCCCTCTGGGGGTGGGGCCCTGCAGACACCCTGGAGCGGGGCTGTGGGCCGGGGTCTTGCCCCAGGGTGCAGGACAGAGGGCCCTGAGGGTGGGTGCCGCTCCCAGCGGGAGGGGTGAACCTTAGCACACGGCCCATGAGGTGGGGCTCCCTGCCATTCCCCTGGGATATGTCGGACACACGTGCACACCATCTCACACGCACCGAGGCGGACACATGCTCTCACACAACGCTCCCACGCGCCTCCCTCCTGGGCATGGCGTGTGGACGGTCTGAGAGCAGTGGGGGTGGAGGGGCCCCTCAGGCCTCGGCAAGCCCGGGGCAGGGCCGAGCAGGCCTCCCGTGGTGCGGACGGACGCCTGCGTTCCCTCCGCAGGGCGCATTGGTGGCAGCTGCACCGGAACCTCTTGTTGCCCTCTGGGTCCCTGCCTGGCTGGGTGACGGTGCCCGCGGGGGCTCTGGCCAAGCCCACTGCTGATTGCCGGGCCTCAGAGGCCTCGTGCACTGCCCCGCGCCCCCATCCGGGCTCTGGCCTCACCTACCAGGACCGGCCAGGACCTCCTGGACGGGACTGGCTGTGGGACCAAGGGGACAGGAGGGAGCCTTCTGAGGCACCGGCCCTGCTCCTCCAGCGCACCCCCCCCGGGGGACCAGCCTGTCCTGCTCTCCCGTCATGGAGCCTCACACGTACCAGCCCTGGGCTCCTTCCTGGGGGCCTGGAGAATTGGGGGACTGCCTCCTGGTCGCGGGGCCTCATTCTGCCTTCCATGTGCCCAAAGCTCCCACAGAGTGCCCTGTTGGGACGCCGGCCCCCTGGGTGTCCCCCGCCCCGGGCACAGCCTCCAGGGGGTGAACACGTGAGCCCAGTGGGAAGGCCGCAGGCAGGGCCCAGAGGGTGGCTGGGGTGAGTGACCCTGTGGACAGCAGGCTGACAGCAACAGGGCAAGGAGGGGCCCCAGGGTCTGGGGAGTTCTGGGAACAGGAGGGTCCTTGAGGTCCTGAGCTTGGTGCTGGGAGGGCAGAGCCCCGTCTTCCTAGTGAGCATGTGGAGGGGCCCTGGGCAGGTGACATCTGTCTGGCAGTTACGGGTGGCCCAGGCCAGAGCAGGACAGTGACCAAGATGACCCCCAGGGACCACACCTGGGAGCCTAAAGGGGCTCTACTTCCTGCAGTGAGGGGCCCTGACCAGCCCCTGGAGACCGTGCTGAGTTCCCCCCAGTGACGCAGACAACCCGGGCTGCCTCCAGTTGTCACAGCGATGCCTGCCCAGGACAGCCCCCCTGAACCAGGGATGCTGACAGAGCATGGCAGGCTTCTCACTGGCGGGAGCTGACAGCAGGGAGCAGGGCTTGGGGTTCATAACCTTGGAGATGGGGCTGGGGCCGGGGGATTCTGGGTGGGAGGTTGCTGAGCACCCGCCGTAGCCCAGGCCCTGTGCGGGGGGTCCGGAGCCCAGCACCAGCAAAGAAATTGCCCCGCGTCCAGCAGCCAGAAGGGGCGTGTGTGGCAGATGGGGAGCATCCTGGGGAGAGGCCCTGGGACCAGGCAGAGGATGCGAAGGTCAGAGCAGTGGGTGCAGTCTCCGGGCCCAAGGGGCCGCAGCACCCAGACAGACAGGAGCCCAGTGTACGTGGTCAGAGAACTCCTGGGGACCTCAGGCAGGACGGGCCCATGTAAATGTTTCAGTCCCCAGCCCCCTAATGCCCTAACAGTCCCGTCTGTTCCCAAACTCGGGGCTCCCCAGTGGTGGTAAGGACTAACCCTGGTCCAGGACGACACCGTGACAGTGGGCACACTCTGTCCCTAGGGGGCGTCCAACCGCTGGTGACCTAAGACTCCAAGTGTCAGAGCGGACTGGCCATTTAACATTTCCACCCCCGCTTCAGCCGCAGAACCTCGGATGCCCAGAGAGACCCCTGGGCAGGCTGGGAGGGGCCGCAGCCCCCGGGCTGGCACTGCTGCCTGCAGACCCCTGGGAGGACTCCTGGGCCGGAGATGGGCCCACCCCCCGACCCGCCACCCCCTTGGTTTTGACGGACCCCCATAGAAACCCCAGGCCACGGAGGGTGCCCTGGGTCCCTGGGAACAGAAGCCCTGGTGCCAGGCACCCCAGGTATGAGGCGGGACTGCCCTCTGCTGGTGACGCTGGGGCAGAGCCACCCTGGTCCCCTCTTGTCCCTTCCCATCCCTTCCTGTCTGCAGGAGTTTCCTGCAGGGCCGCTGCAGGGGGCTGACCCCCTGGGCGTGAGTCACCCAGAGCTTTCGGGGCCCTAACCCCAGGCCAACAAGAACAGAAGGCCTGGCCGCTGGCCCCGGGCTTTATGAAGACGCTGGCAGTGGGCCCTACTGCCCTGCTGTGCACTGGGGTGGGAGGCAGCCCAGGTACTGTTCTCTCTGGGCCTCAATTTCCCTGTCCCCACGAGGACAGAAGTCCCCATGTCCCAGGGCCATCGTGATGAAGGTGTACAAGGCCTTGGTCACTCAGAAAATGCTCTGAAGTCGCCACTTCCTGCTTCATTTCGGTGCGAAGAGGCCTTCATGCAGAGACCTGGCAAGGGGTGTGGCCCGGAGCCTTGGAGATTCTCCTGGGGACCCCTCTGGCCTGGGGCCTGGGGCCTGGGAGGTGGCGTTGGCAGGGACCAGGAAGGTTTTACCCTTGAAGGTGGAAATCCAAGGACAGGTCAGAGCTGCTCAAGGGGTCGTATGGGAACCACGGAGGGCGGACCTAGTCCGTCCACTCATCCATTCCCTCAGTGGACAAGCTTGTCAGGCACCACCCTGAGGGGCTGGCTACCCACCGGGGCAGGAAGGCGGGGCACAGCTGTCCACGGCCGAGCCTCAGGCCCTGTCTTGCCCTCGGTGGCCCTGTGACCTGACCCGAGGGGCTGGCTGTGGGGTCTAGGACCCCAGGCCTGGGCAGCATGGTGCTCGCACACAGTGGGGTGGAGGAAACTCCGCCCGTGACCGTGTTCACCAGGCGGGACGTCGTCCGGCGATTGTATCCCCAGGTGTTCATGCAGAAGCAGCTGACTTGCAACCATGTCCACCCTGGACCTGGGTGGGGACACTGACGGCAGCGTGCTCACCATCGGTGGAAACTGGAAGCAGCCCAGAGGCATCCAGTTGGGTTGGGTAACAGACAGATAACGGACGGATAACGGACGGCAGGATACTCTCCGCCATCACGAGGCAGAGCCGCTGCGCCACGGAAGGAGGAGGACGAGCAGTAGAGGCACATGGTTCGGTGAGAGACGTCTCACCCGGGAAGAAGAAAGGCCGCGTGCGGCTTTGTCCATCCGTGGGTTGCTCTGGAAGAGGCAGAGCTGGGGGATGGGCCACAAGGCCGTGGAAGCCCCTGGCTGGTGTGACAGCACCCTGGTGGGTCCGGGACACGGGGCACCTGCCAGAACCCACTGCGCCTTTGTGCACAGCGGGTACCTCGCTGTGTCAGTGTGCAGCTGACCTAGGGGGTCAGGGGAACCCCAGGACGGGGTGCAGACTGACGGACGAAGCAGCCTGCCTGTGTCACAGAGGGGCAGAGGGGACGGGCGCGGGCCTGGCGGTTTTCGAGGTCAGCGGGGTGCTGTGTGCAGAGGTCAGCGAGGGCTGAGTGCAGAGGTCAGCGGGGCGGGGCCAAGTGCAGAGGTCAGCGGGGGCTGTGTGGGAGATTGCACTTGGTCCCAGGGCTGAAGGTTCCCAGTGGAGATGCTGGAAAGGAACAGGTAGGCACGGTGGCAGCCAGGCCTGTCACTGTAGAAGTGCGGGTGATGGATAAGCAGGGGGAGGCTAGAATAATTCACGTGATAAAGGGTTCAAGCTGGAGACATGATGTTGAGCTTCATGCGGGTGGCCACACACAGAAATCTCTGTCCATCTGCGTATGCCACACGCACATGTCCCCTCGCTCTGTGGCCAAGCACTTGGGAGTGGCACCCCCAGGGCAGCAAGCCCACCGGTGCCCAGACCTTGGCCTCTACCACCATCTGCCATGGGAGGACCAGGGCTCTTGGGGACACAGCCGCTCCAGGGCCGGGCAGGACAAGCTTCTCGAGGGGCTAGAAAGTGAAAGGAAGGACAGAGGTACAATGATGCGGACGCTGAAGGGACGCAGAGGCAGCCAGCCCAAGCTGGAATGAAAGGAAGAAAGTCGCTTTGGCGTGTAACTCCAAGGACTGCATGAACATTCATGAGTCCATACTCAGAAACAGATGATCAGACCCATAAACGGGCGGGGGGGGGGGGCACATCCCCTTGCAGAAGAATTCTGTGGGAAAGCACTCCACCCTTGGGGAGGTGGCCCCCCACGCCCTACACCTCCCGGGCCCAGGGCACAGGGACTTCCTTATAAAGTGGACAGTATTGAAAAGGGGGACTTCAGGGGGAAGGGAGGAACCTGGAGAACATGCCGCAGGAAGTGACCAAGGTCATCCTCAACAGTGATGAGTCAGGGTGGCAGCGTGGGCCCTTAAAGGGGGTGGTGGGTGACCGGGGTCCCTCAGTCTATGACCTTCTTCCCCCAAACCCACCCCAGTTTAACCACAAGAAACACCAGACAAATCCCAGTTAAGGACCCTCTACACAACACGGATGTGACCAGTCCTCAAAACTGTCAGAAACACTGTGAGAAACGCTCACAATAAAAACCGGGACACAGGACTTGAGCAGTAAAGCGAGGCCTTTATTCACGAGTCTG
Organism: Furipterus horrens; assembly: GCF_987537825.1. NCBI lineage: Eukaryota > Metazoa > Chordata > Mammalia > Chiroptera > Furipteridae > Furipterus > Furipterus horrens. Next base: position 203,592,998 of record NW_028327174.1, on the reverse strand, counting down.
CAGAGCCGGGCGCACCTCACAGCCAGGAGACTGTGCGCACCAAGTGGACAAAGGAAACTGGTTTTATAGTCTCGGCTTCCCCACCCTGAAATTGCCACCCTAAAGTGATTATCTTCTCTGCCCTAAAGTGAGAGCGATCAGCTCCCCCGCCCTAACGCAACTAGCTCCCCCTCCCCGCTCCTTCCCCGTTTCTCCATGACTGGTTACTCGGGAGTTACAATCTAACATGGTCATCTAAACGCCCCTGTTGTGATTTGTGACTATGGTAATGCTGTCAGCTCCCTTCTCAGAGACCCTCTAACTACATTTGCCCTTTGTCACTAATGACTTTCTCCTGGTTTGGGAGTCACTATGTCCTTGTTCCTAACAACACGGACGGTCTGGGCCACGGGAGCCCCAGGAGCCCGATGGCCGTGGGTCCTGGACGGGCCCTGGGACTCGACGATCCGAACGAGGCGCGGACGTGGATAACGACCCCGCCCTCGGCTCATGAGCTCATCACCGGGCTCACCTGCGATGTGCGCACCAGGAGGCGGGGCGGGGCCTGCGGGGCCTTGCGGGCGCCCTGCTGTTCTTGTGACTCTGGTCAACCTGAAAGGGTTCTGAAATGGACGAGGTTACTTAGGAAGTGAAAGCAGAGTGTGTTCATAAGAAATGTCACAGTCGGTCGCCTAAGTATGTGCTGTGGACACCAGCTGCTGACCGAGGACCTCGGGGGACAGCGCGGCTGTTGTAAGGACCTCGGTTTTCCAAGGAGCCCACGTGCAGCCTTTGTTGATGTCCCTCGTTCAGGAGAGTGGGGTGGGGGAGGGGGTGGGGGAGGGGGAGAGGGGGCGGCGCGGGGGTCCGGTGGGTGCTGGGGGCGCTGTCGGATTGATTCTCCGCCATCTCCCCCTCCCCCTCCCCCCTCTCTCCCTCCCCCTCCCCCCCTCTCCTCTCCCCCTCCCTCCCTCTCCCCCTCCTAGGTCCCTGTGGCTTGTGCCTGAGCCTCAGTTTCCCCAGCAGAGATCCGTGTGTGGGGATGGGGATGACCCCGGTCACAGAGCCGCTCGTGTCAAGGCCGCGCTCCATAGCTCTGTCCACAAGGCCCTGCGGTCAGCGGTGCGGGGCGGCCGGGGCGGCCGGGCACCGACAAGGAGGGCGGCAGGCCGGGCCGGGCTGTCGGTGCCCGCTTTCGCCACTAGGGGGCAGCATCGCCTCGCGGAGCGCATCCCGCCGCACTGTCCGGTGGCCCCCGCGGATTGGCTAAGCCCTGCCGTCTCCCTGGCAACCGCCTCCGCCCTCGCTCTCGCAGCGCCCCGCCCACCGCCGCAGGCCGGGGTGATGGGCGGGGCCTCGCGCCGGGGCCGAGGACCACGCAGCGCGGCGGCGGCGGCGGCATCCAGGGGCCCCGCTCCAGCATCTCTGATTTCACCTTGGCCGAGGGGTCCTCCTCGTCCTCCAGCGCTGGTCTCCCCCGCGTCCTGCTCTGGAAACGCGGAGCGGAAGGGGGGGCGGCTCTCAGAGCCAGGCGCGAAGGCAGAGAAGTCCTGTGGCCCCCTGTGTGCCACCCGCGCCCCCGGCTGGTCATCTCACGGGCAGGAGGGGGCGCCTGCTGCCGAGGGTCGAGGGCGCGCAGACTCACGGCCGGGGGACGGGGAAGTCGGGCGCTTGGGACACCCGCCCCGCTGGTTCTAGGGAAGGTCCGCGAGAGCCCCGCCGGGGGCCCACACCTTCTCAGGAGTGCAGACATGAGTTTTGGCCACTTCGGACCCCAGTGTGACACCCCAGCGGTCCCCAAACCTGCAGAGACCCTGAGGAGGGCCCCTTCGCTATTCAGAGTGGACAAGCCTGCACGGGGCGGGGCAGGGGGAGGCTGCCCCCATCTGGGGCCAGGGCGGGGTGGGGGTCCCAGCTAAGCCCGGCAGGGCACTTGGGGAGCATGAGGAGGCGGTCGGGAGAACGGTGCAGCGCGGTCAGGGCGGCCCCCCTAGGACCCGGCCACACAAGGGTACAGGGAAGGACATCCCAGCAGGGAACAGGAGGTGGGAAGGCTCAGGGGCGGGAGGCGGGGCCCACGGGGCAGGTCAGGGTGCGCAGGCCCACAGACACCTGAGCGTCCCGCCACCTCCTCTCAGCCCTGCTTCAGATGACTCTCAGCTCCCCGCCAGCTTTTCACGGCCACCGGTGCCCGCTCTCGGTCCAGCCAGCTGCAAACCTCTGCAGCTGCTCACTCACCGGAGCTCCCTCTTCTCCTAGGGGTCCCCTGAGACCCCAGCTCAGGGCCAGGCGCCGGGTGGGGCTGGTCACATGACATGTGGTTTGGATGCAGACCCCAGAGGAGGGAGCTGTGGTTCAGGAAACGTCACACACTGTTTTGACAGGGAAGTCATGCTGGCAATAGTCGGAGGCTTGAGACGAAGGCGTTGGGCCCCAGGCACCTGCCTGCTCACTCATTCCTTCCCTCCTTCCTTCCTTCCTTCCTTCCTTCCTTCCTTCCTTCCTTCCTTTCTTCCATCTATTCACTCACCAAACACGGCCTGGAAACCGCCTGGGCCAGGCCCTGTGTTGGCTCTGCAGAAAGCAGAGTCAGCGTAGAGTCTGCCCCATAGAAATATAATCTGGGCTAATATGTGGTTAAGATTTGTCTGGAAGCCACATTAAGAGCCATGTGAATTTTAATAATCTATTTTATGTAACCCAATATATCAAACTACTATTATTTCAACATGCAAGCAATGTAAAAATTACTAATGGACTGTTCTGCATTCATGATTTGGGTACCACGTCTATGAGATCGGGTGCGTTTTACATTTACAGCTGCTCTCCACTGGTGTACGCCACGTTTCAAGTTCTCAAAAGCCACGTGTAGCTAGTGCCTGGCATTTTGTGCAGTGAAAGTGTAGAACATTCTCATGGGGCTGCATGCAGACTGATCTGTGCCAGGAGGAGGCCATGTTCAGGGTGGTGTGGGAGCACAGAGAAGGAGCAGCCAATGGGGAGGGGCTGGAAGGCTTCCTGGAGGAGGTGGCACTTGAACTGGGCACTGAAGGATGACTAGGCATTCTCTGGGTAAAGAATAGGGAAAAGAAAATCTCCCTATGTCACTCCTGGAATGCTGGGGAGGGCTCATGATAATCAAGGGTGGTCTGAAGAAATCAAGGACCTCCAGTGACCCCCCCCCCCCCAGGGTGTCCCGTGGAACCGCTGCCTTGAGTCCTGCTCCTCCTGCCCCGGGCCACTGCTGACGGTTTCTGTCACTGAGTTACAAGCCCTCAGGTCTATAGGTTGAGCTACTAGCAGGCAGGACATGAATCATGAGCTGGACCGCCCAAGCTGCCGGAGGGCATTTCCTGGCCCTGCTGCTGTTTACAAGGCCATCGTGCGCCTCTGCGGGCCTTCCAGAGCCCTCGTGTACGTGTCACAGGGAGGAGGCGCAGGCATGGTCTCCCAGCTTCTGCCTGTGCACTCTCCTTGGATCTAACTGAAATCTCTCTTGCTGCTGTGGGACCCCAGGTGAGGCTGCTTCATGGGGCTGCTCTGTCACCTGCACAGCACGCTGTCCTCAGGGACAGGCCTGGAAAGCCGCCCTGTTCCTAAAAACCATAGACATGAATCTTCCAGAATGTTTCCACAAAGAACCTGAGATTAAAGTCACATCGGGATCATCTTAGGAAAGGTGGCCGGAGGGAGGTGGCCGAGGACTGAGACTCTGCTGAAGAGGCCCCACCTGCACTCTGAGGGTGCTGCTGTTTCTTCTGTAGAAAGAGGGGGTTGTTCTGTGGTTCTGGGAGGCGGGGGGCAGCAAGGGCTTCCCCCCAAACCTCACTCCTCTGTTGTCCGGAATCTGAGCATCAGGCCTTAGTGGAGGGTCAGGCACTACCCTTCCCACCGCAAACACCTACTGCCCGTGGCCCTGTCTTGGTCTTCTGGGGGTCCGGGGAGGGGTGAGCAGGGCGCAGCAGGGGGTCCTGGGAAGGGTGTACCACCTGAAGCCGAGGAGGGAATTGCCATAGTGGCCGGGGGGAGCGGGGCCACAGCGCCACCGCAGCCCCCAGTTTCCGAGCAGCCCGAGGCGCGGCCCGCTGGCGCTCTGGACCAGCAGCGGGGGCTGCGGCGAGAGGTGGGTTTGGGTTCGAGCTCCGTGGCCCCCACGCAGCCTCCATCCCATCACCTATAAGATGGAGACCCATTCAGGCGGACTGCCTCCCAGCTCGGGGCCCCACGCCCGCCGGAGTCCAGGGTTAGCTCAGCAGACCTTCGATGTCCACACCCCACGGGCTTGTCCAAGAAAGGTCGGGACCTGGCCCAGCTCCCGGGAGGGAGCCTCTGAGCCCTGGGGGCGTCCTGCCTGTACAGTGTCTGTGTCACCTGGGGCCTCAGGCCAAGCTGGAGAGTCTCTGTTAATGAAACATTTACTGGGGCCGGGGCCACATGGGACAGTCCCACCTCTGGAGGGGCAGGAGCGCAAGGCCACCGTGTCGGTGGCCGGCCATGTCTATGCGACAGACTCCCGGTGAGAACCTGGACACCGAAGCCCGGGGCGGGGGGGCTTCCCTGGCTGGCAACACGTCACACAGGTTGTCACACATCGCTGGGAAGAACTGTCACCCACGTGACCGCCTGGGAGGGGAGAACCGGGGACCGGAGCCTGGCCGCCCCAGACCCTGCCCTGTGCCGCTCCCTTTGCAGACCGCACCTCTGCCCTCTCGCTGGAGTGACCGTGGCCGTGAGGACAGCGGTCCCTCCTGCAGGCACCGCGCCTGGAGGGCCTTAGGGGCCCTGGACCTGCAGTGTCCGCGGGACGGGAGCCGGGCGAGGGGAGAGGAGTCTGTAGGTCTGCCGCACACAGCAGGCCTTCCTTCCAGGGGGCCCCTGCGGTGCCTTGCCAGACCTTTGCCATTTTGCTGACAGCCTTTGACACCCTTCTCTGCCTGTCTTCTCGGGCACCCCAGCGTCCCCAGGGACCACGGAACCACTGCAGGTGGCAGAGCCCCCGCGGAAGGGGACCTGCTGGCTGAGGCAGGCAGCGGGATGTGGGGGTCAGATGGTGCAGTGACAGGCTTGTTAGCGCTGGTGGCATCCCAGGGAGCCTGGGCAGCCGGGGCTCCCTTGCGGCCTCTCTCAGGGCCCCCATGCCAGCCTCTCAGCGGGGCCTCGGGCCCAGCACGGGGTCTGCCCACCCAAGTCTTTGGTCTAAGTGCTTTCCCTGCCTGGCACGCCTTTGCCCGGGGAAACGTGGGTCCGTGGGGACCTGCCCCCCGTGTTCAGCCCACACCTGCCTCCAGATGAGCGGGCCTGGGGGAGGCACTGCCTGATGCCGGCCCTGGGCAGGGGATGCTTTAGTTAAAGCTCCGTGAGGAGACATGGCTTCCCCACGGCCACAGCGTGATCAGCAGAGCTGGGAGTCACACGCAGGTCTGTCCGAGCCCAGGCCTGGTCTCCCGGCCACGGCCTCTGCTCGGCCCACGGCTCGGGCCAGGGCCCCGGCACCCAGGGTGACGGGCGGTGACCTTGTGGCCGTGTTCCCCTGGTGTCCAGACCAGGGAGAGGGGGTGGCCGAGCACTCAGATCCAGCCAGAGCCTGACGCCTCCCCGGCCTGCAGACGTGGCCGGCCGCCCCCGCCCCGCCACGTTGCCATCCCCAGCCCAGCAGGCAGGAAGCCGCAAGCGCTCCCTCTCTTTTTGTGAATTGTCGGAGGGTTGTTGCTGCAGGAACACCTGGCTGCGGTCCAAGGAACATAATAAAAAAAGAGCGCGCTAGCGAGGCAGTGGGGAGGACGGGGGTGGGGGAGCTTTGGAAAAACCATCTGATTTCACTTTGCAAAGACAACTGCAATCATGCCTCTGGGGCTCTCCTCCTGACCTCAGCGTCAAGGCACGCTGCTGACGTCGGTGGGAAACTATGAGCCGGGGTGGGTTCGCGGCACACGCAACATGCGACCAGACAGCTGATGAACTGTGGGGTCTTCTTCAGAAGGAGGCAAGCGGGTACGGGCCGAAGGGGTCCCTTGCTTTGCACTGACGGGGCTGTCTGGTCTCAGACACCAGGCCTGGCCCCGCGGAGCAGGAGGGGAGCCCGTGGCTCCTCCCGAAAGGCTCGGTGTCGATCAGCCCACTGCGAGCCCCAGTGCCAGAGAGCCTGTTCTGCTCTGCGCTCCGCCCCTGGGTCACGGGGTGGGGCTCCCGGGCCTGGGAGGGTCCCCTGGGCTTGCTGGGGCAGCTCAGCCCTCAGACCGCCCCGCTTGCCTTGTGCCCCAGCCTCCAGCACTGTCCTCAGTCTGCCCTGTAGCGTGGGGCCAGGGCTGTGTCCCTCACCAGGTCCCCAGCTCCTGGCTCCCACACACTCTGTCCTTCCTGCCCGAGGAAGCTTCAGGTCCCTGGGCTGGGACCTGCCTCATCCCAGCACCTCCTCCCAGTCTCCAGTGCGTGTGTCCCTGAGCCAGGGTCCTGGAACATGGCAGGAGCTGCCCAGAAAAGGGTGTCACTTCCTGTCCCCTACATTCCAGGGACTTTCTACCCGGACAGCACTCAGGCCAGGCCGAGGCCACCGCAGCCTCACCTGTGTTCCGTCCTCAGACCCCTCCCACTCCTGGAGCCAGGGCCCCCAGGGCAGGAAGGGCCTTGCCTGCCACTTGTAAAGCGGTCCCAGCTGCCATCTCCAGTGATGACCCAGCCAGGGGTCTGCACAGGTGGCCTAGCCTAATGTCATGACCTACAGCAGGGCCTGTGCCCGAGGTGGGAGTGGGGCCGAGGGCGGGGCTGCCGGGGGACATGGCACCTGGCGGGGGTGGGGGGGTGGGGGGGGCTGAGGCCAGAGCGGGTGGGTGCTGGCGGGGGCACAGCCCGGCCCCGGACCGAGGCTGTCTGTCTGGGGAGCCTCAGCCCCGGCCACACGGCCTTGAGCCACGGGCTGGGGCCTCCTGGCCTCGGGGGGTCTGAAGACATTTTTTCCATGGAAAGTAGCCTCTGGCTGTCTGCTAGCAGGGAGCTGCGGCCCCTCCCGGTCGCGGGGCCTCGGCTGGTCCTCCTCGCCTGACTTGCCAGCGCCTGTCCTCTGAGCCTTGGTTTGCTTTCCGTCTGCCCCTGACTGTGGGGTGAGATGGGACAAGGGACTCCAAGGCCCTGGCTGTAAGGGGACAAACCTGAGTCCTTCGTTAACTCTCCTCGGGGAAGCTGGGGGCGGGCAGGGAGGCCCGGGCCGGGGCTGCACAGAGTGGGGCCAAGTGGGGAGGTCACTGGGTGCTTATAGACGCTGCTGACTTCGGGAGCAGCTTCTTCCGGCACCCCCACCGGAGCCCTGGTGGGAGGCAGCAACCTGCCTTGTGTGGCACTCCTGGGGCCAGCTCTCTGCTGGGGGCCCTGGCTATAAGTGGGTGGTCGGAAGCCGCCTGAACCTCCCCGAAGCCCCCTGAAGCCTCGTACCCCCACCGAAGAAAACGCTGGCAGCGGTTCAGGTACCCCTGGGGCCCAGGACATGCATGGCACAGGGACTGTAGCTGTGGGGCAGCGGGTCTTCGTGTCTCCTGAAAGAGCAGTGGTCTGCGGCTGCAGCTTTGGGGGGGGGGTTGGCGTGAAGGGCAGGATGACCTCAGGTAGCAGGACTCCAGCCGGGGTGGGAGCCTCCTGGTTGGTGCAGGTAAGGAAAAACCCAACGTGACTTTTCCCCAAGTGGTCTTGGCCATGTGGCCCTGAGCCTCCTACAGGGGGAGCTCTGGGACCATCCTTGACCCTACCCCCTCCTCCAGGAAGCCCTCCTGAGCCACCCTGCCTGCCTGAGTTTGTTTCTCCCTTGGATTCTGCTGGTTCTGCATGTGGACTGCGAAGTCTGACCTTTGTGTCTTCTCTCTGGAGAACAGGGCAAGGCCAGGCCCAAGGCTTGGCTCATGGAGGGCGCCCAAAAGCGCCAGTTGAACTTCCTGACGGGAGAATGGGGGCCGGGCATGTGGCCCAGACAGGGCTTTGCAGGTAGACAGACCCGGGTGTGACTCCCAGCTCTGCCACCCACAGTCTGCATGGCCTTGGGCAAGTTGCCCACCGCTCTGAGCCTCCGATTCTCCTTCTGTGAAATGGGCTCATAGCACACGGGGATGGAGGGTGCAAGCCCCAGGCCCAGCCGATGGAGGACGGATTTTCAGAGGCACGACTGCTGGGTCCAGCAGCAGGAACCTCCACACCCTGATGCTCACGAGGAGCCTGCTGGGCCTGCTGGTCACCTAAGAGCTGTGTCAGGAGAGACGTGACTTGTTTCCACCAGCCGGCTCCTGAGGCCGCACCGTCTGTGAGCCACAGAGCGAGCGCGGCGCGTGGGTTTCCTGTGCGCCTTCTGCCTCGTCACCCCACACAGACGCCCGCTGCCTCCTCGTGCAGAGATAAGCCAGACACAGAGTTCCCGGCTGTGCTTCTCTGCCTGAAGGCAGGCGCCAGTCTGAGGAGCCAGGGCATCGATTTTGCTGGATGGAGCAGGGGAGGAAATAAACCCAAATGACTCAGCCGTCAAACGCCCGGCCCCCCAACACCCCGCCTGGCAGATGTGTTGCCGATGAAGCAGGAGGTGCCGGTGGCTGTGACAGGGCAGCCTCTGGCCGTCCCGGGCCATCTGGTGTCAGTCCGTGGGCGTGTCACCGCGGCCTGCCCCATGTTTCAGAAGGTTCCATATTTGTGCAGGTCACTGCTCTGGAGTCAGGCCTGCGCGTCGCCATAGCGACAGCCTCATTCCTGGTCGCTCAATGCTTTGCTTCATTAAAAATGAACGGAAAGGTTGTAAAAGGAGACCAGCCTTGTACCCAGGGTCCGCGCGGTGGCCGACCCCGCTGTGGAAGGGCGTCGGGGGGGTCCTGCCTCCGTTCCGCTCAGTCCCCTCCGTCCCCATGTCCCACCCACAGGAGGCCACCGTCACCACCCACCTGCCAGCGTGCCCTCTGCACTCTGTCCCCTGCCCACGGCGAGCCAGCCCGCCTGCTCCTTGGCCCCTCTGCTGAAAACCCACAGGAAGAGCCCAGCCTGAATGCTGTGTTTAAGCCGTGGGTCCGGCTGGGCCTCCGCTCCCCCGGCTGCTGCCCTCGGGTAGCCCCGGCCCTCCCTGAGCTCCTGCCTCGAGCTCCCCCGCCTTCTCCTCTCCTGGCCCCTCTTCCTCATCCTTCACTGCGCTGCCGAGACCCCACGACTCCCGGCTGGCTCGCGGCCCTCTGCACGTCCCCGGGCCCCATGCCCCGCGCGGGCCACAGTGCAAGCACTCCCTTCCGCCCCGACCAGCACGGGTGTCCCACGGACGTCTGAGCGGTGCTGGGCCCACAGCTCTGACATGTGGCAGGCCCGCGCCGGTGGAGGAGGGGCGGAGGCGGGGCGGCCAGGACTCGTGAGCTGGCGGCCCGTGGGCCAGGTGAGAGTCGTAAGACCGGCGGCGTCCCCAGCTGAGGCTCGGGCAGCGCTAACGCCCGTTGGTGCGCTCTGTCCTCGGTCTTGGCCCGGCCGGTCCGAGGCCAGGGAGGCCAGTTATTTCTGTGGGAGCCTGCGCCCCAGAGAGCCCCGTGTAGGCAGAGCGCCTGTTCTGGGGAGGAAGTCTGGGTCCTTGTAGGAGGTCTCGGTGACGGAGGTTGGCTGGTGACGCTCTGCATTCCCGGCGAGAGGCGGGGGACAGCAGGTGGGTGCCCAGCGCCCAAACGTCGCACGGTTCGCACCATGTCTTGTGCTGGTGGTGCCCCGACACCCGGGGGCCAGCCTGTAGGGCGGACGCTCATGTCTGGGGCCTAACAGGAGCTTCCTGGGCAGGAAGGGAGCCCAGTGGCCTCTCGGGGGCAGAGCTGGGAAGGCAGGGCCGTGGCCTCCGTGCAGGCCCCTCTGCTTCCCCGGCCGCTCTGCTCCGTCCCGCTCCTGGGCTCCGCTCCCACCCCTGACCTCAGGCCCGGTGGGCCTGCTGGCCTGGGCTCATGTCAGGTCTGCAGATGGCAGGGAGGTCACCCGGTGCTGGCCACCCCGGGACCAGATGGTGGCCGGGCCCCAGCGAGGGGGCTGAGTGCTGGGCTCCTGGCAGCCCTCGCCGGACCTGGCTGCCCTCCGTGGGTCAGGCTGCGGCCCAGGCAGTTCAGGTACGAGGAGGTCCCGGGGTTTAGGCGCGTCCTGGCGTTTGCCGACGAGGGCGGGTGACGTTCAGAGAGCCCCTTGGGCCGAGGCCTGCGCTCGGCGGCCCAGGCCACCTGTTAGAGGCCACTCCTGGGACCTGCCTGCTCGGCCACCTGCTCGGAGGTCCAGGCCGAGCTCCCCCGCCTGTCTGGGCCCAGCCTCGCCCCGGGCGCCGTGAGGGTTACGCGGCTGGCCTGCGAAGTCCACGCCGAAGGAACGGCGCTGCTGAGCGGGACCCGACTCATCGCAAGGTGTGTCTTGGCCCTAAAAAGAGGCCATTCTGGAGGGCAGCTGGCCCCCCGCCGGGGGTGTCCAGAGCGTCCAGCAGCCCGGAGCCGGGGCAGGGGCCCGCCGGGAGGAGGGCGGGGGCCTGGGCCAGACGCCGGCCCCACTTGTCTTGGGTCGGGGTGGCTCTGGCTGAGGAGGAGCCGCCGTGTTGCCAAAACAATGTTTCAAACATCTCGGAAAATGTGCGGCCACTTCTTTTCCACGGGACTCGGGCCGAGTCCTCCCTGCTCCCGGGTGAGGGCGGGGCGCTGGGCAGGGAGGGAGGAAGGGAGGGACGCCCACGACAAATGGGGAGAGAGCGGGACCGCGTGGGCCCCTCTTTGTCCAGGGGGCTGGAAGGATGGCCTGCCCTCCCCTCCCTGCCCCCCCCCCCGCTCTGTTTTCTGCCCCTCCGCACATGGCCCTGGGAACTGGGCATCAGCCCATTCAGGAGGGAGGCAGCCAGGGCCGGACGGGGCGGGCGGGGGGGCCTGGCTCCCTGTAACCTGCAGCGTGAGAGCAGGGAGCTCCCCATTCAGACGTGAGAAGGAATTTCAGGAGAGCGGCAGTGCGCGGCCCGAGTGTGGCCTCCCGATCACCAGCCCGTGGGCCGTGGCTGGGATGCGGGGGGCTGACCTGGCGCCCCACTGCGGCTGCTCAGACCCCCCCGCGTGGCCGCAGGGAGAGCAGGGGGCTGTGGGGCTCACAAGGAACCCTCTCGGAAGCCCAGGCCTGCTGCTGCCTGGCTGGCTCCGTTGGGGGGAGCAGACGCTGTGACCCCTGACAGCTGCCCAGGGCTCTGATGCTACGGGACAGAAGAGGCCACTGCGCAGGGGCCTGGCCAGGGCAGCCTGGGGGCAGAAGGGGGTCTGCGCTGGTTTGGGGGATCCTTTCTCAGGTAGGGCCCTGGGCCTCGGGTTCGGAGGAGACATCTGGAGGCTCTTGGAAACGGGTCGGGCCTGGCCCTACACTTTTAGAGACATGTGCCCAGGCAGGGCCCTAAGCCCCTCCCCAAGCAGAGCTGCAGCCCTTGGCACCCAGGGGGTTTCTGAGGGTCCTTCTCTCCACAGACCCCTCATTCCCACCCAGCACGTGCCAGGCTCTGCCCTCCCGGGTCCGAGTGGCCAGAATGCGACCTGGGCGGGTCCCTTCTCCAACGGGGCTCTGGGGCTGCCATGCTGTGTGGCTGAGGACCTTGGGGACCTCTTGGACCCTCGAGTCCACCCAAGTTGGGGAGGGGCCTTGGGCTCCCCAGGGTCCCCCGCCCCACTGTCGGTTGTTCCCTGGACAAGGCCGGTGGCCTGATGACGCCTTCCCGGCCCTTCCCGCCGTGAGAGGATGAGCAGCGTCCGACTGCGGCCGGGCCCGGGCTCGCTGCAGGCTCTGGGCCAACATCAGGGGGAGTGGGGTGCCTGCGGGGTGTGCACCAGGCCCTGGGGTTCCTGTGTCTGGGGTGGGGGGTGGCCGTGCCCTCTCTCCCAGGCGAGGCCCCAGGTCAAGGCCAGTGGCTCAGGAGGGTGAGCTGGGGCCTGGGACCCAGGGTCATGCTCTTCTCGTGGTGGGGGAGGGGGCAGGGTGAGCGAATGCCATCCCAGTGGGAGACAGCCAGACCCCGTGTTTCAGGGGGAGCCCAGGGCGGGGGCGCCGCACAGCGCAGGCCGGGCTCAGCCTTATCCTCGGGGTCTCGTCGCGCTCTGAGGGGATGAGGGCGTGTGTTCCTTTCTCTCTCCCGCAACCCCGCAGCTGCCGTGGGTGCCCTGAGCTTTTCCTCTAAGACAGTGTGGGTGCCCCCCCCCGCCCCGTACGGTGATGCCCATGTCAGCGCTGTGAGGTCTGGAATCGAGTGATGTGTCCTCTGGGAACCCACACCCCTGACCCTCACAGGGTTCTGGAGCCACCCCGCTGGGACTCTGGTTCCTCACCTGGACTGATGCCTGGGAAGGAGGAGTCCTGGCCGGGTGGCCTTGAGGCTGGCAAGGTGGGAGACGGTCACATGGACGTAGGCAAGGCCAGCACCTCGGCGGGAGTGAGGGAGGCCGCTCAGCTTTCCTCCCATGTCCATTCCTCCTCTAATAGCCAAGTACCTCACCTCCTCCAGGAAGCCTGCCCTGATACCCCTACGGTGAGTCTGCATTCCAAGCTACATCTTGGTGAGGCCGAAGGGTGCTGGGGCAGGACTACCTTTGGGGAGAAGCTCTGAGAGGCCCTGACTCAGGCTGACTTGCTGTTGTCTTGGGACAATCAGGCGCTGACATGGCCTGCTCTCTGCCGGGTGCACAGCATGGCGCTGATGACCAGCTTTGCATCTGGGGATCTGGCTGAGCCTGACGGTGCACCTGGGAGCTGTGTGACTGGGGAGGGTAACTCCCCATGGGGTAGCTATGTCCCTGGCTTGGGCTTTGGGTTGTTTGAGGTCACATGCATTTGGGAGCCAGCCCCGACCAAAGCAGCCATACCTTTGGGTCACCCCCGAGGAGGGCTCAGGCAGGGAGTTGGGGCTGGCGGGGTCGGGGGATTAAGGACCGTGTTTTCTCTGGGGAGCGAGTGGGCTCTGAGTGCCTGTTAGCTGCACCCCAACTCCCCTCTCCCCCCAAACACTTGCTTCCATAGCAACCCTGGCAGCCCCCCCCCCCAACAAGGGCCTCTGCATGGAGGCCTTCACAGACCCCATGGGCCACTTCCAGGTCCCATCATGGCTCTGTCATTGTTCCCAGTGAGGCTCATGTCAGAGGTGGGGGAGCAGCGACTGCCAGAGGGGGGCCCCTGCCGCTGCCCGGCTGAGACACTAGCTGCCGAAGGAGAGCCCCCGACAGAACCAGGCATGCAGCCGGCACTCGATGCCGGGAGTGTGATGGCCAGGGCAGGTGTCGTCCCCCCGTCGGATGAGAGGAGGCCAGACGGACGCAGTGACCTCCCTCCCTCCTTCCCCACTGCAGAGCCTCCTGCCCACCCCCACCAGCTGCACCCACTCCTGCCCCAGCCTCGGCCTGGAGGCTTCCGAAGTCCTTCCCACCCTGCTCTGGTGCCCTTGGTGGGGCGGGGCCTCCCCCCGTGGTCCGTTCAGGAGGCCCCATCTCCTTCCTGGGTCTCCTGTGTGCCGGCTTAGTTAGTCACTGTCCCCGCTGGGACCCAAACCAGAGGTGCGTGTCTTGTTCTCAGGCTGGGCCCTGTGGGTGCCGGGCAGGCCTAGCACCGGGCTGTGGATCTGCACCCTGAGGGAGAGCTGGGCCCCAGGAAGCCTCTGCTGCCGTGGGAGACACCTTCGGGGCCTCTACCCCACTGGCTCCTCGGGGCCCTTTTCCTTTCTGGGCAGACAGTGAGGTTCCCGGGCAGAAGAGGGGCCGGGTCTGAGGTGGGCGCAGGGGGGGGCAGGAGCGTGAGGGCCCCTGGGGGGGGATGGGACCCTGCCGGGTGAGGCTGTGGAAGCGCTGTGGGCGCCCGGGGGACGGCCACGTGGACGTGCCCACACCCTCGTCTCCTCCAGGCTTGCTCAGGAAGTGGACTTTTCCTCCTCTTCTGGGTGGCTTCCCAGGAAGGCGGGCCTGTGGTGGGGAGGTGGGCCCTGGCCGGGGAGTTGCTACTCAGGGCCCCCGCCTGGGGGGCCGGGGCAGAGCTGGGAGCCCTTGATCTCCCCTCTGCCCACCAGCTCCCACACAGGCCACACCCCGGTTCTGCCTGCCCCTGATCCCCGAAGCCCAGGGCACGTGTGGGTTTGCTGGGAGCCTGGGTTTGGGGGTACAGCCAGGGTCCTCTGCTGCTCCAGCCCCCATGTTCTGCGGGTGGGTTCTTGGAAACTCCCAGAGGTCCTGGAGCCTCTTCAACGCACCCCGTGCTGAGAGCTGGCCAGGACTCGCTGGCCTGGTGCTGCCCCTCCAGGCCTCAGTTTACCCGTCTGTGTGACGAGAGGTTGCACCGAGGCGCTGCTGGGTGTCAGGACGAGTGGAGATGAGGCATGTGGGTTAGGACACCAGCTTTGGTGGAGACAGGAGAGGGCCTGGGTCCCCGCTGGGCCACCACTTGGCTGCAGCTCTGAGCCTCAGTTTCCCCGCCCACCAAACGGGTGCTCAGTAACTGTGCCGTCATGGGGAGGACTTGCGGCCTGGAGGTTGGTGTGCCATCGGTAGAACATGCTAGAGCCTGCTGGCCAGGCCGTGCGGGGAAGGAGCTGGCGCCGGGCCACGGAGCCCTGGAAGGAGGAGGCGTGGGGGTCACCATGTCTTCACTGCCTCCGGCCCACTTCTTGGGAGTCAACCCCGGGACAGGCTGTGCTCAGCAAGTCTGGGATGAGCTGTGGCCAGGAGGCCCCCCGTGTCCCCGCGCCGGCTGACTCAGCCCGGGAGCCTGAGCGCTGGGGCGTGCGGGTGGACGGGGGCGGGGCCGCGCAGGGTCTCAGCGGCCGGAGCCGAGCCTGGGGCCCTGACAGAGTCAGAGCGGGGTGAGGGCTGCTTCCCACTCCCGGAGTCAGACACATGTTCTCTTTGTCTGTCCCCCCACTCCCTCCTCCTCTCCCTCCCTCCTGCCCTCCTTCTCCCCTCCCCCCCGCTGGCACACTTGGACTCCCCCGCCCCCGTAAATGGGCTCTTGAGCACACTTCGGGACGGGAAAGAATTTCAGGTCTTCGGGAAGTTTCATTTAGGAAATGCCGAACCAGGTGGACAGAATTAGCCGCCTCTGGTTTTACGGCAGTTGTGACCTGGATGAAAAGTGCTTTGCGTGCAGTTTCTGAAAGCCTTTCTTTCTCTTCAGTATTTGAGGAAGGGCCAGGCCGGGTTCCCGAGTCTCAGTCCCCTGAGCGCCCTGGCTTTCCCAGTGGGCCAGTGAAGGGGCTGTGTGGGGGCCCCTGCGACCCACCCTCTCGGGGGCCCTGGGTGGGGCCGGGCGGGAGGGGCGGGTCTTCCTGCTGTCGGAGGCCAGGCCGCGGGGCTGCAGTGAACTTGCTGTCCCTCATGCTGAGCTGACTCCCTCTGCACCCCGCTGAGGTTCCCTCATGTGGGACCCCCAGAAGCTGGCAGTGGGAAGGGGCTGTGCCACAGCGGAGGGTGCCAGGGGGCCGGGCATGTGCCACTCAGGCCTGCTCGCCCAGACCCAGGGGTGCCGCTCCGCAGGGTTGTCCAAGGGCACGCGCTCCGGCCCGCAGTCTGTGTGGGTAGCAGTTTCCGGGGCCTAGTTCTCCCTGCAGGCAGCGCTGTAGCCCGGGTCCTGCCTCGGTTCCCCCGCCGGAGGCGCCAGCCCTGTCCCTCCCAGGGCCGTCCCCTTGCTCCAGCCTCCGTGCACTCGAGTCCACGTGGACCCCGTTTCTCCTAACACCTGCCGCTGGTCTCCCCACTCCCTGAGCACTGTCCCTTTTTTAAGATCAGGCTATGACGTGACTTGACGGGGGTATAGGCCCAGCATCTGGCGGGGAGGTGGGGCAGCACGTGCTGTCTCTTGCAGGAGCGGTTTCAGCGCTGGGTGGTCTCCGACTGTCACCTCAAAATCTCCGAGGAGCCGGGGGTGAGCATCTCCAGGCAGCCCATCTCCGATGTGGCAGCCCCGGGTGCGGCATTCCCAGGCGTGACGGTCCAGGTTCTCTCCGTCAGGCCCCTGATCCTGGCTCAGCAGGCCTGCCTTGTGGGGTGTGTGGCTGCCTGTGACTCTGGCCACTCCATCCAGCCAGGAGCCTCCACTGCCACCTCCCTGAGGGCCTCCAGTCTTTCACGCCTGGCTCGACGGCTTGTTCCTGGCCCTCGGGTGTCCCTTGTCTTTCTCTAGATCATCAGCGCACTTCATGGTGGCCATGCAGCCCCTCGGTCCCCACCGGCTGCACCCCTCCCGGCTCTCCCCGGTGAGGGCGCCCCCACAGGCCAGCTTAGCCCGCTCGCACACCCCGCCCAGGGCCTGCCTTCTTGGGTACTGGGACCCCCTGTCTCAGACGCAGAGCCGGAGTTGGGGGGCAGGTGTGTATGAGGGAACCACACTGGGGGGCAGGAGGGGAGGGGTGTGGCTGTGACAGCACCCAACATCGTCACGCTCGACGGCTGCACCCCGGCGTCCTCCTGGCTGGGAAAGGACGTGACCTCAGGCACCACAGCCGAGGATGAACCGAAGGAGGTGCCGGCTGGAGGCCGGGCGCCGGTGCTCGCCAGGACCCTGGTGGACCTGCGCTCCCCACTGGCCCGCAGAGACCTCGGGGCTCCTTCACTCTCCGACAGGTGACTCCCCGTCCTGCTTCACAGGCGCTGAAAGCCAGGTCCCACGTGTGACGAGGGCGTCCACAGACCGGCCGGTGGACGGAGGGCGACGTCCGTTGCTGCACCTCCACCGGAGGGCTGGCGGCTCCGTGCGGCGGGGGTGGCGTCCCTGGTTTGCTGCTGTCCCTGCGTCTGGGCATCGCCCCGCGTCTCTGTCTCGAGTGCCAACTATGCACCAGGTTCTGATTATTTCCCCAAAGAGCACCGAGCGGGGCATCGCGTGGCCACCCCCACGCCTCTGGCTGGGTCCCCATCCCAGCGGGGCTCAGTCTCCAACACCCCTCTGAGTCCCCAGGGCAGGGTCTGCGGGAGGTGCTGCTGAGAGGCAGGGGGCGATGAGGGACCCCAGGAGGTCGTGTCTGGCCCTGTAGGGAGAGGCCCCTCCTTGGTCTCTGCCCACAAGCCCGGCTGCCAGGAGTGAGGGGTCTGAGCAGGAGCTGGTGCAGGAAGAGGCCCCCCCGGGTGCTATTTCGAACACCAAGAGGAGGGGTCTTAGTTTGCTCGTGGGGTGGCAGAAGGGACCTTTCAGACAATAAAGGGTGACTGAGGCGGGGACTGGCTTCGGGAAGTGTCAGCAGATGATGGGAGACATGGTGCTGACCTGGGCGGGGCTCCCTTGGGGCTCACCTGTCTGCTGACCCCACTCTGACTCACCTGGGGACAGCGTAACCCGGTTTGGTGGCTGGACAGGGAAGGGGGAGTGGCCACATGGTGTCTGGGCCAGAGGCCCATCCCTCAGCCGTCCATCCAAGGTGACCCACCCCCAACCGGGGGCTGGTGCTCTGCTCATACGTGGCAAAGCCCGGAGAGGGTGTCCCACCTGGTGTAACCCGTCACCCCAAACCTGTTTTGCTGTGGTGGCCTTTCTGGTCAAAGCACTTGTGACCCTGTGTGCACACTGGTGTTTGGTGGGAGGCACTGGAAGTGTTCTGACAACATTATTGTCAAGGGAAGTAGGGGAAGTCCGGGATAGACGCCCTTGTCCGTGGTGGGGGAGACATTGGCCCCCCAATTCACATGCAGAAGCCCCAACCCCAAGGGTATTAAGGTGGAGAGCGCCTTGGGGTGGAGGCGGCAACACGTCACCTTAACAGACACACTCCACTCGACAGAGGAGCGAACCAAGGTGGGGGGAGCCAGGGCCCGCGCTCACAGTGTGGAAGCGGAGCGAGGGAGACCCTGGCCGGCGGCAGCGCCCGGCCCACGTGCGCTCGGGCCTCGCTGGGACCCCCGCTCCGAGGGGCCCTCGGACGGACGCGTTTCTGTGCCTCTGGCTCCGGAGATCACGGCGGGGCTGGCCCCGGTCCTGGGCTCCTTCAAAGCGGCCAGGGAAGGCATAAATTCACCGGCCTAAGACTTCATTAAGCCGCACTCAGACTCAGGGCCCGGAGCCTAACGAGTCCCAGATGGCGGGAGCCTCTGGACAGGATTTTCCGTGTCAGGCCTGGGGATTGCACCGCCGCGCCAGAGCGGGCCTGGCACGGTGGGTGTGAGCGCAGGGCCCCACACAGCTCCCGGCTCTGGAAAGACGCCCCCGCGCACGGCCCTGCGGGCGGCAGAGTTTATCCCGGGATACTAACCCCGGGCTCGTGAAATCATAGGGTTCCTGGGGCCGGGCAGGACCACGGGCCTCCGTTCCAGCCCCGCGCGGGTCCCATGGAGAGAGCGGCCTGGGGCGGGCAGGGCGCACCCAGTTGTGAAGCGACACTGGGGTGGAATTGAGATTTATTTGCAATGGATGCCCCGTTCAGAGCCTCCCCCGATCCAGGTCACTGCAGACGACTCTGACCGGAGGCAGCATCGCGCCCAACCTGACCCCCAGGCAGCCCCACGTGAACCCTGGGCCCAGAGCTGGCTGGGCAGACGACCCCCGTGGGTGGGCAGAGCCCGGCCTCCCTGCCCGGCCACCCTTCTGCCTGCACGTCCCCTCACCTCTGCCCGCCGCAAGGGAGGCCGGGAAGTGCCCCAGTGGGGCAGCGGCTTCCCAGCAATGACTCCACACCTTGGAAAGAGTCAGACCCTTGCTGGTCAGCTGGCCACTGTGGCCACAGGCCCAGCCCACCGCGTCTTGGCCGCCAGCCCTGCCTCAGGGGCACTTGAACCACCTATGACCTCATCCGTTTTGTGGTGACTTACAGTCAGACGATCATAATGTGGGCACGGCTCTGGCCTGCCTGCCGAACTGCTGGGTCTTATATTTCAGGCCGCGGTAGCGGAGGGGACGGGGCTGCGTTGGGCTTTGGGCTGGACTTGGTGGGTGAGCAAGCCCTCCTGTGCCCGCTGCCCCTCCCGCCCGCCTGCATTTCCGTCTGCGCGGGGGCCAGGGCAGCAGGAGGGGGCACCCTCCTGGCTGACACAGGAGCGAGCTGGAGCGACGCAAACAGGCCGCCCGTGGAAGGGGCCCAATTTGTTCCTCCGGCGGCAGCCGCTCTTCCCTCTCAGCTCCGAATCCGGTGCGGCGGGGGGCGAGGTTACTCATGTGGGCGCTGTTGCCTGAGAGCTCCAGCAGCGAAGGGGTCCCTCGCTCAGGAAGTCAGGGAGCAATGGAGTTGCAAATGGCTGAGCCCACACTTTGGCAAGAAAACCACGGGAGGACACTCTGAGGCCCACGCAGACGCGTCACACCCAACACTAGAAGGGACAGGCCGTGGGGACCTGAGGGTAAACGTCCACCTCTCTGTCCCCACAAATCACTGGGCTCCTCCAGCTGGTGTCAAGGAGAACAGGGTCCTGTCGGGGTCTGAGCCCTGGGGTGAGCCGGCCTGTGTTCAAGTCCTGGCCTCACCTCCTGGGGTCCCCAGCAAGTCACGGGGTTTTTTCATTCTCTCCCGAGGTTATGTTTATTGATTTTAGAGAGAAAGGAAGGGGTGGGGGAGAGAGAGAGAGAGAGAGGGAGAGAGAGGGAGACATCGACCAGTTGCCTCGCGTACGCACCCCGACTGGGTACCGAGCCTGCGGCTCTCTGGTGTACAGGATGACGCACCGACCTGCTGATGCTGGGCCACCCAGCCAGGGCCGGGGCAAGTTACGGTCCTTCAGAACCCCTGTTTGGGAGGTTGGGGTGATGACGGTCCCCGCTGTGTTGGGTTGTGGGAGACCCTGCTAGAGAACGGGTGGTGAGCCCAGGGTCGTGCCAGGAGGCGAGGGGAAATTCGGGTCCTGGCTCCCGCGGGGCGGCTGGGGCTGCTCCTTCTGCCTCTCTCACTCGGGGCCCCCGGAGGAGCCGTGCGTCTGGCAGGGCCTCTGATCAGCCCTGAAGGACAGAGGCTTCTCTTCGCCTGCTCCCGGGAGGGGCGGTGCTGCCCACATGAGCATGCGGCCCTTTCTCTCTCGTTTGCACGCTTGTCACCTGGGTCTGTGTCCTCTCTGCAGACGACAAGGGGGATTCATGGGAACCTCGGCCAAAAGCAGATTCCGCTGCGTGCAGGAACATGGCCCCAGGACAGGGGCCATCCTGGGGCTGCCAGGAGCCCGGCACACGGCACACAGTAGGCACCCAATAGAGCCCTGCCCGAACACGGAGTGCCGAGTGTGTGCTTGTTAACCCCCCGGGGGAAGGGCGTTTCCCCCTGTATGACAGACGAGGGAGCTGCGGCGTGGTGATGAAGCAGCCTGCCGGGGGCCGTGGAGGGACAGAGTGGGGAGGGGGCCTCGAACCCACGCCCAGGTCCAAGGACCCCTCCCCTTCATTGTTCTGGTGCCCCCACCTCCTCTGTGGCCACAGCCTCAGGTACTCTGTCCCCTCCCTCCCCAGCCCCTCCCTCCACGTAAGTACGGGGCTAGTAGTTGCCCAGTGATGGGACGGGAGACAGTCATTGCAAACTTGTGTAAGACTCTGTCCTAGTCCTGGAGTCACGGCAGTGGGTGTCTTGGAGGCCTAGACATGTCTGAGATGCTCTGGGCACCCTGGCTCATGAAGCCGGCAGCCTAGCGGAGGGATGGACCCCACCCGAAGCCCCAGGCGGCCGGAGGAGCAGGGCCATGTCCCTAGCCCTCCAGCGGGGCCCGTGCAGCCAGTGAGCCCAGACCAGCTTCTGCAGGATGTGGACGCCGGCAGGGAGGAGCGGCTGTGTGTTCCAGAGAAGCCGTTGCGCTCACCCGGTGTCTGCTGCAGATTAAGGATCAGGGAGTTTACCCTGCGGCTGAGCATTGCTGACTCGCATGCTGTCCAAGGGATGGTCAGGATGAAAGCGGGTTCCAGGGCTTTGCGCCGTCCTCTCAGATAAGATGTCCAGTCTGGGTGTGGAGCAGAACTCTTTGTGCTGCTAAAGCATTCCTGAGAGCCAGAGGGATGGGACAGCCACGCTGCTGGCAGTGGCCATGGGGAGCCGGCGGAGGGGTGCAGAGTCCACTGGAGGGCCGCTTGCTCCGTCATTCATCCATTCACTCACTCACTCTCTCATCCATCCATTCACTCACTCACTCTCTCATCCATCCATTCATTCACTCATTCATCCATTCATTCATTCACTCATTTATCCATTCATTCACTCATTTATCCATTCATTCACTCATTCATCCATTCACTCATTCATCCTTTCATTCACTCTCTCATCCATCCATTCATTCACTCATTCATCCATTCATTCACTCATTCATCCATTCATTCATTCACTCATTCATCCATTCATTCACTCTCTCATCCATCCATTCATTCACTCATTCATCCATTCATTCATTCACTCATTCATCCATTCATTCACTCATCCATCCATTCATTCACTCATTCATCCATTCATCCACTCATTCATCCATTCATTCACTCATCCATCCATTCATTCACTCATTCATCCATTCATTCATTCACTCATCCATCCATTCATTCACTCATCCATTCATTCACTTACTTATCCATTCATTCACTTACTCATTCCTTCACTCACTTACTCATTCCTTCACTCATTCACTCATTCATTTGCTCATTTACTCACTCATGCACTATTCATTCACTCATTCATTCATTTGCCCACTCATTCATTCGCCCACTCATTCATTCACTCACTCATTCATCCATCCATTCATTCATCATTCACTCACTCATCCATCCATTCATTCATTCACTCACTCATCCATCCATTCATTCACTCATTCATTCACTCACTCACTCATTCATCCATTCATTCATTTATTCATTCATTCACTCATTCATTCACTCACTCATTCATTCACTCACTCATTCATGCCCTTATTCATTCACTCACCCATCCATTCTCTTATGAGACAGCTGTGAGTTCCTGCTCAGTACAATGTTGAGAAAGAAAAAGCCATGCAGCCAGGTCATCTCCCAGAGAAGCTGGCCATGCAGAGAAGAGAGATTAAGCCACGTCCCCCAAGAGCTGAGCATAATCACCACAGTGAGAGACCAGGTGCATAGCACTGTGGGAAGAAGCGACTGGCCAGATCTCATCTTGGGGTTCAGGGGTCTTCCTGAAGGAAGTGGCGTTTGAGTCCAATTTTGGCAAGGAGGACTTAGTGAGGTGGAGGGGACAGGCTGTGATCCGCGGTAGGAGGGAGTGTGGCAGTGCCAGGGTTCAGAGACTGGAGCAAAGGGGCTGAGGAAGGGGGCGGTGTGTGTGCAGGGCAGGGCCGGGTGTCCCTGAGGCCAGCCTAACGAGGACGGTGGAGAGTCTGGCTGGAGCAGGTTCCTGGGGTTAATCCCTAGTCTCTGAGAGATCCTGGCACTTGCAGGGATGAGGGAGTACGGAGTGTCCCTATTTACTGACCAAGAAGGCAGGATTTCAACGTTTGTACCCTATCCCAGCAGCCCCAGTGAGCAGTGACGGATTTCAGCTGGGAACAGAGCGTGGGGCAGGTGGGAATCTGGTGGCATGTGGTTACGCTCCCCTGACTGCAGGGACCGGCCATGGGGGCGGGGCACCTGCCATCCTCTCAGGGGTCACACCTGGGCTGGGGACTTGGCCCAGGTGGCAGGAGGACACGGAGCCCCAGCAGTGCAGCCGACGAGGAGGGACGGGGTCGGCACCTGGAGAGGGGCTGGCTCTCGGCTTGCCAGGAGAGTCCAGTCTGAAGCCTCTCTTCTGGTGTCCTCTGCACTGTCCCCTGTTTGTCACTTCTCCATTGTAAAATAAGCCGCGTGGTGTCTGCAGGTGCCACGTCCAGGGACCGCCATTGTCTCGTCTCCAGGACGCATGAGGCGAGCTTGAGGTGGGACTTCAGGTCCAGGTGGCCACTGCAGCTCCCTCCTTCCAACGGGAACCCTGATGTGCCGTGAACTCAGCGAGAAAAGAAAGAACCTCTGACAGGGACATTGTGTTTGTTTCAGTGGCGATGATGAGAAGAACGATTCGGGAGGGTCGCCGCTGCCCTGTGACACAAGCCCAGCAGTGGAGTAAATGGGGAGCCACTTGTGTGGGGACCGGTCGGGGTCCACACGGAGTTCCTGATCGCATGGGAACCAGCCCACGGGGGGAAAGGTGCGCGAATTTGCATTCACAGGCAGAGCGACTGGACTGCCCCTCTGGGTCCCAGGCTGGGGTGGGGGGTGGATTGCATCATGCGCCCCCAGCCGTGCGTTTCCGGCACCTGCAGCCGGGCAGGACAGCTTTGAGAGCGAGGCTCCGCGCTCTGGTTGTGTCTTACTTCAGTTCATTTGGCGAGTTTTAACCAAACGATTTGACGCAGATTCACTGACAGTCAGAGCACCGCGCACTTGAGCTTTTGAACCTCTAAGAACTCTAAGACTGGAAACAAGGTCTGCCGAGTGGAATCCGCTCTGCCTTGATCCCCGGGGAAGCCACGGGGAGGCTCGGCAGTGGGCAGGCCTTAACTTCAAAAGCGTGCCATCGGGCTTTGGAAAGTTGCTCTTGTGGGAAGAATGTTTTGATGGTGCTTTTAGGTTCCATTGGATCCATTTTTATTCTGAAACTACATGGACTGACGACTGAAACAGTCACTCAGGAGAATCGGGTGCAGGGACGACCTGTTTGAATTCTGCCTTATGAACAGATTTGTTGAACAAAGGCGCTCAGACCCGAACCAAGCACCTGGGACAATATCTGGGCTGCAGCATGTAAGCAAAGCACAGCAAGGCAACCACCAAACACACACACACACATACACACATACAATACACACACCACACACACCACACCCACACCCACATACCACACACACACCACAGCCCCCCCCACACCATACACACACACACGACACACACATACCACACACACACACACAAACACACATACACACACCACACATACACACACACACCACACACAACCACACATACACACACACACACCACACACACACGACACACACACACCACACACACACACCACGCGCACACACACCACGCACACACACACACCACACACACCACACACGACACACACACACCACACACA
Source organism: Furipterus horrens (assembly GCF_987537825.1). Taxonomy (NCBI): domain Eukaryota; kingdom Metazoa; phylum Chordata; class Mammalia; order Chiroptera; family Furipteridae; genus Furipterus; species Furipterus horrens. The sequence goes on along the minus strand of NW_028327174.1, from coordinate 203,569,030 downwards.
CACACCATGCACACACACACCACGCACACACACACACCACACACACAACCACACATACACACACACACCACACACATACCACACACACACCCACACATACCACACACATACATACACCACACACACACACACACACACACCACACATACAATACACACACCACACACACACCCCCACACACCACACACACACACACACCACACACCCACACACTACACACACACACCCCCCACACACACTCACCCCTGCAAAGAAATGCCCTAGACCCGTGACCACGCCCCACGCATCGGAAACTGCTCCGAGCTTACAGAGTCTCTCAACACCTCTCAGGAGTAGATGTTAATAGCATCACTGTCTAAGGAGGAAGGGCCACGGAGAGCCTCAGCAATTCAAATGGATTAACAAACCGGAACGCTTGCCCAGCAATTCCATTAAAAAAATAAGAAATCAGATCAGGTTAAGACGGACCCCAGCGGCCCCGCGAGGCGCGTGCGGCTCCGTGCTGGTGACGCGGCGGGCTGATACAGACCTGTAAGTGTGGCCTTTCGCTCTCTTGGAAGTGCGCAGACACGGGTCACAGTTTTGCAAGCATTTTATTATTGAGTAGAGCTATTTTCTGAAGCCGCCTTCACAGTGCCACTGGCTTGCAGGTAAAATGTGCACGGTCAGCCTTGTTAGCACCCTGGCTCAGCCATACCTGCCCTGGGGACGCATTGCTGGGGAGGTCACCCTGCCGGGGGCTGGGGAGAGGAAGCCATGTGCGAATCTCCCCGCTGGGAGCATTCGCCCCTCAGCCCTCTTTCCTCCTTTCTCAAAATGGTGCCCCGTCTCTGGTCTGTGGACCCCTGAGAACAGGTCCCTTCAGGTGGGACTGCTCCTTGCTGTGTCCCTACAGCCAGGACCTGGTGGCCCAGAGCCTACCCTGGCACCAACGGGTGTGCCGGATCTGGGAGGGCAGACGAGGAGCATGGTCAGGGGTGCAGCCATGGCCCGGGCCCGGCGAGCTGTGTCCTGCCTTTGACCCCGGAGCTCGCCAGGCTCCTGCCGCTGCTGCACATGGCCGGGCCGCAGTGGGGAGGCCATTGCGGGGCCGGCACCCTCTGGGGGCGCAGAGCTGGCTGGTGGAGGGCGGGAGGTGGGGACGAGCCTGCCTGTGGGACGCCCGCAGGGCTGATTCATCGGGAGCTGAGCAGAAAGGGGCCCAGCTGTCCACAGGGCCTTGGGGACCTCCTGTGCTGCTGCAAACTGGGACGGGGAGGGGACCGAGGGGAGGGGTCCGGTGACTTCCTGCCTGTCGCCCTCCCTGGGAAAGGCCGTCTTGGACTGCAGGCTGGGGCGATGGGGGCGGCTGAGTGTGGGCGCAGCCCTCCCCGCTTCCAGCCTGCACTGCCTGGGACGCAGGAGTTTCCGGGGACATGAGCCTTGGGCGCTGAAGCCAGGAGGTCCTGGGCACGTGGGACAGTCGGTCCCTCTGTGTGGGCCGCACGGATGCAGAACATTACGGTCCCTCCTGATACAATGGCCCGGGGTGGGGAGACCGAGGTTCCCCGGAGTTAAGTGGCGGAGCCCAAGGTCCCAGAGTTTCTGAGTGTAGACGCTGCTGTCTCTGCTGAGAGCGGTGGGCCGCCCTGGGTGGCAGGCAGCTGGCTGTGAGCCCGCGCCACACGCTCACACACGGGCACGCACAAACATACATGCACACGCACCGACATGCACAACACACGTGCACATGCACATGCGTGCCCCCCACACCCAGCGGCGCCCCTTCACCTGTGGGGTGGCCTCTGAGCCTTCCGCTCTCCGCACCTGGCAGGCACTTCTATCATGGGAACCATGGGCTGTGTGACATGTAGGCCTGACGAGGGCATTTAAAGTCCCTCGTCCCTCAGGGCGCAGGTCCCCCGCACCTCACGCTGCACAGTCAGAGCCTAGAGCCCAGCGCCCCTTCCCACACCCACGCTGCCTGCCCAGGAGGCCCCCCGCCGCCCACCCAGCCGGACTCTGGCGGCTGCAGGCCCCTAGCTGCCTCCCTCCCGCCTCTGCCCCCGTGGCCCTGGGGCCTCTCCTCTCCTCGCCAGGACACCGGTCCCTCATCCAGTGCGACTTTGCTCCATCCTCAGCTCATTGCATCTGCAATGACCCTGTTTCTCAGTGAGGTCACATTCTGAGGTTCTGGGTGGACGTGATTTTGGGGGGACACCACCCAACCCCCAGGGCAGGACCCACCGAGCCTGACTGGGCCCTGCAGTGGGAGCACCCTGGCTGTGTTGTAACCCAGCGCTTCACCCCCGTCTGCCCTCAGCGCCCACCTGCCCACGGCGGCCACGCCCTCCGCTCACGCCCCTCTCACGCGGGGCCCGACATCCGGAATCAGGACACGCCCCCGGGGTCACCATGCGGTTTCCCTGCGGGGACAGCTGATGCCCTTGCACGCCCTCAGTCTCTGCTGTCCCGGACACACCTTTCCTCTGCCCTCGTGCCGGGACAGCACTGTCCCTGGGTGCGCGCTCTTCCAGATCCTGCCACGGCTTCCGGTCCCCGTGGCCGAATATGACCCGCTGCCGTCGGGGTCCCCGCTCTGGAGGGAGTCATTGGCCCCTTTCTCTGGCTGCTTTATCAATGTCCCTCTTTCCTTCTGCAGCCTCACTAAGACGAGGCTAGGTATGGACACCTCTGTATCACCCTCCCTGGGGTTCGTTGGGAGTTTGGGGGATTTTCTGTTGGTGGCGAGTTTCATCAGCGCTGTAAAATTCTCCGACGTCGGCTCCTCCAGCGCGGCTCAGCTGCCCCGCTTCTCCTCCGCCTTCCGGAGCGTCGCTGGCCGCACCGGTCCCTCTCCTCTCTGCAGCCTGGGCTCGCTGGCTTCTCGGCACCCAGCGCAGGGCCTGCACTTAGTAGGTGCTCAGGAAACGCTTGCTGGACGAACGGGTGCTCGTGGGCTCTCTGTGTGCTGCCCGGAGACCCGGGGAAAGGGAGGCGCAGACGGGACGTGGGGGCCTCCGTCTCCCACGCGGACTGTGGCTGGGAGGGAGCAGGCGCCCCGAGGTGGGTGTGCGTCCAGGTCTGACTCAGGGCCGCGACTCGGTCCACGCGTTCCCTCTCGTTACGAGGAAAATGTTTTTCTTTTTCAGTTTGTACCCTGGGACCTCCGGCTCCGGAGCCGGAGTCCCTAAGGCGGTTTGACGTTGTAGTCAACACCGGCAACTCCTGCGGCGCACCTGAAGCCAAGCTGTATTGACTCCATCTTTCCCTTGGACCCTTCAGCTGCGAAGAGAGGGGGGGTCTGCTGCATGGGCAACAGCAGACCCTCCATATCACCCTGCCCAGGCTCTGTAGCTTCAGCTTCACTGGAGAGGACACTCCAGCATCATCGCAAGATGTCGATTCAACACGGGAGGAGACAGATACCGTGTCACTCCCGAGTCGGACTGCACAGCCATTCTCGGCGGTGCAGATAAGACTCTTAAGAAGCTACACCATCGTCTCTTGAGACAGACGGCTGCCGACGACGACCCTGGGACCAACGTCACCCATGTGGCCCACCGCGTGCTCAGATAAGAGCATCTTCGCCATAGAGCACCCCACCCCATCCCCGTTCCTCTAAATTGTACTTTCCTTGGGGCGGATTGAAAGGGCCTGTCTTTCCGCGTGTCCTCAGGCACCTCGGGGTGTCACAGACCGGGATCCGTTCCAGGGCTCGGCTCTCTGGCTGTAGACAGACTCACAAACGCGGGTGGGGGAGGGGCGGGGGCGAGAGGGCGCGCGGTGCCCAGGCTGTGGCCTGCGCGTCCTGCTCCGACTATTACCGGGGGGACCATTCCGTCTCCTCTTCCCCTACGTTTCTTGCCTTTTTGATTTGGGTAACCGGCTGCCTGGGTCCCACAGTCAGCCCGGCGCCTCCCGCCCGCACCCCGTCCTGATGCGCCTGAGGACACAGGCGTCCACCCGCGCTGGGTCTGCATCCCCCTCTTCCCTTGGGGGAAGCGCCAGCTCGCAGCCGCAGTCAGGGGGCTGCGCCCCGGGCCCTGCCACTCCCCGTGCCCAGCACGCCAGCCAAACGGGGGTGGTTCCGAAGCCTCCACTGGGGAGGAGGGCCGGGCTGGCTGGGGCTCAGGGAGGTGAGGCGGGCAACTCTGGGTGCAGAAGGGAGCGACCAAAGGCCCTGGCCCTCTAGGTGGCCCCTTCCTGTCCCAGGAGCTCTGCCTGGGCGGCGCCCTCAAGGACCGGAGCTGTAGGCCGGGCCCTGCCTGGGCGGCCACTGCACCAGCTGCTGTTCCTGTCCCTCCGGTGGGACCTGGTGAACCCAGAGCTCTGGCTGCTGCTCCGCCCTGTACCCCCTGCCCCTCGGCTCTGGGCGGGGGTGTGTGTTGGGGGGGCTCCCCTCTACGTGCCTTGCTGGGACGTACAGGGAGGCTCCAGCGTCGGGCAGCAGATTTACACTGGCCCTCACCCCTCAGACCCAGCGCCCCTCATCTGCCAGACACTCTCAATAGCCCTTCCACGCTCCTGACGTGGAATCCGTAGGTGATGTTGCGACCCTCACACCTGATTTGAGAGTCACGGGTTAAACAGGGTCCCCCCAGTTTACGTCCCCTCGGAACCGCAGAGGGAGGCCTTCTTTGGAAATAGGTCTTCGCAGCTGTTCTTAGGTACGGATCTCGGTGTGGAGCGTTCCTGGGTGCTGGTGGCCCTAACTCCAGTGACCAATGTCCTTATAGGAAGAGGACAGAGAGACCCCAAGAGGCTCGTGTGAGGACAGAGGCAGAGAATGAGGTGATGCAGCTGCAGGCAAAGGAGAGCGGGGTCCCCAGGGGAGCTGGGAGAGGCAGACAGGACCCTCCCATACAGCATCCGCAGGCAGCAGGGCCCCGGGACACCTTGACCTTGGACTTCCGGCCTCCAGGACAGGGAGAGAATAATGTCTGATGTTTGAAGGCACCAGCTGTGGTCATCTGGGACCTGGACACACCACGTCAGCCCACTCGTGGGGGCAAGGGGCTGCATCGCTGCCTTTCCTGTGCTGCCTGCCAGGGCCTCTGTCGTGGGTGCTTAGGGAGCCCCTTTTAGAGAGCAGCAAACAGAGGCTCAGAGACGCTGGGTCACCTGCCCAGGGCGCACAGCCTGGCAGAAGGGTCCCACTGCAAGTCTCTCTGACCCCTGGGCGATGCTCCCAGCCCATTTCGTCTACCTGTGGAGTTCACCGTGGGTGCGGGGTGGGTGAGGTGGGTCCCTCCTGCCCTCTGAGTCTCTGTTTCCTAGTAGACAGGTGCTTCCTAGTACCTCCCACTGGCTTGTCCCTCAGCCCCTCCTGTCCTTTCACGTGGCACCCCCAGAGGCAGGGGCTGCGTGTTCTCTCCATGCCGATGAGGTAAGCAGGTCATGGCTCCTGGTGCTAAGCAACGAAGACACAAACCCGAGCCGCCAGCGCGCTGCTGTGGGGCAGACAGCGTGGGCCTGCCTGCAGAGAGCGGCTCAGGCCCCGGCCCACCTGGCGGCCTGCGGTGGCTCTGGGATGCTCCAGCTCCCATCGGGGCCAGCCGTTGGCCTGTCCTTGTGTTTGTGTGAGAGCCACAGGGCTGGCCTGATCTCTGGGGACCCTGTCTGGGCTGATCTGAGGGTCTGCCGAGTTTCCCGAGCGCTGCTTGGTGCTGTGGGTGGGAGGGTCTGGCTGGGTCAGCCTCACCAGCCAGCCTGCGGAACTCCCCCGACCACGGAATTCGAAACAAAATCAGTGCTAAACCGTAGAACGAGCAGGAACACCTCTAATGGAGCTTGGTTTTGCCCCAAATGCCGTCTTTTCCCCCATTATTCACATTTACCCAGTTATTTTGGGGTGACCAGGCACGTTCCTGCTCAGCCCCCCGGGGCCGCAGGGATGCGTCTCTTTCCGAGCTGGTGCCTGCGCCCCCTGGCCCGGCCAGGTGGTCTGCCTTCACCCCTCTTCTTTCTGGATTTCCATCCCCCTGCCTACTTTTTATTATGAAAGTTTCAAACATTCAACATTTTAAGCAAAAATGCAAATAACACAGAGCCACAGGCGCCCACGCAGCCGCCACCCCGACTTCAGAATGTGTTCAGGGCAGCTTCACCTGGTCCCTCCGCAGGGTGGGGGCGGGGTCGGGGGCAGGCTGCGCCTTGCTGCAGGTGGCGGCCCCTTTCCACATGGCCACAGCCTCAGAGCCTCACCCTGCAGATCTGGGGACGGGGCTGCGCCCCCCCAGGCTGGCACCCCCCACACCCTGGCCAGACGCTGTGATGAGTCCCTTCACGAATGTCCTCTGTCCCCTAGGCTGACGGTACTCTCTGTCTGGTCCTGACTGAGCTGTGCCTGTCCCCCTCCCCCAACCTCTTCTCCCCCCCCCCCCTTTTCTGGCCTAATAGCTATTTGAAAGGGAGTTGCAGACATCCTGACCCTTCACCTCCGAGCTTGCTGGCACCGTCTCTCAGGAAGGAGGACGCTTTTCCCACGGGCAGAAAACCTCGCCGGCACCCTAGACCCTAGCCGCTTCCTCTCATCGGCTACGGTCCAGCCTGCACTTCGTTCCGTCAGCTGTCCGAGAACGGACCTCTGGCTTCTGGGCTGCGGGCACAGGTTGTGATTTCTCACGCCCCGTTCGGGCAGGTCTCCGACTGCTTTCACTGGAGAACGTACCGCTCCTTCATGGTTTCCCACCGGTGACATTTGGAGACCAAGCGGGTCGCCCAGACTGTCCTAGCATGGATTTCCTCGGGGGTCGCGTTCCCTGTTCCCTGGAGCCAAAGCCTGGGTGCGGTTCAGAGGAAAGTGTCCGCTGAGAGCACTTTCTGCTTGACCAGGCGCCGCGGCCGAGTCCTGCCGCAGGCCCGCGGGCTGCTTTAAAGCTGGCAGCATCTTTCCACAAGCGCTTGCCATGCACAGTGGCCGGGCCAGGGACAAGCTGGATGGCCTGCGAGGACGTGGACAAAGTGCAGAGCGTCCCCTTGCACAGGTCCCAGACAGCAGCTACTCCCGTCCCAGCCCACAGGTCGGGGGCCCCAGGTTTGGAGAAGAAAGAGCTCGCTCCCATCCCAGGGGCGCTCAGAGCCCGGGCCGCCCTGTCACAGGTCGGCGGGCACCCCTGCGCCACAGCCAGCGCCCTACAGTGCGCACGCAGTCAGTGCCGTGCCGGCCACAGGGGAGGTTGCAGAGCGCCCTCGCTGCTCTCCTGACACCCCCAGCAGTGGAGGGGTCTGGCCTGGGGCAGGGGCGAGGGGGGCAGTGGACTGAGGGGTTCCCTTGTTTTATGCTTCCTGTAGCCTCATGGGCGCTGTGACCGGATGAGCGTGTGGCTGTGATGATCAAGTCACAGGTAAAACAAAGCTGGAGCCGTAAGAGGGCCAGGAGCCATCTCCATCTCTAAGGCCTCTCCTATTTACTCCCATCCCCCTCTGCCTCCTCCAGGGAGGCCACCTGGGCTCAGATGTGCGACAGAGAAGGCAGAGCGGGGCCTCTCGTCCGAGACCTCGTTTCTCTCCCAGAGGAGGCCACCCTGAGCCGCACACAAGGACAAGGTCACCATGTTTGAACCCTTGCCCTGACCCGCGGCCAGAGCGTCTCAGACGTTTCCACTCAGTGTTTGGCAGAGACGCCACGTGGGGAACAACAGCAGAAAGGTGACGGCCTCAACGAGGCAGTGAGAGGGGCTGCCGCCCTTTGGGCAGCCGCGCCGTGGGGTGTGGGTGTCCTTCCGGCAGCCCCTGGATCACAGCAGCGGGCAGCAGGGCTGCCGCGGACCCGCAGACCGGTCCCGGGTGCCGGCTGGAGCCTCTCCTCTTGGCGGTGTCCGTTTGTGTGACACAGAGCCCGTGCGCAGAGCCAAGAGGACAAAACCTCTATGTGTAACCCAGGGAAACGGGAAGCGCGGGGTCTGCTGTGGCTCCCGGGGAGCGGGCCCCGCCCAGGGCCGGGAGCCCGGGGCTGCCGTCAGCGGTGCCCACGGAGAGACCCTGGGCCGCCAGAACTCAGAAAGAGCCGCACAGCCGGCCGCGCCCGCCCCGGGAACCTCCGCTCGCTCGTCAGTGAGTTGGGCGTCTTCAGGCCCCCGGGTGGAAGGAGCCCCAACGTAGTCCCTGCGATGCGGGTGTGTTCTTAAGGGAACTCTGGCGTCGTGCCGTGAGGGTCTGAGCCAGCGCGCAGGAAGCACAGAGGGCAGGACATTGTAGTGCGAGCACACGGGCACTCTCGGGGCCACGCGTTCCGGAGCCAGGGAGCGGTGACGGGTGCACGGCCTGGTGTGGGCTCAGCGCCCCTGAACTGTGCACGCGGCCGGGGCTGAGCGGTAACCGTTGTGTGCATTCTGCCGCAGGATAAAAAGCTGAGCCGAGGCAGCACTCAGGGCCTGGGACACTACCTGGGAGGGGCGGAAACGGAAGTGAGCTCCCTCCCCGTGGCCCTCCCTGCCTCTGTGATGCCTGCGGCTGGCACCCCACCCTCCCGGGAGCAGCCAAGGGGGAGAAAAGCACATTCATCTTCATTCTGAAGATGTCCCCTGAGCCTCTGCTGTGTGGCAGGCCCTGCATGGGGGACACATGCTGAACATGAGACCAAAACGGTCCCAGCCCTTGGGGGGTCTGTCCCATTGCCGGAGGAAGCCCCTTACACAGGCGTCCCAGGTCCTGAGGACGGCCACGTGAGTTCCACAGGGCGGGGCGGGGCCTCTGTTTCCGGGCAGTGGGCCTTCTGGAAAATTCCACACAGAGGGGACGGGGCTATGGACCACGTATGGCCCAGAACCTGGCACCGTGATTTGTGGATGAATCAAGACACTCGAGGGGGAGGTTGACAATGATGCAGCGCAAAGACATTAAGGCCTGAAAGAGGGCGAGGAGCAGGGAGACATCAAGATGCTGCAGATGTTCCAGAAACTTCCTGGAGAAGAGAGAATGGAAGTGGCAGCTGTGGGAGCCGAGGCTCAGACACTGTCGGCTGCCCGTGGCCTCGCAGGGGCTGGGTGGCCGGGCTGCTGGCTGTCACCACGTCACGTGTGTTCCTCGGTGAGGCTCACGTGGAGGTGAGCCTGAGACCCCCCCCCCCCCGACACTGACAGGTTCTGCGTAACCTGCCTGCAAGTGTCCCTGCGAGTGCACAGGAGCAACTAGACCAGCAGTTCTCCACCTGTGGGTCGCGACCCCTTTGGGGGTCGAACGACCCTTTCACAGGGGTCACCTAAGACCATCGGAAAACACATACATAATTACATATTGTTTTTGTGATTAATCACTAGGCTTTAATTATGTTTAATTTGTAACAATGAAAATACATCCTGCATATCAGATATTTACATTACGATTCATAACAGCAGCAAAATTAGTTATGATGTAGCAACGAAAATAATTTTATGGCTGGGGGTCCCCACAACACGAGGAGTTGCGTTAAAGGGTCGCGGCATCAGGAAGGTTGAGAACCGCTTAACTAAAGGGAAGTGGATCGGTGACCCTCAGGGTTCCTTGGGACAGGCCCAGGCCCTCCGTGGGCTGCGATGACCTCGCGGGGGCTGGCCACCGTGGGAGGGGCTGGAGGAGACGAGGCGGAGCGGTCCGCGAAGGGATCCGGCTGAGCGCGTCTAAAAGGCATGAAGGGCGGGCGTCCTCAGACTCCGGGGCTGGGAGCAGACGGCGAGCCCCCGAGGCGCACCCCGGCCAGCCGTGCGCAGAGCGAGGAGAAGGTCTCGCTGGTGGCCGGACTCCGGGAAGGGCGGCTCCTGTCGGAGGACAGCGTTGCTGACGACACTGTCAGCGACCGCGGAAGGAGAGACGCGCTCCAAACCCACCGTCAGCCCCGCTCGCGGACCGGTTGAGTGTCCTTTAAATACTGGGGGCCGAGTGCGTGCCACCCGGGGCCGGCGCGTGCCCGCGGGCCCTCCCTACAGGCCTGGGGAGGACAGGGGGGGCACCGGGGTCGGGGAGACCGAGGGAGCGGGAGGCCCGGCGGGCGAGGGCGGTGTGCGGCGTGGGGCGTGGGGCATGCGGCGTGGAGTGTGGGGCGTGCGGTGTGAGGCGTGGGGCGTGCGGCGTGGGGCGTGGAACGTGCGGCGTGGGGCGTGGAATGTGCGGCGTGGGGCGTGGAATGTGGGGCGTGGAACGTGCGGCGTGCGGCGTGGGGCGTGGAATGTGCGGCGTGGGGCGTGGAGTGTGGGGGGTGGAACGTGCGGCGTGGGGCGTGGAATGTGCGGCGTGGGGCGTGGAATGTGGGGCGTGCGGCGTGGGGTGTGGAACGTGTGGCATGGGGCGTGGAGTGTGGGGCGTGGAACGTGCAGTGTGGGGCGTGGAACGTGGGGCGTGGGGCGTGGAGTGTGGCGCGTGCGGCGTGGAGCGTCCCTCCCGTAGCCGCGGCGCTCCGCACACCCGCCCGGGGTGGGGGCGGGGGCTCAGCCCGGTTCCATCGTCCCGACCCTGGGGGCGCAGTGGCTCCCGCCCCAGGAGCACGACGCACGGACGCACAGACGGACAGACAGCCCAGAACATGGCCAGCTCAGCAGGTATTCTTGGAGAAATGAACGAGTTCACTCTTTAGGTTGGGTCCCACGGTGTCTAAGCGCACCGGACTCTGCGCCTGGCCCGTCCCGCCTGCAGGGAGACCCGTCTCCGTAGGAGGCCTCCCGCTTCAGCAGGAGCCAGGCCGACAGGGAGTGCAGGGGACAGTCCCACCGGGAGGTGGAGGGCCCTGCAGTCTCAGAAGTGAGGTCCAGGCTCCGCCCGCCCAGGGCTCACCTGGGCAGCGACTTCAGCTCTCCAAGTTCAGGCGTCTCTGTAAGACGCGGACGGTACTAACCTCGCGGCGATGCCCACGTGGGCGACGCTGGGAAGAGGGGCGCGCCTGGCCTGGCACAGACTGGGGAGGCCCCGAGCAGCCTCTGCGGTGACCTGGTTCCTGGCACCTGTGCGATACGTCACCAAGGTACCCAGCGTCGGCCTGAAAATGCCTCGGGTCTGGGGGTGGGGACGTGACTGCTGAGCTCCACGTTGCTCTTGTTTTGGAGGCTGGGGCGCAGGGGCTGGCACCCCACCCGCCAGTCACGCCTCACCTGCCTGGTGTGTGTGGGAGGCTGGTTTCTTGGGGGAGCCGCGGGGTGCTCTGTGGGGAAAGGGCTCCAGGGAAGCCCTGGCAGTGAACCTGGGTCCCGTGGGTGTGGCTGGCGAACCCAGCTGTGCCCCCGTAATTAGCAGAGCGCACAGCTGCTGCAGAAGTGGTTGCCGGGTAAATACCAGCGCGACACGGAAGTCCCGGGAAAGCTTGTTTATGAGACAGGGAAGTCAGGAGAGAATGGATCCCGAGGACCGTTTACAATCCCGGGGCCTGGGGACGACGCAAACGCCCCTCCGCAGGTGCCGGGACAGATAGTCTTACGTGCGGTACCCCGGGGGAGCGGCGGCTGTGCGACTCATTGGGACGCAGTCAGACGTGATGGAGAGGGAAAGCCCAGTGGGAGGGGACAGGTCGTCGTCAGTGCTGGCTCTGTCAGTACCGCTCCTGGTGCCACTGCGGCAGGCCCCCTCGGTGTGGCACTGAACGCCGTCAACAGCGCGCGCTTACGCTTTCACGGGGCTGGGGGTCAGAGGTCCCACCTCAGCCCCACAGGGACCAAGTCAGAGGGTCAGCTGGGCCTGCCCCTGCTGGGGGCTGGCTCCTACTTTGAGGCTGGTTCCCGCTGGGGGCCATCGCTGCCCTGCCTTCCCCAGGACCACGGGCCTCAGGCTCCTGGCTCGTGACCCCTCCCTCCAGCTTCGAGGCAGCCGCGTCTTCTCCTCCGCCCTCTGCTCTGTCTCCCCCCACACGTCTCCTGCCTCTGACCTCCTGCCTCCCTCTCTAAGGACCCCTGTGATGACCCTGGGCCCACTAGCCTCGTGCAGGGTCACCTCCCATCTCAACCCCTGAGCTCGACCACCTCTGCAGGAAGCCTTTGGCCGTGCAAGGTCACCGCGTCACAGGGCCCGGGGATCTGGACATCTTCGGGGGCATTATTTTCTCCAGCACCCAAGGGACTGATAAAGGTGGCATTCGGGAGGAAGGCAGGGCCGGGAGGTGCGCGGGGACGTCGCCAGTCTGGGCCGTGTTGGTCGTTAGCACTCCTGTGGTGAGGACCTGGCGGAGTCTGGGCCCACCCCCCGCCTGCGCCCCCCTTAGAGTCCTCCTTCAGCCAGCTCAGCCCAGGGGCCGCATCTCTGTGCCGTGTGACACCTCCCCGTCACCACCGGCCAGCTCTGCCCCTCGGTGGGGCGTTCTGGACTATTTTATGAGCCAAGAAGGAGCATCGCTTATAATACCAGGGCCCGAAAGCAGGGCCAACGGCCCCCTGCAGGTGCCCGTGGGAATGGCACCCACTGCCACCCTCTGTGGGGACCAGCCTCCCCTCTCGTTGTTTTTTCAGGTGAAAGTCTCATAACGGGAAGTGAACCCTTTGAAAGTGAACGGGTCGGTGGCCTTTAGCGCACTCACTGTGCTGTGCCACCAGCTCTTCTGGTTCCAGAACGTTCCCATCATCCCCAGTAAAACCTGGTCCCCGTCAGCCATCGCTCTGTCCTCCTTCCCTCCCCGAAGCCCCCGGCCACCACGACCTCCTTGTACTTCCGGCCTCTGTGGGTCTGCCTGTTCTGGTCATCGCACATAGCGGGCACCACGCCACCCGTGGCCTTGCGTGTCTGGCTTCTGATGCTGAGCAGCACGTGTTTGGGGTTCCTCCACATTGGAGCGCGTGCTGGAGCCGCGCCCCTTGTCATGGCTGAGCGACATCCCGCTGGGTGGCAGGACCACCCTGGGCTCCCCACCCCCATCGGTGGATAGGCGCTGGGCTGGGGCCGCCTCCTGGCCCACGTGGCTGGTGCTGTGGGGACCGCGGGTGACCGTGCGCTTGTTCGGGTCCTGCCTGCTGTTCTTCCGGGCGTGCACCCAGGCGTGGAGGGGCCCCTCTCCCGGTGGGTGGCCTTCCCTCTCCGGCGCCCCCCGCCCCCATGTTATCTCCATGCTCCAAACAAACGTGTCCTCTAATCCCCGTCTAGGGTCTGTTCTGGGAAAAAGCTGCAGCTCCACAGCAGTTGGGATTTGTTGCCTCTGAGTCATTGTCTCCGAGCCTGAGCTGTTCCGCATGGCGGTCTCCGTGCCTGCGGCCGCGCCAGCGGGCGGGCGTGGGGGTCGGCTTAGGCTTCAGATGCGGGTCCTCGGGCACACGGGTCACGCTTCCCGTGCCCCGGCCTCGCGGGTCTGGGGCGGGCGTACACAGCCTTTGTCACTGAGCATTCTATTGGACGGGCTGCTGTGTACTTTTTGGTCTGTTTAAAATATTTTACGCTCTAAAAAATGCCCTAAAAAGCCTCAGAAGAAATAACATAAGCAGGCCGTGTTGGGGCCTGAGTGGGGAGCGGGGCCGGCTGCTGGGCCCCGGTGCGGGCTGAGCTGATGCGCATCTTCTGAAGCTGGGGCTCAGCTTCTGCAGTGGGGCGGCTGAGCTGGCGGGTCTGGGGGTGCGGGCGGCCCATGGTGGAGGGGGTCGGTACACAAGCTGCTCTGACACCCTGTGCTCTGGGTGCCGGAGCTGGGAAGTCCCTGGGCCGTTGGTGATGGCTGCTGTCCTGGGCCGCGGAGGGGAGGCAGAGCAGGACTGCAGCCTGGTGGGGGCTTCTGCGCCCTCCCGCTGCCCCCTTGGGGCGCTGCTGCTGCTGGGGAGCGGGCGCTGAGCTGCTGTCCCTTCCACAGAGGCGCCCGGCCCACCGGGCCACCGAGCAGGCCCTGGAGGCCTGGGTCTCCGCTCCTGGATGCCTGTCTGTCACACAGACGGCCCCCGGGCCTCGTGCAGGGCCAGGGCACCCCGCCCCCGCCCGTGCCCGTCCTGACTCAGCCGGGCTCTGCGGCTCCTGCCTGTGCCTCTGCGGCGTTTCAGCGCCGCAGGTTTGGCTCGTGTGATGCGTGACACTTCCATCGGACCCGCACATTTACGTGTCTCCCTTCACAGGCGAGAGGATTGAGGCAGACAAGGTCGTGGGTGACACGGTCTGTGGTGGGCGGGCAGGGTGCGGGAGGGGCTCCGCTCAAGTCCACGCACGCTGCTGGTACGCTGATCTGATCCAGCATCTCCTAACGCGTCTCACCTGCTGGGGGGCGTGCCCCGGCCTCGCGTGGTCCTCAGCCTCTGCCGTGGGGACGGTGAGGCGGCCCTGCCTGCATGTGCGGTGCTCACGTGGGCTGCACCGGGGCGTGTCCAGGGTCCCTGCAGCCCCGGAGCGTGACTTCACGCTGCCACGCCCCAGCTCCACACGGATCGTGACCCCGGGTCGTCTGTTCCTTATTAGCGGCTTAACGGAGGCCAAGAGAAAAGCGACTCCTGGCGCCAGGAATGGACACACAGCGTCCCTCGAATGGCACCCTTCCCGCCTGCCGGCCTCAGGGTCTGCAGTGGTCCTTCCCCTGGGAAAGGCTCGGAGCACGTTCTCGAGCTGTGACGTGGCTTCCACCCCTCGGGAGGTCCTCGCTGTCCTTTGTGGGATCTCCGTGCCCCCTGAAAAAGTGATCATGACTTTTTTCACCTGCTTGCTCCTGTCCTCTGAGGCCCGAACTACAGGCTGGTAGGGGGTTCCACAAACCGCGTGAGGACAAACAAATAAAGCGCCGGGTCCCGCAGGAGGGCCAGCGCTGCTCCCGGCCCCACCCCCACCCCTGGGACCCATCACGTGGAAGTTCAGGCACCATCTTCCAGGGAATTAATGAAAACCGCCTTTCTAGGCAGCTGCTCTCGGGTGTGAACGCTGTGGAGGGACCGGCGTCCAGGGGGAGCTGGAGGGGCCCCACCCCGTCCATCTTGCCTTGTAAGTGAACCCTGGGAACGTGCTGCTTGGGGTACAGACCCGAGAAGGCCCTCGCTGGGCCACAGCCTCACCGCGAGTCCTCCAAGCAGACGGACGCCCCAAGCGGCTGGTCTTTTACTAGATTTGGGGCACGACCGGCCGGCACCACACACGGCGTGTGCGCCCCGCAGCCCCTCCTTCAGTCAGTAGCTGACCACGTGTTTGGGGCGCCACCTCCCCGTCCATAAGCTGGTGTTTAGACTGAATTTCTAGCATTCCTTCTTTCTAGCTGCTGCTGCTGCAGTAGCCCGAGCAGTGGGCTGTTTTATAAGCCTCACTGTGTTCAGTGCTGGCAACAATCTGCGCAGTGGGTTCCCCTCTTACCTCCAGTTTACGGAGGGGGAGCAAGGATTAGAGAGGGAAGGAGCCCCCCTGGGGCCGCCCAGCGGGGCAGTGGGTCCCCACGGGTACACTGGTAACCACTGCACATCGTGTGGTGAAGCATGTACGGAGCGCGGTGCCGCCCTGAGCCAGACTGAAACAAAAGCTGGTATGTGGCTCCTGCTTCCAGCCCTGATGATGTCACCTCCCGGCCCCAAAGCAGGCCCTGAGGGGCGGGCAGGGGAGCCAAGTCCTCCGGTTTATCTGGATCCAGATGGCGCGGGGCCTCGTTGCCAGCAGCCCGCCCTCTGGCTGCGCGGCGAGTGCCCTGTCCCCGGAGCTGAGCTGCCTGGAGGGCAGGGGCATTTTCCGAGCCGGGTCAGTCATCTGTGTCGGAGCCTCGCAGATGGAAATAAAATATTTACCATTCGGAGCGGAATTCCAACTGGAGTGAAAGGCACTCGGAGCGAAGGATGTGGGGGGAGGGGTGGCGGTGTCGGGAGGGAACAGCTGCTGCCCAGCTGTGCAGGGAGAGGGGACCCAGCCGGGCTCTGGCGTCCTCCTCGCTCCTCACTGGGCTTCCTGGCCACACCCGGGGCCCGGGGCTGCCTCGGCCCAGGCCTCCCCTTCCCCCTGCCTCCAAGCTGCCGGCCTGGGGCCTGCGGACGCCCCCCAATGGGCGCCTGCCCCTGCCCCCTCCCCCGCCACCCTCCCAGCCCACGGCTGCCCTCTCCTCTGCCTCCTCCCTGTCCCTCGAGGGCTTTGTCACCAGCCTCCCCCCCCCCCGGGTGTCCCACCACCCCACGGATATGTGCGGGGAGACCTCGGAGGTCTGGAGTTCCCGCTGAAAGAACCCACACGAACCCTGGTGCGGGCGGCCCCTCATGTGGGGGAGCTGAGGACTGAGTGGGCAGGAGCTTGCCCAGGTCACCCCAGAGTGAGTGGTGTGTCCAGGCCCCACCTCGAGGTGCTCTGTTCCCACCCCCCCACGCCCTGCCTCTCCCCGGCCTTGACTTTGTTTTTCTGAAGGGACATCGGTGTGGACTCACAAGGTGGTCATGCCGCACCACGCGTGACTCTAGGTAATTGTTCCCATGTCGGAGGAGCAGGGCATCGTCTGCTCCCCATTTCCCAGTGGCGCCCTGCGCCCCCGTGCCTCCCTGGAACACGCTCACCCTGACCCACCAGAGCTGGGGCTGGTCTCTCTCCTGGGAGGAGATCCCTGGGCTGGGAGCAAGCCCTCGTCTCCTGGGACGAGAGGGCCAGTGCAGTGGGGAGGGTAGCCCAGTTGTCTGGAGAGGAAGCCCCTGCCATTGAGCTGCGCCCCTCCCCTTCGGGCCCCCCAAATGTCCCTGGTGGCCTCCCTTTCCACTTGGGCGGACCCTGGGGATGGTCTGGGGCTGGGACGGGAGACCCAAGATCTGTGGACATCGGAGGCATCTGTTCTGTCTTGGTGCCAGCTGCCCGGGTGGCTGAGGCCGTGACCTCCCCACAGTGACCTCCACACTGGCCTTCAGTGACCCAGAGACCCACCACCTCATCTGTGGGACAAACCCCCATCGATTCCCTGGTTCAACGAGAGGGAATGAGCGCCCTGAACCGCTGCCAAGGGCATGGGGGTGTGCCTGGAAGGCCCCCGGAGCCGGAACCCAGAGCAGGGGAACGCTCCCAGTGTCGATGGCTTGCTTCAAACAACTTTCCAGAAACGGCCGAGCGCGGCTCACAGCCCCGTGGTCTCTTCGGGGAGCGGTGTTCTTGCAGGGCAGGGGGCCACGCTTGGCTGTGGGCTGCTTGGCCAAACATTGGGCGCTCTGGGCCCGAGGCTCCTGTTCAGGACCCTAGGACCTCCCCCGGTCTCCAGGATGGTGACCGTCTGCTGGGACCCCTCAGTCACCGGACCCGCTGGGCTGCTGTACTGCTCACCCGTGTCATGTGCACCCTGCAATTTGCTGTTACTCAGAGTGCTTAGGTCAGCAGAAGTGGCCTCAGACTTTTTGGAAGGATGATGTGAATCATCCCAATAAATAAAGCGTGAACCAGAATCCTCCGTGCTCACCATGCCAGGGCCGGCACTGGCTGCTGGGGACGGCCCCCGCCAGGTGCCCGCGTCCGTGGCAGGCGCCCCCACTTTGCGCTGGGTGACTTGGGCAGTGACTACACCTCTCTGAGCCGCGCTCGTCTGTAGCATGAGGGCGAGGAGGGTGTCTTCCTCGCAGGGCGGTTGCCGACCTTCCCAGCACACCGAAAGCAGCTCCCAAGGCCGGGGGCCCTGGTGATGGCCAAAGGGCCGCCCGCCGTTCGCCTGACAGGCAGTGAGGCTGGATGCATCCTGCGTGCGTCTCAGCCGCTTCTGGGAAAATGAGCGCACTCACTGCGGGGTCTGCAGTCAGCCGACAGGCCCGGTCTGCCCTGCCAACGGGGACACCAGCGGGCATCTTGCCCTGGCACCAGGATGGCCACCACCCCCCACCCGTGCCCCTGCCAGCACCAGGTGCTGAAAGTGTAAACGTGTTGCCCACGTAACGGGTTGAAAATAACGAGCTGGACTGCAGATCTTTTTATGTAATTGTAGGCGGTTTCCTTTTTCTCTGTGCGCCGTTCGTCCTATTCATCTGGTTTATTAAGGAACCGAGCCTCAGGCTGGCCTGGGGCAAGTTTTTTTTTTCTGGCCAGGTTACCGTCATGCTTGAACATACATGGGTTGTATTTGGACATATATATGTGTATGTACACGCACGCACACATGCACACACACGGCGTCTGAACATTGGTATGTTACCCAGCTTTATATGCACGTGTGTGTGTGTGGTGCAGAACTTTCTAGTTCGGTGTGTTTGAGTCAGTAGCTCCTGAGACACCTTTTCCGGCGCTTCTGGAGTGGACTGTCCTCCTCCGCGTGGAGCTTTCCCTACTTTTTTATGGCTTACGTTTCATGGTTAAACTCTCTCCGCCCGGGATTTGTTTCGGTGGAAGGAGGGAGGGCGGAGTTTCGTTCTTCCTTCATCTTTTCTGCTCCAAGCGAGCGGTCGTTTGCCGCAGTTTACAGGCCGTCCCGTCTCCTCCGTCCAGCTGAGCCCGTGCGCAGATCCCACCGGTCTCCCTGGGGTCGCTCCTGCAGCTGCTCGGTCCCACTGAGCGGCCCGCGTGTCCGGCACCGGGCTGTTCGGTGTGGTGGCTCTGACGTCAGACAGGGCTCCCGAGGGGACGTCATCCCAGCGGCAGAGTTTTCTGGTCTGATCGCATGAGGGAGTTATGTTGTTTGAGCTCAAAATGGGTGCGTCAGGTCCCCCCAGCCCCAGCGCAGGGCACAGTCCTGGGGTTTTAATCCGGAGGACTCAGTTGGGTTAACGGGTCATTAAAGGAGGAAATGGAAGTTTTTATGTTTAATGTGTGTCTTATCCATGAGGAGTTCCCTCCTTTTTCCTGTTCGTCTTGTTCTGTGTAACTCGGTTTTCATGTTTTCTTCACGCGGGACTTGCTTTGGAGCTTTTTACTGTTCTGCAGGTGGGTGCCGTGCATCCTTCGTGTGTCCTTGCTGGCTTGTCTCTTTATAGGCGAGCCGCTGGCGATTGTACCCTGATTCTGCGAGCAGGCCCAGGCCGGAGTGCCCAGCCTCCCGGGGCCCCCATCCTCCCAGGGCGCCCAGCCTCCCGGGGCCCCCAGCCTCCCGGGGCCCCCATCCTCTCAGGGCCCCCATCCTCCCAGGGCGCCCAGCCTCCCGGGACCCCCATCTTCCAGGGCGCCCAGCCTCCCGGGGCCCCTATCCTCCAAGGGCGCCCAGCCTCCCGGGGCCCCCAGCCTCCTGGGGCCCCCATCTTCCCAGGGTGCCCAGCCTCCCGGCGCAGCCCGCAGCACCCTGGCCCTGTGTCCCACCCTGTCTACAAGGACGGTTCTTGGGTTGATGAAAGGAGGGCATCTGAAGGGGGACACAGGAGGGCACTGCTTATCTTCTGAGTCCTCAGCCAGTTTCTGCTCCATGTTCTGGGAAGAAGAGTTGGAAATGAACGAAGCGAAAGGAAAAGCTTCCCACGTTGACCAGCAGCAGGGGGGCGCTTGTCATTGGCCTTTGGAACAGTTCCTGCCCCTGCTCCGGAGGTCCTGAGACATGCCAGCAGCGTGAGTCACACACGGCTGTCACCCATGGTGGACGGGGCTGAGAGAGCCCACGGAGGCCATCCCGCCCAGGGGGCTGCCCGCAGCTGCTTCCTCTCCTGCTGAGGCTGGGCCGCGTGTGAGGGGCAGCGTGGGGGAGCCTCCCGCGTGCTGCGCGAGGAAAGGAGCCGCATCGGCCATTGCCTTAAGGCCCATTGGACCGCACCGTGGAGGTCGCTCTGGGGACAGGTGGCAGCAAGGTGGGAGGGGTGCCCAGGAGTTGGTCCTGGAGGAATTCTGGCCCTGGACGTCCTCACTGGGGCACGGCTTTGTGATCGTTCACTGAGCCACACACCGACCTGTGCAGTTTTTCCTGACGTGCGTCCCATTAAAAAAAAAAAGGTTTTAAAAAACTTCAGTGTGTGTTTTACTGAAATTCATTCTCTGAGTTGCACAGTCTAAACGGGGAAACATCTGGGTTTCCAGGCCGCAGGAAGTGACAGGCCACATTCGAATACCAACAACGTGGCCGCCCCATCCATCAAAGACCGAAATCCAGAATGAAAGCCTTTCTCCGAAGCTGGGCCCCACGGCGGGGCCGTCGCTTTTCCTTGAAAAGTCCCAGAAGATTATCTTCAGCATCTGAAACTGATCTTTCCCCTCCTAAATTTGAACTTTGTGCTGCCAGAAGGCGTGTGTGTGTGTGTGTGTGTGTGTGTCTTTCCCCAGAGAACCAGCGCCCAGCTGAAGTCACAAAGAAACGCTGTGGCTTCTCCCAGGGAGACGAGAAACTCTCCCCCAGGCTTCAGTCTGGGTTGAAATTTCATTCTGACGAGTGAGTGCCGAGGTGGTTTGGCCCGATGACAGCCTCCGGACCCGCGGCCCGCATGGATGGATGCCCCTTCTGCCTCAAGGAGGACTTCCGGTGGGAGGGCCCCAGGCTTGACCCGCAGGGACTGGGCTGTGGGCAGTGGCTCGGCAGGGCCGGAGAGCAGCAGCCCCTCCGTCACCGCCCCCAGGACGGGGAAGAGCCCGGGTTGTGCGAAGTGCAGCGTGTGCTCCTTCTGGTGGGTTCTGCATTCTTTCCTAGTGAAGTATTGTGCATGGAAAACCAGAATATATGGTCAGCATTCTTCCCATAAACAGAGCGATTGTACATTGTGGAAGGATCACTGAGCGATGACTGGGGAGAGGTTGCCACGGTCCCCGCCCCCATCCGGGCGGCCCCGGCACGCTGCCCACGTGGAGCCGGGCGGTCCGGGGCCCAGTGGACAGGAGGCCGCAGAGCCGCCGCTGTCCTGCTTCTGTGTTTCTGGCCGGGACCTCGCCGTCACTTATGTGAGAGCCTTTGCGGCCTTAGCCACAGGGCCCTCTGTCCCATGAAGTCATACGTGGGAGCCCAGGCTGTGAACCAGACTGAGAGGGGGTCCCTGGGGTGACGCCTGGGGAGCACCCCTCAACTCCTCCCCGGGGCAGCCCCTGGGAGTGCTCAGTGAACCCCTTAGGGCTCCAGAAAATAGCTTGAAAACGGCCAAACTGTTGGGGTCCAGCCCGGAGGGTCCGTTTCTCAGGCCCCTGAGCTGCACGTTGGAAGACGTCTGCGGCCCGGGTCCTCCCAGGCAGGCCTGGCAGGCGCACGGGAGCCGCTCCACAGGAGGGCGGCCCGGGGTGCACACGGAATCCCGTCCACGCCGGTTTCCCCGCAGCCTCTGCGATGACTTCCCAGTGGGGGACCGGGCTGACTCCGGGCTGCGCCGAGGGGCCCAGGCACGCTTCCTCACGTGCTCGGAGGCACGCTTCGCCCTTTCCATGCTGGTTTACGTGCATCCCTGCGAAGGGCAGTCGATGAACAGTGGACACCCGGCACGTTTGTGCAGCTGACTGGTAGCACGCTCGCCACGCGTCACAATGGGCCTGGCAGACAAGCCTCCTCTCCCTCAGGGTCACCTGTGGCTCCGAGGGGGTGGGGACAGCAGCAGCCCCACCCCCAGGACAGGGCTCAGGGCGCCCCGCCCGAACCGCTGGAGGAGGGTCCTGGAGACCAGGAGAGGCGGCTGACAGTGAGCTCAGGGGCGGCCTCCCGGAAAACTGCTGCTCCGGGAATTGGGTCGAGCCCTGTTCCCGGCTTAGGGGCGAGGACAGGACCCTGCGCCCTCCTCATGCCATGCAATGGTGCCAACCCCCCTCTTGGCCCCCCGCCTCCAGCTCACTGCCTTTCTCCCTTGGCTGCCTGCTCTGCAGGCCCGGGATTAAGTCGGAGGGTCGAGGCCACGGCTGTCACACCCGCCCTCCTGTGGCTGCCGTTTGCCAGAGAAGCACCCAGACCTGTCACTCAGTGACTGCACCCTGGCCCCCCCATGAGCGGGTCGTGACCCCCTGCTGGGATTATCCCCTGACCTGTTGGCCTCTTGGCCGGAGGAGCCTGAAGTTATGTGATTGGACACCAGGCCTCTAGGAAGACAGGCTCCCCCGCTCATTGCTGGGACTGCTAGTGGGTGCCCCCCCCTCAGCCCTGGGCTCCGAGACCTGGAGCTGAGCCTCGTGGGCAGAGGGTCGACTGAAGGCAGCAACTGTCAACCAGTGCGCTGCAGGAAGTTTCAGAGCAGGTGTGTCTGACTGCAGACCCGCCCCGTCTGCCTGCACTTGGCCGTTTCTGACCGCGGAGGTCGGTAGAAGCCATTCTTCCAGGAGTCTCTCCTCGTCTGGACAACTTTTTGCCCCTTGGAGGGTGGGCACCGGGCAGTGGGGAGCGCCGGGACGTCTTGAGGTCTCACGGACTTTCCTGGCACCCGGGTCCCGGGAGCGCCACCTGTCACAGGCCAGCCACACAGGAGGGAGTCCTGTAGCTCAGGGAGCGGCTGTCGCTGGGCGTCCCACCGCGCCGGGGTGCCACTCTGTGCCAGCCTGGGCTGGGGGGAGTGCAGAGGAGGCACAGGGGCTGGGCCCTGGGAGGGGCTGCGTGGCCCCACAGTGCCGTGGCCGCCAGTCCTCGGGGGTCGTTGGTGGGAGAGAGCCAGCCCCAGCCCCGTGGTGGGCTGCAATCAACGGAAGGACGCAGCCCAGGACGCCGATGCTTCGTTTTTTAAAACCGAAATTTTAATTACCTTCGAGTCAATGTCAGGTGTCCATCGGATTTGACGTCTGTTCTGTTGTGTGGGCAGCGCCGGAGTCTGGTCCCCGCCCATCGCCGCCTGCCGCCTCCTGCGGGTAACCCCCCAGCTGTCGTCCGTGTGTGGGTTTTGTTTGTTTCTGTGTCCCGTGTATGACTGAAGCGTGATTCCTGATACGTCACGAAAAGCACTGAGGTGGTTGTTCAGGAGAAGAACATTTTATTGGGTTTTCTCCCGTGTTTCTGCGAGCACAACAGCTAGGAGCAGAGTTGGGGGGCACCTGCCCTGGGCAGTGTCGTGGGTCTGAAGGCCTTCCTTGGCCGCAGGGGGTGCTCTCTGGGGGGACGTCCCTGGATGGGCCTTCCAGAAGGTTCTGCAGGGATTCTGGCCAAATGCCCTTCCTCTGTGTCTCTGAGTTTCTGGAGTTTGGGACACTCATTCACAGGGACTGGGATGGTTATATTCTCTCCCCTCCACGTAGTAACCTGCACTGTGAGCCACTGACCCTCGTCTCTGGTTGGTCGGGTCCTGGGACGCTGCCCGGGGGCAGTACACCGCCCTGGAGCGTGGAGTCCCGCCCTCGGCAGCGGGCACTGTCTCCGTCCACTCAGTGGATACTGGCGTGTCCTCTGTCCCTTGAGGTTTTGCTTCCTGGCAATTGTCATCAGTTTGTCTTAAACTCGTAACCGTGCTTCCAGGTTTAAACGTTCACGTGGACAGGAAGTTCCTCTTCCCGCGGGCTGCCTCTTCTGCTTTGCCTCGGCCACCAGGCAGCCCACGAGGCTTGGCACCGGCCAGGGCCGCGGAGAGGCAGCTACCGGGAGCGGTGTGGTTTCGGTCGAACACAGGGCTGAGGAGCGAGTGGGAGGAGCCCGGGTGGAAGCGGGTCGTGGCCCTGGGGCGCCGTTTTGCTCCACAGGACAGCCGAGCCCGCCTTGCCCTCCGCTGCGGGGCCCCGCCGGCTCCTGGAGACGGACCTAGAGGCCCAGGCTTCTCCCGCCGACCCACCCCTCTCGCTCCTTTCGGGGCCCCTCCCCGCCGAGCACCCCAGCAGCGGGAAGAGCTACAGGACAGCCTCCCTCCCGGGTGATTAAATGAATCGCCATTAGCAGCTGACTCACAGTCTGAACATGCGCTTGTGGTGTAGCTGCGGCCACCAAGCCCAGTGAACGGAACCCGCGGGGGCTCGCTGGGCCAGGCCTTTGTGCACAGGGCGGCCCTTATCAGCACGCGCGGCCGCCAGCGCCATCCGGCCTGCCCGCCGCCCCCGGCGGCTCCTTCCCTGCCCTCAGCGGTGGGGTTTGGAAGAGACCCAGGGGAGGGGGACGGAGGGGGAAGCCATCTGGAGCGGAACCCCTGTCCAGATGAGAAAGGCAGCTGCCCGAGATGACTGAGCCGGCGCTCAGAGGGAAGGCTGGGCAGCCGTTAGGCCGAGGGGCGCAGGGGCAGGGCGGGGTCACCACCCAGCCCTGCCCCCACCCGCCATGCCTTGCCCTGCTCTGCTGACCCTGGGGGTCAGAGGACGGGGCTTGAGGGGGCATCCAGCAGCCTGGCTGGGGGGCATCCTGGGTCCGCTGGGCACCCGGACACGTGGAGGTCCTTCAGGAGCAGGTGGGGTGGCCACGGCGGACTGACCGGGCGCTCTTCCATGGGACCGGCTCGTGATGGACCTAAGACAGCGCACGTGGCCATGGGTTGCCCAGTTCACCCACTCGGGGGGCTTGGAGAAGACAGGCAGGCCGGGGGCCCCCAGGGAGCTGAGTCCTGCAGGCCAGGCGTGGGGGTGGGCAGGTGCCCTGCAGGGACTGAGGTGAGCAGACGGGGTGGGGGGCAGCGGCAGGAGGCGAACGTCAGGGGTCAGGGGTCAGGGAGATAAGACGAGGTGTCAGAACAGAGGGGGGGCCCCGGCCTGGCCCAGCCCAGGCTGGCGGAGGGTGGGGGTCAGCCAGGTCCCCCCCTTCTTGGGTCTGAGAGAGGTTTGGGTTGGCGCTTGGCCGCGGGGTTCAGTGCTCAGCCGAGCTGGGGCCGACCCCTCCTGCTCTGCTCCTCGGTCTGCGGTGAGGATCGAGTGGGACAGTTTGGGGGACAACGTTGAGTAGAGCCCAGCCCCTTAAGGGCTGAAGCAGCCCCCGGGGGTGGGGGGTCGGCCTTGGGGAGCCGTCTGCGTGTGCGGGCGGGGTCCTGGAGGCTGCCCAGCGAGGGCCCTGCTCCGCCCCAGACACACTCTGGAGGGGCACAGATGCCCGCAGAGCTGGGTGTCGCCTCCATCCTCCATCCCTTGTGGGTGATCCTGGCCTCCGTCTGTGGTGCATCACCTGCCCACCCCAGCGCCTTCCTGCCCAATGGGAGGCTGACCTCGCCCCGCTCTCCCGTCAGCCCCAGCGGCCGCCCCAGCGCACTGGCCATCCAGACAGGCCACAGTCCCTGCAGGGCAGACAGCAGAGCATGCATGACGTGTGGCCTTTGTCTTCTGAGGACGAGCACTCGGAGGAATGAGCGCTCTGGGGCAGGATCAGCGCTGTCTGGGGCCGGGCACCTGGAGAGCAGATGCGAAGCCTGAGCGCTCACTGCCGCGCCGGGCTGGGCCGTGGCTGGGCTCGCGAGGGGGGGGGCACAGGCCACGCGTCCGGCTGCAGGACACAGTGTCCGGTGGTTGTGGCCCGTGGCCAGTCTGCTGTGTGGCCGGGGGCGGGTCGCTTGCTCCCTCTGAGCCACCGTCCCCTGTTACAAACGTGTCCCTCGGTGGACGCTGCGTTCTGGGCCAGCCGTTGCTAACACGGCCCAGAGGCATGGACAGCCGCGGCATGGTGACGTGGGGACGTGTTGGGAGGCTCGGGAGGCCGTACTGGAAGGGTCACAGGCGTTGTCTCTGGGCCCCAGACCCGCTCGTGGGGAGGACATTCTGAGCCCCGTGGATGAGCCACCTGCTCTGGGCGGAGGGTGGGCTGGCAGGTGAAATCTGACCCCTTGTCTTCAAAAGGGAAGGTGAGCCTGAGCCACAGAGCAGGCAGGGTCTTCCCAGGGCCCAGGACGTGGGCTCTGTTCTGAAGAAAAGCCCAGACAGCTGTCACGAGGCCTGACCGCCATCCGGGGGGCCGGCTCTGGGACCCACTCCTCCCTCAGACAGCTCCCCGTCTCCTGTCTCCCAGGGCAGGGCTGACGTCGGCAGGCAGAGTCCTCCGGGGACCTCCAGGGCTCGGCCTGCGTGCAGGCCCCTGTCGGGGGCTCAGAGACTCAGGACAAGGCTGTGAGTCTGCGCTCCCTGGGGGTCCTGCCCCCCGAAGGGGAGGCGGCCTCACACCGTCAGGTGCCCGGGCAGGGGCTGGGTGGGGGTCTCTGGGGGTGCAGATGGCGGGGCCGGGGCTCGGGGGGCAGGGAGCACAGCACTGCCCAGCAGCGGCGGCCGCCTCCCGAGCCTTCACCCCTGGGCCTCCCTACCCACTCTGCCGACGGGGACACACAGAGGCCTGCAGGCAGGGCCACGTCCCCAGGCTGCACGAGAGCGAGGGCGCGGCAGTGTGGACCCAGGTGTGCCCCACAGGGAAGGGGCGCCCGCCGGAGGTCAGGGTGTCTGTCTCGGGCCGGAATGAGGAGGGGTCTCTCAGTCACGGCGTGTGCGGAGGACGGGCGGGCCGTGGGCGGGAGCGGGGAGTGCGGCAGAAGGCGGCCAGGGTTTCCGTCTCCCTCCTGTCCCAGAGCCTCGCTGCTCGCTGGCGTCTCAGTGCGAGTCCCCCGCCAGCACCTGCGCGTGGGTCCCTCGCGTGTCCTCTCTCTGAGTCATCTCTCTCCTGTGCTGCTTTCCTGGCCGTCAGCAAGGACGTCAAGCCTCTGTGATTTGCAGGATTCTGTTAGAAAAGGTCAGAGGTTTAGTGACACCCCGTCATGGGGCTCCTGTGTCCCCCGCAGTGTGGCCTCCCGGCCCAGGCCTTCCCACGCAGAGCTGGCCCAAGTGTCGGAAAGTTAATAAAGCCTATCCCGGCAGCACGCAGTGCCGTGGGTGAGGACCAGGCGGTGGCCTCAGATGCCCTCCGTGCCCCTGGGGACACACGGCCCCTCCAGCACTCAGCTGTGGGCACTGTGCCCTTTGCTTCCTGGCCCATGAGGCCAGGCGGTGCCACCTGCAGGCAGGGACAGCCCTGTGCTGGAGTCCCCACTCGCAGCTCACGGGCCCCGTCCCCAGGTCCTCCCGTGGTCTCCGTCAGGACTGTGGCCGTGGGCTGCAGCCGCGTTCAGCGCCAGGCCTCCCACTGTGATTGTGGCAGGACCCCACCTGGGAACACGCGCGGCCCCCTGGAGCTCGCGCCCCCAGGCCCTAGTGGAGAGTCCGTGCCGTGGGGGCCGGAGCCCAGACAGGGGTCCCAGTGTGGCTGTGACCTCGGTAATGAAGCTGAAGCCGAGTCAGCGCAGGCGCAAGGCAGACACTGTCCTTGTCACCTGTGTGTTCGCTTATGTCCCCCTCACGGCAGCCCACCCTCTGCTGCGTCATTGTCCTCGTTCCGCCGCTGGGGAAGCTGAGGCACGGTGGGTGGCGGGGCCAGGACCCTGACCCAGCGGCCGGGCTCCTGTGTGTGACCGGCAGCCCCGGGCTGGCTCATGTGGAACTTCAGAGACGTTTTGTTCTGTTTAGTGAGAGATACGTGTTGTTCACCCCCATGCTGATGGCCGAGCGTTATAGTGCCAACTGCTGAAAAGACAGTACTTCCTTCATCAAACTGTCTTTACCTCACGGTCAAAGTCAGAGAGTCGATTAAGCATAAACCTAATCAACTGTGCGCAGGACGGAACACCGGTGCACGCGCTCAGAGATCTAACTGCACGGGGAAGGGACAGGCGGGGCAGCGGACGGCATCCGCACCTCTTCCATGCAGTAGAGGCCTCGGACCTAGAGACTGTTAAGAACCCCTGCAGCCCAGCAACAAGCAGACAACCCCGTTGAAGTGGGCACGCAATCGGAGTGAACACTTCACCCCAGAAGACAAAGGGCGAATGAGCCTGGGAGAGGGGCCCCCCAGCCCCCTGCGGAGAGATTCAGGTGGAGACCAGACCTCCGGGACGGCCGGAATCCGGGGCCCAGACCCTCCCGGTGCTGGCGGGCGTGGGGCGGGCCGCGGGCCCCAGCCACTGCTGGTGGGAGCAGCACGCGGAAGCACAGCCGCTCGGGGAGGCGGCCTGGCAGCTTCCCTAGAGGAAACGCAGACCCACCGTACGAGCCAGGGTCACATGCCGGTGTGAACTGAACACTCACGTCCCCGCGAAAGCTCACGGGTGAACGCTGACAACAGTCCGTCTTTCAGAACCGTGAGACGGGAGGCAGGCGTGACGTGGGTCGGTAGGAGGAGGAACAAGTTCCGCCCGGTACGTCCGGACAACGGAGTATTACTGAGCAGTGAATAGGAGCGTGGTGTGAACCCACACGACCTCAGGGACACGTGCATTTCGCTCAGTGAAAGCGGCCAGGCCGGGAAGGCCGCACACTGTAGGGCAGCGTGTGCACGACCCCCTGGAAGAGGCCACACTGTGCAGGCAGCGAACAGACCGGTGGTGGCGGGGTCGGGTGTGGGGGAGCGGTTCCTGCAAAGGGCAGGCATGGGGGGTCCTTTGCCTGGTGGGTACGCGACCCTGTGTGTGTGTGTCAAACTCCCACAGCGTGACGGCCCAAGGGGTGGACCTCAGTGTGTGAGATTTGAAAAAACCAAAAGGGGAGGGATTCCAGGGTGGAAGGCAGACCACGTGCCAAGACTCTAACTGTGTCGCACACGTGTGATGTCGCATCGCCGAGGGGCGTGGGGACCAGGTGCTAACAGACGTAGCTGCGGGGGGTGGTGTTTTGACTGAAAACTGTAAGGCTGCAGATAAAAGGAACTGGGCCGACTCGCCGTGCTGGCTGGTGAGGTTGTTCCTCGGGGGGATGGGGGGGCTCACGGTCCTGACGCTGCTGTTCATGGACAGCCAAGTGCAGACGCGGGGACCAGGGGAACCCAGGAGGCTCCCCACCGGGGGGAGAGGGAGCAGGTGCGCGAGGGAAACCCTCTGGGACTGGGTTAGAGCTGGGGACGTTAGCTCCCTGCAGCCAGAGGCGGGCGGAGTCCGAGCACTTGCACGTGCAGACACAGATTAATTTCCTGGCTGTGTCAGCGGAGGGAGCCTGGGCGCGGCGATGCCGCCCCGTGCCGGTGAGCACACCCGGGGCCCAGACCTTGGTCTCTAACGCTCCTCCAGTAAAGGGGCCGGGGCTCCTGATCCTAAGGCTGGGACAGGGATCCCTGCAACGAGCCTAGAGCATGTAAGAATGTGTCCCCCAAAAAACCACAAAGGTGGGGGCACATCGAAGAGCTTCCAGTGGCCAACAGCCAGCAACGAGATAAGTTAAGGCAGAATTGGAACATAAACCCAAAGTTAAAGTAAATATTTAGAACTTCATGCTGATATAAACAAATGATTGAATGAATAAATAAATGAGGAGAAAAGGCAAAATTTCAGCACCGAGCTCCAGACGATTGGTGTGGCTGCTCCTCTCTGCAGCACCGCCCCCCACCCCCACCCCCCAGAGGGCGGGAAGCCTTCGGCAGCCTCCTTCCAACAGGGACAGAATGAAAAAGGAAAATGTCACTTCCCAGAGGAGAAACCTGGCAAACGCGACCTTAGCCAGGTGACCGAAGGCAACGCAGACCCTTGACGCGGTGTGACGGGAAGGGCCCCCATCTCTGTGGCCTTCCCCCTGAAACGCAACCCCCAGCCTAACCCTGAGAAATAGGCCAGACAATTCTCAGTTCAGGGCCGTTCTCTCAAATCCCAGACCAGCCCTCCAATCGGCCAAGTTCATCAAAAACAAGGAAAGTCTGAGAAACCGTCCCGGCCCGGAGGAAGCTGAGGAGACGCGACGGCTCGAAGTCAAGTGGTGTCCTGGGCGGGATCCAGAGGCACAGAAAGGACGTGGGGGAAAACCGGTGACCTCAGAACAAGGTGCGGCGTTGACTCAATGGCTCCACCGCCCGTTTGCTGGGTCGCGTTCCAAGGTCGCTTCTGGGTTCTGACCAGCGTTCCGCGGTGGCCATGAAGAGGCTCCCGGTGGGGGTGACGGGGGGCCGGGGCCGCGGGAACCCTCTGCACTGTTCTGGCTACTTTTCTGTAAAGGCAAAACGATCCTGAAACTTAAAGGGTATTTACAGAGCCGTTGGGAATCGTCTCCGTGTGCGGCTCTGTTTCTGGGCTCTCCGCGTCTAGGCTTTTGTGATCACATGGTCTGTCGCTGTCTAGTGTACCCTGAACTTGGCGTCGCGAGTCCCTCAGGAGGGTGGGGACGGGGATGGTTTCCGGGTCCCCTGAGCACACGACGCTTGGAGAGCCGCAGCTCAGAGCACCGGACCCCTCATTCCGGTGCCTGTGAGCTGTGTGAGCTTGGATCACTTCCTCAGCCTCTCTGTGCCCTGGTGCTTTTCTCTCGTGAGGTGTGGCGTGAGGAGCAATTGTGCTAGAGCTGTGGATGCTGAGGACAGCGGCGGGCACACGGTGCGGGCTGCTCCCGGGGGTCGGTGTCGTTCCTCGGCAGCCGGCCCGTGACCAAGGCCGTGGGGGGAATGAAGGGTGAAGGCAGTGCCTGACCCCCCCTTCATCACAACCGGGCCGCGGGGCGGAGCGCTCGGGGGCATGCTGGCTAGGTGCCCGTGAACATGGTCTCGTCCAGGCCCACGTTCATGGATGGCGTGGCCACGCTCACCCGGGTCAGCTCCCAGGACTGTGGAAGGCGGGGGCAGAGGTCAAAGGCTCGGGTGTCACAGGGCAGACTCACTGTGTTCCCCTCGCCCCATGGCCTCATCAGAAGAGATGGATATGTCACCTCCCCACACGGCCCTCGTCGTTCAAGGGGACGGGGCCAGAAACAGAAGGAGGCAGGGAGGAGCCCTGGAACCCCACCAAGCGTCCGGAGGACGGGCCACCGTTGGGTACTGTTTGCTCATTAATCGTGCCCTCGGAGATTGGCTTTAAAATGTCGCAGCGCAGAAAATCGCGTTGTGGTATCGTGATGGTCCCAGCGGATGGGCGGAAATGAGCGTGTCTGTCCGTATCAGGCGGCGGCAGGACTGCAAAGTGTCGGGAACACGTAACCTCTGCCGGCATGTGCGGGGCTGGGAAAACGCATGGGGCAGGCGGTCGGGCCACGCGGGAGACCCCCTGCCTGTGAGCGGAGGCTCCGTGCCCTGGAGCACCCCGCAGAGCCTGGGTCCCGGGCGCCAGGAGACGGCCAGGGGGGCTCAGAGCAGCTGCGCCGGAGCCCAGGTGCCCACGCAGCGTGGACGGTTCCATAGCGCGGGGAGTATTCAGGCTGTGAGATGGCACATGGCACCCCCCTCCCGACAGGCGAATCAGTGAGCTCCACGGCACAACGCAGATAAACCCCAAAATGTCATTTTGGGGGGGGGACCCTAGACAGAAAAGAGCACTTACTGTATGATTTCACTTCGGTAACGTGAAGACACAGACTAAACTGAGCTGCGCTGTGCGGGCGGCGTAATTAGACAGTGAAACAGGAGAGGCACAGGACGGGGACAATTACCGCTGCGGGGGGCGGGGGGGCGCAGCCGGTGTGGGTGCGGCCTGCGTCGGGGCCGGTGGCGGGGCCACGGGCGTTTGCTTCCTCAGGAGGTCGGCGCTCTTTTCCGGGTTACACCTGAGAGCTGGGGTAACGCCGACATTCCAGACAACAGGGGCGCTGAGCCTGCGCGACCGCCCTCGCGAAGCTGTCCTAGCAAATAACGGAAGCAGGCCCGGGCCTGTGTCCCAGGGGCATGGGCGTGTGGAGAAAGAGGGGGATCTTTGGGACAAGACGGAAGGGGCTTGGGAGCCTGGTGTTGCTACTGGTCAGACGTAAGGCCCTGGGCAAGACGCAGGACCCCTCAGAATCTCAGTTTTCCAGTCTGTAAAATGGGGACAGACGCGTGGACTTTGGAGGGCCATGCCCAGCACCTGGCGCAGACTCAGCCCTGACTGATGGCACCCGTTCCTGTTGGCAGTGACATCACCACCCGGACGCCGATGCCACCTCCCTGTGAGGGGCGGAGTTAGCGTCCCCCTCGGACCAGGGCTGAGGCAGTGCAGGGGTGACGTCCAGGAGCTCCGGGTCCTTGCTGAGGGGAGGCGGGGTCTCCCGGGACACAGGCTGCCCCTGAGGCCACAAAGCCTGGTCGCAGGGAAGACGATCCCCAGTTCACGGGGTCCCAGGTCCTTGGGTGCCTCTGGGAACCCGGAGGAGGCGCAGGGGGGGCCCAGGCCGGACACGCCTGGGTAACAGGAGTCGTTAGTTTCTGCCAAGCGTGGATCCTGAGGGACGCTGTGGCCACGGGCGTGTCCTTGGCCGGTCAGACAGCCCAGTGTCCCCGTGCGCGGGCTGAGTGCTCGCTCGGGCGCCCCTGTCACCGCTGGGGCTGCAGCCTGTGGAATCACCCCCGTGAGGAGCTCCCCTGAGCGTCACAGTCGGGGGTGAGGTCTGCCGCACGCCAGGTGGGGAGGAGCGGCTCCTGCAGCCCCATCCTCGGAGCCCCATAGTGAGAAGCCCCCGACCCCTCGCGGGGCCTGGTGCTGCCGGCAGGACACACGGGACAGCGGGGCGCTGTGACGAGGTCTGAGGGACCCAGGCCCCCGGCCTGAGCCAGCCCTCCGCTCCCACGTGAAGCCGGGCCCCTCGCTGCTTGGACTGGTACCATCTTTCCAGAAGGAAATGCGTGCATCTTCCTGAACTCAGAGGGCTCAGGGGGAAGGCCCTGCTGGGGTCCCCCGGTCGCTGTCCCCTCACGCTGCTCCAGAGCCTCGCTCACCACAGCGCTGCCCACAGCAGGAAAGCCCGGGCTCAGCAGAGCGCTCAGCAGTGGGGAACCAAGTGACCGGGCCCCCCAGCACAGTCTGAACAGCTGGGAGAAAGGAAGGGGGTCGTGCCCCAGGCTCCAGGGTGGGATACTCGGTGTCCTCAGCTGTCGCAGGGCCCCGCTGGACGTGTGCGCTCAGCAGTGTAAAGTCTTCTCCTGGGATTGGGGCGGGGGACCCCAGCCAAGCTCCAACTCACGGCAAGGAAGGGACGGGCAGTGGGACAGGCACGGCCTATTTCCAAATGAGACATTTTCTTACATGTGTGACATCGTTGGAGCCTGCATCCCGCGACCCCAAGGGGCCACCCCAGCCAATCCTAAGACCGAAAAGTGGATTTAGCCTTTTTGATTGAAATTTAAATAAATAAGCATAAACATACACTCTCCCAAATTCTTGTTTGTGACGGCCGCTCCCAAACACTTCCTCGGGTGTTGTTTTTCTGCCGCGGCGCCCGAACAGGTATTGGCGTAGGAAGCCCCGTCGGCTGTGTCAGCTGAGCTGCCAAGTCAGACGCTGGCCTGCACATGTGGGCGGCCGTGGAGGGCAGTGTGGCCAGCGACCCTGCGGCCCCGAGTCCTGTCCGAGACCCCCGCTCCTAGTGACGCCCCACCAGGCTAGCTGTAGGGCAGACGCTGGCCCCGGCCTGGCTCTCCCACACACCGGTCCCGGGCCTGGAAGGCGTAACAAAGGGCTGTGTGCTTTTAAAGAAAAAGGTCGCCCTGGCCGGGGCTTCAGCTGGTGGGAACGTCATCCCATAAACTGGAAGGTCGCGGGTTCCGTTCCCGGTCGGGGCACATACGGGGCAGCCGCTTGATGTCTCTCTCTCTCTCCCTCCCTTCCCCGCTCTCTGAAGTCAATACGCACATTCTCAGGTTGGTATAAATGGTTGTTAAACACTGGCAATTTCTAGGTTGTCTTCTGCCTTAAAAAAGAACTTACTGACTGATAGCACCCCCAAACCTGGTGGTCCCCGACCTCACCCTGGGAGAGGGCGCCGCTGCCTGGCTGAGCCCAGGCGGACATGGGGGGACAGGCTGAGGGTGTCTCCCGGAGTGGCCTTGGCCCTTCCCGGCCTCCTCTTTCTGACCCGGGGGGTGAGGCCCGAGAGTTCCAGGAAGGTGCCGCTCAGCCCCCACGTGACGGCGCCATCCCACCGGGGCCGTCAGCGCCGGGAGCAGGTGCAGCTGCCCAGAGAGGAACCGGCCAGCCTCACGGATCCGGCGTCCTGGCCACCCTGGGGCTTCGGCCCACAACGCCGAAGACGGTGGCCCGCGTGGGGAGAGGCTGGCTGGAGCCGGACGGGGTGGCTGGATGCCCCATCCCTCGCTGGAGTGAGTTAGGAGGCGGCCGGGCCGGAGCCCGGAGCTTGGCTGGGGTGGGTGCTGCTTTATGGGCCGGAGCAGCCTGCCGGGCCGATGGTGTCAGCGATTGGAAACCGTCGCCTGGAGCGTTTTAATGGCACAGCCCAGCGGAGCAGGGCGGGTCTGCCTCTGCCTCCTGTGCGAGCGGCCAGGAGGGGTTTGAGAGCGTCGGTGCTGCCGCAGGTTTTCCGACGGCCGGCCGGGCGCTGGTGCTGGGACGCGCGTTGCCCGCGGGGAAGTGGCTGGTTAAGAAAAGGCCCCAGGTTTTCAAAATCAGAATTAACTTTGGCCCAGTGCGTGCGCGTCTGTGGTTTTGTTCCGCTGAGATTAAAAGGCTAGAGCACCAGGGGATTAGGCTGGCAATGAGGGACCAGAGGTCCATCCTCTGTGTGACCTTGAGGGGCTCACGGGTGCGATGGGGCAGCCAGGCCTGCGTGAGAGGCCGCCGTGAGCGCTCCGCCCCCGGGAGGCACGTAACTGCGCGGTGCTCAGTGAGGGGCCACCGTCATTCCTGGAGTTGCGACGGTCACTCGTCCTCCCACGAGCAGGTGGCAGCCCCTGAGCACCAGGTCCCTGGACCTCTGTTCACCCAGGTTCCCAGCCTGGTGGCAGGCGCCACGGGCAGAACTGCCTGTCAGCTGGAATTCCGTTGGACACTCAGCCACTTGGGGTCGCGGTCAGAGCCTCCTCGCGAGTCCGTGCGAGGTGGCCGTGTGTGCCGTGTCTGCAGCGCCCAGCTGGCCCTCTCCCTTTGGGTCACAGGCTGGGGAGCCACGTGGACGCCGCCCGCCCCCGGAACCCGGGTGGACCCACAGCCCGCTCTCCGGTGCTGCCGCCCCTCCCGCGCAGGCCTTCCTGTGGCCACGGGAACGAGACCCAGCGGCAAAGAACAGCACACGCTGAGCCCCTTCCAGTCCTGGAGGCCGGAAGTCCACGCTCAGCCCCGCCTGGCCACGATCAGGGTGGTCCCGAGGGCTGCCTCCTCCTGCAGGCTCAGGAGGGTCCGTTTCCTGGCCTTTCCCAGCTTCTGCAGCCCCCACGCTCCTTGGCTCACGGCCCCTGCTCCGTCTCCAAAGCGCGTCACTGTGACCTCTGCTCTGACATCACCGCTGTCCCTGCTCTGACTGTGACCACCTGTCCCCTCTCGTGAAGGCTCTGGGATGCATTGCGCCCCCTGGGCCATCCAGGGTAACCCCTGTCTCAAAACCCTTAATCAGTGTGGCTCAGTGGGTTGAGTGTTGCCCCGCAAAGCAAAAGGTCGCCGGTTCGATCCCCCGTCAGGACACAGGCCTGGGTTTCGGGCCAGGTCTTCGGTCGGGGTGCATGTGAGAGGCAACAGAGCCATGTTTCTCTCTCTCACTGATGTTTCTCTCTCTCCCTCCCTTCCTCTCTCTCTACAAATAAATAATTAATTAATTAAAAAACCCTTCATTGTACCTGCAGGGTTCCCACGTGGGCTCTAGTGATTAATCAGACTCTTTGGGGCCATTTTCTGGCTGACCACCTCACCCACGGTTTTCCTCGTCCTCCAGGAAGTTCCCAGGGTGAGTGGGGTGGGTGAGGGACGTCCGTGTGTCTCCCACGGGGCGCAGGGCGAGGGTCCCCTTTGCCTCTCCTTCGGTGACCTACCAGTGTCACTCCCTGGTGTGGGCCCACTGGAAACGCACCCATGGGCCCAGCAAAATGCCTGTGTGACACGGCTCCCCACGGCCTTCGTATGGTGGCTCCACACTGGCAAGCCCAGGCCCGTCACCGTCAGCACGGGCCAGTGACCCGCTGGGTTCCACGGGAGAAGACCAGCCGCCGTGTGGACGCACAGACCGCTGCTGCCCAGACTGGCGTGGCGGCATCTCTCGGACTGCGGAGGGAGAAGCTGCGGGCAGAGACGAACACGCGTGACTGTATTTACCTGTA
Source organism: Furipterus horrens (assembly GCF_987537825.1). Classification (NCBI taxonomy): domain Eukaryota; kingdom Metazoa; phylum Chordata; class Mammalia; order Chiroptera; family Furipteridae; genus Furipterus; species Furipterus horrens. The sequence continues at coordinate 203,533,518 of NW_028327174.1, read as the reverse complement.
GTCAATCCGGGCGCACTCTAGCCAGGCGTCGGGACTTGGGACATGGGTTACCCTTGCTGAGGGGTGGCGAGAGGGCTTCTGAGCTCCCCTGTGCCGCTGATGGAGCAGGACCGCAGGAGCGGGGACCGTGTCACGGGGCAGCCGTCCGTGAGTGGAAGCCAGACGGGCGCTGAGAGCGCAGACACGTTTCTCAGGAAACCCACTCCCTTGCTTGACTCGTTCATTTGTTCAGGGAATGTCCCCAGAGTGGCCCGACGTGGCCAGACCTCAGCAGGCACAGGGGACAGGGCCTGGTGGGACCGCTGGGCACACCGGCCATGCGAGTGACAGCTGCCTCGCAGCAGACGGCCCAGGGAGCACAGGGGCAGCGAGTGTGGGTGACCGGCTGCCGTGGACGGGCGGCGTCCTGGGCCCTGCCTTCCCGTCCCCAAGGACCCTGTGGGCGCGCCTCCTTGGCTCCCTCCCGCTGACAGGAGAGGAGAGGGCGGGGGGCCTGCCTGTCGGGGCGGCACGGCCGCGGGCGTCTCCATCCCTGGTCTGTTGGAGGCTCTGCCCAGCAGTCCCCTCTGCGTCCCAGCCTGGGCCGCGCTGGGCTCCGGTGTGCAGACCCCTCCTCCCCAGGCCCCTGCCCGGGCTGGCCTCGTCTCAGGCAGTGAAGGCAGACGGATTCTGCATCCAGTTGGAACCCTGCCTGGCATTGCCCTGGGGACTCTGAACGCTGTTTCTGGACGGTGACCACGCTTGGCCCCAGAGGCACCGTCCCGCCCTCTAGGGAGAGAGTGATGGGGCCCGGGCAGGTGGGCAGGGCTCTGAGTGGGGCGCTGGCCTGGCCCAGGTGAGTGCAGTCACCCAGGCACCAGGGAACTGTCCCTCCTGGTCACCACGAGGAGGAGGGGCTCTCAGGGGCCTGCGGCGGAGATGCTGATCGGGGCTAGAGGTCAGGTGGGGGCGCATCCCCTCCCCTGAGACCCTGAGGCCGCACAGGGGGACTTCTGAGAGGTGTGGCCCGGCTTCCTGTGGGGGCCAGCCTGGGGGGTGGGGTGCCTCCCAGGGGTGAGGGGTGAGGTCGGGACCCCAGGCCTCACACTGCCCTGCGGGGCCCTCGGTGCCTCCCGGAGGGTCAGAAGCAGACTGTGTGGCCCGGAGCAGCACGGAGGGGCAGAGAAGGGGACAGTCCTGGGCTGTGGCTCAGGCCACGGAGAGGTCAGAGGGTCTATTCCCGGAGATAGGAGTCACTGGAAAAAATGACATGGGGGGAGAGATTTGGGGCAGGTGCGTGTCAGGTAGGTGCTCGGGAGAGGGGCCCGCGGGAGTGGGGATGGGGCCCCTTCAGCCCATGCCTGTCCCGGGACATCCCCGCAGTGAAAGCAGAAGCCACCCAAGACCTGGCTCTGAGGGATGTCCACGGAGGCGACCCCAGGACCGGCTGTGCCAGCTGCTCTGGAGGAGACGCAGCAGCAGACCAGGGACGTGCCCTCCGCCGCGCTCCTCAGGGTCTTAACTTTCTGTATCTTCTGGTGCTTTGACATCTTGGGGACCTCGCTGTCTGCGAAGAGACCGTCCCTTCCGAGGTTGGAGCTAGATCCTAGAGAGAGCAAACAGCTCACTTTCGTTCACGTCTTTCCGACACTGACCCACTGACCCACCCACCCAGAGCCCGGAGCCCAGCCCCCTTCCTGTCCGGCTCTCACACGAGCCAGTGCTCCGCCACCCAGGCCACGGGGACTAGGACCCAGACGGTGGAGACGGAGCCGCCGGAACTCGGCGAACCTGCCACTGCTCAGCTGCTGTGACCCGCCTCCCCTGCCCGTCCCTCAGAAACCACGGGAGACTCGGGCTGCGTTCCCCTCCCTCCTCCTGCCTCCCGGCCTGCCTGGGGCTTCCCCGTGTGGCCCTGCACGGGTGGCCTCTTCTCTTGAAAACTAAGTAATAAACTCGGCTTCAACGTCATTGATTTCCCCACGTCACCCCTGGGTCACCTCTATAAATTAAATCCTGGATGCGATCATGAAACACAGCCCCTGTGGACGTCCAAGCGCCAGCCTCCTGCCACTCGGTTCTCACGGATGCGCAGCCGGGACGTCACAGCCCAGCCCGCAGGCCGTGCCGAACCCGCCCGACAGGCTCCATCCTCCGCGGGAACACAGGGCGCTCGCCAGCCCCGTTGGGGGCCTGCTGGGAGCCCAGACACTTTCTGACTCTTTCCTGTTTTTTTTCCCTTCGTCCTTTGGCCAAAAACATGCCCAAGATAATGAAGAAGTCTATGTACAGTAGCGCTATGCAGTCCGGTGCCTTCTGGAATGAATTAGCCACAGGAGAATTTCTGAGTGTTTTTTTTTTCTTTTTTTCTTTTCTTTTCCTGTTGGTGAAACGGTGCAGCCAACGTGGGAGCAAGCTGTTGGCAGGGCCATTGGCGTCCCCGACACTCTGGACCCACTATCTTGACCCAGAGGCCGTGAGAGTCCTGCCGAGCCGCTGGCTGAACAGGCTCTGTGCCTGTAGTTACCACAAAGCCACCCGATGACCCCGAGATTGCAGGGGGCCCGGCCTGAGAGGGCGGCTGTCGGGGCCCCGTGACGGCGACCCTCTGCCCGCGGCACGGGCCAGGCCCTGAAACGAGTTATTTATACCTGCTGCTCCAGGCCTGCCCACGAGACGCCCGGGCGGCGGGGCCCTCGGCCCGGCTGTTTGAAGTGACGCGGGTCCTTAGAACCAGACAAACTGTATTCATTTCAGAGGCTGACTAACGCACACTGGCCCACGGCCACGGACGGCGCGTTTCCGAGGACTTTGTGGCCGGCCCTCCCTGCCCCCCCTTGGGGCCTCCCTTTGGCCAGAGGGGGCCGAGGCGTGGCGAGTAACGGGACCCCCATGTTGGCTGTGACTTGCAGGGCAAACACCACCCAGCAAGCCTCACCGCCCCATCCCGGCAGAGCCGCGAGACCCCCTGGGGCCCCCACCCCCACCCCAGGCCGCCCCACGTAGACACGCTGCGTAGGGCGCTGAGCCAGCCGGCCGTCTGGTTCTGGAGGCTGCTCCTGGTCAGTTGGACGTCTTCTGGGGCCCGCGGCGCTCCTGGGAGACAAGGGTCCCTTCGCATCTGCGCTCAGGGCCAGGGCAGGCTGGCTGTGGGCGGACACCTGCGTGCAGGCCATCGTCCACCTGCCGCCCCAGAGATGTGCCCGCCCCACCCCCCGCCTGGCGGGCCCCTCCTCACCAGGCCCCCCCAGGGGCCCCACCACTCCTCCCTGCAGTCCTGCTCCTGTGCGGACCTGCATCATCCCCGTGGTCACTGCCGCCGTCTGCCCGGCCGCTGGTGAGTTGGGGCTCCACCCTCCACCCACGCACGGGGCGCAGGGGCGGCTGTTGCTGTCCAGTGAGTAACAGACCAGACTCTGCTAACGACCTGCTCACACCTGCTGGCCTCTGCGCACCCTGCTCCTCCCGCAGGGGCAATGGCGGCTTGGGTGGGGACTGCCCCCATCTCCTCTTTCTGCTTCGGTTGGTTCCCAGGGCTTAGCACAGAGCGCATCAGAGCAGACGCACGTCGTGATTTTGCTCAAAGGCTGACGCTGTGAAGGTCCCGTGACGGCTCCGTCTCGCGTTCAGCAAGTCCTCAGGCGGCATCTCCTGAGCGCCAGGCACATTTGTGCTCCGGAACATGTGTGCTGTGCTCAGGAACACATGTGATGTGCTCAGGAACACACGTGCTGTGCTCAGGAACACGTGCTGAGCTCAGGAACACGTGTGATGTGCTCATGATCACAGTGCTGTGCTCAGGAACACGCATGCTGTGCTCAGGAACACGTGTGATGTGCTCATGATCACAGTGCTGTGCTCAGGAACACGCATGCTGTGCTCAGGAACACACGTGCTGAGCTCAGGAACACGTGCTGTGCTCAGGAACACACATACTGAGCTCAGGAACACACGTGCTGAACTCAGGAACACACGTGCTGAGCTCTGGAACACGTGCTGTGCTCAGGAACACGTGCTGAGCTCAGGAACACACGTGCTGAGCTCAGGAACAAACGTGCTGAGCTCTGGAACACGTGCTGTGCTCAGGAACACGTGCTGAGCTCAGGAACACACGTGCTGAGCTCAGGAACACGTGCTGTGCTCAGGAACACACATACTGAGCTCAGGAACACACGTGCTGAGCTCAGGAACAAACGTGCTGAGCTCTGGAACATGTGCTGTGCTCAGGAACACGTGCTGAGCTCAGGAACACACGTGCTGAACTCAGGAACACACGTGCTGAGCTCTGGAACACGTGCTGTGCTCAGGAACACATGCTGAGCTCAGGAACACACGTGCTGAGCTCAGGAACAAACGTGCTGAGCTCTGGAACACGTGCTGTGCTCAGGAACACGTGCTGAGCTCAGGAACACACGTGCTGAGCTCAGGAACACGTGCTGTGCTCAGGAACACACATACTGAGCTCAGGAACACACGTGCTGAGCTCAGGAACAAACGTGCTGAGCTCTGGAACATGTGCTGTGCTCAGGAACACGTGCTGAGCTCAGGAACACACGTGCTGAGCTCAGGAACAAACGTGCTGAGCTCTGGAACACGTGCTGTGCTCAGGAACACGTGCTGAGCTCAGGAACACACGTGCTGAGCTCAGGAACACATGCTGAGCTCAGGAACACACATGCTGAGCTCTGGAACACGCATGCTGCTTTCAGGAACATGCCGGCTCTGCCCCTTCAGTCCCCAGCTTCCCTGTGTCTGTCCCAGAAGGGCCACTGGGCCGGGTGGGGGTGGTCAACACAGGTGGGGTCCCCCCAACGTCTCCTGGCTCCTCCCACCGTCTCTGGGAGGGCTGTCTCACCCCTGGGCAGCAGACAGCACCTCCTCCCTCTTTGGAGCTGAGGGGGGCCACGTGACTTGCTCTGGCAAGTGAAACTCGAGTGGGAGAGATGCGTCATTTCCCTGCCGTGGGGACAGTGATGTTCAGCGTGAGTGAGGAGCACTTCCTGCTCTAGACCTGAGGGCGTCGGGGATGTTTGTTAGTCAGCAGAACTGCGTCCGTGCTAACAGATGCAGGGAGGAGACGTTCCCTTTCAAGGTCACCAGCCAGTTAGTAGCAAAGTGGAGATGGCCTGATGCACGCCTGGCCCTCGGCTCAAAGCCGACCCTGGGAGCTAAGGGTGGGCTTGGGGGGGCGTCTGGCTGATTTGCTCTGAGTGTCTTGTGGGAAAAGCAAGCCCTCTTCTCATGGTTTGGCCCTCGTGGGGTGGAGAAGGTCATCACCTACAAGTTGGTCTCAAGATTCCTCTGCAATAGGAGGTGCCAAGGGGAGCCACATCCTTGAGACCTGGAAAGATGAAGGTTGTGACCGTAAATTCTCAGCCCAGCCGGCCGTCGACCGTCGACCGTGTGTGTTGGGAACAGAAAGGGACCTTCCTGTAGGTGGCATGTCTTCCGGGAAGGCATCCCGAGGGGGCCGCCTGGCTGCGCGTGACAGCAAGGGTGGCAGGCACGTCCCGTCCCCGTGACTTCTCGCTCGCTTGGTTAGAGAACTGAGAAGCGCACATATGTCTTCACAGTGCCCTGGAGGAGTGACCCTGATAACGGAAGTCCCACGGTGTGTGCTGTGGGAGAGAGACCCTGGGACCGGCTGTGAGGGGAAGGGTCCTTTTCCCTGCTCAGGCCTCGATTTCTCTAGTTGTAAAAGGAAGACTCACCTTGCGTGTCTTGGGGGCCACTCCGACCTGTAACCAGATGCCCAGGACCCTGTTTCTCTCCATGGTAGGAGACCCTCCGGCCCCCTCCTGGTCTCTCACCGCCATTTGGGACACTTTGTGCCACAGGCCGCCATGGGGTTTCGTGTACCTGCTCAAGGAACAGTTCTGGGAACTTCAGGACACCTCTAGAAATGGCCCAGGACTCCTGAGAATTCTAGAACTTGAAGAGGCAACGGCTCTGCTGTGGTTTGAGCTGCCGCCCCGATGAGTCCAGACTGCTGGGAAAGCTGGCCTGTGACTAAGTCCTGTCTGCAGCCCGACACCTAGATGGAGCCGAGAGGGACGCCGCCTGGCCGGCCTCCAAAGCAGCAGCCCCCATGCCTGCCGCCACGTCCGGGTGGGCCCCCAGCCGTCAGCTGTGATTCTGCAACTTTTTCCAGACCCGAAGCATGATTCACACCCCAGACCGACGTGTGGAATTTCTGAGAACAGAGAGCTGAGGAATCCGTCTGTACTTCTGAGAGGTCCCCCCGCCCGAAGAGGAAGCTGGGGGCAGGCACCTTGTTCTTCCCGGATGGGGCTGTCCCCGCCGGGGCGGGGTGGGGGTGGGGGCTGTGGCCCGAATGCCTCCCACATCTCAGCGGGCCCTGGGGTGCGCTCACACTGATCGTAGTTGACAGGCACTAGTTATCTACACTCATAGGCCTCGACATGGTCCCTCGTGACAGAGGTCGGGGTCATCTCTCGTCCCCGTCTCTGTTGCTTTCCTTCCGAGGGGATGAGTGCGCCGGCCAGTGCGTAGATGCCACGGCGCTGCCCATGTCCCAGCTGCGGGCACCGCGGCCACCCCCCGGGAGGACCCCTGTTCTGGCAGAGCCCGCTGAGTGGCGGCTTGATTGGCTGGTGCCCATGGAAACATCGCTTTCTCCTGAGCCCTTTATCCCGAGCGGCGTCGCCCCGGCCCGGGAGCAGAGCGATCGAGATAAAGCCAGAGAAGCCACCGCTCCTTGGGCCCCAGGGCTGTCGGGGGCGCAACAAGGTGGCCATTGTGCGGCCACAGAGGGTCAGCTTCTGCTCTGAACACGGAGGCCGCGGGGGCTGGCGCGGCAGGGTCTGCGCCGTGGGAACTGAGCGTGGCTGGCGCGGCGGGGGGGCTGCGCCGTGGGAACTGAGCGTGGCTGGCGCCCCGTCCGGTGCGCGAGGGGTCTGCCTTGGCAGAGTGAGCGGGGATCCGGGGTGAAGGCTGTGTCCCCAAGAAACGTTCTTGGGAAGCCAGATAGGGGCTTGAGTGAGTGGACAAATAAATGGGGGGCATGAGGGAGAGGGGGAGAGTTTTCAATGGAAATGCAGTTTTTTCCCTTTTCCTCCGTTGCCTGGCGACCTCCCTCTTTGCCGCCACCCCCGCGTCCCTCTGCAGGCCCTGGTGACCCTGGGAGGTTTGCGTGATGGTGCTGTAGTCTGTGGGCACCCGCTGTGTGCTGGCTTTTTGGGGTGTGAGATGGAACCTTAACTGACCACTTCCCTGAACGAGTAAGCAGTGACGCAGCCACTGGTTAGCGGCTGATTCTTTCAGCCGCCACTGCTTTGAAAAGCCGCTGGCCCTTGGGGTCACTCTCACTGACCTCCAGTCGTGACAGGAGCTGGAGCCAATCCTTTGAAGTTATCGCAGCTTTAACGCAAGGGGTCTCCAGACAAACAGAACCGGCCGGGCAATGGGATGGATAGATAGGCAGGCAGACAGACAGACAGACAGAAACATGTAAGAACTGGCTCTCAGCCCAGGCTGGGCAGCTCAGCCGCTTGGAGCATCGTCTGTACACCAAAAGGTTGCGAGTTCCATGAGCAGTCAGGGCACCTGCCCAGGCTGCAGGTTCTGTCCCCGGCTGGGGTGTGGACGGGAAGCCACTGACCAATGTTCCTCTGTCACGTCCCCCTCCCTCTCCCCCCCCCGTCTCAAATTAATTAAAAAACACATTCTTGCATGAGGATTGAAAAAATGACTCTGAACCTATAGACATAAACATGAAAATACAGACAACCCCATAGAATCAGAGAGGAACTTAAAAGTGCCAAAGAGAAAGGCAGACTTCCCACGAAGGGGCGTCAGGCTGCCGCCCGCCTCGTCGGCATCAGCAGTGGGAGCCGGACGGGAGCAGGGTCACCTATTTCTTGGCATAAAGTGACGATCTGCCCTGAGTGTGTGTATCCAAAGGAACTCTCTTTCAAGCATAAGGGGAAAAGGAAAATGTCTCTACCAACATGTCTTCCCTGGAGGAAATTCTAGGGGACGTAAGTCAGGCAACATGAAAGTAATTTCAGGCAGGAGGTGAGATGCCAAGAATTTCAGATGCAATTAGACACTGACTCTGCATAACAATAAAAGTATCGTAGGGAGTTTTAAAAATTACAATTAATAGAAAAATCAGAGAGAGATGGTTTGAGTTTAAGTGCTTCACACCGTGAAAGCCCGGGGGCGGGGTAAATATAATGATTGACTTGGCATTTTGGTGAGTTCAGCATACATGGGAAAAGGTTTATGGTGGCATTAACAGTAGAAATTTTGTTCATAACTATGGAGGGAAAATGGGAAGAAAAATACACTTAATCAGAAGGAAGTCAAAAAGAAAAGAAAAAGAAATAAAGGAGGCAAGATAAATTTAAAGTGGTAAAATAAATCATGCAACTAAACCCATGTAAAAGTGATTGAAATGAATATAAATAGACTAAAAACTCTGTTAAAAGATAAAAATTGCCAAACCACACTTTAAAAAATGTAATTATAATTTATTTAACGGTATCTATCTATCTCTCCATAGAGGTTGAAAGTAAAGGATAAAAGTTAATAGACCTATTACATACTAACAATAACATGATAGTTACATTAATATCTGATAAATATACTTTAACAGAAAAAACAACTCACTAGCATAATCTCCCCCAAATGCAAGAGCTTTGCACCCTCTATATACTTTTCTTTTTTAAAAAAGATTTTGTTTATCTATTTTTAGAGAGCGGGGGAGGGAGGAAGAATGGGAGGGAGAGGACCATCCATTGGTTCTCTCTCACACCCCCAGCTGGGGACCCGGCCCGCAGCCCAGGCCTGTGCTCTGACTGGGAATCGAACCGGCGACCCTTTGGTCCGCAGGCTGGCGCTCAGTCCACTGGGCCACACCAGCCAGGGTCTACGTACTGCTCTGACCTACGCTGTAATACCGCTGATGCCACCTTAACTAGCCACTGCTCATTGCTGTTTGCCCACATCTCAGCTCTGGCGCTCTCTCCCCTCCTTGCTGCAGTCCTGGGATCTCATCTGGGACTGTCTTCCTTCAGCTGAAAGAAGTCACTTACTGTCCCTCATGGTGTGTGCACACTGGTGACAAATGCTTTAGGTCTTTTCCTTGTGCGAAAACTTGCTGGTGGCATCTCCACTCATGAAAGATACGGTTACTGGCGACGGACTTTCACGTCGGCACTTTTTCCTTTAAGCCTGTGGAGCTGCTCCACGGCCTTTGGGTTCCTGTGTCTTTGCCTGCCGTCATGCCTACGGCCCCTCGGGGGTCGGGTGCCTCCCTGCGTCCCGCCCCGGCCGTGTTTCAGACCCCAGCTAGGATTTCGAGTAGTTGACTGTGATGCGCCTACAAGGCTTTAATAAATGGGGGTCTGTACTGCAACTTTTAACATATTCATTTCACTGAACAGTCAGTCGACATCGGAAGAGAATGGACTAACAAATGAATTTTTATAGAGATTTATAGGTTGATTCTGAAACTTAAATGGAAATGCAAAGGGCCTAGAATAAATGGTCAAAGTAATTTTTGAGAAGAAAATGTTGGAGGACATATACTCCCAAATTTCGAGACATATTATAAGTTAACAGTCCTTGGGACGGTGTGACTTTGCTGGAAGAATAGACAGGTGAGTGTGACTTTGGTGGAAGGACAGACAGGCCAGGGGAACAAAACGGAGGATCTAGGACAAGACTTACGAAGCTGCCAGTTGAACTTAGTGGGAAAAATGACATTCCTTTCAATAAATAGTGTTTGAGAAATGGGCTCCGGACCCTTAGGGCCCCACATGAACAAGAATTAATTGGACGTGGATCGTAAAAGCTGAAGTCTCCACAGCTGATGTCAGAGAAGGTCTCCATGACCCAGGAGAAGGCGAAGACCATTGACGGAAGGGCCGGAAGGCACTAACTGTAAAACTGAGAAGGAGCACCTGCGATACAATCAAAATTTAAAATCTCTGGTATTCCAATAATTCTGTTAATACTAGGAAAAGGCAGTTGACAGATAAGGAGAAAACTCTATCCATGTATTTATCTAATCCCCATCCACCTCCCCATCCATATCCACATCTCAGCAAAGAATTTGGACCAGAACATATGAAGAGCTCATATGACCCATTAATAAAAAGGTAAACAGCCTGAGTCTAAAAACTGACAAGATGACGAACACCTTCCTGACCAGAGTCACTGCCTCTGCCAACAGCAGGCACAGGGGAAGGTAGACACCAGCAGCACCGCTGTCACCAGGGCAGTGAACACCAGCCGTAATGAGGTGCAAACGCACACCCGCCTTTCTGGTCTGGAGCCCCCGCCGTCACTCCTGGGCAACAGCCCCCCCCCCCACATGACACCATTTATAGGAGTCTTGTTCACAGTGGCCTCCAGCTGGAAACAAATCATGGAGTGTCCTTCCACGGACATTTTCTAGGGACACAAGAGACCGAACTACGGATACGCACGGCCACGTGGGTGCATCTCAGAACGTTACCCTGAGCAGAGGTCAGGCCCAGAGGAGTTCAGACTGCATTTCATTTATTTGAAATTCAGGAATAGGCAAGACTCACTCTCAGCGATCAAATGGATGGCAGCAGTTACCCCGGGCGCGCCGACGGCAAAGGGCGGGACGGGACTTCTGGAGTGACGGGACGCGGCACGTTCGCCCTGGGGGTGAGCGTGGGAAATTCACTGAGACGCCTGCCTAAGGTTTTTGCATTTTACACTTTTTAATGACACTTTAATAAAAATACTGTTAAAAAGCCATTAATAATAACGTAAAAATATAAAATTCTTAGAAACAAATCTATTAAAGTTTGGGCAATAATAATACCTTATGTAGAAAAAATGGTAAATGTTTTAGAGGCTAAAGAAAGTTGAAATAAGTGGGTATTTACTCATGTTTAGGAAGCCAGAGTATCATGTCAATTCTTCCCAAATTTATCTGTTGACAATGTGACTCCAATCAAGCTCCCAAGTGTGCATGCATGTGCACATGTATGTGCATGTATGCAGATGTGTGCACATGTTCAGGCAACTTGCAGAGCACCCCGAGTGAGGCACTTGTCCTCACGTGAGCCAGCCCCAGCCCTCTGGTCTCTTCCCGGCAACTGGGGTAGGGCCATGAGGGGAATTCTGGGGAGGGGGGTGGAGGGGTGCCCCTGGGAACAGTCCTCAGAAGGCCCCCCACGTGGCTGTGTAAAGTGTGATGCCAGCGTGGCCTGGGGTGTTGGGGGGTGCCCCCGGCTGTGGTCAACCCGCCCTGCAGTTGCCAGGCCTCAGCACGTCCTTGTCCCCAGAGGCCCTGCCCGCCCTCAGTCCCGGGGCTCTTAGCGTCCTGTGACTGCCTGCAAAGCCCCTCAGCGCTAAGACCAGTGCCCCTTCCAGGCGGCCCGGGCAGAATTGTCATCTACTTCCATCCAGGGTGCGGGGTCCCCTGCCCCTTCCCCAGCGCATTCAAGGCCTCCCTCCGCGTGTCGGGCCCCTGCCCGTGGCCTGCTGGTCTCCTTTGGGCCCAAGAGCTCAGCTCCAGTTCCCTGCCGCTGGGGGCGGGTCTCGGGAGATGCAGAAGAGATCAGACCCTCATTCCCTGTCCCTGAGGTCCCTGGAGACCCCCGGTGGTGGCCCGGGGAAGGTCGCGCTCCTTGGCCCCTGCCTCCTCAGGCTGGTTCCTGCTTCGCTTGCCGGTGGGAACCTGGCTTCAGGGAACCTCCCGTGGGCCTGCAGCTGCGGGTTTGTTTCCCAGGCAGGGACACCGGGTACCAGCTCCTGTCCCCTCCACCCTTCACGCTTATGCCCGCGGCCACGAGGCCCGGCGGCCGGCCCGACGCTGCGTGGCTCTGCACTGCCCGCCTCTGGCTCTGCTCCAGAGAGAGTTCCCGTTTCCCGCTGCTTCAGGTTCATCGGCGTTTGTCCCTCCCTCGGGACTCTGGGCTGTGCCCGGCCTGCCCGGCCCCGGTGACCGGGGTGGACAGGGAGGCCATGTGAGTCCCATGCAGGGACCACGCCCCTCGCCTGCCTTGCTCATGACGGCAGCTCAGGATACCTGTGGGGTCCCCAGTCTCTTCACATAGGGAAGAGGGTTCAGACAGATTCCTGGCCGAGGAGGCGCTGTGGAGAAGGCGGGGTCCTGGTGGGCAGGAGGCTCGGCCGTGCAGGGTGCGAGGCGGCCCCCTAGTCTGGGCTCCCCCCGCCACCAGCAGCCTGCTCTGTGCTGGGCACTCGCTGGCCCAGGGCTGCGCCGCGCTCTCCCGCCAGTCTGCGCCATTGCTGCTCCAAACCCCATCTGCTGTGGTCAGGGACAGGTCGGGGTACACCAGGCCTCACGGGTGCCCACAGATCCCTTCTGCCTTCTCCATCACGCGGGACTCATGCCTCTGCCCACACCTGTCTCCTTGATTCGACAGGTCCCCTCATGGGTGGGAGCTGCATTCTGTCACCTGGAATTCCAGGTGGGTGACAGACCTGTGAACGCAGGAGCTGGACAGAGGCATTTGGAGACCAAGATGGGTGAGGATGGGAGAGGACTCAGTCCCAGGCTGAGTGCCGGCCTCATCCTGCGAGACCAGGGCACGGATGTCGTAGCACAGTGTCTGCGGTCCCCTTTCTGTTTATCGCCAAAGCAATCCGACGGCACAGGACACAGTGACACTGGGGCCCCCAGCCTGCGTGGGGTCTGAGGGCGGCCTCCGTCTGTGCCACCCACCGAGCAGCCTGCGTGTCTGGCCGTGTCTGGTCATCACCGGAGAGATAACCTATCAGTGTTGGGACTGCGACCCGGAACCCGTCAGGGGCACCTCTGACGCTTGGGGGATTAGGACAAGCGCTGCTTCATGAAGACCAGACCCTCCCGGGGGAGCACAGAGGGGCCACCGGAGGCTCGGCCGAGGGCCAAGCCCGTGCCAGCTCAGCAGCTGCGGCCCCGGGATCGTCTTCGGTCCCAGGCTCACGAAGGAGCTGGGTCCCGTGGGATGCACGACAGCCAGGGTCTGAACCCAGAGCTGCTCCGTTCCTTCCCTCACCAGGCGCCCCAGCGTCCGGAATGAGTCTTTACAGTGTGCAGGGTCGGGCCAGCGGAGGGTCGCGTGTGCGCTCTGTGGGCTGGATTGTAACCGAACCCCAGAACCATGTAGCTCAACAACCTCCTCTGTGATCGAGGGAGAGAGGGCCCAGAACAGCCGACCAGCGTGTCCACGGTCCCCAGCCTGCTGGTGGCTGGGACGGTACCAGGCCTGACTTCCGGTCAGGCTGAGCTGACCCCGGGAGCCCAGCCTGCATTTGGGGCCTCTCGCCTGTCCCCACGCCCCTGGGGTTTCTCTGGTGTGACAAACACACAGGTGAGTGTGTGGCTGTCTAGCTCCTCGTGCCGACAGGGAGGTCCTTGTCAAGAGGCCCCGCGTCCTGTCCATATAGTCCAGAGGCCGGAGTGGCCCAGCACAGGCACGGGGACACTGGGACCAATGTTACTCTCGGCCCCTTTGGTAAAGTGGAGGGTGCGTCCATCCATCTCTGTGATACAGGGAGTTGGGGAGTGCCTGCTTCTGGCCCAGCACTGCCCACACCGGAGCTCCGTCAGGGCAGGGCAGCCTGGGTCCCTGTGCCTGGTCTGGGTTTTGGCCAAAGGAGCTCACCCGGGCTGCCTTGGCATCCCCCTGGAGGCTGCGCTGTCCACCCACACACCCACACGACCTCCCGGCCCCATCCTCACCCACAGCCAGCGTGTCCTGCCCTCGAGCGAAGGCCCCTGTCCGCCTGGGATCCTAATTGCGTCCTGGCCTCAGCAGCCCCAGAGGGCGTCCAGCAATTGTGGTTCTTGGCCCTTCTCCGCTGTCCTGCAAGTACCAGTTTGTAGATTTATGGACGGGCATGAAATTGCCACTTTGACAAAGCACCGGCTGAGCTATAGATGGGGCGGCCTGGGCCTGGCAGGAGGATCTGCCGGGGCTGCACCTTGGAGACAGGCCCTGGCCAATGCCCGGCCGCAAGATAGGATGAGCCTTCCCCCCAGATGGGTGGGGGGCCCGGGTTCAGCGGCGCCTGCTGCCACCAGGCTTTCCTGACGCTGCTGTCAGGTTCTGGTGACTTTTCTTACCGAGCGGGATTAACCCGGGGCACTGACTAATCCAGCTTTTTCCCGTTCGTGTCCATCCCGGCCCCCTGCTCACCGGACGCCCCTCCCTTTCCCAGAAGAGAATGGTTTCTCCCACTTCCAGTGTGCCCAGGGTGGGAGCCAACTGGGCTGAGCCCCTCCCAGGATCAGGGCTGTGATCCGAGGTGGGGGTGGGGCACGCCGCGTTGGGCTGTGGTCCCTGGGGTGCCACTGTGGCTTCACAAGGGGGTGAACCCACTGTCGCATCTGCAGAGGAACGTGCTTGGCCTTGGGCAGGGTCAGCAAAGTCCGGCCCGCGGGCCAGCGACACTGGCCGCCTGCGTCTGCCCAGCCCACAGGCTAACGACGGTTTTCCACTTCAAAAAGCTCGGTGAAAGAGAAGAAGACTCTGTTATGACACATTAAAACGAGATGAATGCAAATGTCAAGGTTTATAAATAAAGTTGAGGCGGAACGCAGCCACGCCCATCATTAATTATTATTCAGCACGGCCTCACCCTCAGCCCTGGCCGAGTGGCTGCCGCGGAGACCCTGTGGCCTGCGGAGCCGAAAATAGGTGCTGCCTCACCCATCGCTAAAAAGGGTCCCAATGTATCTAGGTCTCGGGTCTGAGTCTAAGGGCTGTGGCCTGGTGAGCATCTCCCAGGAAGAAAGCCAGGTGCCCACCTCTGCACGCAGCCAGAGGGGCCTGCCAAGGACCCCCAAATCCATGCACGTCAGAGCTTCTCAGCCCAGGACAGCCATGCCCCCTAGGGCACACGGGGCAGTGTCTGGAGATGCCAACTGCTGGCATGTAGTGGTGGAGGCCAGGGGTGCTGCCGGACAGCCCCCACCAGAGACTGACCTGGCCCCCATGTCAGCGTGGGGGGCTGAGGCCCCACCTGCGTCAGGAGTGGGCGGGGGGGATGTGCAGGGCGGGAGGTAGACCCGTCGGGGGCCAGGCAGAAGCGCCCAGGCCCCAGGGTGCGGAGCTGGTGTGCGGCCCTCCCTGAGCCTTCAGGGCGCTGCTCGGGCCCCTGTGTGCCGGGCTCTGAGGAGCGGGGCGGAGAGAGGAGCCGGACTCTGCCTCAGGTTCAGTCTGACGACAGCTGGGGGACAAAAGCCACGCCGGCGATGGCAGGCAGGCCCTTCGCGGTGAGCGGCGCCCGTGCCCACCTCTGCCCCCTCCGCCCCCTCCGCCCTCCAGACACAGACGTCCACCCTGGTCCGTGGACGGCTGTCTTCGCTTCCTCTGCAACGGGAGGTTCTCCTGGTCCTTTCATGCTTCCAGTCACTCGTCGGCCCGGGTGGCCTTTCCTCTGAAACCCTCCCTCCCTCCCTCCCTCCCTCCCTCTTCCTACCCCCAGAATTGGTCTCGGTCTCCTTGGGGTACACACCTCACTTTGCACAAGCTTCTAAGATGGTGCTTCTCGGGGTGCCTGACAGTGGCTGCGGAGGGAGCCCCCAGAGGCAGGGCCTGGGCTGTCCCACTTGCGGCTGTGGTGCGGAGTGCCGCCCGGCCCCCCTGCCAGCCCCGGCAGGCTGGTGGGTTTCGCCCTCTGATGGCTGAATGGGAGCCGCGGCACTGTGACATCATGTGGGATCAGCGTACGGGCAGATGAAAGAGGCTGGCTTCGGATGGCGGGGGCAAGGTTCCCTGGCGCTGGTCACAGCCGTGGGAGGAAGGGCAGGGCCGCCCTGGGCTGGAGGGGCAGCGACAGGCGTTTGGAGCCGTCCTCCGGGTGATGGATTTTCCAGAACTCGGGAGAATCCAGAGCAGACTTTACAAGCTCTGAATGGACGGAGAGGAGAGCAAGTTCTGGCTCAAGCCAAGCTCCATGATTCGTTTTCAAGAAACTAGTTCTTGGCTGCCTCGTCCGTTCTCTCTGCTTGAAAGTTGTTTCCATGAACACATCCTGGAGGGCTGAGGCCTCAGACAGTGGCCATGTTCCTGAGCCACTGGTTCTCTCACGCTGGGGGCCCAGAGTGCCGTGCGGGGCGGCCGGAGGCAGCGAGGGTGTGGACGGGGGTCCCCAGTGTGCAGATGGGAGATGGATGGGGCCTTTGGGGCCGGCGAGGGGGGCCCTGCCGTAGAAGCCGGGGGCGTGGTCAGTGTCCCCACTCCCACCCCCGGCCGGGGTCGTGGCCTCCATGTCTCATCTGTACAGAGGGTCTGTCTGCTTAGGACACTGCTCATCAGAGCCTCCCTGCAGCTTCTTCAGTGTGCAGATCTTGGGCTCCAGGGTCTGGGCTCCTCTGGGCAGAATCCCCGGGGACAAAGCACAGGGTCTGCGTTTTGAACCCGCGCCCTAGCTGATGGCGGGCCTGTCCAGGTCCCTGGGGCACTCCGTGGATGGAGAAGGTCCATGCTCGTGCTGTGCACGAGGTAGCCACCAGCTACCTGTGGCCGCTGGGCGTCGGAAGTGTGGCTGGTGCAGCCGAGGAACTTGACTTTTAATTGTACTGAATGATAATGAATTTTCAGTCGATATTCAAGCAGCCACGTGTGGCTAGCTGCTGGGACCATGGCCTCCGCAGCACGAACATGGGCCAGGTGTGAGCTGCAGCTGTGACTCACAGACCTGGGCTTGGTGCTGCAGGAGGGCCCACTGGGGACGGCTTTGTTTCATCCATGACCCAGGAGGTGGCACTGGAGTTCAGAGGGGATAAGTCAGTGGCTCAAGGTCAGAGGATTGGCCAGGATTTCCATGTAGGAGTCTGTCTCTAAAACCATTCAGAGATTCCCATTGCAACGTAGGAAGAACAGGCAATTATTTTGTATTTGGGCATTCAGATTTTCTCAGAGATTTTTTTCTTTAGAATCAAAAAAGTAGGAAAAAAACCCCTTCAAATCCTAAAACAACCAAAAACAGAAAACAGATGGGACTGAAACATCCTCTGGCTGTCTGGTCCACCTCTGATAGCATCTACACCCAGTGGGACCATCCTTTTTCCAGATGCTTCCATGATATTCCAGAAGCCCTCTAGCAGTCACTCCTTGGCTTCAGAACGGCCGATACCGTCCAAGTTCACCCTCTGGCATTCTGCTCAGATGTTGGTCAACTTGACTCGGTTCCCGCCTCCCTCGGAATTAGCCTCTCCCAGCTCAGGGTCGACCTGCCTCAGCACCGGCAGGACCGCGAGCAGCCTCGCCACCGGTGGGCCACGCGGTGGGGCTGGGTGGGAGCCGTGTCTGGGGGTGGGCGTGTGCAGACACCGAAGGCAGCCTCTCTGCCAAGGGCGAAGCCGCCCCGGTGCCCGCAGACACCGCCGCCCCAGCTGAGGGTGACTGAGACTTTCCTGCCACCGGCGTACTCACCCTGGGGGACAGCGGCCTCTCTGGGGCAGCGAGTCACACCCCAAGGAGGAGAAAGTAGGTCAGCCACGTGCACCAGGCAGTGAGTTGACCCCACAGGCCCTCCTGCCTCTGACGCCTTCTCAGAGAGACCCAGCGGCCTCCCCGGCACCCCTGCGCGGACATCTGACACCAGCCTGCAGCTCCCTCCTGAGCGAGCCCCGTGGTCTTCCCAGAGGCCGGCTCACGCCACAGGGGCTTGGCGCAGGAGAGAGCTAGCTCAGGGGACCCGCGCGACGAGGGTCTCGGGGCGTGAAGGCAGGGACTGAGTCAGGGCCACAGCCGTGGAGTTGGGGAGCCTTGGCCCAAAGCCCAGCCCTGGGCGTGTCCCTCCCGTCATGAAGCCTCAGTTTCACGCATGAAAGTACAGGTGAGCATCTGTGTTCCGGGGCTGCAAGACTAAAGTGCGCCTCCGTGGGTCATGTACGTGTGCAGCCTGGCAGACACCAGGCGCACGAGGCCCAGGATCTGGGGTGTGTGACTCCCCATCCTTTCTGTATCTTGGAGGCAGCCGTTTCCATGGGCAGAGAACCAGCGGGGGCTCCGGGCTTTCGCCCTGGCTCTGCTCCCGTGGCTCTGTGATCTGGGGCAGGGCTTGGCTTCCTCCTGGTTTTCTTCTTATTCTGGTGAGTTTCTTGTGAAGTACAAAAAAAAAAAAAAAAAAAATAATTTGCGTATTTAAAGCATTATACAAACTGTGAACCATCTGCGAATTGAAACAATAACCATAGTCCCTGGGAAGTGCCTGTCCTTTTATGACATGAACTGAGGTTGGATCTTCAGGCAAAGGCAATCACTGCCCGTCCCCCCAGAAAAGACCATTTATCAGCCCAATTAGAAGTCTCGCGCTCATCGTTCTGTTTGGGAGAGGGAACAAAACCCCAGTGTGCTTTGCGTCCAGGGTGTCTGGTTGCTGGTCTGAGTGGAAGCCCGCGGTTTGCTCGCACACACAGCCCAGAGCCCCGGGGACAGCAGACGGCGGCCTCACCGCCCGGGGCCTCAGGTCTGGGCTGTGACGAGGACCCAGCCCTCCTGGGCGCTAAAGTGACAGGGTTGGCACGTAGCCCACCTCTGCCAGGAGGGCTGGCGGTCGCCGTGCACCGGGTGTTGCCACGGGCCAGGCGGGCCGGTGACACGCTCCTGGGTCCCTCTGGGATGCAGACCAGAGGACGCAGGACCGCCTGGCAGTTGGACATGAGGGTGGGGGGAGGAAGGGGTTCCTTCACGATAACATGAACCCCTTGATCTGAAAACGTGCTGCGTTTGCTTCAAGGAGCCATCAGACCAGACGAGCCCTGGGAGGGGTCCCGTGGCTCTCAGACACCCGTGGAATAAAGGGGGAGCTGTTTCCCCAAGTATCTAGCCGGTGGGTTTCTGCCCTCCTCTGGGCCACGACCGCTGTTGAGGGAGGAGAGGGTCGCCCCAACAGGGAACCCAGGCTTTGAACAGGGATAAGGGGAAGATCCTCCATCCCGTCCTCCCCTTGGGTCTGACATGTCACTGAAGGGCTTTGGGGGGGCGGGTAAGGGGACGGCCACCCCTGGCCTCAAGGAGTGGACCAAGGCCAGGTCTGTTCAGGGTGGAGCAGTGGGGTGCTGGTAGGTGTCAGTGGCTGGTGCTTTGAGGGGGAAAGGCCCAGACTGAAGCGTCGGCCAGTTTCTATGGTGTAAATACTGCCCCCCACAACCCCACAGCTGGTTTTAAGGCACTGACATGAGGTCCCTGAACACAGAGCACGTGGCCAGCTGTTCTGAGCCGGAAAAGCCAGCTCCAGCCCCCCGCGGGGCTTCTCCCAGCGTCTGGCGAGCGGGCAGACCTCAGACGAAGCGACTGGGTCAAGTTTAGATCCTCCCGAGTCAGCAGAGAGGCAGTGGGTGGCCTGGGCTCCCGCCAGCTCTGTGATGGGGACGTGACCATATCAGCCAACCCACTGCCAGCTGCATCCCTCATCCTCATTGCTTCTGCCATGATATAAATGAAACCAAAGGCCTCAGCATGCCCTGGGAGGGAAGGTCCTCTCTCTCCCATGATGGGTGCAAGGTACTCCATCCACACATTTTCTCCACTTCTCCAAGATAACATATCCCTTTTCATACAAGCCCTTTGCAGCAGAATCCAGAGTTGGATTGTAGTTTACGTTCTTGGGAAGCTCATTATCTTCATTTGAATTAAATGAGGCGTCTGTTCTCGGCGCCTCCCCCTTGCAGTCAGGGAAAGGGGTCCGGCTCTGTGCTCGTGGCCACTGCAGTGGCAGGAGCATCGGCGGGCGCGGTGGCATTTGGTGCCCACAGCTGAGGGCCAGTGAGTAGGGGGTGAGGTATGGGGAGAGTCTGGGGGCCAGGAGAGAGAGACTCAGCCGGGATGTCCCCCCCCCCCCCCACGCCGCCACCCTGCCCCGCCTTCCTCCATCAGCGTGCAGAGACCTCGCAGCGGCCCCGCCGCGGGCGGGGAGCGGGCGCTGCTGTTAGGACCTGCGGGAGTGGAAAACCTGCGAGCCCAGCTCCGCTGGTTCCCATTAAAACTAATCTCCTTGTTGACAAAAATAAAGAGCACCGGGTCGACGCCAGCCTTGGCCCATGGCACGTCGCTTTTCATCTCCCGCAAGGAGCTGCGTCCCATCCTCCAAGCTGGCACCGACCCGCGGGCTTCAGGGGGAAGCTCCTCCCAGGTAGGGCTTCGGCGGGGCGCCTGGGCGAGGGAAGGGCCCCCAGGCAGCGGCCCGGAGATGCCCAAGCCCAGGGTCTTGGCGGTGCCGCACACGTCCTGTTTCGTTGTCCTTGGCACGGAGTCTGGGTTTTCCTAGGCCGAGAGGTGGGGCGGTCACAGGAGCCCTGCCGCCCGGCCCAGGTGTTCTGGGCACGGACAGGTTGGCGAGCCTGAGATGCCAGCGACGGAGGTGGGCCCCTGGTGCCGGGCACCGGGCGGGCGGGCGGGCAGGCGGGCACCCCCCCACCCACCGGGACTGCCGTGGGAATTCGGCGGGCCTCTCGAACCGTGGAGTTCGGGGCCTCTGCGGGAACAGGGGCGGAGCCTGCCTCAGGTAGCCGTGTGTCTGTTTCCCGCACAGAGGACCGCAGACAGGTGGCTTAAAGTGACGGGAACTTAATCGCTCTCAGCTCTGGAGGCCAGAGGTCCGGCATCAAGGTTCTGCAGGGCCGCACTTGCTCCGGAGGCTCCAGGAGAGGGTCCTCCTGCCTCCCCTGTGACTCTTCGAAGGAGTCCTGTCATCAGGGTTAGGACCCAGCCTTGCGTCTCTGGGCCCATCCTCTCCCACAAGTCCAGCCTGGGGTGGCAGCAGGCTCCCGGGTGGACGCTAGATCCCCAGGCCTGGTGCCTTCGCCCAGCCCCAACCCCGCCGGCCAAGTCGGGGACAGGTGCCCCGGGACCTGACTCATGGGGCCGTCTCAGCTAAGGGCCGTGGGGTCCAGCTAGACCTGCCACCTTGTAGGTCCCACCTCCCTCAGTCTCCCTCCAGGTGCCTGTGCTCTGGGCCTGCCCACCTGGCCTGGAGACCTCAGAAGGCTAGTGCATTAGGGTCCTGCAGCTGCCATGACATAGGCCACAAACCATGTGGCTTAAAACAGAGCTTCGTTTTCTGCCAGTTCTGGAGGCCAGAGGTCTGGGATCCAGGGACCCAGGTGCCCCTTGGCTGTGGCTGTGTCCCTCCAGCCCCTGCCCCAGCCCTCCTGTCGCCTCCTGTCCTGCTGGTCTCTTCTGTAATCTGTCTTCCTCTTCTAAGGACTCTGGGGTGGTGTTTAGGGCCCAGCCGGCTAAACCAAGACAATCTCCTTATCTCGAGGCCTTAACCGCAGTGCATCTGCTCGGACCTTTGCCCAAATAAGGTCACAGCCGCAGGTTCTGGGGTTAGAGCCGGGGCCTGTCTGGGGTGAGCCATTGACCGCCTCTGGCAGCCGCACCCACCCGGCACCCTCCTTCCTGGTGCCCCTGCCCCCCGACCCCCACGGGCTCCGAGGGTCAGCGCAGGTCTGATCGGTCTCTGCTGGAAGTGTGCACCCTGGGGCGGGCAGGCCTGGGACCCATCCTCGGCCCTCTGCGTGGGAAAGCCGTGGCCCCGGGCCCCGAGTTTGACTTCTTGTCTCCACGCTGGGGACCCTCTTTGTGTCATGCGTGTCTGAGGAGCGAGGGTCATGCGTGTGAAGGCAGCTGCCTCCTCCCCTTCCTACCACCCCGACCGTGGCACCCCCCCCAAGTCACTGCTCTGCCCCTGAGTCACCCCTTTCCCACCCCTCCACCATGGCACCCCGAGTCACCCCTCCCCGCCCCCCACGGTGGCACCCGAGCCACATGCATTCTCAGGGGCTCAGCCCAGGGACTGTGCTGACAGATTTTGAGGAACAAATGAATTTGATTTCTGGGTTCAGCTCCAGTTCAGGAGACTCATTTTAAACTCTATAGTCCCCGTCATTTCCTCTTATGGAAGAAGATCTAATCTGGGACCTCGTTCCACTAAAAATATTAGTTTAATGCTAAATATGAAAACAAATAAAACCAGACCCTGCTGGAAAAAGCCGTAATCCCAGACGGCCTGGGCACCGCCAGCAGCGCGCTGGTGCACTCGGCCCCACCGAGCGCCGTCCTGCCCGCCTCGCCGGCCCCCGGCCCCCGCTCTGAGCCGCGCTGGCTCGGCCTCCCCTCGGCCTCAGACTGGGGGTGTCCCAGGCACCGAGGCCTGTCTGTTGTGTCCCGGACTGTGGTGGGTTGAATAGTGGCCCCCCATAAATGTGACCTCATCTGGAAAAAGGGTCTTTGCAGCTATAATTAGTTAAGGATGCTGAGATGAAGAAGTCATTCTAGATTCTCCAGGTGGGCGCTAAAGGCCATCCCAGCGTCCTTAGATGAGAAAGGCCTTGGAGGGACACAGTGGAGGGGCCGTGTGACCCTGGAGGCAGAGACTGCAGTGATGCGGCCACAAGCCATGGCCACCTCAGGCCCCCGGGAGCTGTGAGAGGCAGGACGGACACCCCCCATGCCGCCGGGGTCTCTGGAGGAAGTCACATGGTACAAACACCTGGACTTCAGACCCCTGCTTCCAGAACTCGGAGAGAAGGGATTTCTGTGATTTTAATCATCCTGTCTGTGGTCATTGATTACAGCTGCCCCAGGACACTAGCAGAAGGACCAAGAAGAAGCTGTAATGGCCACAGGACTGAGGCTTTTTAAAAACTAAGCATGGATGTTTCAATGAGTGGACTGGTGTGTCCAGGCATCAGGATGGCTTCCCCTGGACGGGGTGGGGTCAGGGGACACAGCTATGGCCTGTAGCCGCCAACACTCCCGCAGGGACGCAGGAGAGTCAGGATCCTGGAGGTGGCCTGGGAGACACCCCAGCCCCTGCTGCAGAGGGGAGCGGAGCTCCCTCACCGTTACTAGAAGGGCTACTATTTCACACATGCGTCACCTTGTACCGCGTCCCCAGTCTGTGCTCACAGACCTCAGGGGAGCATGAAGCACTGTGGCCGTGGGACACGCGTCAGATGTGGGCCTGGGGCCCCCCCGTGCCTCTCCTCACCAGGTAACCTGTGAAGCCCCCGCCGTGAGGTGAGGGGACAAATGGATGGAGACTTCGCTGAGCAGGGGCCCTGGGCCCAGAACAGCCCACGTGCCGTATCACCCGCCTGTGAGAGGGGCTCTGTTGTCCCCCTTTTTCTAACGAGGGGCTGGGGCCCGTGGGGAGGCTCCAATGGGGTCCCGACGTGGGGCGGCGTCACAGGCCCCCTAGAACTGCTGTTGGAGTCTGGGGAGCCGCCCGCTGACCGCTGGGCAGCTCCCCGCTCCCCAGTTATCCTTTACAAGAGTTAGCAACAAGGACTTTGCCAGCTGACGTTCTTCCTGCGCTGCCAACTCGACCTTTGTCTGTAAAGCATCATCCTGCGGGAAAGCTGCCTGGCTCGCCCCAGCGGGCAGACGCGCGTCCGCTCCGCCGCGAACCATGGCAGGCTCGCTCTCAAGTCCGACGCGCCTGTCACGGGCCGCTCGGCCTGGAAATCTCATTACCTTGCGAAGGCCCCTGGTGGAACAGGAGGCTCTGTCCAGCAGCCTTCGTGGGCTGAGATCAGGACAGAGCCGTGCCGGGGGCAGGGAGAGGGCCAGGCGCAGCCCCACCTCTCATCGCAGCCGTCCCGGGCACGCTCAGCTGCTGCCCTGTTCCTGCACCCCCTGGGGTGACCCCTGGCCATCAGGAGCCCTGCGTCCTGGCCTCTGAGGACACTCTGTGCCATAATGACAGTGCAGCCCCCGGTAGCTGTGTGTTCTGTCTGGATGATGCCGCTGGCAGGCTGTTGGCCGGTCCCGCGTGGGGCTGGTGGCCCTGGATGCGAGCTCTGGGGGGAGGATGGCTCCTTAGCTGGGCTCTGGGTGGGCAGTGGGGGGGTGGGGGGGTGGAGAAAGAGCCTTTATTTCACGAAGCTGTGGAGGTTTCGACATGGGGGACGGTGCTCAGTGGGTCCACCACTCGAGTAAACCCACAGAATTTCAGGTGGACTCACGGTCGCTGGAGTTCAGGGTGGCAGTCAGGACCCGGGCACGAGGCTCCTGACTTCTGTGTCATGCCCGCGCTTTCCGGCTCAGCCCCACATGCTCTTCGACCCTGCGCAAACCCCGATTCAGCCCAGGCCGTGGGTGGGCTGGTCTGCACACCAAGGTCAGGCCTGGCCGCCGCCCGGCTGGAGGTGGAGGCCGGCGGAACACGACCGACCACACAGCTGTCGGAGGCTGGGCTCCCACCCCCGTGATGCACACACAGTCGTCACCGAGACTGTGGCCATTCCCTTGTACTGCCGGGCGCTCCTGACTTGGACCTGGGGGCTCCTGCTTCTCAGAAAGGGAGGGGCACGTCTCTGCAGGCAGGGGGGCTCAAGCGGAGCCTCGGCAGGAGGTGCCCGTGGGCCACCTTTCACCCTGTGCCCACGCTCGCAGCCGGCGTGGGCATCTCACCGGCCAGATGCTCAACGCCACGTGCCCAGGGAGTGAGGTTATTGGACAAACAGCCAGCGCATCCCCCCTGCGGGACAGAGTCCCGCCCCCACCCCCTCGGGTGTCAGAATGCCCCTGTTGTTCCCGCAGACTGGGACCGCCAAGGTGCTGCGGGCTGAGCCGTGCCCCCAAACTTCTGTGCTGGAGCCCTGACACTCAGTACCTCAGAGTGTGGCTCTGTCTGGGGACAGGCGATGAAGGTTAACTCGAGTCACGTTCATTTTAGGGTGGATTCTTCCTAGGTCCCGGCTTCCTTTAGGAGGGATTTGGGCACAGACACACACGGGGGACGGCCCCATGAAGACACAGGGAGGAGACAGCGCCTGCCCGCCAAGGAGCGCAGCCTCAGGAAGGACCAGCCCTGCCCATGCCTGGGATCATTTGTTCAGGTCGCCTGGGGTGCAGGGCAGCCTGGCCCCTGTGCCCCGACCCCCCTGGACTGGGTGATGGGGGGCACGCTTTGTCCTAGGCCTTTGAAGTGATAGGTTTTCGCTATTAACTGTTCAGGTATCCACTGGGATTAATAGACCCCCGGCCCCCTCCCCAGCGTGGAGGCAGCCCCACCTGGCTCTGTGGGCAGCAGTCCACATGGGCGGAGGGCACGGTGGAGTGGGGGCTCCTGGAGCCAGCAGGGTGGCCTGGGGGGTCACATGGGGAGAGAGGGCCTAGGTGAAGAGGTCTACATTGAAGTCCGGCTTGGCCACATGCTGCAGGTCCTCCTCTCTGAGCCTCCTGTCCCGCCTCAGAGGGAGGGAGGGCTGTTGCTCTGCTGAGTGAGGTGACAGGAACGGGGACAGAGGCCTGGAGGGAGAGGAGGATGGCTCAGCTTCGGGGTGCCGGGGACCGTTCCCCCAGTGCCCTGCAGGGGCCAGGCCTTCCTGGCCTGTCTGCTCACCCCGCCAGGCTCCGCAGGGACCGTCAGGTCGGCTTCCTTGTCCCCACTTCACAGATAGGAAAGCACAGGACTGGAGGTGAGGGCTCACCTGCCCACGGCCCCTGGCTGCCGCCGGTGGCATCTAGCAGAGCCGGCCTGCCCCAGGTCACCAGCGGCAGGTGCGAGATGCAGGCTTGGAGCATCCTCCCAGGGCAGCTGAAGGGGACTCCACCAAGGCGGCCCGCACCCGAGGGCAGGTGTGCGGACGGCTCCAGCTACTCACTCTGCTGGGCCCCGGCGCCCGTGAGCTCCTGGAGGGCAAGCAGACGCCTGGGCTCCTCCGCCTGCTTGGCGGGCTGTGCCCTCGCCTCCCGCGCTAGCGCAGCGCTTCCTGCGATGTCGGAACGCCTGGCAGCGTTGTCGGCCAGGCCCAGGGCTGCTGGGCGAGCGGGTGAGAGACGTGTCCCTCTGCTTCTCATTGGACTAGGACGAGGGTTGAAAGGGCTGGCGACCGGCACAGGTGACTGTCAGAGGGGCCCCCCGCGTCCCTGGGGAGAAGTTGGAACCCCGAATGTCGGCACTCTCTTCTTTAAAATTCTTCTTTATGTTACTGATTTTAGAGAGGAAGCAGAGGGGGAGGACTTGTTGATTTGTTGTTCCACTTCCTGATGCATCGTTGGCTGAGTGTTATATGTGCCCTGACCGGGGCCTGAACCCGCAGCCTTGGAGCACTGAGACAGCACTCCAGCCAAGTGAGCTACCCGGCCAGGGCCTGTCCTGGCTTCTGATACCCAGGCTGCTGACCTGGGCCAGAGCCCCCAGGACTTCAGGGGCAAAGTTGGCCTTCCCACCGGGTTGGGGGGTGCCCCCCAGGGGCCGGGCAGTGGTGCTGGGGGCTCAAGAGCCTCACGTGGGGTTTCCCGCTCATCAAGCACACAGGAGAGTGAGGACCAACATCTCTAGCTTAACCACCCCCGACACACACACTTCACACATACACATGCATGCAACTCCAACATGTGTTTTTCCTGATCACATATATGACTTATGCAAGTTGTAAAAAAATAAATAAGAAAACTAGAAAACAATCTTGGCTTTACTTAATGTATCTCAAACATCGCCCCTCCGTGTGCAGCCCGCCTCCTTCCTGGGCAGTATGTGATATCTAAGAGAACGGGGGCAGACGGACAGGGAGCCTACCTATCGGGTAGCACCAGCCACCTACCACCCAGCTCCAGAGGCTGCAGGTGGCCCCAGCAAGCCTATGCTCCGGAGCCCCTCCCCTCCGGTCCTGTTTCCAGAGTGATGGGAATTGAAGGGCATTCGAGGAATTTCACGCCCAGTCTGCAGACGTAACTGGAGACAGGGGCCCGACTCCGGCCATTTCAGCACCACTGTCTGGATTGTTGGTGCCCAGGGGAAGGGGTGGCTTCGGGTTTGCAAAGCCCTCTTTCTTTACCTCCATTCTCCCCGTTTTAAAGACCGGTGTCTTGGCGGTCCCAGAAGGGCTGGGATGGGGCCGCAGCACGCTCTGCGGGAGGCCCTTCGGCCCTGCCCAGGCAGCCTAGCCTGATGGTTGGGTTGGGGGTGGTGGGGTCCCACGTGCCGACAGCGGCCCGGCAGGACTCACCAGAGGGAGACCTCACCGGAGCGCAGAGAGGCGAGGGCAGAGGGGCAGCACCCAGTCGCCGTCCCCAGGGACCCCAATCCCTCACTCCCTCGCCTGCTGTCAGCTCCAAAGGGGCGTCTAGGGAGTCCCCCGAGTGAGCAGGGGAGAGTGGGGGGTAGGGCCCAACATCCCAGATTTGCAACATGCCGTCTCCTGCCGGGACCTCTTGGGTCTCCGGCCCTAACTTGACGTGGAAGCCCAGTCTGCACTCGCGGGAGGGCGAGGGCGGGTCCTCAGCCCCGGCTGCAGTCTTGGGCGCCCCGATCTGGCTGGACTGGAAGTTCAGCCTCCACCCAGGAGTTCAGACCTCCACGCAAAAGAAAAGTTAGGCGGGGCGAGTTGTAACTTTTTTTAAACGTGAAACGATCAAGTCCAGCCCCTCCACAAGGTCCAGGTGCAGGCACCTGGGGCAGGAAAAGTGGGAGCCCGAGGGGGCCCTCGGACCCGGCGACGGGCCCTGCCGCTGCGCGCGCTCGCTGCTGCGGGCTGGGGGCGCCGCGCCCGCCCATGTCCGCTCCGCCCGGGCCGGCCCCTTCCTCGCTGCCACTCGCCCGCTGTCCCCACCCCCTCGCCCGCGGCGCCCAGTGGGAGGCGGGGGCCGGCCTGGCCGAGCCCAGCGCCGAGCTCTGATTTGCTGCAGGCGCCGAGGATCGACAGCCTCTGCGCTGCCTTCCAGGAGAGAGGGAGGGAGGAACCGGGGAAAAAGTGTGCTGCGCCCCAGGCGAGGTCGGCACTCCGCGTCCCGGCGGCTCGCGCAGGACCTCACTCGAGCGGAGCCCCCAGCGAGAGCGGGTTGCGGGGCGGCGGCAGCCCGGGGAGACGAGCGGGGAGTTGGAGGGGTTGGAGGAGGTGAGGACAAGCGAACCGAACGGGGTCCCGGCCGCCCCGCGGGCCAAGGTTGAGCCCTCCCGCCCGTGGTCGAGCGCGCCCGCCGACCCGTGCCGCAAGGCCACCGCCACAAAGAGAACGGCCGGCGCCTGCTCCCCATGACTTCCTGAGGCCGCGACAGCCCGGCTGAGTCCGCTGCCTGGGCCGAGCCCCGCGCCCCCGAGCGTCCCCGTGCGCCCCGACCCGCGCCCGCCGGCATGGACGTCCACACCCGCTGGAAAGCGCGCAGCCCGCTCCGTCCAGGCGCCCTACTGCTGTCCCCGCCGCCGGCGCTGCTGCTGCTGCTGCTGCTGCTGTGGGCGCCGCCTCCGAGCCGCGCAGGTAAGGGTGGTCGGGCGCGGGGGTGCCGGCGGGACCGCAGGATGCGCGCGCGCGCGCGCGCGGGCCGGGTGCGGCTGTCACCCGGGCGCCGGCCGCTGCCCTCTCCCGCGCTTGCCCGGCGTTCCCCCCTTTGGATGTGGAATGCACGGCCGAGGCTCCGAATGCCATGAGCTGGGGGCCCCCGGAGAGGGGGACGCGCCAGCACAATGCCCCGCGCGCGCCAGACGCGCCGGCCGGGTGGGGCTGTCTCTGGAGCTGCGACCGGTTGCGTGTGGGAGCAGCCAGAGGGTTGTCCGAGAGGCCGGCAAACTTTTGTCCCGGAACTTTGTATTCTCTAACCCCCATCCCAGCTCTGGCCCGCACAGCTCTGCAGAACTTCCTTTCCTGCAAACCGGGAAGGGTCGCCCCCTAGAGTCACAGTCTATCAATTCTTGGGGTGGGGGGCGCTGTGGGGAGCCCAGGAGCCTGAGCCCCCAGCCCTGCACTTGCCCCCAAGCATCCTCTCCTTCTGCCTCTAGACCCAGCTGTCCCTCTGCTTCCCCAGGGAACTGGGCCTCTCCCTGTCCCGGGCACCTAAGCGCTCAGGGGTCCTGGGAGCCCTGGAGGGGGGTCGACCAGCCCAGCCCCTAATCCCACGCCGAAATCCCTGACTCGTTGGGAGGCAGTTTGACCCGGGTTTGCCCCCACTGCTCCCCTGGGATGGGTTCGTGGAGCAAAGCCAGGAGCTGGGCTTGGAATCCGGACTGTGAGTGGTTTAGATACTGTGCAGACCTGGGCTCGTGGGCTCTTTCTGCCGGAGGTCTGCCCTTAGCAGGAGCCTTCTCCCCGGGAATGGCACTGACCGAATGCCTGCTGAGCTCCTGGCAGCGCGGACCCCGCTTCCTGATGGGACACTGGCTGTCTACGCGTCTCCTTTGGTGGCCACCTGTGGGCTGGGTCTGCACACTCCCTCCAACGTCGGAGGCTCCCAAGGCCCCAGAAAGTCCCCCAAGTCTCTATTGACAGGTGGGGGGGCCGAGGCTAAGAGATGCTGGGGAAAGTGCAGGCAGATGGACGGGGCAGTGGGCGCAGGGCCAGCCAGCTCGCCCCTGAGAAGGGGTCACCTCACGGTCCCCCCTGCTCCCCCCCGTCGTAATTTGAAGATATGTGGGGAAAACGAGTTTCCATGTTTCACTTGCTAGTGAAGGTTTTCTTCCCCTTTCTCCTGGCACGGAGTACTCGTTGGGCCGAGAGGGGTGAGCAGGACCCAGGGGACCCAGCCCATCGGCCCTGGGACCTGGGGTCTTACCCTGGGCCGCCACCACCGTGCCTGTAAGCCTGGGCTAGTTGGCTGTGTTTCTCCTGGGTCTCCAGGAAGGTGGGGGATGTGGTCAGGGGACCCCATGGTCACCCAGGGACTTAGCCTTGTCCCAGCTCCTCTGATAGGCTTTCTCCCAGGAACTCTTCAGGGGAGTCACCACCCCAAAAAGCTGGGGTTGGGCACTGCCTGGATTTGGGGTTGGCTGTTGGCTCCCTATCTCTGCCCCCTGCCCACCTCCTCTGCTTCCGTGTCCATCCCCCTTCCTCACGGAGGGGTGGCCGGGGCGGCTGACGCCCCGAGGCGGACCCTGGCTGTGGAGCTGGGCGTTTTGTCAAAAATGACATTAGACGCATGTGAAGAAGCCACTTCCCTGGTGGCTTCCACAGACCTCCCTCTGCCGCCCAGGGTGGGACCGTTTGGGAGCCATTGTCAGTGCGTGGCCAGAGAGGGCGGCTGTCCCCCTGAGATGTGGGGAGGCGGGCCGGGTCATCAGCAGCGCCTTTTCTTCTCTCCATTTTGGGGTGTGCCAGATGCTTCCTGAGCGTTCCCTGAACACGGTTCTTTTTCCTACCTTCTTCTTGGCCCAGCGTGTGTAGGAATGAAAAGTAAGCTTGCATTTGGGGCCGTTTAACATTGTAACGGGCAAAAGGAGAGTATGTGAAATGAAACATGACCCCAATATTTGGAAATTGAGGTCATCTCCTCCACATGTCATTGGTTGGCCCCAGTCACGTGATCGCTTTTTGCAATAATTGGGGGGGAAGAATCGTCCAAGTTTGGTGGGACTTGACCGAGACCAAATGGTTAACTTTTCTCTGACTCAGTCAAGTTGGCTGGACAGACACCCTTTCCATCCTCCCCCTTCTCCTCCCCATAAAAGAACAGTCGGTGGGAGGAGCGGGGAAGCCTGGCCCAGTGTGAAGCCCTTTCCCTCATCAGCTCCGGATCTCGGTGGCTGGAGGGCCTGCAGCTGTGGCCACTGCCCAGCAGCGGTGACCACCCGGCAGCGGCCCCGGCAGGCGTTTCTCCCCCTGGCCAGAGGCGCGGTTTCTTCTCTGATGTTGCTGCTTCGGGGCTGTTCCTGGGGTGCTGGCCAGAGCCTGCCCACTACCCCGCCCTTCGGATATTTCTGGATTCTCACCGCGGCCATGCCCTTCGCAGGACACAGCTGGTGGCTGCCCCGCCCCTGCCGTCTGCCCTTGTCTCCCGTTGTCCCTGCCTCCTCCCCAGGTCACAGACCTTTCTGGGTGGGGCAGAGACAGGTGGGGAACATATGCACACCGCTGTCACCCCCACTTTCAACAGCGACAGTGTGACAGACCGGCTTCGAGCCCCCAGGCCCAGGATGAGTCACCAGACCCCTGGGGCGCTGTTACTGAGACCACCCTGGGGTCCTGGGTTGGCCTAGAAGGACAGGGCAGGGTCCCTGCCCTCTGTAAGACCATCACACATGGGAACAATTGTAAGGAGCCCACTGGCCCTCGCCTGGCTGCGCTCAGCCCTTGCCCACAGCGTCTCATGGGATCCTCAGGCAGCCTGCGGTCAGGGAGGGGCTGCCTGGTGCTCGGAGAGGCCTGGGAAGCAGGGAGCAGGGACCCCCGATTCTGGGTCTGTCTGACCGCTGTGCCTGGGCCCTGAG
The DNA here is from genome assembly GCF_987537825.1 of Furipterus horrens. NCBI lineage: Eukaryota > Metazoa > Chordata > Mammalia > Chiroptera > Furipteridae > Furipterus > Furipterus horrens. Next base: position 203,502,420 of record NW_028327174.1, on the reverse strand, counting down.
TGACCTTCTCCCTCCTCCTTGCCCTGCACGGCCAGGCCTCAGTGCCTGTGACTTGTTGGGGTTTTACCTTCTCATTGCACCCCTCTGTAGCATCAGCAGGCCCCTGGGAGAGGCCCAGTGGGGGCCCTGAGCTGCAACCCAGCCTTGGGGCCCAGCCCAAGTATGGCCCTGGGGTAAGTGAGGTATTCCGTCTGGCCAGCAGAGGGTTTCAGTTCCTCCTTCCCTTCTTCCTTTCTTCCTTCCTTCCTTGCTGCCCCCTCTCCCTCCTTCCCCTCCCTCTTCCCCTCCTCCTTTCTTTTTTATGGGACTGCCTTCCAGGAGACCAGCTGCTTGCAGTCCCCATTCCTTGTCTTTAACCAGGCCCTTTTCCCACCTGCACGACCTGCTGGCCCCTGAAGGCTTTTGGCTCTGCACCCTGGCCTAGGGGTTTCGCAAAGATCCTGGTGGACGTGGCAGGCCCCCACTCCAGGACCTTGTTATCAGATGGGAGGCACGCACATGGACGTGGCTCATCTCCCTGTTCATTTTCATGCCTAGGGTCATTTAAAGCAGTCTGGGAGGGTGGACTCCATTGGGGAGATCTGGGGAGGCTTCCTGGAGGTGGTGACACTAAAATTGGCTGTGCCCTTTCTCATCTTCCACTTCCTTTTATCTCAGAAACGCACCAAAGCGTCTGCCTAGCAGGTGCCCTCATCCTCCTCTGGGTTGAGTCTGGTCCTCGCTCCTGCCGGGCAGCACGTGCAGGCTCGGCCCCTGGGCTCTCCTGGGCTGGGCTGCTTCCCTGGGCAGGAAAGCCCCTCGTTTGCGCAGAAAGCCCCCTCGTTCGCTCGGTTGGCAGGGCGCCCCCAGCACCGTGCTTGGCCCACTTGTCCTGGGAGTGCTGTGCGAGCAGAAGTGGCTGTTGTGAGAAAGAGGGAGGGCTGGGGGGTCCCTGACAGATGCTGGCAGCCCTGGCTGGGAGAGTGAGGTGTGCTGTGTGACAGGCAGTTGGGTGTGGGAGGGGACGGTCCTTGGCAAGCAGATATCAACCCCCCGGGCAGTGTGGGCCTTTGCAAAGTCAGTGTGAAGGGCTTCCCTTCCTCTGAGAGGCGCTGCCTGGGGGTGGCTGGGCTGCAGCCATTCAGCACCCTCGGCCTTGCCCTCTGGGAAACGGAGAGGATCCCGCGATTCCCTCCGAGGAGCAGTTGTGAAGACTGAGGTGACACCTGCAAAGAGTGTCGTGAGCGCCTGACCACTGGCCTCTTTGCAAAAGGGGAATGCACCGCATTGCCACAACCTCCTTCCATACAAGTGTTCCGGGGGACCGCAGCTGGGGAGCGGGCATCCTGGAGGCTCGGGTCGCCGGCGAGACCCGAGGGCTCCGCCGTCCACCAGCCGCGTGGGTCTGGCCGCCCCCTCGCCTGCCTGGCGGGCCGCTGCCTCTGGGGTCCTGTGCAACACCCATGGAAAGGTTTTACACGCCCATTCTAGGTTGTACACGTGAACGCTTGTGAGAATGCGCATGTGCGGATGTGCGGGTTTGGAGGTACACGCGTGTACGAGCGTGTCTGTGCACACCCAGGCACATGCAGGCATGAGCTCCTGCAGGCAGGGCCTGCTGTTTGGGAGCCCGAGGTAAGGCGACTTTTCTCCTCTTACCGTGCCCCACCCTGCCCGCAGGGCGACGGGGACGTGACACGTGGCCACGGAGCCTGCGGGCCACCACGGGGCTGTGGGTCCCACCCCGCCGGGCCAGCCGGGCCAGCTGGATCCGATAATTTGTCTTTTTTTACTCATAGGAAGGCGATGTTATATTATGGCTTCTGCCTTCCCTTCTATTTATACTCTCCGTGTAATCCTCTTCCCTGGTGGCAGCCCTCTGCCACGTGTTAATCTGAGGATTTCTGGCCCAGCTGGGGATCCAGGGATCTGGAGACAGGACCGGATTTGACCCTTCTCATGGGCAGAGCTGCTGCCACCATGGGACGTGGCATGAAGACCAGGGTACGGGGCGATGGTCAAGGGCAGGTGGCCAGGGCCCAGGTCCTGGCCCCACTCCTACTGGCTGTGCATTCAGCCCCCTGGGCCTCAGTTTCTCTGGCAGGTCCCCAATGTCAGTAATGACCCCACATTCGGAGTGAATGTGACCACTCTTTGGTGACTCAGACCTCAGAAATGGCACCGCAGTCTGACCTATTTCTTTCCAGATTTCATTATACAGATATCCAGCCCACTGTAAGAAAGGAGTGACGATTATAACTTCCGAAGGATTTTTGAGGGTTCAGTACACAACATGTATGAAACGCAGAGTGAACCCCATTGTCAGTTATGTCCTTCCTGGGCCCCAAGGCAACACAAGGCATGGGACCTGGGGACAGGCACCGAGCTCCCGGCTGTGCTTGCTGGCTGGGCCTGGAAGTCGCTCGCTGTCTAATGAACAGTCACACCAGTGCCTCCCTCACAGGGTAAGCGTGACAAGAGGAGACACAGGCAGTGTCCCTTGGTGCGACTGTTGGAGCCCTCACTGTGACGTCTATGGTTCTGAGCTTGGGCATGGGACACATCCTTGGGCAATTGTGGGCACACCACGCTGCCCGTGCCCCTCCCTGTCCTCAGCCCACCCCCACTTCATAAGGAGGAATTCATGGGAGTGGACCTGCCCACATTCCACCTCCCGGACGTGACCGGAGTGATGGCTGATGCATCAGAGGGGGGCACCGGCGGGGGCGTGGCTGTTTCTGAGCCAGCCCAGCCCCAGGTGTCTGGAGAGAAGTTTGTAGAATGGATGGGTGGATGGATGGGTGGGTGTGGGTGCGTGGCGTCTGTGATGGGGCCACTTGGTGTCACATATGTCACATAGTCTGAGCCGTCCTCTCATCAGCTACAACTCGCCCGCAAGTTCTTCTGGCAGGTTCCCAACATCAGTAATGACCCCACACTCGGAGTGAGTGTGGCCACTCTTTGGTGACTCAGACCTCAGAAATGGCACCGCAGCCTGGCCCATTTCTTTCCAGATTTCCTTATACAGATGCCCAGCCCACGTCCCGCGATGTCTCTGTGCAGGAAATGGGGGTTCCCCTGTTTTGTTTTCTAGATATGTGTTATTTGGGGGAAGTTCGTTCTTTTGTTCTGTTTTTCCTGCCAACCCCTTGGCCATTGGGTTCTAATAACAGCTCTATTTTTAAAAAAAGGAAATACCACAAAATGACATCAAACTGTGTGTACATCACAGTATGACCGAGATGTAAAGACTCTGGCCCTTGCATTGAAAAACTAGTGACGTCACAATAAAGAAGAGTCTTAACCGCAACGGAAGGTGGGCGTGATGGTCTCCCCTTCTGCTGGTGGCCAGGGTGGGAGGGGCGCTGGGCCTGGGGTGGTGAGCTTTGCTTCTAGGAGTTTCTTTCCTGTAGAAGGTTCCAGAGGGAATACAAGAGAGGCTGGCTTTTGTGTAGAGAACCCAGGAGTGACAGTGGCTGGGCTCGAAATGTCTGTGGACTTCTAACTCCAGTCAAGTGTGTGCTGAGCGTAGCAAGTGTACAGGTGGGGGCCATCGGTGAGCTTCCCGCCGCACAGGAGCTTCTGGAGCAGTGGGGGTGTCAGACCCCCGAATAGGCGATGGTCTCCAGTCAAGGGCAAAGCGGGGGAAGAGAAACATTTACCAGCAGGTTGGGCATGGCACTGGCCAATCCGAGGGAGCCCCATAGTGAGCCCCTGGGCCACCATTCACAGGGAGGCACCTGCCAGCGCAAAGGGGTGCTGGCCAATCAGAGGGAGGCAACAGCCAGCACCAAATACGTTGCTGGCCAATCAGATGGAGGCAGCTGCTAGCATCAATGGGGCGCTGGCCAATTGAGATGAGCTTACTGTGCCAGGGCCTGTGGCTTTTGGGGTCCCCTGGGGTGAGTTTGAAGGGAGGCGTTTCTTGGCACTTTGCCGTGTGTACTTACTCCGGCTCCTGTGCGTATTTCGCTGACCCGCTCTGGGGTGTTACCTGTGGAGTGCTCACGGTCCTCCCACCAGCCCAGGACCAGGTGGGTGGGTCCCATCCTGCAGGTACGCAGGTGGAAGCCCTTCGGGCCCAGCTGGCGGGAAGGAACGGCCGTCGGCCCCTCCCAGTGGGAAGCACGCCGTGTTCGGTGTAGGTCACCCCCTTCACGCGCACACTGATGCCAGCTGCCGGCTCAGAGCCGGGGGCGGGGCTTCCACAGCAGCCCCCCCTTTTGTTTGCTGTGGGAGGCTCCCCAGGGCAGCCGGGGCCGCGGCCGGAGCTGGCCTCTTCTCCCTGGTTCTGTCTAGGAAACGTGTAGGCCTTCCTCTCCTGGGGGACAGTGGCACACCGTGGCCCTGGCCCGCGTGGGCCAGTGAGTGACGTGGGGAGAGCTGGCTGGTCCGGAGCCCTGCTCGGGGGGCTCGGTGAGACGGGCGGGCGCAGGAAGGAAGCCGCCTCCCGAGATCAGTCTGATTGGGGGCTGGAGCAGCGTTTGGGGAGATGGTCTCTCCCGTCCTCATGGCCCTTCTGGAGGGTGAAGGTGCCGTGGTCCGCGTTTACTTTAGTTTTCTTCTTGTGCTCCCTCCGTTTCTGTCTCCTTTGGGAAGAAGCTGAGATGGCCGGGGCCTCCAGTTTCCTTTCCTGTGCTGCTTCTGGGTTCTCCTCCTGTGCAGAGAAGGGCAGAGGAACCCTGCATCTCCTGACACCTTTAGAAGGCGTTCCCCGCGAGGAGGCGGGATGCAATGCAGGAAACGGGAATCCTAAATGTAACGAGCTCCGGGGAGTTATTATTGTCACTAGGTTCATAGTTTGCATCATGGCCATTTGACACAGAAAGGACCGTTAGGGCCATGGCTGGGTATCAGCCGTACTCCGGGCGCTCAGGGTGGTCGTGCCCGCATCCAGAAAGGGCGGGTGCGCAGGGGGTGTGGGCGGAGCCGTGGGCGGGGCGGTGACTGAGGGCGGAGCGGAGACTGCGGGTGGGCGGGTCTGTGGGCGGGGCGGTGACTGAGGGCGGAGCGCAGACTGCGGGTGGGCGGAGCGGTGAACGGAGTGGGCGGGGCTGTTGGCGGGGGGCGGGGCGGCGAGCAGGGTGGTGGGCGGAGCAACGACTGTGGGTGGGGCTGTGGGCGGGGCCGTGGGCCAGCCCTGCTGAGTGACGCTGCTGTGCCCATGGGAGGACCCGGAGACCAAAGAGAGGGGAGGCCAGGTGCGAGGCAAGCCGGTGTCCTCCCAGGACCGTCTTCCCTCGCGTGAAACTGGTAGACTGCAGGTTTCAGCATAAATGTTGAGAGGTGAGAGGGCACCTGCAAGGCGGGAAGAGGGGGAGCCCCCGCTGCAAGAAGCGGTGCTGCCCTGGTTTTCCTCTCCTGCCCGTGGGCCGAGGTCTCTCTTCTCCAAAGAGAAGGGAGACTCGGTTCTTGTGCGAGGGGCCCGGGAGGTGGGGAAAGCGAGCTTCAGGACGAGGCCGTCACTGCGGCAGAACAAGCCAGGCCTGACTCCGACCCCCCTTCCCATCAGCTTGTCCTCACACGCCCTGCAGCGCCCTGGGCCCCAGGGCCCCTCCTAGTGGACGGGCTCCCACCTCCCCTTCCCGGGGCAGGGCCTGGCCGATTACAAACAGCTGCCTGGCCGGGGAGCAGGCTTTACAAACATCGGGCAGGCTGTTTTCCGAGGGCTGGAAGGCACGTGGGGGCTTCTTCTGTAGCCTGGAGAGCTGGGAGAAGTGGGGACAGGAGTCCACTTGACTGTCCTGCAGGCTCTTGGGCCCACTCACCACTGTGTGATCGGGTGGAGATCACCTGAGGGATGATCAGGCTCTGGGCCTGGGGGTCCCAGCACACGCTGCTGAGTATAACGCGTGAAATGTGAATTGGGGTAGAAAGCCCATGACTCACGAGCGGCACCATTGGCTTGAAGGTAAAGAGTAAGATTCTCTAGGGCTCTTCCTTTTTTTCACATTACCCTTAGCGCTTTCATTTCACATCCAGTTTTATCCTGACTGCATCTTCCCAGGCAAGGGGCGTCACTCCCTGCTGTAGGCAGGAAGACCGAGGCCCGCAGAAGCCCCCAGCTCGTGCGTAGCAGGGCTGGAGCCTCTGAGTCACAGAAACGTGGTTTGTCTAGCCTCTTGGGAGCAGGTATGAGGCTCTGAGTCTGGGTGAGGTGGGGTCTTGGCCCCATCGGAGGCACGGTCACCTTTTCCTTGTTCTCTAGGGTCTTCATCCTGGCAGCAGGGGGCTGAGAGAGGAGGGGGGAGGTGAGACCTGGGGACCTCCCCGGGTGACCTCCCTGCCCACATTCGTCTCCTTGGGCCCCTTGGTGGTGTGTGCCGGGGCCTGGTCTTATGAGGAAGCAGTGTTTTCGGTCCCTGCCACTCGGGACCCACTTTGCAAAGTCCTCCTCACGTGTCTTAGCTGATGTCTGTGGGGTTAGATCTTGAGCCCTGCACGCAGCTGGGAGCAGACTGTGTGTCTAAGGGGTGAGCCGCTGTGGTCTGAGTCATTTTTTCCATTTTAGTGGGAAGGAACGAGTGATAGCAGAGGGTTAGAGCCAGGTAGGTCTTTCCTGTTTAATACCAGTTCACACACGATGAAAGCGATGCATGCACGTGGGTGCCAGCAAGCCGCGTGTGGGAGATAGGGTGTGGAATGCGTCGGGGAGCCCCGCTCGGAGGGCAGGGTGGGGTTGAGCCGTCTCAGGTGCTCCCAGAGCTAAGGCTAAGGTGGTTAAGAGGGAAGCCGGACCAAGACGTGATCCACATCTTTAACCATCAGCATTTCAGAAAAGAAAAATGCCCCCCCCCCCCCGAGAAACAGTACCCCGAGGCCTGATTTTGGAGTCTGCCATTTATCTTAGGAGCAAAATGCCTGTGATGTGTCCGCAGAGCCAGGCAGAGCCCGCAGGCTTGCCCAGGAGTGGCTCAGAGGAGCCTCAGAAAGGACCGGGAATGCTGGAGACCCCTCAGGAATCTCGCTACTCTGGTAGCTTGCACTGCATGGCCCAGATGGATTCTGTTGGGAAAGCTTAGGGAATTTCAGTTTACTCAGTATTTCAAATCAAGGGAATGGGGCTTCTTCTGCATATATGGCCCTAGACGTTGTTGCTCACGTCACTAGGCTGAATGCCCAGCCAACAGTGGGGAATTCTGCTCACTGTAATGACAGGGATGCCTCCAATTTCAAGACCAGAGATGGGAGTGGTTCCCCTAGAGGCCAGGAGTGGTATTGCATCCCAGCTCTACTGGACATTGTGAAAGCCTGGGTGTGACCTCAAAAACTTCACCTTTCTTCTGTGCCTCAGTTTCTTCGTGTCAGTTGGAGCTAATAACGTCCACCTCATAGGTTTGTGGTGGGAATTTCTTTTTATTAAAAAAATTATATATTTTATTGATTATGCTGTTACAGTTGTCCCAAAGTTTCCCATTTGCCCCCCTCCATCCAGCACCCCCCACTCCCTCAGGCCATCCCCACCCCTTTGTTCATGTCAGTGGGTCACATGTGTGAGTTCTTTGGCTGCTCCATTTCCTATACTGTTCTTTATAGCCCATGGCTATTCTGTAACTGCCTATTGGTACTTTTTTTTAAAGTATATTTTATTGATTATGTTGTTACAGTAGTTCCAGTTTTTTTTCCTTTTTGCTCCCCTCTGCCCAGTACCCCCTTTCCCCCCAGCAATCCCACCCCCCCTTAGTTCATGTCCATGGGCCGTGCATGTAAGTTCTTTGGCTTCACCCTTTCCTATGTTATTCTTAACTTCCCCCTGTCTGTTTTGTACCAACCGATTATGCTTCTTAGTCCCTGCACCATTTCCCCATTTCTCCCCCTCCCCCCTCCCAGCTGATAACCCTCCAAATGATCCCCACACCTATGATTCTGTTCCTATTCTGGTTTGCTTCGTTGGATTTTGTTTTTATTTTTTAGATTCAGTCGTCGTTAGTTGTGAGTTTGTTGTCATTTTAATGTTCATAATTTTGATCTTCTTTTTCTTAAATAAGTCCCTTTGACATTTCATACAATAATGGCTTGGCGATGATGAACTCCTTCAGCTTTACCTTGTCTGGGAAGCACTTCATCTGCCCTTCCATTCCAAATGATAGCCTTGCTGGATAGAGTAATCCTGGTTGCAGGTCCTTGCTTTTCATCACATTGAATACTTCTTGCCAGTCCCTTCTTGCCTGCAAAGTTTCTTTTGAGAAATCAGCTCATAGTCTTATAGGCACCCCTTTTTGGGCAACTCTCTGCTTCTCTTTTGCTGCTTTTAAGATTCTCTCTTTATCTTTCACCTTTGGCATTTTAATTATAATGTGTCTTGGTGTGGTCCTCCTTGGGTCTAGCTTGTTTGGGACTCTGTGCTTCCTGGAGTTGTATGTCTATTTCCTTCACAAAATTTGGGAAGTTTTCCTCCATTATTTTCTCACATAAGCTTTCTATTTCTTGCTCTTCCTCTTCTCCTTCTGGCACCCCTATGATTCAGATATTGGCACATTTAAAGTTGTCCCAGAGATTCCTAAGCCTCTCCTTATTTTTTTTCAATTCTTGTTTCCTCATTCTGTACTGGTTGACTGTTTTTTTCTTCCTTTTGTTCCAAATCATTGATGTGAACCCCGGTTTCCTTCCCTTCACGATTGGTTTTGGGTGGATTTTCCTTCGTTTCACTTAACATAGCCTTTACTCCTTCCCTTATGCGTTTGCCATACTCAAGCATATCTGTCAAGCCTGTGAGCATCTTTATCACCAATGTTTTGAACTCTGTATCTGTTAGGTTGGCTATCTCCTCGTCTGTGAGGTTGGCTATCTCCTCGTCCCTTAATTCTCCCACTGGAACCTTGGTCCGTTCCCCCTTTTGGGCCTTACTTCTCTGTCTCCTCATCTTGACAGGCTTCTGTGTTTCTTTGCCTCTGTGTCTTAGGTAGAGCTGTCGTACCTGTTACGTTGTAAGGGGCGGAGTCTTAGGGATTTGTCAGTACAGGGTGACCCGTTTCACCAGTTGTGGCGCTGTGTGTGCAGGAGGGTCTGAGAGGGAACAATGCCGCCTGCCCAGCACTCTCCCGTTTTCCAGGCACCTCTCCCACTTCCGTATGGGACTGGTGCCCCTCTAGCTGCTTTCCTCGCTGTCGTTCCCAGAGTGGGTGGGTCTGTGGACGTTCTAGAACCGTGGGGGCCCTTTAAACAAGCGGACTCTGCTGAGAGACCGGCAGTTTCTGCCTCTGCCCCAGCCCCCACTGGTTTGCGCAGTCAGAGGCAATGAGGCTTGATTATCCCCGGTGCTGGGACTGTGAGCTGGGATGTCTGGTGAGGAGCTGGGAAAACTTCCCAGGTATTTCTCTCAACTTTTTAAAACATGTGACTTCGCTTTCCACTGGCCCGCTGCTGCCACCGCTGCTGCCACCAGCACACCGTGTCCTCTCCACCCCAGCTCCACCCCTCCTACCTGTCTGAATGAGTATTTCTTCTTTATGTCCTTGTTTGCTGGACTTCCTTGCAGCTTGATTTTCTGGAACTTCTGGTTGTCTCTAGTTTTGAGGTGATTGTGTCCCTTCTTAGTTGCGGAGGGAGACGCGGCATGTCTGTCGAGGCCTCCATTGTGGCCGGGAGTCTGTGGGGAATTTAAGGGGCAGAGTGGAGACCTCTACAATGACAGGGTCTGCCTGGATTTCCTTTGACTCTCACAGTGCCTGCTGCATAGGAGAGGCTCGATGAATACCTGTGCAGTCGAGCTGAAGGTGCTTTTTAAACTCTGAGGTGTCAGCCGACCCGATTTGAGCTGGCCCCCCATGCAGGGTGGGCTGTTGTGAGGAGGCCGGGCCATTCTGGGCAGGGAGGAGGTGCCTCCCTGTCTGGCCGAGGTGGGTAGTCCAGACTTGGTGTCCCTGGAGAGGCCAGGGGAGACAGGCAGCTGCGGATGTGCCCAGGGCCACGCTGGCATTTGGTCAGGGGGCTCGGTCCAGGGAGCGTGGCCAGCAGTGTTGGGTGGACTGGAGTCTGGGCTCAGGGCGCCAGTTGTCCCACACAGACGCTGATCGGGCCCGACGCTGTGCCACGCACCGGTCGTCACATAGCAGCCCGGACCACCCGGCCGTCTCAGGAGACCCCCGTTTGTGGCAGGGTGTGTGCGTGTGCGTGTGAGAGACGTGTGTGAGGCCCCATCTGCTCTGGTGTCTGCAGCTCCCTGGCCCACCGCTGGCTGAGGCACGGAGGCCCCCTGTGCGCTGGCTGCTTTAGACTCGCGACTTCCTACCCTATCCAGCGACACCGTGCAGTCGCGGACGGTTTGTCCATGTAACTCAGCTAACAAGGCAGTGGGCCTGAGAGTCGAACGTGTCTCCCTGTGGCCCTCACGTCATCCCCTCTGCAGCATCCCGGGCCACCTCCGCCTGCCACCCCTCGGCCCCTTTGGTCTTCCAGATAATTTTCCCAGCTGTCACCCTGCTCCTTGGCCGTAATGTCTCCAGATGACTCTTTCCAGGCCCTTTGCCTCAGGCTCCTTTAATCCCAGGATTCATCATCTTACCCTGTAGATAACTTCCAGAAACTCTTCCAGCCATGTTTTGGAATTCCTTGAATACCGTCGGCTCCGCCTGCTCTTCTTCAGATCCTGTCTTCGCTTTGAGCTCTTACCTGGAACTGCTTGGTTCTCCAGAACTCCCAGGGGGCGACGGGTTCCTCCGGGCTGCTGCCCCCACCCCCCCACGGCATGCCGCTGCCAGGGTCCCCGGCGTTGCTGCCCGGAGCTGGCCTCCTGGCGTGGCTGCTTTGCAGGGTCTGGCCGACTCCTTTGCCTCTGAGTCTCCATGATCTAGCCTTCCCGATGCTGAATTTAAGCCCCAGCAAAAGCACTGGGCTCCAGGCATGTGCCTTTTTCCATAAACCTGATGCCTGGTCAGTATCTTGGCCAAAAACAAGAGAAAAAAAAACGGTCCTCTGAATTGGGGTAGTCTGGTCTCTTTCCAGTCACTTACTGAAATACTTCCTGATCTGGTTTCTGCGGCAGCGACGCAGCCAGCGACGGCGGCGCCCGCGACAGCGGTGTCTGCGATGGGCCCCAGCAGCTGCTGTTCTGCGCGCCCCCGCCCTCCGGCGATGGTGGGCTTAAGGCCCGGCACATTTTTCTCGGACAACTCACTGCTTTCTGCCTGTCTTGCTGTCCAGATCCTTCCTCTGCAGTCTGTCTTCCCAGCGCCCTGGGAGGCTCCGGGCTGGTGCTTCCAGGCCCGTCGGTGCCAGCTGGACGGGCGCAGCTCTCGGAAGCCTTCCGACTCCCGCTGGCCAGGTGCGCCGCGCCTGCTGCCCGGGGCCTGTGCATCCTGCCCGACGGGGACATTCACGCTCCTTGGGCGCCGGGGCAGGAGTCGGGGCTGACGTGGGATGCAGCCCTGCTGGAAGAGCTCATGGGATCCTATGCTGTGGCGACCCCTTGGCCCCCAGCGCCCCTCTGCCTTGTTCCCGGACCCGCGGGCAAAGGAAGCGGAGCTGGGGAGCTGCCAGCTGGGTGGGAAGGAGCTACTCCTGGGAACCGCTCTGGCTGGGAAACGGAGCCCTGGATCTGTCACGAGTCATGTCTTCTCTGGGCCGCAAGTTTTGCACCCAAATCTGTGACTCTGAACTCTGGAGCTGTGGGTGACCCAAACCTCATACCTGTACGCGTGCACCTGCTGCGGGCCCTGCCTGCCGCCCTGGGAGGCTCCTGGCTGGGAATGTACTGGAAATAACTGCTTCCCGGTTATTCCCGCAGGCACTCTGGTGGGCTGCTGCCGCCTGGTTGAAGGCACCGGGCATGGCTTTGCCGAGGGGGTGGTTGAAGAGACGGCCTTCCTGAAATGACAGGTTTGACTGGGAGAGATTCTGTGTGGTGATGGTGACCCTGGGGCCCAACACCTGGGGACTGGCAATGGGTGTGGCCTTGTGACCTCTGACCCTGTAAGCCCCACCCTGGCTTGGCAGTCACTCTGAGGGCAGCATCTCCAGGGCAGGGCATCGTTGTTCTGACGCTGTCCAGGTCATCCTGGGTGCTGGCTCCGGCTTGGCTGTCTAGAGGCAGGCCCCCTCGGTCACCAGGCTGGTCTCTTCCCACAGTTCCAAGTCACAGGGGTCCTCTCCCCTCCCTCACTGGCTGATTCCCTGCTCACAGCACCCCCCTTTCTGGAAATCCAGCCTAGAACTGAGGCTTGGAGAGTCCTTTGCCTGGAAGACCTCAGATGTTGACAGTCAGTGGTGGTGTGGAGGCGGGGCAGGGCCTTTGTGGGGTCTAGGGACAATGGAGATTTCTCTGTCCCAGAAAAGAGACTGAAGCCCCCACTTGTTCCCTAGGGCCTTTGGCGTCTTGGGTCCACGAGGTCCCTGCTGGAATGTGAGCTTCCCCGAGACTTCAGCTGCTGTTACTCTGCTCTGTGCTGGTCTCTGCTGTTGGGACGCAGAGCTGGGAGGGTCTGGGGAAGCCTGAGATCTCTTCTTCGCAGGTGGTGGTGCAGGTTAATCACGGCAGTTCCTGGAAACTGAAGGATGGACGGGCCCCCTGCCCTGGAGTCCCCCGTCCTGGTGGGATCACACAGTTACACATGTGTGGGGTCAGGCCGTGTGGCTGAGCCGTGTGCAGTCACCATTTTGTGGGTCAGACGTGGTCCCCTGATGCTGGGGGGTCCCGGCCGTCTTCCCCGGAGCTAGTGCCCTCTGAGCTGAAGTCCGCGAGGCGAACAGGGGTTCGCCAGGAGTGGAGTTCGGGGGAACAGGAGGGCCCAAGTACAGGGCACTGACTGAATGTGCCTTGATGCTGTGTGATCTTGCTCTTTGAACGCGGGGTTTAGCTTCACTAGATCAGAGTAGGAGTGGGCTGTCAGGAGTGCGGGAATGGCAACAGATGAGGCCTTGGGCGCGTTTAATTTGGTTTAAACCGGCAAACATGTATCGCTCTCTGTGTCCACCCATCCATCCATCGTCCACCCACTCATCCATCCATCCATCCTCCCATCATCAATCTTCCCACTCACCCTTCCATCACCCATCCACTCACCCATCCATCCACTCATTCATCCCCCACCCACCCACTCATCTGTCCTTCCTTCCTTCCTTCCTTCCTTCCTTCCTTCCTTCCTTCCTTCCTTCCTTTCCATTTTGGCCTCAGGGTGGCGTGTGTCCAGATTCCATTCTTGACAGCAGAGCTCCCCGAGGGCAAGGAGTGGCCGGTTCACTGCGGCTTCTGCTGGGCTGGCCACGGTGGCGGGCTGCGCTCGCGTCCCCAGCTGTGTCTGTGGGCTTGCACCACGGGTCACGCGTGTGTGTGTGTGTGCGCGCGCGTGCGTGTGTGCAGGGTAAGTCTAGTGACAGCAGGCAGTACAGTCAGGATCACAAGGAGGTGCTGACGGAGGAGGGGGGAGGCCCATGGCTCTGGCCCGGCTGGGGATGTGGGAGGGAAAGTGGGGCTCCCAGCAGAGCTTGGACCTGGAGTGGGGAGAAGAAAGGGAAACTCCCTAATTGGCAGTAAAATCTGAGATACACTCATTGGGGAACCAGGATATCCCAGGATATCTGGTTACAGAGTCAGAGATTCTGCTAATTCTCCAAATACCTTTGTTAACTTTTCTTGAATTACAAAAGTAGAGCGTTCTCATCATAGCCAACCTGAGACATGCAGATGCCTTCTCCTTGTCCGTCCTTAGTCTGTTTCGGCTGCTGTGACAACACCCCCCACACGGGTGGCTTATAACCAGCGGCGGCGGATCGCTCACATGCTGGAGGCGGGCGTCTGAGCGCAGATGCTGTGTGGCTGGGGGGAGGGGGCGGGAGGGGTGGGGACTGCTCTGGGGTTGGTGTGTCACCGTCCGGGTTTTGGGGGGACACACACTCAGCCCACAGCTGCCCCTGTCAATGCCGAGCTCATGGTCAGGAGCAGTGTGGGGTCTGCCTCTGTCACACACACTTTCTGTGTCACTCCAGCCTTTGTCATGGTCCTCATGCTGACGGACCCCCCGCTGTGCCCGCGCTGGAGCCTACTTCTCTGTCCCTGTGTGCCCAGTCCCTTGCTGTTAGGAACAACCCTTGGAGGAACAGCTTCCTGGTCAGCGTTTCTGCCTCTGATTGTTTCCTGAGGGTGGATTCCGAGACGGTGACTTGTGGGGTCAGCACTGCGGGTCACATTCCAGCCACCAGTTACCACCTGCGTCCTGTTAGCCTGAACCCCGGGGGACCTCGTGTGATGCAATGGGGCCAGCCACGCTTTGTAAGCCGGCCACTCCGCCCATTCTCCTGGGGGCCAGCTGGGAGCTCTCATTTGGTGCCTGGGACTGGGCTTGGCCCTGACGGGGGCTGGTGGCTTGTCCCAGGTCACTTGGGTCTTCAGGGTCCCACCAGCTTCCTCATCTGGAGACGGAGCAACACTCCTGCGCATGGCGTGGTGTTCAGACATTGGATTATTAGTAACAGTTATAACACAAGCATTTGGAGGTTTAGGTCAGAGGTACAGAGAACAAAAGGGAATCTTCTAGAATCTAGTAGACAATCAGTAGATGCTAACTGTCTCCTCTGCCCGTCCCTCCCTCTCTTTGGTCATCTGTGTGTTGACTGCGTCCCCCCTGTGGCCGGCTGCGTGCACAGTGATATCGGGGTCCCACTGACTGTAGTAGGGTCTCCCCACCAAGGCGGTCGTCATGCCGGTGAGTGGGCTCAGAGCCTCCCCCCGTGAGGGGTTAGGGATCGAGTCTGAGGCTTTCCGGGCTGGGTGGGGGGCCTGCTGTCACTGGGGGCAGCCGAAAGGACGCTTCATGCACCACGCAGCTGTGACCAGGGCCACTCGGAGCTCTGCGCGCCCGGACGTCAGCAGGTCCGGGGGTGCTGACGGGGGGTTCTGTGCATGTGGCTCCCCCACCCCGGAGGACACCCGGGACCTGGACTTCCTCAGCCTATCGAGTGCGGGGTCCAGGGCACGTGGCGTGGACTCGCGGTGACGCCGCGGAAGGCGGTGATGAGTCCTGCCCGTGACCCCGTGTGCAGTGCCCCCCCAGGGGGTTTACGGGCCTTTGCTCATTCCACGCCCACGCGGCTGGTTCTGACTCCCAGGCAGAGTGTCTGGACGCTTGCACCGCCCGTCACTGATACCGCCTGTGGTGCAGGGCGAAAGTGATGTCACCCGCCCCTCCCAAGGGCGGGCGGCTTGCCAGTGCGAAGTTCTCGGACTCAAGTGACGTCAGAGCCGCATCCGCAGTGCCAACGGCGCTCCCCGGGGTCATCGCGCAGCCGGGCCCTGAGCGCAGTGCCCGCGGGCGCTGTAGGTGGGGCTGCGTCCGGGCCTTCGTAAGGGAAGGGTTAGACAGACGAATGGCTAACAGGAAGCTTTCCTGTAAACTTCATCTGTCGCGCCGTTTGCTTCGTGACATTTAATGGCTCTGAAACCGTCGCCAGCGGCCGGTTTCCTTCTGCTTCTGAAGCTGTCCTTTCCAACGAGGACTTCAGGGCAGACGCCGGCCGGTGCCGGCTCCGGGAGGGCACCGAGGCAGCAGACCCACGGACCCTTCGCCCACAGCTCAGTCCTAAAGGGTAAGGGTGCGTGGGCGCGGGCCTGGCGAGGACGCGTGGCGTGGCGCGGCCCCCCTCAGACGTCAGACCCTGGGAGGCGTGGACAAGGCGCTTCCCTTTCAGAGAGGCCGTTAAAGGCCGCCCCCTTCCAAGACCAAGACCCAAGTACCGGTGACTCTCTTGACATTTCAGGTAGACGTGCAGAGGACAGCTGCTCAATTATGGAACGCTGTCTCCTGCGGGACGTTAATTGGCTTTTATTACTCCATTAGTTTGTTACAAAAGCCACCCATTCATGATAGGAATGTTAACAGCTACAAAAAAGTATAACAAAGAACATAAAAATTCATCATACGCAGCAACCACAGTGATGTTTCTCTCCCTCTCTCCTTTTCCCTCTCTCTAAAAATAAATAGATAAACAAAAAACAAAAAACAAACAAAAAAATCATCCTAAATCCTCTTCCTGTCCACACCGTGGCTTCTGTTCAGTGCTGATGACGCTGCTGCTGATGTCTGTCCAGTGCAGCCACAGAATCTCCTCACCGAACGCGCTGATTAACTCACTTTCCAGCGTTAGCTTTCTGTCTGTATTTACAAAACTGGGGCACCCACGCTCCTCGGTGATAGCTCTGAACGTAAAAGTGTAATGAGCACCTCCCAGTAAGCGAGGTGTCGGAGGGAACGTCCCCGAGCCGAGGGAGGACACCCCGGTGAGGCCTCCCCGCCCATGGGAATGAGGCGGGTGTCTGCTCGCCCTGCGCCGGCCCCGCCTCGCGGGCTGCTCCCAGCCACCGCAATAGGGCGAGAAAAGGAAGTAAAGGCACGCAGACGGGGGAGGGAGAAGCAAAACTGTCTTTCTTTGCAGACCGCCTGATGGTCCCTATTAAACGTTCTGAGGGACTTACAGAGAAGCGTCTGCAGCTAATAAGGAAGTCCAGCGTGGTCACGGGAGTCGGAGTCCATCTACAGAAGTCAGTCGTCCTCCTAGGCAGTCGCAGCGATCAGTTGGAAATAGGAAGTCAGGCAGCCGGCAGAACAGCCCCAGCGTAGGACTTCCTCAGAGACACATCCGACAAAATACCTGTGCCTGAAAAGTACAAGATTCCGCTTAGACGTATTAAAGAAGAGAGAAAAACGTGGGCAGACATACCGTTCCGATGGAAAGGAAGACGGTATGGGGGGTACCATTTTCCCCGAAATTGACCTGCAGATGCAATGCAATGCTAGTCGGTCCCTGTACTGACGTCCACCGTGGGCCTAGCTGTCACTCCCAGTGTCCCCTCCTGCCAGGCAGTGTAGGGGGAGGGCGTGGGGTGGGCAGGCTGGGGTGGGTGCCGGGCTGACCCAGGAAATAGAGGCCCAGTGCTGCTTGTTGGTGGGCACTTCTGCTGGCCTCGAGCTTCATGGAGTGAAGGGGCCTCTCGTGGGGGCCACTTGTCACTGTAACTTTGGGACAGGCAGGAACCTGAGAGGCCAAAGCTGTCAGCGCTTCTAATTTCATCTGCTGCCCGTGGCTCCCCCTGACGTTAGACCCCCGCCATGGCAGGGAAACTGAGGCCCAGTGGCTCTGGGGTATCCCGGTGCCTGCTTCTGTCAAGCATGCCAGTCTGTTTAGTTCTGAGGCCTGAAGACCCCGCCGGCAGGGGCAGGAAGCCTGCACCACTGTGGGGGCCTGGCCTGCTGTGGAGGCTCCCGTCCCGGCAGGCAGGCTTGCCCTGACCCTGGAGTGACAGGGCGTTGGCCCAGGAACGGCGTGGCCCCAGCGCTCAGAGCGCAGCAGGCCCCGTGGAACGCGGCCGAAGGAGCGAGTGCAGCTCCCAGTGCAGCTCAGGCTGGCCAGCCGGGCCGCCTGTCCTCCGGCGCTGTCTCGTGCCCCCGCCCTCCCTCCCTGGGTGCGCCAGGCCCGGCCGAGGTCCTGGATGTCCCGGGCCCTCTGCCCGTCTGACCCCTGCCGGCCCGATGGCGGCCAGGCCCCCCTCTGGGCCTCCTGGAAGCGGGCCGGACCGTGAGGAGCTGGCTGTGCCACAGCCACACCAGCGCGGCAGAAGGTGGCACCTGTGCCGTCCCCGCCCCTTCCTCCAGAACAAAGAGAGACATCGCCCCCGAGGAGCTGTCACCTGGTTCTGCATCACGCCCGTGGGCGCTGTGCCCGGCCTGGCACCCGCTGGCGGCTCCTGTGCCCAGCCCGCCCGCCACCTGCTTGTGGCGTCTTGGCGCCTGCAGGGTGGCCGCGCTCTGCTGTGTTTGGGGCCCTCGAAGGGATGACAGGGAGAAGGACATACACAGTCACTCATCTCCAGAAAGGCAGACGGGCGGCACGTATGGCCACCGACGGCTCCCAGTGGGCACCGCGAGAAGCTGGGCGCACCCCTGACTTCCGGGGGCTGGTCAGAAGGCCCCCCTTGTCCCTCGGTGTGACGTTTCCTCCCGGTTCGCAGCGTGGGGTCCTGGTCTGGTCTGTGGCACCCACGGCCACCAGGGCAGCAGGAGCCAGGCCGCTGTGTGGGCTCCCCTGACTGGGACTCTGCGCTGCCCCACCGGGTGGGTGCGTTGCCCGAGTCTGGAACGTCCCTGCCTGGCCCCACGCTACCCCGTGCGGCTGCCAGCAGCCCCTGGTGCCCTGCGCTCCTCTCTGCTCCTCCTGCAGCGCCCTGGCCGAGGGGCTCTGTCCACATCGCTGGCCCTCATGTCAGTCCTTGCGGGCGGCAGGTTCTCATCGCACGTGGAGGGGTCACCAGGCTGGGCTGTAGGTGGCCTCTGGCCAGGTGGTGGCAGGGACATCTGTCTGAGCCTTGCAAGGGTACCTGGCCAGCATCTGGCCACAGTGTGGGGGTCACGTGGACGTGCCAGGTGTTGGACGCTCGAGGCCACCTGAACGACAGGTGAGGGTGGGAGATCGTGGCCTAGGGGAACAAGTTTCAGACCCAGCTCTGTACCTGGGGACGGGGAGAGTGACCCGCCACCCCGCTGCGGCCCTTCCTGGGCAAGTGTGTTCACAGGAAGGGTGGTGCTCCCCGCCCATGTCAGCCAGAATTCCGCCAGGATGCCACCTGTCAGAGCCTCTCAGAGCTGCTGCCTCTGTGGCCAGGGAGGAAGGAGAGCCGCCAGGCTGGGTGAGGCCAAGGACGAGGAGCTGGGTGATTCGGGACCCTGTCCAGTTCTCCGACCCGGGCGTCGGGACAGGGCCCGCTGGCCCCTTTCCCAGGCCCTGCCGGCGGCGGGGGCTGGGCAGCAATCCCCCTCTGTCGCCCCTGCCTCCTGATCCATCCTGAGCTGCCTCACTGCCCCTGGGGGCCTAGGAACCCTGAGAATGTCTAATCGCTAAGCATGTCACCCCAAATGGGCCCCCGAAAGGCACCAAGCCAGACGGCAGTTTGCAGTTGCCATGGAGGAGGACACGGGCGTTCCCCTGCCCTTCACTCTCTGGCCCACAGGAAGAGAGGGGCCGTCTCTGCTGTGGTCCGGTGAGTGATTGGGCCGAAACCTTTGAGAAATGAGTGTATCTGTCAGCTGGATCTTCAGGGTGATGGCTCTCATTCACTCAGCCATTCTCACCACATCCAGTCCACTCGTCTGTCCCCCTGTGCATCCACCCGTCCATCCGTCCACCATCCATTCATTGTGAACCTGCTGGGTTGATCTCCCAGATGGGGCCACGTGGAGGCTGGGGTGGGGGTGGGGCCCTGGGCCCCCCATTCTGTCAGAGCTGTGGCTTTGTCTCTGCTTCCAAGAGGCAAAAGACGAGGACTGACACGGGCAGCAGGGAAAACAGGCGGGCGCCCATGGGTACACACTCGGGGAGGGTCCTGTGGGTATCTGCCGGGCACCAGGCCAGGCTGGGCCCCAGCCCGCCTGTGGTCACAGCCCAGTGAGGCAGTGGGACGCTGCTGGGGACCCCGTCACTGTGCGAGCGGAAGGAAGTCAGGACCGGGTGGATCAGCAGCTGAGGACGGCTCTGCGCTGGCCGCCATGCGTGGGCGCCTCCTTTCCCACGCGGCTCTTGTTCCAGGCGTAGTTTATGACCCTTTAGATCAGTGGTCCTCAACCTTCCCGATGCCATGACCCTCTAATGCAGCTCCTCATGTTGTGGGGACCCCCAGCCATAAAATTATTTCCATTGCTACTTCATAACTGTAATTTTGCTACTGTTATGAATCGTAATGTAAATATCTGATATGCAGGATGTATTTTCATTGTTACAGATTGAACATAATTAAAGCATAGTGATTAATCACAGAAACAATATGTAATTATATGTGCGTTTTCCGATGGTCTTAGGCGACCCCTGTGAAAGGGTCGTTCAACCCCCAAAGGGGTCACGACCCACAGGTTGAGGACCGCTGCTCTAGATCAAGTTAGACGGGCCTGAGAATTTTGAAGGTGGACACCTCGGTGGCTCTTTAGCGGGCTCTTAAATTTTTCTTGAAGGTAACGATGCCGACTTTGAACCGTGCAGACACACCCCTCTCCTGCGCCCCGGGGGGCTCACGCTGTCGGCCGCCTCGCTCACTCTGCTCCGGAGCCCACATGCACTCGGCGGGACCTGGCTCTGGGCTCCGGTGTCCTGCGGCTCCTGTAGCACCAGCCACAGAGCTCTGGGGCGGGGAGGACTGGGGGTCCCAGCGCGGCCACCGAGTCCCCGAAGGAGGAGCCAGCCTCGTTCCTCTGGGGTGCCAGGGCCTCCAGCTGCCTGCCTCCGCTTACCTGGCCGCGCTGCTCGGAACCCGGGTCTGAGTGTTCTGTGAGTGCCACAACGGTCCTGGCTTTGCGTTGGTGGCGCAGGCAGGTGTGTGGACAGGGGGGCTGCACCAGTGATCACAGGGCAGAGACAGACCCCGCCCAGATCAGCACAGTTCCCTGGAGACCCTGAGTCACTGGGGGAGCAATAAAGGTGATGTTAGCCTCTCCTCACCCTTCCAGTGCCAGGGTCTGGTGCAGGCGGGGAGAGGAACAGCCCTGGGAGAGGCCCCCTTGACTGTGGGATAGCAGGGGGCATCGATCCGGCTTAGGGGACACCGGGATGGACGGGGGCACTGAGGGGAAGGTCACTGCCACCTCCTGTTGGGACTCCGGTCAGGAGTGGGATCCAGAGGAATGTTCTGGGTTCCGAAGCCCAGAGAGCGGGTTCTGAGAAACCGCCACCGACCTCCTCGCCTGGGCCCCAGGGTGGGGGGAGCAGTCACCCTGCGTGCCGTCTGGCAGGGCAGGACAGGTGGCCTGGACGTCCAAGGCATCCTTCCCCACACAAGTGGCTAAGAGTATGCATCGTTTATTTAGAGACGAGCAGAAAAAGGAGTGGAATTCAAGCCAAAGACCTGAGGCAGGTCCTGGCTCGCCCTCCGGCGGAGCGTGATGGTCTCGGGGCCTCTAACCCAGCTCCTCCCGGGCAGGTGGAGTGGCCCCGTCTCCCCTGCTCCCAGCGCCAAGGTGAGGTGGGGCTCTTACGGACAAGTTGGAGCACCACTCAAGTCCTCGAACTTCCCCAGCGCCTATCATTGCCCAGTGCCAGTGTGTGATGGCGGAAGGCTGAGCCCCGCCCACACGACAGGCCCCTCCCGCCTTAAGGCTCCGCCCACACGACAGGCCCCGCCCACCTGAAGGCTCCGCCCACACGGCAGGCTCCGCCCCCTCTGCTGCTGCCTGAGGCCCCTGCTGGGACCTGAAGGGTGAATAACTGAACCCTGGAAGTGCAGTTGGGTGGGTCCTCTGGTTGCCACTTTGTTCTAAGCTTCCTGCTCCCTGGCACCAGGCACCAGGCTCCAGGGCCGGGGACCGGAGGCACCAAGGTCAGCCCTCGGCGAACATCACCGGTCCCTGTGCGATGCTGTCCCTGGGGCTGGCCGTGTGGAAGTGGCAATGGTTGGAGGGCTGGTTGGGGCTTTTTAATTTCCTTCTGGCCACACTCCTTTGTCGCTCAGGGCGGAGACCCCAGGCCCTCTGTCCTGAGTGCAGGCTGTCCACTGGGGCTTAGCTTGTCGGCAGAGGAGCGGAGCGGTCTGCCCTGGGAGCGGGGGCTCCGCTTGCCAAGGACGGGGCTGCTGGGCCCGAGGGGAGCCCCGGCCGCTGTCGTCCTTCTTTGCTCTGAGCCCTGAGGAGGGGCGTCCAGATGCTAGCTGACCCCAGACCCAACTTACGTTCCTGCTGACATAGCTGCCGCCCTCCATGGCTGCCCTGGTGCCGGTGCTGGGCCCGCCCCCAGCAGCAAGCCCGGTTCCCTGGGGCCCCGCTGTGCCACGGGCTGGGGTCCGTCCTCTGCAGGGCTGTGCGCTGGCTGCCCGGGCCCCCCGGCGTGGTCTTGGTCCTGCAGCTCGGGTCTGCCCTCTGGGCCACAGTAGCTGGGGGTGGCCGAGGGGCGGTCGGTCGCTCTGTGTGGCCATGTCAGCGTCTCGTGTCCTGTGGCTATGCAGTGAGGGTGGCAGGCCCCAGGGCGACATGGAGCCCCGTCCTTCCGTTCTGCCAGCTGGCATTCAGCGGTGACTGCAAACGGCTGTCGGCGAGGCGCGGAGGCCTTTCTTGTGCGGTCGGTGACTGACCCGTCCATCTGTCCGTCTGTCCTACGCTTCTCTGTTTGAGCTCCTCCCAGGTGTCCTTCTGGGGTCTTCATGCCCTGGTCCTCAGCTGTACATTTGCAGATTCCTTCTCCCGCCTGCCTTGAAGCCGGCCTCCGCGCCCGTCCTTCCCGGCCCCGCAGGCGGAAGCTGGTGCCGAGGCCGAGCCCAGTGCGCCCAGCTCTGCGCCACTGGGACTGGGAAAGGGGCCTGCCCTGGGCGTGCTCCGGAGACCTGGGCTCCTCGAGGCCACGCGCAGGTGCCTGACTCTGGGAGCCGGGGGTGGAGCCCCGTAATTTGGGGAGCTGGCCTTTCCCCCTGGAGGACGGTCCCTGTCACCGGCAGGCTTAGTGCACCCAGGAGGGAGCATGCTGGTTCAGGGGCAGAGATGCAGCGCCGGGAGACAGGCGCTTGCCCAGCCCCTGGGAGAGCCCGAGAGGCGGGTCACAGGGCACCAGCTAGGGAGCGGGCACCTAGACGTCAAGACGTCTCTGCAGCAGATGCCTCTGGGCCCCTTAATGTGGGTCCCCATCCTGGCACACAGCCCAGACCCTGCAGCGAGGAGGCCTCCCTCTCACCTACCAGCTCCCTGGGACTCCGCCTGGTGCAAACGCATTTGCCCCCAAACCTGACCGCAAAGGGGTCAGGCACCCGTTTCCAGCTCCCAGGCCCTGAAGAGCAGGAGAACTTGGGGACAGCCTGAAAGGGGGCCAGCTGGAGCCTGAGTGAGCCCAGGAGAGCGCCCACCACTGCTGGGGACCTGTCCCCCAACGTGGGGGACTCTGCCCATGGCAGGGTCCCATGGCAGCACCAAGCTCTGCTACAGGACGCCCTGGGCTGGGCGTGGGGGGCTGCAGGGTCAGTTCCTTTTCTGTCTTCGCTGAGCAGTCTGGACGCACAGTGAGCCCCGGGGGAGGTGACCGATGTCCCTGTTCGGCCATCGAGGGGACAAGAGTGCGAAGAAGGCCCTGCTGGTTGAGCTCCGGGTGCCAGGGGCTCCGTGTGCGGCTCCTGTCACTGGCCTCAGGCAGGACATGACCCAGCACCTGCGTGGGGGTGACGCTGGGCTCAGACCCAGGTGCACGCCCGTCCCAAAGCCGGGTGTTTCCCAGGGGGGCTCCATTCTGTTGGAGCAGCCAGGCTCCTGGTTCTCGAGAGACCGCCCTTGAAGGGGCGGGGGGCTCCCCGTCCAGGGCTGGATGGCCCATGGAGGGCCCGCTGCACCTTTTATAAAATGTAAAACTACCTTTAGCTCTAGCCCAGGGAGCCCCTGGCTGGCAGGAGGGGTGGCATTGGGCCTGGGAAGGTTGGGTGGCCTTTTCAAGTTGTTGCAACAGCGGCCTATAAACAGGTCCCCGAGCTCCTGGGAAACAGCTTTGCCTCCAGCAATTGAGAAAACAGTCCTCGAGCCTGCGTGTCTGGGAAGGGCATCACGGCCGGATATTTGGTCCCTTCCCTGGCCACCGCCAGTCTTGGCGCCGATTCGCAGAGACGCGCCAGCGCTCGGCACGGTGACACGGCGGCAGGTGAGCCAGCGACTGGCACGGCCGTCTCTTCCCACGGGCGAGTCCAGGCCTGCGGCTGTGCCGCGCACCTGCGCTGGGCTCTGCTTCTGATGTCAAGGGGACACGTTTCTGGCGAGTGCCGCCGTGCGCCGCGGGGGTGGGGTGGCCGGGGCAGGAACTGAGCACCCCCCCAGGGAGATCAAAGGGGCCACCAGCATGTGTGGGGCCAGCCTGGACCGCGCTCTCACTGCCCCTCCCCCCATCCTACAGGACAGCTTCCTTACCGAGGTGGGGGATCCTTGTCCCCAGGTTCCTGGTCTCTTGATTACAGTAACAGAGGGTGGCAGCTGGGTCGAGCTGTAGCAGGGGACTCAGGCCCCTGGGACCCAGGGCACTGCAGACGGGGCTGTGCTCTGTGACAGACGACAGCAGCTACATTTCCCCTCCACCTGGTCTCCGCTTGGACACGGCCCAGCCTGCGTGCTCCCCTTGCTCCCGGCTTGTCCGGGTGCTGCCTGCACCGCCCTCTGGCCCGTCCGCAGTGCTGGTCCCTGTCCAGCCCAGCCCTCCGAGGCGCGGGGCCTCCGTCTGGACAGGCACTGAGGCTGCTTAGCCGCCTGTGCCCACACCTGCTGCAGCGGCCATGCCGAGCTCCGGGGACAGCAGCTGGCTGCGGGGTTCTGGCAGAAGCGGATGACAGGGGACTGGCGTTGGGGGTCCTTTTTCACCTCCGATCTTCCGTCCTTGTTAACAAAGTGAGTCCTGGGCGTACAGAAAGGCTGGTGAGCTGGTCATCTGAAGAGTTAAGGTAGTCAGGGACCCAAGGGAAACTTGCGTGGGCAGCGGGCGCTGCTTTCTGGTGGCAGGTGTCAGACTCTTAGCACAAATTGGTGTAAGCATTGCTGGCCTGGGCCGATGACCCTCCTTCTTCAGGTACAGCTTGATCCAGGAGCCCAGACGATGTGGCGGAGTCTGTCTCTTCATTCTCGAGGGGTCCTCCCCACGCCCCGGGGGAACGGCACCTGAAGCTCCAGGCTCTGAGTCCCTGAGGGCAACAGCAGCGCTCAGGGACTTCCTCCTTCCCAGACAGGAAGTCCTAGGACGGAGCTTCCTCGGCCTGGCCCAGGCTCCTGCCCACCCTGAGCCAGCCACCTGGGACAGGGCCGTGCTGTGCTCTGATTGGCCCGGCGAGGTTCAGATGCCCCTTGGAGGGGCATGGCCAGCTGGGTGAGTGCTGGCCTCTGGGCTCCCCGGGAACTCAGGGCAGCTCCCCAGCGGCCCAGGGGCTCCACCACTCTGACTCCAAGAGTGAGTGTATTTTCTCGGCCGGGACTCCCAGGGGCCTCTTGTCTGTGGTGACATCAGCTGAACTTTCCTCGTGAGACTGGCTTTGTTGGGGCGGGCGCACGGAGGCCATCTTTCGGGTGGGTGGGGAGGCAGTCAACGCGTGTCTTCTGCGGGACGCCAGCGTCTCCCCTGCCTGGCTCCGGGGAGCCCTGGGGGAGGGTCAGGAAGTTCCGGGAAGGGGTGCAGGGGCCGGCTCTTCTCTTGCCCGTGGTCCCGCACTGCCTCTCGTGTAGGCGGGACCGGGACCTTGCTGTAAACCGGCGATGGCCCACCGGGCGCCGCAGGACCTTCTAAAACACGCTGCACCTGACTGTTCAGTCAGGAGCGCTGAGCGCTCTTCCCTTCGGTTTTCTAAGAAAACGGGGACAGCAGCCAGCAGGACAGTGGTCGCCCAGTGAGCACGCCCTGTCTCTAACCATGAATACACAGGTCACGTAACGGAGCTGCACTCGGTGGTCCCACCACGTAATGAGGTTGCGTCTGATTGGTGGACTCTTGATACCAGAGACCCTTATACACAAGCACAGGCACCTGGGTTTTAAAAAAGTTGTTTTGGAGGAAAGGGGATAGGGAGGTACTATTATTATTATTTTTTTGTGATCAATCAAAACTATACCTGTTTTTTTTTTTTGTCACATTGGCAAAACCTATCCTTCGTTGGGCTGCAGTTTTAGCAGTCTGTGTGCGTGAGATGAAAAAGGCTGAAACCGCTGCTGTAAACTGTTGGGGGAATGTTGCGTGTTCCTTGGGTCACAATGGCAGATAAACTGCGCCTGGCCTGCGGGTCTCCGTTGCCATCGCTGGGAGGCACAGACCCACAGAAGCGGCAGGACTGATTTTGTGACCTGCCAATCACTCCCGGGTCCCAAGCTGGCCCTCTGCACGCTGCCTCCCTCCGCAGCCGGGTCTCCCCGGCCTTCGTGCAGCGGTTTGGGGCGGCCTTCTCTGAGGCTATGGGAAGAGGCGTCTGGAGCCGGGGTCACGCGTGCGGCACTTGCCAGCTGAGCGCGTCGGCTCAGCCTCGGACGCGGCGGCCATGGGACGGTGCACACAAGGGTCTGCTTCTGGTGTGTGGACCTGCGACAGGAGGGAACCCGGGCTGCCCGCCCGGATGTTGCGTTTCTCCCAAGCGGGATCCCCGCCTCCACCCGGCAGGGCTTCTGAGGCGGCTCCGAGTTGGCATTCGGTGCCTCTACCAGCCTCTCACCCCCACCCCGGGCCCCTGCGCAAGGCTGGGGCTACTAACCCTCAACTCCCCTTTGTCATTTCAGCTCAGCCAGCAGATCTCCTGAAGGTTCTAGATTTTCACAACTTGCCCGACGGAATAACGAAGGCAACAGGCTTCTGCGCAACGCGGCGATCTTCCCAAGGCCCGGATGTTGCTTACAGGGTCACGAAAGATGCCCAGCTGAGCGCGCCCACCAAGCAGCTGTACCCGGGTAAGAGGACGCACGGCGGTGTGCGCTGGGGGCTTGGGCGGGTGGGTGCGCCTCCCCCTCCAGCCTCCGGCCGGGAGCCACGCCAGAGCCTGCGTGCGGTGAGGACATGCTTGCTTCTCCAGGAAGCCCCACTAGCGAGCCCGGCTGCATCTCCAGAGAGGGAGAGCCCAGCCCGGCAGCCATGGTGGATGCGTGGGGCCTCGTGTCCCCGCCGCACCGCCAGGCAGGTGTGTCTGCAGTGCCGACCGGCTGCCAGGACACCCAGCGCATAAAGGGGAGGTTGGTTCCCGGGGACCAGGCTCAGGGAACCCTCGGGGTCGTGGGAAAGGAAGCGCATCCAGACAGAAGCTTAATTGGGGGCAGTGACACGAAGGGACACGTGACTCTCCCATCGCGACTCCCAGCGAGAGATCACGGGCTTCTCAGGAGAAGCGATGGCCACGTGCCAGAGCTCTGCTTCCCATGACCCACCCAGAGCGGGCGCGCCGGTGTCCCTGTCACCCGGCCGCTGGGCGGTACATGACAGCCCCTCCCCCCACCCAGAGTCAGTTACACGCTCCGGGCTCACCTGGCCCCGGGGAACCAGGCCAGGGATGGACGGCCTCTCCCTGTGCCTTATACGAGCCCGTCTGCTGGTTCAGATCAGAAAGAGACCAGGGGACCTGGCGCAGACTGTCCTCCTCGGGACAGGTGTTGTGATGACTTCTGGTGCCCTGAAGGTGGCCTGGACAGTGCTCAGGCTTCTTTGGACAAGTCACGCTTCCCTGTTCATCCCACGTCCCCACGAGGTCCCTGGAGGGCAACTGTGTCCGGGGCAGCGTGAGGGCCGCCTCTGACCCGTCCTCCCACGAGTCGGCTCTGCATCCCCGCTGTCCTCTCGGGTTCAGCCGTTCACGTGCTGACAGAGGTCCTGGGCGGGGTTCACTCCCCACAGACAACCGTGGGGTCTCATTTTTCATACATCCAAGCACCTCTTCACCTCCCGGGCTCCCTTGTGGCTTTGGCCAGTGCCACCTGCTTCCTGCCCCATGTCCCCAGTTTAGAATTCCCGTCCTGGGGTGATGGAGGGTGCTGACGGCCGAGGACCGCACCAGGTTGTCACTAAAAGGCCACACATGAGGTGTCTTCCCTTGGCGCTAACCTAGAGTCCCTTTGCTGACGATCCCTTTAGTCGGAACCCTGTCCCTGGCTCAGGGGCGGAGGCACCACAAAGTCACTGGGCTCTGTGTCCGTATATCCGCCTCCCACTGCATTAGACTGTGGCCAGAGGGCCCTGGGCTCTCAGAATACAGGCTGATTATTGGAGGTCTGGGGGGATTCCCGGCGGGGCGACAGGAAGTTTAAGCCCGCTTTCTCCCTGCGCTCCCAAATTAGGAACTCGGTCCGACCCAAAGAGTGGAGAAGCCTCTCGCCGGGCTGTCCGGGCATAGTCAGCACAGGAGGCAGAACGGGTCCATAGACGCGGGCCCCTCTGGGCCTGTGGACGTGGCCGCTTCTGTGGGCCCTTCGGCAGGCCCCCAGCTGCTGAGTCAGGGAACTTTGGGGAAGGACCCCCTTTGAGGGCCGCGCAGTGCAATGCCGGGTCCCCGGGACCAGATGAAACAACACAGCGTCTCTGCTCCTCGGAGCCTCGGAATGACACGCCACTGGCCACCTGCTGGCTGTGACGCCCGTCTGCCGGAGGGCGGCCGAGTCTGGCTGCGCTGGGCCCGCCCGTGTCTGCCGGGCAGAAGAGGGATGGAGTACGGAGTGGTTTGGTGGCCACAACATGGCCAGGGGCGCAGTGGCCACTCCTCTCTTCCAGTGTCAAGGATGGAGGTCCTCTCTCTATTTCGTCCTCCTCCTGCTGATTATGGGGCGCTGACACCCCCTTCCTGTTCAGCACCCGAGGCCGGCGGGACGTGACGACGCCCCTGGCCCCTGTCTCTGTTACCCCAGGCTTCCCTCCATGGTGGGCCCGGGGCTCTGGAATCAGCCTCCCTCCAGCCGGACATCCTGGCTTAGCAGGACTCAGTGCGATGGCACGTGCGTGCGCTTGTGAAGCCCCTACTGCACCCCGGAGCTGCTCCGGGGCCTGGGGGGAAGTGACGCACGGAAGCAGTAGCGGGCCTGTTGCCGAGCCCGCGCCCCACTGTGACATTTCTCTGAGAAGTAAAACTGGCCGTGACAGGTGGCAGCTCCGTGTCCCCAGCCCGTGCGGTGACGCAGCTCACGTCACGATTGGAGGGGACCCTCTCTTGAGGGACCATCAGTCCCTTGTTGTTTTGCCAGGAGAGAGAGGAATGTTAAATATAGTTTTCCCTTTTGGGTTATCTGAGCTGAGAAGTTTGCTACCACGGGGACATAGACACTCGGAGGAGCCCGTGAATAGGTGGCGGAGGGATGGGCCCACCGTCCCAGGCAGCGTGGCTGCTTCGGCTCCTGACGACAGGACAATGACCCCAGTGGGGCGTGACGTCGTCACGGGGTGAGGGTGGGCGGCAGGGGACCCTTGGAAAGGAGGGCCAGGGAGTCCCTGACTCGGATCGTAGTCACATAGCCCATCCTGGACATGTGTGCACAGTGACCTCGGAGACGCTTCAGGTCAAACACCTCCCCAGGGACCAGATGGAGCCACCAAGCCCTGCCGCGCGGGCCTGGCGGCTGGGTCTCCTCCTGTAGCCTGCCAGGCGGCTCCTGCTGTCCCCGTGGTGGTCCAGCCAAGGCCACGATCTCTGGGTCCCCCCCCCCACCCGCACCCACATTTGCAGAGACCCTGTGCAACTGATACTAAGTGGCCTCCACAAGCCTCTCCCCAAAGGCTTCCTGTCCGGCAGTGGAAAGGCAGCCTGAGTCCGTTCCATGCGGGCCACTGCCACCTGCCACCTGGAGCTGTCCCTAGCACTGGGGCAGGGGGCTTGGAGCGGGCCCCCGGGGGCCAGGCCGTGGCACTGAGCACAAGCAGACCCCAGCCTCCCGCCCGCTAACGCAGGAGCCTGGGCCTGTCCGTGTTGGCCCCTCGGCCAGGGGTTGGGCCCACGGGAGGGAGTTTTCAGCCTGCCTGTCTCAGCCTCAAGCCCTCCCACGGCTCTCCGCGCTGGCCGTTCAGGGACACTTGGTGTCACCCTGTGAGGCATCTGTGTCCCCTCCCACCCCCTCCCCGCCCTAGCAAGATCTCTCTACCCTGGTCTTGCACTGGATGCAGGGGTCACGGCAGGTTTTCTCCTCCGCCCCTCGGAGGTCCTAGGACGCCCTTGGCCCGGTGCTTTGGACGCCCCCTTCTCCCTCGCGGGGCACCCCGCAGCCCAGCCATGTGGCAGTGCCACCAGCAGAGGGCACCCAGGGGTCGCTTCCTTGCCTGGCTGGCGTCTGGGCCGTCTGGCTGACCTTGTTACCTTCCGCAAGGAGCAGCTGATAACGGATCCTTCCTCCTCCAGGCTCTGGGCCAGGTCCACGGGCCTCGCTAACACCACTGAGCGCGAGCAGCTGCGCGCAGGCTCTGCCCCTCCCCCGCTCAGTGTGCGCCCCGCCCCGCTGTGGACGCGCTCCTTCTGGCCGGGGCTGAGAAGCCCGCTGCCCACGGCTGCACTGACGAGCCCACGCGCTCCAGGTGCTCCGCTGGCACGCGCTCCCGGCGGAACGGCAGGTTGCACACGGCGGCGGGAAGATGGACGGGTTTCCTGGGACGAAGTTCGGAGAGGTCTGGAGTGCACGGGGCAGGGCCGCTGGGGTCTGGCTCTTACGGAGCTCACGTGCTTCTCTGTCTGTTTCTTCTACTTCTTTTCTGTTCTGTGTGTCCACCAGGAAGTGGCAGAAAGTGAGTTTCCAGTCTTTCCCTGCCCCTCGCCGCCCACCCCAGCCCTCGAGGGCACCGAATAAAACACAGTCCGCTAGGCACAGCTTTAGGCACGACAGTGCGTCCTGAGATGCACCGGAAACAGCCCTGCTCAGGAAGCTCACGTTCTAGGAGGGTCTCCTGGGTTACACAGGTGTCTCAAAGTGTAGGAACTGAGAGGCCCACGTGGAAGGCTCTCAGCTGGAAGGACTGGGTTAGCCTTGCCTTTGACCTGAGCCTCAAAGGGGCCGGGCTTGGCTGTGTGGGGCCAGCCAGGGCTGCAGGAACCGTTGGGTCAGGGGCGGCGGTGCAGCTGATGGCTGGGAGCCTCACACGCAGCAGGGCCGCCAGGTCGCTGAGCGGGCTTGTTTGTGGCGGTGGGCGTGGCCGGGGGCTTCCCGACCACCTCTCCTCTCCGTCCCCCATGCAGCGTCCGCGTTTCCTGAGGACTTCTCCATCCTCACCACTGTGAAAGCCAAGAAGGGCAGCCAGGCCTTCCTGGTCTCCATCTACAATGAGCAGGGCATTCAGCAGATCGGCCTGGAGATGGGCCGCTCTCCGGTCTTTCTCTACGAGGACCACACGGGGAAGCCGGGGCCTGAAGACTACCCGCTCTTCAGGGGCATCAACCTGTCCGATGGCAAGTAAGTGGGCACCTCTCAGCGACCCAGTCCTGCCGTGGGGTCTGGGCGGGCCAGACCGGGGCGTGCCAGCTGGCTGTGCTTTGTAGCGGCAGGGGCCCTGACGCCTCCAGGTGCGCCCCAGGTGGAGCGAGCCCTGAGCTGGACCCCGGGAGCTGGGCCCCGGTCTTTCTTCTCTCTGGGCCCCGTTTCCCCTCACACCGTGCACAGAAACATGTCAGACGCCAGCCTCCGAGTTCAGAGGGACGCAGGCGATCGTGTGACTGTACCTGACTTGTTCCGCAAAGGATTTAAGGAATCCTGACAGGCACAGACACGTGAGATGTGAGAAGGAATGACTTAACATCAGGCGGGCCTTCCCAGGATTCTGTGGGGCGGATGCCAAGACCCCGGAGAGCTGGGGGTCGCCCCATTGGTGGCTGACACGTCTGAGGCCTTGGGCCGGGATGACCAGGGTACGGCGCCTGGGTTTCTTGCCAAGGTTCATGTCGCTGCCTTGGTTCCCTCGTCCCCCATCAAACCTGGTTGCTGTAGCAGCCTGCTGTTCGCTCTTGGGGTTCAGATGCTCCACATAAGGCGACACCCTTGTGTGTCCCTGTCCTGGACCCCGTGGCGAGCCCACTGCAGGAGGCTTCAGGGCCCTGGCTTCAGACCACTGACCTGGGCTGAGAGGCTGGATGCCGGAGGCCCCCAGGGGCGTGGTGTGTGGCTGGGACCTGTGCGGAGGCTCCGCCCCAGCGCGACGGAGCGAGGAACAGGGCTCCTTCCTCGTGTCCCCCGTAATGGGCAGCGCAGTCGCCTGACGCCCCCCTCCACCTGCCCCGGCTGTCTGTTTCTTTGCAGATGGCACAGAGTCGCGCTCAGCGTCCACAGGAAAAACGTCACTTTGATCCTGGACTGTAGAAAGAAGGTCACCCAGTTACTGGACCGCAGTGACCACCCCATGATAGACACCAACGGCATCATTGTGTTCGGCACCCGCATTCTAGACGAGGACGTGTTTGAGGTGAGCAGGAGGGGCCGCTGTCCCGCACGCCACCTGGGGGGGATGCTGGCAGGTGGTCACGGCCCAGGTGGGGCAGGCCTGTCTCCTCCGCCGCGACGGCTGGCGTTCCGATGTGGCCATGGTTCCTGTCGGGCTGAGGCCTCTGCCCCCGTCCCAAGGGGCGTTGCTGGCCTATGGGAACGGAGCAGCCCCGTGGGGACAGTGGAGGCCTCTCTCGTCCAAGGGCTCAATATCCGTGTCTCCTGGTGGCCAGCTTGGGAAGGACTTTGCCCTTCCGACATCCGGGGGCCTTCAGGGTGACGTGGGGCACGGAGCTTGGCCAGCGAGTGGGGGCTTCAGGAAGACACGTGTGGCCACAGCTCACAGCTGCTCTATCTCAGTAGTGCCCATCGTGCCCAGCCTGGGCCTTGCCGCGCCTGGGCAATGCCTCCAGAGCTGGAGGGAGCGGGCCCTGGGACCCCCACTCCGGAAACCCCCAGGAGGCCCGCGACCTCTCCTTCCCTGACTGGGCTCAGCATAAGATAGCATTGGCGAGCTCCCTCCCACTGCCAGGGCGGGGCAACCGCCCCAGGTACTCGGTGCTCCCAGGTGCTGGGCGCGCCCCAGAAGCCTGGGCGCCTGTGAGCGGTCAGATCCCTCGGCCATGCCTCCCGAGGGGCTGCGGCAGGCCCTGGAACCTGCATTCCGGAAGGCACTTCAGTGAGCAGAGATCCCGCCGGCTCAGGGCTGTGATGGCCAGGACCCCTCTGCTGGCTTTTATGTACCGGGCTGTGGAGGAGGCAAGGTGGTCTCCGAGGGCCTCCCTTAGCTCTCGGATCCCAGAGATGGAGCAGGACGGGCAGCTCTTCCTTCAGAAGCCCCTGAGGGCCAGCATCAGCCCCCAACCAGCTCACATGCAGTCATGTTCGAGTGTCCATGCAGCAGTGGCCTGACCTGCTCCCAGTCAGTCCCCGCTTCTCCGGGGCACACACAGAGGTGGGGCCCTGGGTCCGTGAGTCTGCTTGGCAAGGGGCTGCCAGGCTGGACAGGCGCTGGCCGGACCCCGGGGCCCTGCCGTGGGCACTGGGTGACCGAGGACACGTGCTAACTGCTCCGCGTCTGCGTTAACGGTGCTGAAGGTCCTGCGGACTCCAGGGTCTGCCAGAGCCTCGTGTTTCTCTTAAGTCATGCCGGGGCCGGGGACGTAACTGTGACCCAGACGTCCGGGGGCACTGCCGGCCTGAGTGTGGTCCCCAGGGCCCCAGTCCGCGCTCTCATGTGTTGGACGTGGGGCCCACAGCCTTCTCTGGGCCTCAGCTCCCCCGCCTGTGAAACAGGATCACACATACGGCAGGTTCGCAGGGTTCTGGCCCACATGCGTGATGTTGGTGTGATCTGCGCAGCCACTGCCGTCCTCCAGGGAAGCGCTCGCTGACTGTCCTCGTTACTAACCCAGCGTCCCTGGGAGTGGGTGACGAGGGGGATGGAGCCTGGCGCGGGTAACCGAGGAGCAATCAGAACAGTCACCTGTGCGTGGCGTGGCGCCGGCTGAAGGCTTGGGAGGTGGGTCTGTGGGTCTCGCCAAGCCTGGCAGCCCCCCGTGGAGTGGGTTTTCAGGGCACCTGAGCCCATGGGATGGCACGGTGGGCTGTGCCTGGATCCTGCCGGCTCTGCCAAGCTTTGCCAGCTGTGGAGACGTGCCTCTGAGCTCACGTCTGACCAGAGACCCCGGGTGCACTGCGGGGCGGCTTCAGGGCTCTCCTGGGGGTTGCACAGACGGGCATGGAGTTTCTGCTGGTGTAGATAAAGCGGGGGGCGTTGGTGCGTAAAACGGGGAGACTAGTTATGACGTTTCGAGAGGTGCTGGGGCGCTTACCTGGGCTCACCCGTGAAGCGCTCGGCTTGGGCACGAGGTCACTGTCAGGGTCCCAGCCGCCGCCGCCCATCCTTCTGCTGCGGAGGTCCTGAGTTGGGGGTGGGAAGGCCTGCTGGGTCGGCAGCGTGCAGCAGCCTTTCTGCTCTGCCAGATGGCGGCCGTTCCTCGTGCCTTGTGTGCTTGCACGGCGCCTTTTATTGGAAAGAGTCGGGGAAAAGCTTTAGCGACGTTGAAAAGTTAAGGTCTTAAAGAAATTCTGCTTCCTTGATGTTCTAACTGAGCCAGGAAAGCTGCTTTCCCCTGAGGACAAATGCGCCAAGAATCCACGGTGGCAGGCGGCGCCGCAGGGGCCCGGGCTGGTGGGACCCAGCTCCGCCGTTCACCAGCCTGTCCCTATCTGTCCGATGGGGACGGTCACAAGGCCTCCCCCGTGCGGCAGGCGTGTGAGGCGTGTGTGCGCGGCCCACAGCCAGCATTCCAGAAGGGAAACCATGAATAATTTCCTAAAAGAAATGGATCTCGACTTGAACAGCCTGTTTTCCTCCTCCGCTGCCTCGCATCTGAGGCTGAGGCCGGCCCCAGGCCGCAGGATAGGAACCGGTCCCAGATGCTGGAGGGCCGCTCTTCCCGGTCGCTGCTTCAGTTTGCGCGAGAGTGGCTGCCCTGCCAGGGATGGAGTCGTGTGCTGACCACGCGTTGTTCACGGTCCAAGGGACATGCTTTCCTAGCCCCGGCCTTCCCGCTGACCCTCAACTGGTCTGTGTTGGAAACTGTGGCCCGGCTTTCCCAGTGAAGACTGCGGCTGGAAGCCCGTGACGTCCTCGGTGGCCCTAGACCGTCTTTTTTTTTTTTTTTTATAAGATTTTATTTATTTATTTTTAGAGAGAGGGGAGGGACGGGAGAAAGGGAAACATCCATGTGTGGCTGCCTCTCACGTGTCCCCTATGAGGACCTGCCCCCCAACCCAGACATGTGCCCTGACTGGGAATTGAACCGGAGACCCTTCGGTTCGTAGGCTGGTGCTCAGTCCACTGAGCCACACCAGCCAGGGCTCCTAGACCATCTTTTAGTTTTTTTTCCCCCTTTTTTCCTTCACAGGGCATGTGCTCAAGCTGGTGGGTTGGCCTCGTAGTCCCAGCTGCCCTTTGTCTTGCAGCGGGTGAGACAGACTTGATATCTTTTTTGAAATAAAAGTGGTTTAACTCTGTACCTTCCAGCAGACCCCAAATGGCGACACTTCCTGCTTTAACCGCCTGGCTCCTAGAGGAAGCTCTTTAAAAGGAGGGGCTGGTGCCGCTGGAAACTGCTTCTGCAGCAGCCACACTCCTCCCCTGGAAGGGCGACCCCCCTCGTTCAGAGCCAGTTGGTCCCGCCGCTCCGGGAGCGGGAGCCCGAAGGATTCTGGGAGGTTGGGTGGCGGGCCAGTCCGTCTGGCAGCAGACACTGAGTTTTGTGCTCAGTTCTGTTCCAGGCAGGAATTGCGGACCGCTAGAGTCCGTGGGGGCCCTGGGGCTGGCCCTGGGGTGTGGAGGGCCCCGCCGAGGCCCCCTTGGTCTGGAGTGAAGCTCCGTGGAGGGAGCGAGCTGGGAAGAGAGACTGGCAAGGCCCCCGGCGCCGCCCCCCAGGGCAGGGCGCAGTTTTAGCTGGACGGCGCCGGGGCCGCCGGGGTGCAGGCGGGGCCGGGGTGTGCGGCTGAAGCAGCAGCGGCAGCCCCCGCCGGCTTGGTCTCCCCAGACCTGGGGCGACGCGGGCTCTGACCAGGCCGCCCTGCGGTACGGGGGACATTGGACCTTCCAGGCCCTTCCAAAGCCACCGTGTCGCTCCTCCCGGGACTTTGTGTGTCCTGGAGGAGGTGCTGAGCGGGCCGCGGGCCGTGGGCCGCCGTCAGGTGAGGTCGAGAGCTGCTCTCCAGACCCCTGGTCAGAAGCCCCTGCAGCCTCTCGGGTGGGAAGCACCTTGTTTCCATCCAGGGCTTGGGAACCAGTGAACATCGTGTTTGTGGAAACGCAGCGGGGCTGCCAGGGAGCGAGTGAGGGCACCAGGCACGAGGGGATGGGGGTCGTGTTTCCTCGGTGGCAGAGCTGGGAGGGAGGCCAGTCAGGGTCCGTGCCGGCCGGTGGGGTCCACGACAACACGCGCCCCGTGTGCGCGGCACCCCGTCCGTCCTCCCGCGCCGGGGCAGCCAGCACCAGGGAGGGTGGGTTACCTGCTGAAGGTCACCCAGCCAGACGGCAGCGGGCGGGGCTGGGCCCCAGACCCGCGGCTGCCCAGAGCCTGACGGACGGTCCTGTCCTGACCTCATGATGGACTTCGGGTGCGACGGTCACGGTGGCCCGTGCATCTCTGTCCACTGGACCAAGGAAACCGCGGCCCCAGGAACCAGGTTGTGACCTTCCCTGGCCAGTGTGGGTCCCCAGCGGCCACTCTGCCCCTGAAGGCCTGCAGGTGCCCCTGGCCTCGGGGGTCTGTGGAGCCCTGAAACCTTCCAGGAAGAGCCAGCACAGCTGTCTGCTGGGACAGTGGCCGCCAGAGCTGGCCTTCCCTGTGTGGCCGGTGACCTCACCTTCCCGCGGCCTGGACTTCTGCCCGGGGCAGGCGGCTGGCAGGGCCGGCTTCAGGCCCACGAGCATCTGGGCATCGGGAGAGCGCAGCTGCTCAGCAGAGGCCGGTGGGAGCGGGTGGCGCGGGGCCACGGCGCGGTCCCCCATGGCTGTTTGTGCCGCGGAGCTTTTCCCAGGCCTTGCGCCTCAGGGGGTCAGGGCGAGCGGCGGGCTCTGCAGATGCGCCTGTGCCGGCCGGGGCGGGGCTGGGCGCTCATGGTCCGTGTTGGGCCCGGCAGCCGCGGGGGGCTGTCTCCACCCAGGGGGTCCAGAGACACCCCACAGAGCCCCCAGGCCCGGTACCTCCCGTGGCCTGGCCCAGATGGGCTGACGAGTGCCGGGTCCTGCGGGCTTCCTGGTCTGCGGGTCCCTTGGGAGGATTGGCGTCCAGGGCCCAGGAGGGGGTGTCACTGTGTGGTGACCTGAAATGCTTCTGTGGCCCCGGAGGGAAGGCACGGACGCAGGGACAGGCCGGGTGGGACCAGGAGGTGGGGAGGGCGCCGGCTTTCCAGAGGAGCAGCCTGACGCTCTGGACGGTGATCCCAGGTCTTGCCTGCAGTGGTGGGGGGCACAGGTGTGGGGTGCAGAGGAGCCCACCCACCTGAGCCCAGGAGCTGTGCTGTGGGCCCGTCGTCCAGAAAACGGGGCTGCCGGCTTGTTTGGGGGACGACAGGAGGCAGAGCCTCCGGCCTGCAGGCGGCGAGCCCGAGCGTGGATGGTGGCACGGGGCCTTTGGGCGTGGCCCGTGGGTCACCGTGAACTCTCGGGCTCCCCTGACCACACGTGGGAGAGTTGTAGTGACAAGTGATCTCGCTTACTGTCACTGGTGCCTCTGCTTCATCGGCAGGGAGGTTCGCGAGGTCTGCGAGCTCAACCGGGAGGGGCAGCAGCTGGGATTCAGCCTCACCTGCAGGTGCCGGGTCACAGGTGTCAGGTGGGAGTGTGTGCGCTGTGATGGGACTCCTCCTCCGAGGGACAGTCCCGGCTCGCGGTTTGGACCCTCGTGGAAGCTCTCTGGTGGCCCTGGGGAGCCGCCCCTGAGTGTGTGTCCCGGGTGGGAAGGGCCCAGCGGAGAGCTGTGCCGTTTGCTTGTTGGCGGTCTTTGCTGGTCCTGCTCAGAGTCCCAATCTGAGAACATGGAAAATCCTTCTCATATCCATGGTCCTGCCCACGCTGTGCTGGCCTCGGCCCTGGGAAGGCCAGGCGCCTAGAGCCTCGCATCCCGAGAAGTCCAGGCCCCAGCCGCCGTTGGCTCAGAACCCCGAGGCCCCCAGTGGGGGGAGGTGACAGGCTGTGAGAACCTCTCTGGTGGCCGTGGCGTGGGTTTGCAGGAAGACCCCCCGAGTCAGGTCTGACGGTCACGGCTGCCAAGTCCCTGTCTTGGTTGGCAGGATGAGACTCAGGAAGGGCTTTCTGGCCGAGGCCGTGCTCTGGTCCTAAGGAAATGAAATTCAGTCAGGATAAATGTGAATTTCTGCACCTGGTTCAAAACGGTCCGCTGTGCAAGAGCAGGCGGGAGGGGCGAAGCATTTCCCACGGAAAGGACGTAGGGGCTGGGTCGTGGGTGGGATGCAGCAGGCCTCGCAGTACTGGGTTCAGAACAGACAGCAGGTGACCGGGGGTCTGGGCCGTGCCCAGCTGAGGCTGACTTACGCACCTGGAGTCTTGGCCTCAGCGAGGAGGGCAGGATGGGGGTGGGGCGGTGCCTGAGGCTGGGGTGTCTAGCCCAGGGGACAGGATGAGGCGGTTGCAGAGTGAACACAAGGAGCAGATGTTCATGAAGGTGGACTGTAGCGCCCATCTCCCCTACCAGGGCCCAGCTCTGAGGTCACCACCGCCAGGATGCCCTCCTAGACTGTCCTACGCATGTAGTCACCTGGTCACTTGGGCTGCCTCCCTAGGGGCCACCGAGAGGTAGAGACTTGAGGTCAGGATCACTCATTCACTCGTCTTTGTGCCTGCAAGACTCGTCAGAGTGGCTACAGGTACTGGGTGAGTGAGCGAATGAACGAACAGTCAGAGCGGATGGCCTTCATGTGGGGGGCTGGCGAGCCCTTGTCAGGGGTCGAGGGCTGTTGCTGGTGATGGTGGTGGTGGTAGAGGTGGTGGTGGGAGCAGTGGTGGTGGTGGAGGTGCTGTGATGACGGCAATGCAGTACCCCCTCACTTACCGCGGGTATGATGTTCCAGACGCCCCGTGACGTAGGAACCTTACGTCTATTCTACACTCTGAAACCTACGTAACTAACAACATAGGTGTACACATGGGAGGGATGGCGGTGATGTTGCTGGTGACAATAATGGTGTTGGTGTTGGTGATGATGATGATGGTGGCAGTGACAGTAGTGGTGACAGTAGCGGTGACAATGGTGGTGACGGTGGTGGTGGCAGTTGCTGTTTGTTTCGCCTCGTTATGTTTACGGCCCGTGGAGCGTTCTGCACAGACCCTCATGCTCAGCCTGGGATCCTTCCGGCAGGTGGGTCTTGTTCTCCCCTTTACAAGGAAACCGCTGGAGGCCGGGATGGACCCAGTGATTCACGTAAGGCCCCCCAGCCTGCGACGGGGGCGTCCAGGGCCAGGCCACTGCGGTCCGTGCCTCGCCTCTCCCTTCCGTCACGAGGCGGGTCTGTGTCCCTTCCTCTGTGGAGCTTGTCTCAAAGTTTGTGTCCCCACAGGCTTGCTTCTCTGAAGGTTCAGAGGGCAGGAGGGCGGGGCAGCTTCCCTCTTGTGCTGCCCAGGCGGCGAGGCTGGGCCTCCGTGTCTGTCTGGGCCGGTCATCTACATGTCCAGGGCCACACGGCCAGCCGACAGGGAGGGGACTGAGACCCAAGCTCCTTACAAAGTCTGGTGGACCCCTGTCCGCCGGCCCCTGACCCTGGCTCTGCTGCTCTGTCCCTCTATCTGAGGACGAAATGTCCCCCCCCAGTTCGCTCAGCTGACCCTTTAGTCAGCAGCCAGCTTCAGGGTGCAGTGAGGCTGGGACTTGACCATCCCCCATCCTGTCCCAGTGCCCTTAGCCCCTTCCTCTGCCCCCGCCCACGGGGAGACTCCGGTGAGGCACTTTGCAGCCTGCAGCAGCGCAGGCGTGAGTAGCTGGGACCCCAGGCCCCCTGGAGCGTCCACCGCCTGCTGGTGAGAATCAGATGGGGACCCAGGCTGCCATGTGTGGGGGGGCCACAGACAGGGCCAGGGAGGGGGGGCCGGGGTGCAGCAGGAAGTGGCTTCTGACCCCGTGGAGACACTCAACACCCGTGTACGTAGCGTTGAACCCCCTCTCTGACTCTGCGGGGTCCCCAGAAATCACGGAAAAAGTGACCTCGCCCTGGTCTGGCAGA
Organism: Furipterus horrens; assembly: GCF_987537825.1. NCBI lineage: Eukaryota > Metazoa > Chordata > Mammalia > Chiroptera > Furipteridae > Furipterus > Furipterus horrens. The sequence continues at coordinate 203,462,851 of NW_028327174.1, read as the reverse complement.
GCCTTTGCTTTTCCAGCGTGTGACTCATGGGTGAACAGCGTCCCGGCCAGGTTTTCAATGTGATGGGTCTGGGCTGCAAGAACCTGAGCAGGGGAATCGGGTGGCCTTTCTTGTGTGAAGTCACCTCCCAGAACGTCAGGGACTGGCTCACGGAAGGGGGGGCCTGGCATCCCCCAGCCACTGCGCCCCAGTCACGTCTGTCCGAAGCCGCCAGGACCCTGGAGGAAGCTCTGCTGGGTGGATGAGGACGGCCTGAGCCCGCGCTGCTGAGACCCTGGGTGCTGTGGTCCTGCGCCGGCTCCCGTGAGCAGAGGCGGGCGGACCCAGCCCCCAGCAGCGTCTGTAGCACCCCCACCCCCACCCAGTGTGGCTTCCCCCAGCGGCCCCTGCAGCCGCACCCCCAGCGGCCCCCCCGCCAGTGTGGCTCCCCCGCATTCACAGACCAGGACACCGTGGCGCCACGCTTTGGGGACCGCTCTGAGTGTCACTGGCGGGGCCGGTAACCCAGGTGCGTGGGCCTGCAGAGCCGCCACGCTCCTGCCGCCGCCCTCTCCCGTCCCTGGGCGCCATGCGGGGCCCGTGGGTGGGCACACTGACTCCACTGGGCTGCCTTTGGCAGCGACCGTGCGGATTTGTGGCCAGAGCCCGCGGGTGGCAGGAAAGTGGGTGCTTTCCTCCCGGGCTTGCTCCGCTCCCCGGCTGCACGCCTGCTGACCACGCCTTCTGTGGCCTCCACAGGAAGCGCCTTCTTCTCAGCTTGTGCCTTTCCCTTCACACGTGTGAAGCGCTCCGGCGAAAATGAGGCTATAAAATCCCAGGAAGAGCCGAGCGTGGGGCCCGTGCGGCGGGGCGGGCAGGGCTCCCTTGAGGGGAGGGATGGGGGATCAAATGGCACAGAGGGGGGCCGAAGGGCAAAGGCACAACGTGCCCTGATTTGGGATGTCTGTCCCCACGTCCCCGAGGTCACAAAGCTCTCCAGTGAGTGCGTTGCCCCTTGCTCTGCCCAGAGCAGAAGTGTAGGCCGGACAAGATTTCGTTATCGGAAAAGGCAGAACTGACTCCCGGAGAGGAAGGAAAGCGTGTGTCCTGCTGCCTCCCGGCGTCTGCGGCGGGGAGACAGACCACGGGCGGCGGGGCTGGGCCGCCGAGCGGAGTGGCCGTAAGGATGCCGGGGACGGCGGCAGAAGCTTCCAGGGGCTCAGCAGAGCCCACTGGCCTGGCAGGGTCAGAGATAAACATGAAAAAGGAGAGAGCTGGGCACTGTCAGGGCGAGGGATGGTGTGAGCCGCGGCACCTGCTCCTCCGGGCCGGCGATTCGGGCCGCCGCAGGGGGACTGCGAAGGGCCGACTAGAGCGTGACTGAGTTGTTGGCGGCCTTGACCCGGGCATCAGGTGGGTCAGTGCAGCCTGAGTTTCTGAGGCCGGTTGGGCTGGTGCCGCCCCCCGCCGAGGGCTGCCAGGTGAAGTGATGGGTCATTTATGGGAACTGGGAGCCCAAGATTGTCGGATGCACAGGACACAGGACTTGACTCCAAGGGGACCAGGCAGCTGTGGGGTGCAGCTGTGGGGACAGCAGACAGTGACTCAGGAGCCGCCCCACTCTGTATGCTTTCAGGAGGGCTCCCCAGGGAGCCCCACTTTGTGCGTCTGTGAAATGCAGAGGCTGCGAGGAGGCCTGGGACTTGTCCGTGTGGCACAAAGAAGGGGTGAGGCCAGACAGGATGTGGGCGGCAGACGTGGAACAGTGAGGGGCACGGGGCAGTGGCCCTTAGGAGGCCAGCACTGGGGTCTGTGCCCGCAGCCCAGGGCTAGGTGGGCTTTTGCTGTGCGCAGGGACGCAGTCCCAGGCCTCTGTGTGTCGCCCCTGCACGCTCCAAGGTCAGCAGCCAAGGCTGGCCAGGGGTGGTGTCCCCTTCACTTTGTCCTGCAGGTGCTCAAGGACAGGGCCCCCTCCTGTTCCCATCCAGCTGTGGGCCATTCAGGGCAGGAAGCCCAGCAACAGTCCTGTGCATCACATGGGTGCACACGCACACACTCACACATGCACGCATGCACACGTACATGCGCACACACTGCCACACGTGCGCACACACATCACATGCACACGCGCACATCACCACACGTGCACACAAACCACACACACGCACAAACACGTACACGCGCATACACTGCCACATGTGCGCGCACACATCACATGCATGTGCGCACATCACCACACGTGCACACAAACCACACACACGCACAAACACGTACACGCGCATACACTGCCACATGTGCGTGCGCACATCACATGCATGTGCGCACACCACCACACGTGCACACAAACCACACACACACACACGTGCATGCGCACACCGCCACACACACATGCACATGCACACATATCACACATGCACACATGCACTCATATAAACACAAACCAGACAACCTCAGATCCTGCAAGTGGGGTGTAGGCTTGCGAGTTTGGGGGTGTAAGGCTGCCTCTGGGAGAGGGGGCAACAGGCCCTTCCAAGGTCAAGGCCAGGCTGCTAGAGGGTTCCCAGGGGGTCACAGACCTCCCTGAGAGGCCATCTGCATCAGAGAAATCCTGGGGTGCCCTCTGGGAGGGTCAGACTCTGTCCAGCAGTGGCGCTGACCTGCGGCCAGCCTCACGGAGCGTCAGAGGCTGCAGGCCGGGGGTCTCGCTGTGGGCGGTCCTTGCAGCTGCAGGTGAGCGTCTCAGCCGGCCCTGGGCGCCAGCCTTCTGCCCTGTCTGCCAAAACACCGATGCCCCCGGGCCCAGGGCCGTCCTGCTGACCGGGGCCCCTGGGCGTTGTTCCAGGCCCCCAGCATCTCCCACCAGGAGAGGGGGCTCCCTGAGTGAGTCTCAGGGTCCGTCATTGGGCGCTTGGGTTCACATCACAGGAGGCACCGTGAAAATGCGCTCGAAGGGATCACGAAGCTGCGATTTCTGTTCCGTAGCTGAAAGGTGACATGGGTCCGGCTGGGGCCAGCCGAGGGGCGTGCTGCCCCTGGGTGAGGGCGCTTGAGCCATTCAGGGTCTGGGTTGGCAGTGTCACCGGGGCAGGGCGTGTTTCTGTGCCCGGTCCCCACGAGCGTGGAGGAGGCGGGGAGGCCGAGGCTCCCAGAGGCGGCGTCCCGTCTGGGGTCGCCGGGCTGGGGGCGGCTGGGATGGAGAGTCTTGCATGTGCCTCTTGCCGCGGACAGCAGTGTGCTGGCTCTGACGGGACGTTTCAGAAGGACCAGAAGGGTTTCCTGAGGGCGCCCTGGGGAGGGGAGGAGGGGCGCTTTCTAAGGGGCCACCTGGGGCTTAAAGCGCAAGGTGGGAGCTCGGGTGAGGACCACGGGGCCACGTCAGCCCTGGCTGCACATTCCGATGACCAGGGTGTGTGGGTCTTGAGCACCCGGGCCTCAGTGTCCCCTCCTCCACAGTGGGGGGGCAGTGGCTGGATCCCCGCCTCCTGAGTATTCACGGAACAGGTGGGCAGGCTTTCGTGGTGTGAAAACCCACCTGGAGATTTGGTGGGAAAAGTGATTTTAAACAAATACTGGCGTTTTTCAAGGAGGGTCGGCACCGGAAATAAAGGGGCTTCATGCTTCCAGGGTGGCTCTGGCCGGCCCTCGGCTGGTCACGTGTTCAGTCTGCTGCATCGTGGGGAGTGCGTGGTGGGGAAGGTGGGAAGCCAGGTGGCTGAGGGTCGGGCTACTGGGTCTGGAGCCCAGGGTGAGTCCCAGGGAGGCGCATCCCCCCCGCGCCTGGCCCCGCCCCCCGGTCACCTGGTGCTGGGCTGGCGCCCCAGGATACGGGGACAGCCAGACATGCGGGACATGTGCAGGCCTTCGCCAAGTGCCGGCAGTCACGGCGGCCCCCCGATGGCCCCCGAGCCTCCTCTTCCTTCCTGTAACTGCGTTTGGAGAAGGTATATTCACGTGTCAGGCTGCCAGTGGAGAGAGCACATTTTATTGGAATTGGATGAAACTCGGACCAGGAGCCGTGTTCCTTAATAAAACACGTGGCTTTGATCCACTGTTGCTGTCACGGTCTCTTCTGCGGGAGAGCTCAGCTGTGGGCCAGGGCCTCTGACGCCGGGAGAATGACAGGGACTGGCTGAGTGGGGCCGGTGGCGAGCCGGGCAGGGAGCTGCGCAGTGAGGCCCCGTCGGCTGCGGTGGGCCCTGGGCCGGGTGGCTGTAGGAGGCTTGGTCTGCACCCTGCCGGCCCCAGGAGGGAGGAGGCTGGTGGCAGCATGGCCGAGGGCTGCGGGTGCTGCGGTCAGTGACACAGGTGGAGGGGGTCCATCTGTGTGTGGCCAGAGGCAGAGCCATCCGTGGGGTGACCGCAAGAGGATCTCTGGTCCGGAGAGCTGTCCACCGGGGGATGGGTCTGCCTGAGGAATTTCAAGCTCTGGGCTCATCATTCCGGGGTTTCAAACCCAAGCCGGGAGGCAGGGGAACATGTGTGGAACCATGCCTCGGGATCCAGGGTTAATGGGCCTCGTCTGGACTCGGGGACTGTCACCCAATTCTGCCATTGAGTGGCCCCCACTTCATCCCGTCTCTGGGCCAGGTTTCCCGCAGAGCCTTCGGGGTTGGGGGAAGGTGACAGATCCCCTCCCCAAGGGTTTGCATGCCATTGGCACCTTGCTTCACCCACCCCAGGAGGCTGTCCGAGGACCCACACTCGATAACTTGGAGTGGCAGACCACACCTGCTCCTTCCTACATGTCTCTGCCTTCCTGGCACAGGATGGTGGATGGACAGATGGATGGATGGTGGGTGGACAGATGGACGGACGGACGGACGGACGGATGGATGGTGGATGGGTGGGCAGAATAGCCCAGCTTCAGAGGTTTAGGGGGCAGCAGCTCCAGAGGGGAAGGCTGGCTGAGGACGGGCGTCTCCTCTCAGGTATCAGGCTGGTCTCCCGGGTCCCCGCGTGGGTCCCTGTGCGCCGCCTGTTCACGGGCTTTGTCTTTTGCAGGGAGATATCCAGCAGCTGCTCTTCGTCTCAGACCCCCGGGCGGCTTACGATTACTGCGAGCACTACAGTCCTGACTGTGACACGGCCGTCCCCGACACCCCCCAGTCCCAGGACCCCAACCCCGATGAATACGTGAGTCTGCACTGGCTGGGTGCGTGGGGGGCCCTGGGGTCAGGCCGGCAGGGTGAGGGTGGAGGGACACACAAGCTGTGACACCTCCATTTTAAATATCGCCCCCCCCTCCCCCCGGGCGAGAACATGGACTGAGCCACAAGGGGCGTTCGGCAGGAACCCTCTCCTTAAGCTTCAAACAAGCTTCTGGGCGATAACGGCGAGGAGCGCTGTGCGCTCTGGCTGTGACCTGACAGGCTGTCCGAGCAGAGATGCCGCAGGTGCCTGGTGGCTGAGTCTGGGGGGAGCTGCCCGCGGCCTGCCCAGGAGGGGGGCGTGAGGGCCGTCCACGCAGAATGGCTCTCCTCTGTCCCCAGCGCGGCAGCGCGCGGAGCGGCCTCGTCCCGTGTGTCCCAGGAGTGGGTCCTAGGCCTCGCCCCCTCGCGGCGACCTGCTGTGGTCTGGGGCCAGCCCTCACAGGCCAGCGGAGCCTGGTTAATGGTTTTCTGCAACTCCTTCCCCACTTCCAGTGGGGACCCCTCCCAGCTCTGCTCCGATGAACCCCCGTTTCTTTTATGTAACATTCAGTCCTGGCCCTTCTCTCCTGGCCGCCTTTCATGGCTGGTCGACGGCAGGCGGGCACCTCCCTCCCGAAGCTGCAGGGGCCCGGCAGGCCCGTCTCGTCCCCCCGAGTTCCTGCAGCCGAGGCCTCCTGGCTGGTCCCTCCTGGGTCCCGACACCAGTATCCCCGGGCCCAGCGCGTCCCCTCTGCTGCTGTGGAGTCCCTCAGGCGGAGTGACGGGGCGCGGCCGGCAGGGCCAGAGTTTCCGGGCTGTGTCCGGCTCTCAGGTTCTGAAGGGTCAGAACATCTGTGCCTCTTAGAACTCAACTTTCTTTGAAGGGGACCAGGGACACCCTGTTCCTCCCTGGGGCGTCTCATGGGGCCAGGGCGTTCGGGGATGCTGGGCACGGCTCTCTGGTGCCCACATCTCCCACGGAGTCCGGCGCGTGGGGCAGAGGGCAGGCTGGTCCCCGGATTGTCCCACCACCCTCACGTGCCGGGTGTCCCCCCAGTACCCGGAAGGAGAGGGCGAGGGCGAGACATACTACTACGAGTACCCCTACTACGAGGACACGGACGACCCGGGCAAGGAGCCCGCCGCCACCAGGAAGCCGGTGGAAGCTGCTGAAGAGACCACGGAGATCCCGGAGGTCTGGGGGCCACCAGCGCGGGTCCCTGCGGGCTGCTGGGGGACGGGGGACGGGAGGGAGCTGTGCGGAGTGTGAATGTGGGGGCCACCTGGGGGGCAGTGGGTGGGGACCCGGCTGGGAAGTGAGGGGCCGTATGTGATTTGTCCTCGGGGGGCATGTTGGGAGAAGGCTGTCTGTGGTGACCTGTGACCTCAGGGGATGCAGAGGGGGAGCAGCACGCTCCCCCCCCCCCAAGGGTGGCTGGGACACTGGCTTCTCTGTCTGGGGCGTCCTCTTCTTTAAACAAGGTTTTGAGGTACAGTCACCCTTTTCAAGTGCATAAGTCGGGGGATTCAGTCCATCGGCAGCGCCCCCGCCCCAGGCAGGGCTGCCCCCTCCTGGGGGACCGAGGTGGCCCTGCCCCCGGAGTCCACGGGGCGCCTGGGTGGCTGAGGGGGCCGCTCCATGGCAGAGGAAGCCTGAGGCCCGGCGCCTGGCACCCGCGGCCTCCCCAATGCCCTGTCCCTCTGCCGGGCCCGCAGGGGCTGACCCCACCGCCCACGGCCGCCGCCCCGGGGCCCGACACCAGCCAGGGGGCTGGGAAGGAGGTGGACCCCAGCATAGGGGACTACGACTACGTGCCCATCGAGGACTACTACACGCCGCCCCCTTACGAGGACATCAGCTACGTGGAGGGCGTGGAGGACCCTGACCAGCCCCCCGACCACGGCGCAGGGGCGGGGGCCCCCACCAGCGGCACCACCGGCGCATCCAATGCCTCCAACGTAATTGCTCCCCTCTGCGCGGGCCGGGTCGGGCCCCCTGCGCCGCTCCTACCCCCACCTCTCCTCGCGGGGCTCCCGGGGTGGCCGCTTCCCGGTGGGTCTTGGTGGATCTGCAAAGCGGGCAGAGGGCACCCCGGTGTCCGGGTTCAGGTGGACGTGGATGAGGACAGGTGCTGGCAGCCCACGTCCCTGCATGTGGTCGGGGAGGGGTCCGGCGGTGGGTGCAGAGCTGGGGACCTGACTGACCGTGAGACGGGCACTTTGGGGTGTGATGCGGGCATTCCCGTCTGGCGGACCTGGCCTGACGTCTCCCCCAGTGACGGCGACCTCAGTGTTGTCATTTACAACATGGCGCTGCTGTGCCGCCCTGGGGATGTTACCGAGTTTCCGCTTAGGAAGGAATTCAGCACAACAGGAGACATGTAGTCAAAGCTTAAAAGTGGCTGAATTCTAGGTGGCCGCAGAGGGGACAGGCTGGGTTCTGACAGGTCCTGACCCCTCTGCCGGGGGCCGTGGGATGGGGGACATGTTATCTGCAGAGCCTGAGGTCCACGGTGGACCCCAGTGGCACCACCCTCCTGAGCCCAGCCCTCGCCAGCCATGGGTCTCGGCGGTGGGGAGGGGGGTGACAGTCTCCCTGTAGTGACAGTGAGTTGTGTGCTCAGACCACCGGGGACCCCAGGAGCTCGGTCCCCCAACACACTGGCCTCCAGGCTCCTGGGAGGCCCCCGTCCCTGAGCCCGAGGGTGTGGGCCCTGGAGGTACCTGGCACCCTCGTCCATCCATGGGGTGACCCTGGGCCCCCCTTGCTCTCAGCCGGCTCCGCCCCCTGGGGAAGGGAAGGACGACCTGGAGGGGGAGTTCACCGAGGAAACCATCAAGAACCTGGACGAGAGCTACTATGACACCTACTACGACCCCACCGCCTCCCCGTCTGAGATCGGGCCGGGCATGCCCGCCAACCAGGACACCATCTTCGAAGGGGTGAGGGGCTGGCGGGCGCGGGGATGGTGGGGCGGCTTCCTGGGCCGGCCAGGGTCCCAGACGCGCAGTCAGCCCGGCCCTGGCCTCCCTCTCATTCCCCGTCCTCTGCGTTTCTCACCCCCAGATCGAAGGGCCACGGGGCGAGAAAGGTCAAAAGGGAGAGCCTGCCATCATCGAACCGGTAAGGACGTCCTCGCATCCTCTCCCGGGAATGGGGGTGGGGGCGCAGCGTCGCAGCTCAGGGGACGCGGCCAGACCCGTGGGACCGCTGTGCCCCAGGCCCTGGGCCCCTGCAAGGAGCCCCATGACTTCGGGGATGGCACACCCACCGCCGCTGCTGAGAGGCGGGTGGGGAGTGCTCCTGGCGGGGGCAGGGCCATGGCTGCACGGGTTTCAAGTGGCCGGGACCCCGTGCCCCGCCCCTGTCAGACCCGTGCGTCCCGCCGTCCTGAGAGGGAGGCAGAGCCCTTTGGAGGGTCACTGAGGACTGCGGGGGCCCCGGGCGCTGCGGACCGGGGGCCAGTGGCAGGGACAGTCCACCGTGGGCTCTGCCTCCACGGCCGCGGGGCCCCTGAGGCTGCTGAGGAAACCTGCCCGGGGAATCTCCTAGATCACAGAGCCCCGAAATCCCATTGAGTAAAGCTCAGCCAGGCCAGGCTACGAGATCACAGCGTCCCCACATGGAGCCACCGGGAGAGAGGGAGGAGGTCTTGAAGCCCCTTGTGGGGTGGGGGGGGTTGGCGGGGGCCCCTCAGCACTGGGGCGTCCCCGGACCTCAGGGAGCTGGGCCTGACTGGTGGCACCCGGTGTACCTTGTGGCCTGAGAGCTGCCTGGGCCCTGAGCTCCCCCCACTCCCGTGGCGGGTGCCCATGAGTGTCTGGGTGGGCAGGTCCCCTGCTCTGCATGTGCTGGGTTTGGGGGGCCGGCCCGGAAGAGAGTGGGAGGGGCTGGGGGCCGAGGTCCACCCTGCCACGTCCTCCAAGTGCCCGAGTGGGTAGGCATGTCCTGCCGCAAGGCCGGTCCGGAGGCTGGGGCTGGGCTGCGGCTCTGCTGCCAGGACGGGGCTCCTCTGGCTGAGTTCCCAGGGCCCATCTGCCCGTGGGCTCCTGGGCGGGGGGTCCCAGTGGCCTCCATCCTCCTGGGGAGCCAGGGGCTCTTCCAGAATCTTGACTGCCGGCATGTGGCAAACCGTGTCTCCCCAGAGGGGCCCGGGCCCCGTGACCAGGGCAGCTGGGATGTATCCCATCTCGGGGTGCAACTACCAGCAGGCAGAGCTCCCTCACGTGGCCCGTTCCCAGCCGGGGAAGCACCCGAGGGGGCGAAGGCCATCTTGTGCGGCTCTGCGCTTCCCCACAGGCCTGTCCGGGGACGGGGACCGCCACTCCCCGTGGTGGACACACATCCCTTCTTTGGGCTGGGACGTCTCCTTTCCGGTGCTCTCTGAGGGTCTGAGGGGGGGGGGGCAGGGAAGGGTGCAGAGGTGCCCAGGAGGCGCCAAGCCCAGGTGGACCCTCGCTTAGCCACGTGAAAAGTCCTGACACCGAGTGTTGACAGCTCATTGGGGAGGAGCCTGGGAACCATCGCGGAATAACGGGGTGTGGCCCCCCCATCACCCGAGCTGGGCTTATCCTACTGGGTTGCAAGGCCTGACAGGGACATCTCCCCAGATGGTCTTGGTCCCCAGGTGAACCTGCTGGTGACTTGGGGTGCCTTGTGTGCTGCCCCCAGTGCTTCAGCAAAAGGGGCGTCTTGCCCTGGAAGACAGAGGGAAGCCAGGGACGTGCCCTGGTGTGGAGTCCAGGTCCGGTCCCCTCGCTCTGGGGGGCTGGGTTGACACCTCTCTCTGGGTTGGCTTCCTGTTTGCTCACAGACCGTGTGTCCCCGCTCCTGGGTGGGGTGGGGGGTCAGCTCCCTGCCCACGGGTGGGGGTGGGCTGAGAAGACAGGGCTGTCCAGCACAGAGCGTGTCCGCAGGGGGACGTGGGCCATCTGGACGCCGTTAGGGAAGGCCCGTGTTCTCTCCAGCCCAGTCCCCCGCCCGCTCGGAGTGTCCGCGGGCCCCGAGGGACCGTGTAAACAGTTGGAGTTTCTCAACCTGGAGCTTCGCCAGGTGTCCTCAGAGTCTCAGCTGCCACCAGCAGATGGCCGGGTCCTGGGAGAGGCTGACGTGGCCTCCCTGCCGACTGTGCAGGCGTCCCGGCCCGTGGAGGCAGGGGCGGCGGTTTCCTGTCCCCCCACCGGCCCCAGCAACCTCCGTCTGGGGGGACGTGACTCACTGCTGACGGCGCCCTGGGAAGCAGCTCCGTCTCCGCGCCACCTCAGGGACCCGGCTGGCCATCCCCGCTCAGGCCCGGCTCCTTCTGGTGACTTGTCAGCAATGGCAGAGGCTCCGTGAAAGGACAGGAATCCGCTCGGCCCAGAGCATTTGGGGTGATGGGCATCGGGGCTCCCGGCCGCCCCGGCACCTCAGGGACCGGGATGCCCCAGATCAGTGTCTCGCTGCCTTGTGCACGGCCGCCAGAGGCCAACAAGTCACTGCGTCTGCTTCCCCTGCACTTGAACCAGCACGGTTTTCTGTAGGTGCTACTTGGCACGGGGCTGGGCCTCCATCCACAGTTCTGCGTGGCGGGCCGAGGCCTTTGCCTGCGGTTCCTTTCCCCGGCGGAACTCTGAATCGGAGCCTCCGCCCTGGTGGCGTGCAGACGGGGCTGGGTGCCACCGCAAGGCCCCCCTCTGTGTCCTCACCGCACTGGAGGGTGGTGGCCCTGGGCACATCCTTGATGGCTTTGCCTGGGAGAGCGCAGGCACCCTGTGCTGGGCTCACCGATGCCACGGTCCCCAGCATCCCTCCCGTGAGACCCCCGCCAGGGGAGCCCAGTGCCCCGAGAACAGCAGCCGGCACGTCTGGGGAGCCCACTGCAGTGCCCGGCCCTGCAGCGGCCGGTGTTTTCTCTCCTAATCCCAGCTCAGTGTCTGAGCCTCCCCAGCCGCCTTCGTCCCAATGGGAGACGGGCGGGCGGCCTTTGCAGAGCTGTCTGCACGGGCTCCGTGTAAGGCCCCACGTACAAATATTTCTCTGTGCGCGCATCTGTGTAAACACGGCGCCCGTCCTCGCAGCAGCTGGGGAGCTCTAATGGGGCGGGGAGGGGGCCGGACGGGCTCTGCCACCTCCTGACCGGGAGCGCCCACGGGGCTGGCACCAGGGCTGACCCCCTGCCCTGCGGGGCCTGACCCCTTACTCCCAGAAAGTAATGTCGGCTTCACAACAGGACAAGCCCCTTTTGAAGACAAGTCCAGGGCACAATGGCCTTGAGCACCCTAGGGAGAAGCTACTGTGCTTCCTGGGGTCGGGGTAGGGGGCTGCGGGTGAACCCCAGACACCAGCCCCACTGCGTCCTCAGCTAGGTGGTCCCTGAAGGAGAGAGACCCTTTCCTTCCCTGCAAGGTTGTGCATCAGCTCAGAACCCCCCCGCGGTGGGCGTGAGTCCCAGAGGACATTGAGGGGGTCAGCCTGGCTCTGATGGGACAGGGGTGCAATCCAGCCTGGGGCAGGGGTCTGGAAATGGGGGCCCGAGAGTGGGGAGCCACCCAGACCGGGGAGCTCTGTCCGGCAGGGTGCTGAAGCCCACTATCCCTTCTCCTGCCCACACCCCATCTTGGGGACAGGTGACAGAGCGGACAGGAGGCCTTGTCCTCATTTGGGGGTAAAGACAGTGAGGTCTGTGGGGCCAGAGGCCGCATGCGCGGCTGGAGCAGGCGGCGGCCGGGTGTCCGTGGACTCGGCCGTGTGGCCCACTTGCTCTGGGCTGCTGGGCGGGGGGCCAGCCTTTGCCCATCCGAGCAGTCAGTCCCGACAGCCCCTGCGCTGGGCCTGGGGCCCCTCCTCCTCAGGCAGCCGTCGCCCGGGGTCTGCGTCCCCCGCTCTCCTCTCGGCGTTGTGAGGGGCTTCTCGTGCTGCTCTCGAGGGAGCCTGTGGGTGACTGTCCTGGGCTTGTTGCTGTTCCTGGACGTGCCAGAGGATGGTCACTGTGGACCCCCACATCCCCCGTCACAGAGACGGCAGGCCCCCACCAGGATGGGGGGTGCTGACCCAGGCCTCGGGGTGGGGGGACCCAGACTCAGACGCCACCCCCCTCTCTTGCAGGGAATGCTCTTGGAGGGGCCGCCCGGCCCTGAAGGCCCCGCAGTGAGTGTCCCCTTTTGTTTGCATGGCGTGCGGGGGGTGCTCAGGGGTGGGCCCTCAGGGATGCCCCTTCACACCCCTGGACGGAACCGGGGGCGCTCGCTGCCTTTTGCAGACACCCCGGGGCCCAGCCAGGTGGGAAGGGGCCTTGTCTGTGGCTGCATCTTTGAACTCTGCTCTGATTTTACTTTTAATTCTAGGGTCTCCCGGGACCTCCAGGAACGATGGGTCCCACTGGCCAAGTGGGTGACCCCGGAGAAAGGGTAAGGGACCCCGTGCTCTGCAGGCTCTTCCGTGTGCCCCCTGCTCTGTGACGGGTGTTGTCCTCACACGTGCGCCGTGACTGCCTTCTCCAGGGGACCCCTCGCCGTGCCCCGTCTGCAGGTGTTCAGGGAGGCCGGCTGTGGCCCTGACTGCACCGGGGCAGGGGACAGCCCAGGAGCAAGGCCAGTGGGGCTGGGACCCACGGGGGCTGCCAGGGGTCAGCCCGCAGCCTGGCGTCCATGTGACAGTGACGACGGCAGCTGCTGTGGCCAAGGAGCGTGGTGCCGTGCGTGCGTCACGTGGGATCTACGCGGACGCTTCCTCCGTCCAGACTCCCCTCAGTGCCCTTCCTTGTCGGAATTGAGCCACGACATGGGGAGCTTGCTCTGGAGCAAAAGGGCACATCCTGGGGTCGCTGTGGTCAGAGGGACACATCTTAGGGTCGCTGTGGTCAGAGAGACGCACCTCAGGGTCGCCGTGGTCAGAGGGACATACCTGAAAGTCGCCGTGGTCAGAGGGACGCACCTAGATGTCGCCGTGGTCAGAGGGACGCACCTGGATGTCGCCGTGGTCAGAGGGATGCACCTGGATGTCGCTGGGGTCAGAGGGACGCACCTGGAGGTCGCCGTGGTCAGAGGGACGCACCTGGATGTCGCCGTGGTCAGAGGGATGCACCTGGATGTCGCTGGGGTCAGAGGGACGCACCTGGAGGTCGCCGTGGTCAGAGGGATGCACCTGGATGTCGCTGGGGTCAGAGGGACGCACCTGGATGTGGCTGGGGTCAGAGGGACGCACCAGGAGTCCCTGCAGCAGAGATGAGGGCAGGACCCAGGACGCGCAATTTCATTCTGGCACCTAGTGGGGCTTCGGGGTACTGCAGCCTGGGTGCCGGTCCCGCTTGGGCTTCGGGGCTGTTTCCTGCTGGTCTGATGGGTGCGGCCGTGAACACACCCGGATGAAGAGCTAATCGCTGGCCAAGCTGTGGACAAGAGAAGCCGGGAGCGTGTGTCCTCCCGGGCGGGCGCAGCCTGGAGCACAGCAGGGACCTGCCGGCAGGGGTGGTCGATGGCTGGGGCTGGTGGTGTGGAAGGGGCTGCGGGTGGGGGCTCCCGGGGGGTCCGGCGATGTGGCTGGAGCCCGCAGATGGAGCACCTGGGTGCTGGGCCACCTCAGCCCAGATGGGGCCTCGGACAGGATTCTCTGCCACGTTGTCTCCCTGCGTCCGGTGGCTTTGAGGTCCCAGAGCAGCTGGGTCTCGCTTCGTGGCAGGGACTCGGCTGGCCACTTGGACCCCGGTCCTCGCAGACACCCCCCTGCCGCAGTTAAAATCCAGACAAGCAGTGGGAGCCACTGGTCGCCCCACCTCAGTGGGGGTTGCAGCCTCCACTCTTCTCGCTCTGAAGGTCTGCGTGAGGTGGGGCGACCGCCACGTCCTCCCCTGGAGCCGCCACCAGGTGCACGCAGGAGCGTGACCGCGTGCACACGTCCCGGAGAGGGGACCACACGGCACAGCCGATGATGTTTTCCCTCTTCGATGTGGGCCAGGACGCTGCGCTGTGCATGGCACAGACATTGGCTGACCTCTCTCAGCCCAGTGTTGCTTCAAGTGTCCGTCTGTCCGTCCGTCTGTCCACCAGCACAGGGCCAGCCACAGGCCTAGGACTGAAGCTATGAATGCTCATGACCAGAGGGTCACTCCAACGCCCTCGTCCTTGCCTCTCAGGCCAGTGGCAGGGGCCCTGCTGCAGCCTCGGGCCCCGCGGCCTGGCCTGCTGCCCCATCTGTGCGGATCCGCCCTCTCCGTGTGCCCTCAAGTGCTCCAGGCACCCTGGCAGAGCCGCATGGGGGACCCACCCCTGTGCAGACGGGAACAGGGCGTCTGCAGTCCCCGAGGTTGACGTGTCCCCACGGTGGCTTAGAAAGAGCAGGAGGAAGAGGCCAGGGTGAGGACCCCTGAGGATGGACTCAGAGGCGTGGGGCTGCCCCCTGTCCCTCTTGGCTCCCAGCGCCACTGGGTACACCACGCAGACACCACGTGGATGGTATTCCATCCCTGGGAGGCGCAGAACCCTAGTTTTACATTTTTTTAATATTTATTTATTTTTAGAGAGAGGAGAAGGGAGGGAGACAGAGAGGGAGAGAAACATCCATGTGTGGTTGCCTCTTGTGCGCCCCCAACTGGGTACCTGGCCCGCATCCCAGGCCTCTGCTCTGACTGGGAATCGAACTGGCAACCCTTGGTGTGCAGGCCGGCGCTCAATCCTCTGAGCCACACCAGCCAGGGCTGGACCCCTAGTTTCAAATTGGGGGGGATTTCATTTGGGGTCAACCCTGCGGCAGCGAGCTCAGCTGTGAGCGTCGTCGGCATGGATTTCCAAGGGGAAACCTGGGCAGAAGAATGTGTTCCAGATTTTTTTTTTAACAACTTTTTTTATCTTCTGAGAACTTTTTCCAAGATGACCAGTGAGGACCACTGGCCTGGACCCATGAGCGGTGAAGACAAGAGTAATCCGTGGACCCAGTAGCCCGCCTCTGGGCCCGACCCAAGGCGATGCCCGGATGTTCAGCGCAGCAGTGGGTGGTGTGCCGAATCGTGGGGATGACCCAAATGTGCTTCGGTGGGGGATGGTAAATCAGAGACCAGTCATCCTGCGTGGGAGACTGGACGGCCATGATGCGGAATGAGGCCGGCTCAGAGGTGGGCCAAGGCACCCAGGACAGCCGCAGACGCTGGTCTCATAAAGGGGGGCCTGCCTTCCAGGCCACATCCTGTCCTGTGGGGCTGGTGTGCATGTGTGCACCCGGCTTCCTCTGCACCGACAGACCGTGAGCTCGGCTCACCTCCGGGACAGGAGCAGACCTTCACGGTGTCGCTAGGACAGCGATCGCTTCCGGAATAAACACCTCTCCAGGGAAAAGCAGGCCGCGTGAGGGCCGGCCCAGACGGCTCCACGCCCTTCTGGATGGTTCCAGGAGGGCCGCCTGGTTCTTGGTCTTCTTGGCTGGGCACTGGGCATCGGTCCCGTCTCCCGGCTTCGGTAGGGTGAGCGCATGCTGCCGTAGGCGTGGAGGAATGGAACCCAGACCCGAGTTCCCCGGAGCGTGGCGATGGGTCTGTTCCTCAGGACGGCATGTTGAGCTTCCGTCCAGATGCAAAACAAACTCCATTGGCCTCAGGCTTGCTGAGCGTCTGCCTGCGTGAGTGAGATGATACGGCATCTTCTGGAAATGCACTGTCGCATGGAGAGGCTTATAGCGAATAGGCCTGGCCCGGCCAGAATTACCTGGAGAACCCAATGAGGAGGGACGTCTATACGGGGCCCACCCTAGAGAGAGGCCAGCAGAACATGGGAGGCCACAGCCTGGTCCCTTCGCTCTGGATCCTGCGTCTGTCTGAGCAGCGGACACTTTGAGCAGTTGTCCCTCTGAGCAATGACACATGGCATCGGTGGGGCCAATGAGGGGCCCCTCACTGACCGCAGAGGACCTGGGCCGTGAGCAGCCAGGGCTGGCTCCTCGGGGCTGCCAGCTGGGTGGTGCGCAGACCTGGGTGGGGTGGGCGCCCGACGCTGCATCCGGCTCACGTCCTGGAGGTCACCTCTGCCCTCGGATTGTAACCCCCACCTTTCCTTCTGTCTGGATTCCTCTGGATCCCCCCGGAGGATTCCTCATCCCAAGCCCCCAGGAGCTTGTCCTCATCCTAATCCCCCAGCGACGCCCCCTTTTCTGGGCTTGGGTTCTGGAACATTCCAGGCCACGGAGTCCTGCACTCCTTGCTTGTCCGGTGTATTTCCGGCTGGGCTGTGGCTCCCAGCCCCCTCCTGGCCCAGCCAGCTTCGTCCCTCCACATTCTGACCAGGCCCTCTCGTCCCCTCTGCACACAGGGTCCCCCTGGACGCCCAGGTCTTCCTGGGGCTGACGGGCTGCCCGGCCCCCCCGGAACCATGCTAATGCTGCCCGTGAGTATCCCCATGTGTTTTGGGGGGTGGCCGATGGCAGTGGGGCCCTAGGCTCTGTTTCCGAGGGGCACAATTCCCTGGCTACAGACTCGCTCCAACCTGGGGCAACCATGTCATAGAGGTAGGCTCCTCCAGGGTGCCCCACTTTTGCAGATGAGGACCCCAGTGGTTGAGGCCCCACCTCTCCACCGGCGCCCAGGGTTGGCCCACCTGAGGGCGTGAGGCCAGGCTACCTGAAGGACAGTTGTGTGCCTGTCATCTGCCTGCTGTCAGACCCCCACCGTCGCCACTCGGGCCCCTGAGTCAGCATGCCTGCCAGGGGGTCCCTCCCTGAGCCTGTCTTGCCCATGACCTTGTGGACGAAGGTCACGGGCTGTGTCCTTCACGGGAGCCCAGGCCCTGGAGAAGAGTATGTGCTTGGTCTGGACGTCAGTCTTCTGACCGACAGCAGCTCCCATGAGCCCACGCTGTCTGTCTGTCTGATGCCTGGGGTGCAGGACGCAGTTCAGGGTCACCTGGCAAGGAACCAGGCATCTGCAGGGCCCTTGGCTTTTCCTTGCAGTGATGGGAGGCCGTGGGCCTCAGGCTGCAGACACGGGAGGGTCTCCTAAGGCCCCAGGGCCGAAAGCGGTGGGTGGGGCTGGGCCATATTGTCTGGCATGATGGGGCGGCACGCGTGGCAGGGATGGGGGCCAGAAGCTGCCCAAGAAGATCCTCTGAGGCTCCGCTGTCACCCAAGAGGCAGATGGCGGTGCCTCCACCCTGGGGTCCAGCACAGGCACCGATGCTGGTGCACCCTGGGTGACCCTGTCTTATACCCACAGTTCCGGTTTGGAGGGGGTGGCGATGCCGGGTCCAAAGGCCCCATGGTCTCAGCCCAGGAGTCCCAAGCGCAAGCCATCCTGCAGCAGGCGCGGGTGAGTGGGCTCTAGGTCCTGGGGGGTGGGGCCCGGGGGGACAGCAGGCACGGTGAGCGGTCCCTGTGATGGGCTGGGACCCAGCTGGATAGCCCTGAGAGCCCCCGTGGGCCCCAAAGCAGCTTGCGAGGCCCGGGGTCCCAGGGAGCCTTTGTGCCCCGCGGCTGCGCTCTGCACGATAGCTGATTAGTGAACTGAGTTTCTCATTGGTGAGGCCCGAGTGTCGATGGCTCGTGATGAGTGAGCTGCCACCCTGGTCCGTGGGGGTGGGGGTGGGGGTGGGGGTGCCCGTAATGGGGCATCGCAAGAAGCTGATGAATCAGCCCTCATTTCGCAGTATCTGTGTGGCTCCCAGCCAGCCAAGTGACCCCGATGATCCAAGTGCGGGGTCACTGCCAGACTGCTGAGAGTAGCGAGTCACCGTGACATGCCATGCAGTGTGTGACAAACCCCACTACCGAGATGCCCTGACAGCGCCTGCCCGCTGGCCTATTGGTCTGGGTGCATTTTAACAGAGGCCAGGTGGGTGGCGGGCTTAGAATTCTTCCAAAGCGAAAAGGCATCAGATGGTGGGGGTGACGCAGCTGCATGCAGGGACCGGAACAGGTGCTTTAGGAGCACAGGTTGACAGAGCTGTGGCAGGTGCGGCCACCCTGTGGATGGACAGGTGGGACGGGCCCCGCAGGTGGGCGAGGGCGCCCCTGCAGGTGTCTGGTGGTGGCTCCCAGGCTGCTCTTCTGGGACTCGTTTACCCACAGCAGGGCCCCCCAGCCACTGGGAGCGCCAGACGTGCATCTTAGAATACAGCGTTGATCGGAATAGAGTTCCTCAGGACGCAGTGATATTGCTCAGGACACAGTGCTGTTGCTCAGGACACGGTGTTGTTGCTCAGGACACAGTGTTGTTGCTCAGGACACAGTGGTCCTCAGCTCCTGCTCCTGTGACACACACTCCCCACCGCAGCCCCGCCAGGGAGGCCACGCTGCAAACTCATGCCAAGGGGCGGAGGGCTGGGGAGCCAGGAGGGAGGTCAGCACGAGGCTCTGAGCACCCCAAGGGGCGGCGCGCCCCTCGCCACTGCAGCCTCCTCTGTTCCGGTCGTGGCTGGCGCTGAGAGCCCCGCGGAGCGGGGGGTCCGGGCTGCATCGGGCCCCCTCCGGCGGCTCCTGGCCCGGCCGTGCCTTGCCTGTCGGACTGGCCGCCGGGCGCCTCTCAGCCTGCCCTCTTTTCCTCGCAGCTGGCGTTGCGCGGGCCGGCGGGCCCCATGGGTCTGACGGGGAGACCTGGCCCCATGGTGAGTCACCAGCAGCAGGAGCTGGGGGGCGTGTGGTGAGGGATGGGGCGTCCCCTGGTCTCCTGTCCTTCAATCCCCCGGCAGCTTGGAGAGGGGCGCACACGCCTGAAGATGTTGCTGTCACTCACACTCACTCTGTCACTGGGCAGGTGGGGCCTGCATTGGCCTGGGGGCTGGGAAGCTCCCGACACCTGCGATTTTGGCTCCTGATGCAGGGGCTCAGAGCCTCTTCCTTTTGGGGCGTCACTGTGGGGGTCAGACCAGGCTGCCAGCCCTCCCTGCCTGGCCCTGCGGCACCTGTGGGTGCACCATGTGCCGGGCATGGGGCCTGCAAATGGGACCCCGAGGGACTGCGAGAGTCCCTGGCAATTTACAAGGGGACGGAGGACCTAAACGCCCGGCATCCCCACCACTGCTGACCACGGGACTGCAGTCAGCCCCCCTGCCCCCCCCCACCCCGTGTGCTCTGGGCTGTCCTCCTCCGGCATCTTGCCTTGCGACGGGCCCAGAGGATGTCCACGCTTGTCCCGAGCCGCGGGCTGTGCCACCACCTCCCATTCTTCTTGGAGAGGGAGACACACAGCTTTGTGGCTCTCGCGTCCCCCACTGTCCAGAACTGTTCAAAACTAGGAGGGGACCCACACCATAAACCCTTGCCCCGTCCGAGGCGGGGGTGCTGAGCGTCCTCAGTGGGGGCCCTGCCCAGCCGATGGTCCCCGCGCTGGCCACCTGCGGCCTTTCCCTGCGGAGCGTCCTTAACTAGCTCTGTCTCCCCAGGGCCCTCCCGGCACCGGAGGTTTGAAGGGTGAGCCGGGAGACATGGGTCCTCAGGTAGGTCGGCACCTCACCTCTGCTCTTTGGGGGGGCGTCTCCGTGCCCGGGAGGCTGTGACTCGGGGCGGTGGTGCCCCAAAAGCTGCATTTCTCCAAGGCCGTCAGTGGGAATGGCTGCTGAAGGCAAAGCTGGGGCAGGACGGAGCTGACGGGCGTCCGCAGCGGGCGCCAGCTGGCTTTCCCGTGCCCGGCCCTCCCTCCGGGCAGCGGGTCCCATGCTCTGTCCCGGGGGTGCCCTCGAGTTGGCAGCGGGGAGGACGAGCCACAGGCCGGGCTGGCAAGTGCGGGACAAGATTGTGCTTCTGCCGCCGAGCCACACAGTCGCGCACTGACCCTTTGCCCTCTGATTCTGGACAGGGTCCCCGCGGCGTGCAGGGCCCGCCTGGCCCGTCTGGGAAGTCCGGACGAAGGGTGAGTGTCCCTCCATCCAGTGACCTCAGGGGCCCCGACGGGCGGGAGTCTGCGGTGGGTTCACCCCGATGCCCTCCGTGCAGACCGGGCTCAGGGGCGGAAAGCCCGGTTGCTGCTGCCACCAGCGGCACGTCAGTCGCCGAGGCTGGGCCCCCTTCCACGGAAGGGTGAGCGGCGAGAGGAGCCCGTGGGCGCTGTCTCCCGGGACTCAGCCACTCTGCCTCCCTGGCCTCCGTCCTGAGCACGTTAATTTAGTTTAAAAAACATTTTTAATTAAAGCAGGTCCCCAGGCCCTTTGGGAGCGAGTGTCCAGAAGACAAAATGATCAGTGGGCTGTATTTTAGCCTCGTTTCTACAGAAGTGGCCTGGGTTTGGGGGGCACGGCCAGGGCCAGCTCACCCGCCGTCCCAGCCGCCTGGGTTCTGCTTGGCATTCAGTGGATGGACCTCATTGTTCCCGTAGACCACGGCCGTGGAGAGAGGGTCTGCATTATAAGTTAGCGTGCGTCCATGAACAGCATCCTGACGAGCTCGGGGAATCCTAATTAACCCACAACACGCCCTCACCAGTGTTTATTTAGGATGAACCTCTTCCAAGGGCGCTGTCTGCGTAAGCCACCCCCTCCTGTTCTGGTTTCAGGGCACCCAACCCAAGAAGGAGGGAGTCCTGAGCCATTAGGGACGCTCGCCTTCTGGAGATGAGTGTCCCTAGTGAGTGGTGGTGACCCAGAGAGCCACGGCCCAGCGCGGTGTCCTCACGCCGGCCCATCGGGGCTGCAGGCACCAGGCCAGGGCTGGACCAGACCATTCTAAATGTGCCCGCAAGGCCAGGATCCAGTGATCCTTGGTGGATAAATAGGTGGTTTATCTTGGATCTCATTCTGCAAAGTGTTTTTATTTCATTAAGCTTTTCTGTGCATCTAAGTACTCAGCCCAGGTAGAAACTGAGAAGAGAAAAGATAAGAGGGATGATTAGTGAGGAGACTAGGTGTAGCCTTAAACTACGGCCCCAGGGCTGTGACCTTTGTGCCAAAGATCCAGAAAAGACCGCGGGGGAGGGGCTGGGGGCTGGGCATCCCCAGGGTCTGCGCTTCCCTGCTGGGGCCCTGCAAGGAGCCCGTCACTGTGCGTGTCAGGGGCATCTGGATATTCTGCTGACGCTGTGACATCGTGTGAACTTTTCTGACCAGTTTCCCTTGATTTCTGAATGTGGAGTTTCGAGGAGAGGCTCCCCATTCGTGTCCCCCTTGCCTGGTGTCACGTCTGCATTTCCCCCAGAGCTGTGTGGCTTGGGCGCCTTTCCTGAGATGACTTTTCCTTCCTGGCAGCTCCCGGGAACCTTTCAGTGGGGGGGGGGGGTGGTGCACAGACCACCTCCTGTGGTCCACTTGGGCCCCTGGCTCCTTTTCTCCTGGTGCTGCCCTTATTGTCTGCAGGGCTTTGAGACCCAAAGTAGCCGCTCTCCAGACCTTGTCCTTGCTTGTCACGTATCACTGGGTGACAGCTTCCTTTGTTCAGGTGCACACGGGTTGTGGCAAAGAGGGACGCCGCTGATCTGGGCAAGGCTTTACACTCTGCTGGCTGACATTCCTTGTCAGCGAGTGGACTCTTGGCTGAGTCCCTGTCCCCATCAAGGTGGCCTTGAGCCTGGCTGGGCTCCTCCTGGTGCTTGTGGGGAGGTTATAGTGGACACTGGTAGGTCCGGGTCCTGCCTGGCAGCCGTGGCCTGGCAGGTGGGGACTGTGGGTTTGTCCTTGGCTGTGTCCACAGCTGGAAATAATGGCCGTGGGGTGGCTGTGGACAGAGTGTCTTGCTTATAGCCCGGACCTGCCTCTGGTTGGCCGTGTGGCCTCAGTGAGACAAGCCAGTCCTCGGCCTCAGTCTCCCCCTCAGGCAGGTGCTTGCTTTCCCTCGCCCTGTAACGATGACCCAGCCTTGGACATGAGTTTTGCGTGGTGGAAGGAACAGTGGGGTGCACGGAGGTCAGGCCACCCTCTCTCCTGAGCCGCAAGCCCACGGTCCTCCAGTGGGGTCTCGCCTGCCACCTCTTGCCGTCATTGATCACACAGAGGAAGGGGCCCGTGCATTCCCTGCCCTGGCAGTGCAGGCGGAGAGGCCCAGAAAGACTAGAGCCGTGTGGAAGGCGTCCCGCAGCCCCCGGCCCCGGATCCTGGCCACACGGGCTGGGCACTGTCCCCTTGGTTTCCTGGGAAGCCACCGCTTTGTGCTGACTCTGCTCTCCTGTGTTCCAGGGGCGGCCTGGCAGTGATGGAGCAAGAGGGATGCCCGGGCAGACAGGCCCCAAGGTAGGGCCACCGTCGTTGCTCATGGTGACGATGTGGCCACCACAATGGTTCTAATGACAAATGTGGCTGTGACGACAAGTCACAACATCACGACACTTGCCCGCCCTGGGGGTGGGACCCTGGGGGGCGGGGGTTCCGTGTGGGCCACTCTGGCATGCTGGTGTGAAGTCTGCGGTTGGCGGGGCGAACTTCGTGAGCACATGTGACAGTGGGGTTAGTTTGGGGGGCACATTTGCTTCTTTCGAGTGCCTGGGGAACAAGAGGGGATGCCTCTGAGACAAGACCCTTTGTTGGTGTCTGGGGGAGAGGAGGTGGGGATGTGGCCCCAAGGCGGAAGAAGGTGAGGTGAGGGGCGGGCAGGTGCCCCTGCGTGCCCCGCGTGGGGTCCTGGGGCCCAGGGTGCGTGACACTTCCTGCACCATGGCAGGAGGCAGGGTGGCCATCCTTGTGTGTGGCCTGGCCCTGAGCAGCTCTCTGTCCTCCTTGCAGGGTGACCGTGGCTTTGATGGCCTGGCCGGGCTGCCTGGAGAGAAGGGCCACAGGGTACGTGCTGCCGTGTGAGAGCTGCCGGCCTCCCGGTCCTGATGGGGACCCTTCCAGACGCCTCGGGTCTCCTGGGCGGCCACGAAAGGAGCCCCCGGGGCTGAGGGCGGGGTTGGGGTGGAAGCAAACGCAACGTGATGGCGGGGATGGAAAGTCGGCCCGAAAGGAGCAGTCTGTCTCTGCAGCTGGTGACGGAGAGGCCAGCGGGCCTGTCGCTGGGGGGCATGAACGGGGCAGGGAGCGGGCGCCTCTGGAAGCCCAGGTTCTGCTGAACAGGGTCTTTCACGGCCTCGGGAATCCCACAGCTGCCAGTTTGGGAGATGGGGCCAGGCCAGCGGCTGCGGCTGGACCCTGGCGGCCTGGCCTTGATCTCCATCCACTTGAGTGGGCTCCATGTGATGGGTGTGGACAGCCATTAGGCATGTTTTTTCCATTGATGTAGGTGATACCTCTTGTACTTCGGCACATTCAGGACACGAAGGCACATGCGCACACACATGCACATGCGCACACACACACACACAATGCTCCATACACATGCACACACAAAGGACACATATGCACTCACACAACGCAACTCACCCAGCGCGCACACATGTGCACACGCACACATGTGCGCGTGCACACATGTACCGTACACATGCATACAAGCACATGTGCACACACAACATGCTTGCACACACTGCGTGCATGCAAAGCACACGTGCATGCACTTGTGTAAATGCATAACCACGCCTGGTGCGTGCATATGCACGTGTCGATGCACACAAGCACACACATACACATGCAAGCATGTCTGCGCACACTCTACACACACATGCGTTGCTTATGCACATCCACATACTGCACACATGCACACACATGCACACGCACATGCGTGTCGGTGAGGTTTGCCTGTCACATTCCATAACACACTGAAAATGGCTGTTGCAACTTCGGCAGAGCTACTGGGCCCACGTCCGCCCACAGCCACGCGGGACGTGAAGGGGGCAGCGCCGCGGCTGGGCCTGTCCAGCTGTCTGGCTGAGGAGCTGGTGTGGAGCAGCAGCTGCGTGCGAGGCCTGAAGCTGCGGGGCGGGCGGTGGGCCAGCGCCGACCCTCAGGGCGGTGGCCCTCTCGGGGGAGCCATGTGAGGCAGGGGAGGGCCCGTGGGGTGCAGCTCCGACCCCGCCATGGTGACCTGCTGGGCGCCTGGTCTAACACAGCTGCCCCAGGACGCCGCTTCCCGCAGGTGACAGCCTTTACAGCCAGTACTGTCTCCGATGGGTGGCCTGTGACTCCAGGAATGGCTGTCGCGGGTCCGGGGTGTTCAGTCTCAGAATTAGAGACAGACCCCAAGGGGACTTGGCGCAGGCGTGCGTGGCCTGCTCCGCGTGGCTAATCCTGGCTCTGGTTGACTTCCAGGGTGACCCCGGCCCTTCTGGCCCACCGGGTCCTCCAGGAGAAGATGGAGAAAGGGTACGTAGCCCGTGTGTCTCGGGGTTTGGCTGGAAAACTGCATGGGGGACGGCTGGCGGTGGCAACACCGGCGTGTGGAGGGTGGGCCGGCAGACGGGGCAGTGAGGGGGAGGCAGGGCAGGTGCAGAGATAGGCCGCCCAGACTCTGAGGTCAAAGCAAATCGCCACGCGGTGGCTTGCACCCACCCAGGACTTAGAAAGAGGGCCTCTCACTCCAGGAACGGGTGCCCCAGGGGATAGTGATCGGAGCTGGTGGGGCAGAGCCTGGGGGGAGCGTCTAGCAGGTGACCGTGTAGCCCCAGAGGTGGGAGGGCAGAGGGACTGGGTGTGGGGACAGTGAGGGCCCGCTGTCTGGTGCTGGGGGCCTGGGCCGGAGGTGGCCGCTCCGGCGGGCCGTGCTCCCGAGCCGGCCGAGTCAGGCGTGTCATCCTGGGCGCCGGCCATGTGCCATCCTCAGACTAAAGCGCAGGGACCCTGCAGCAGGGACCGCAGTGGGGAACCTGAACCCCCGCCCTCCACACATCTGGCTCACTTGGGCAGTCTCCCTGTTGCTGGGGTATTTGGAGGAAAAGGTGTGGAAGCCCTGGTGCAGGGGACAGAGCGGGCTGGGTGGCGGGGCCAGGCCTGGCAGCGACTCTGTCCTCACCAGCTCCCAGGTCGGCACGGTCAGGGCACCTCCTGTCTGGCCTCGGCATAGCTCCCTGCGGGAGGGGGACAGCGAGGGGCTTCCTCTGCGTGCACGCATACATGCATATGTGCATGTGTGCTGCTGTGGTGTGCATGTGTGTGCATGTGATGGACAGGATGTGTTTGTGCATGTATGTGTGGGCACGATGTGTTTGTGTGGATGCACACACATGTAGTGAAAGGCAGGGAGGGCACAGCGTGTGACAGAGAGAGGCCGAGGGTCGGCCAGCAGCTCCTGACCCTGACCCTGACCCTGACCCTGACCCGGACCCAGTCTGGCCAGGGCACCATCTCCCTCCAGAGCCAGAGTCGGGTCTTGCTTTGCTGTCCAGCCGTGTTTAGGGCCCTGGCAGAGACATGAGGCGCCCTCAGCGTTGGGCCAGGGGACATGGCGATTCTCCCCAGATTCCTCCCCACCCCGTTTTTAATCATTCACAGTCCAGTCTATCACCTGCCTGCGTGTCCATCCATCTGTCCATCTTGCGTCTGTCCTCTGCCTCTGTCTAGTGTCCCTTGATTGTTCTGTCATTTGTGTCTGTCCTCAGTGCTTTGCTCATTTCCCCGTCATTGGGGCCGAGGTCTGTGGGCCGCTGAGCAGCGTCCCCTGAGCCGTGTCACAGAGCCCCAGGCCTCACCTTTACCTGAGCTGCCTGGGAGCGAGGGCACCTGGGCTTTCCCGATGGGCACGGGACGCGTGACCCTGGCTGAGTGAGCCAAAGCAGCCCCAGGCCAGGGCCCTTGTGCGCGGCAGAAGGAAGCGTCCCCCGGCACCCAGGCTTGGGAGCCTGTCCCTAAAGCCCTGCCCTTTTCTGCTCTGCAGGGTGACGACGGAGAAGTTGGGCCCAGAGGGCTGCCTGGGGAACCCGTAAGTCTGCTGACCACGTGGGATTCTGTGTCTTCTTGCCGTGGGGACGGGCGGCGTGAGAGGCTCAGCCGCTGGGACCCACAAACGAATCTGGGGGTGTCCCTGGGAGGGAAAGGAGGAGCCGCGGGGAGGCTGGTGGGACGACTCTAAGGACGATCTGAGCTTCTGGAGGAGGCAGCTCGGGTCCCGAGGGCGGTGGAGGGCGTCCGCAGGCAGTTGCAGGACCCGGATTGCCCAGCCGGCCACCCTTTCCAATGGCCACACTTTCTAAGAAGGAGCCCTCCTGTCGCCGGCCCTCGCCCGGGCGTCAGAGAGCTCTGTTCCCAAAGCTCGTTTCTATTTCGGGACAAAGCCACCAATTTCCTGTACAACAAAGGACATTAATTACTTTTCACTCACTGTTACTCTTCGAACGTCTCATTTCTTTTTATCGACCCCAGCGGGGCCGTACGCCTCGGGCGATGCTAATTGGGGAGAAATATTGTGAACGCCGCGTGGAGGAGAGCGGGGGTCGGCGTTGGCTCGTTCATTTGGGACTAAATTACACCCTCGATGTCTGATTAGTCACGAAGGAGAATCCATCAGCCCCGCTCCCCCCCTCAACACGTGTCTGAGCCGTCCCCGCTAGGTCATTAGCTCCTAAAAAACAGTTACACGAGCAGGTGGTGAAAGAGCGAAGGCCGCACTTAAGTGCAGCGCACGCGCAGCGTTGCTCATCCTCCGCGTCTGAAAAGGTCCCTTTGGAATTAAGTCTCTTGAAGTCACTGGGTCTCGGGCAAAGGCTCCATGACTCCTGGGAGGCGGGGTGGGCATGAGCGTCACGGCTGTGGGCTCCCGTGGCCGCTGGATCTCAGACCTGTCCCAGTGCCTATTCCCACACATGCCGTTCACCTCCTGGGGCGGGGGGCCGAGCTCCAGCCACAGCAGCCGTCCCAGAGAAGGTCTGAGCTCGGGGTCCCTTTCCCACGTGTGGTCACAACGCCCCCACGAGACCTAATTCTGCTCCCTCTGTCCTCCCTGAGCCTGCGGGCTCTGCTATCAGACACAGCCACACGATGTTGGACAGAGGGGTGGCCGGGCG
This sequence comes from Furipterus horrens, assembly GCF_987537825.1. NCBI lineage: Eukaryota > Metazoa > Chordata > Mammalia > Chiroptera > Furipteridae > Furipterus > Furipterus horrens. The sequence goes on along the minus strand of NW_028327174.1, from coordinate 203,436,000 downwards.
AGCTGGGAATGAGCTCTGGACCCTGGTGCCCCGTGCAGCAGAGCGAAGCTGTGTCCGCCTGGGGGCTTGTGGGCCTGCCTGCCCTGGGCGGCTGTGAAAGGCACCAGTTGCTCAACGGACCTCCCTTGCCCTCAGGGCGCCCTGCAGTCTCCCCTCTGAGCCCCCCAGCCGTTCCAGGGACCCCAGGTGGACAGGTGGGGCAGGCTAGGGAGATGGAGCCAGGGCAGGAGTGTCTGTTGGCCGCACTCGCTGGCAAACGTGGAGACCTGTGCGGCAGCGGAGAGCCTGGACGGAGGGGGCCAGAGTGGGGCCGCAGGATCTCAGTCTCCCTTGCTCTTTCCTCTTTCAGGGACCGCGCGGTCTGCTGGGGCCGAAGGGTCCCCCGGGCCCTCCCGGACCTCCCGTAAGTCCTGTCGCCGGTCTGCATGTCTGTCCCCACCCCTGCCCTTGAGACCCCGCAGCCCGCCTGTGGCTCACGGCACTGACCGCTGCGCACACTTGCCCAGTGGGGCGCGGAGGCTCCCACGTGAAGGGGCTTTGCAGCAGGTGCGGGTTTGCAGGTGCAGGCTGCCGGCTCTCCCCTCTCAGGCCCACAGCATATGCTGTTCCAGTGACCCAGACACCACATGGCCTCCCTGCTTGAAAGCACTTCCAGCAGCTTCTGGAAAGTTCTGGAAGGAAGGAGAAGCCTATGGTCCCCGCGGGGCTCTATCCCAGCGGGTGGCTTCCCAGGGCCGGGCGTGGCCCGTGCACCCTCCTCGGCCCCTGTGCACCCTCCTCGGAACTCTGGGCCTGCCCCACACAGCACAGGCCCTGGCACCTCCGTTAACCCCTCGCCGATCAAGGCTTTGGGGTTTATTTGGGGTCAAGCCCTGCCCCTCCCCCAGAGTGGTGCATCTTGTGACCCGTTGTGGGCAGGGCCGAGCCGCGCTGAGTGGGATTTCCCTCCTGCGTGCTCATTCTTCAGCATTCAGTCCTCCCCTCTAATCTCATCCAGGGCGTGACGGGCATGGACGGCCAGCCGGGCCCAAAAGGAAACGTGGTGAGTCTCGGGGTTCCGCTACCTGCCGGCCTCACGGTGACCCCATGCTGGGGCGCTCTGTCATGGTCGGAACCAGGGGGCGTGTGGGAGGTGGCTGAGCCCCAACCCCAGGTTCCGGGGGCATGGTACCCACCCAAGTCCACGGGCGTGTCTGTCCGGCGTGGAGGAATGCCCTTCCTCGCTGCGTGGGGCTGTGAGCATACACCCAGCGCCCCACGGGCGCCCGTCGGCTCTCAGGGTGCTGGCGGACGTGAGTGGCGGGAAGGTTTGGGAGTTTTCTTCCCATGGGGTGTCCTCCGCTCCGTCCCTTTCCCGTGCTTCCCTGGCGGCCGGCTGGCCCGCGCTCTGCCTGTGCCCCCTGCCCTTCCCCACCGGCCAGCCTCCCCTGGCGATGGTCGGGCATGAGAGCAGCTTAAACAGACGGGAGGCCAGGATGGGGGACAGGGGCCCCTTGAGAAGGGGGTGCAGTCACCCCTGCCCGCCTTCCAGAGCCCCCCTGCAGTGCCTGTGTTTTTGTTTCCTGTAGGGCCCTCAGGGGGAGCCTGGCCCCCCAGGACAGCAGGGTAATCCAGGTGCCCAGGTACGTGAGCGGGGTGCGGGTGTCTGGGCAGTGGGCAGCGGTGGGCGCAGGACTTCATGTCGGTGCCCTGGGCCTGAGCCGCCAATGAGCGCTGCCTCAGTGGCGGGCCGGCCCAGAGGGGCCCCTGCGTGGGACCCGGCTCGGTGCCGGGATGAGAGACGGCACGGTGGCAGGGAAAGGTTCGGGGCCAACCAGCTCCTGACCTTTCCGCCCCACTCTCCCCCCTCCCAGGGTCTTCCCGGCCCCCAGGGCGCCATCGGTCCTCCAGGAGACAAGGTAGGTGGGCTGAGCCAGCGCGGGGGCACCCCTGCCTTCTGGCGGGGCGCTGAGTGTCGGCAGCTTGGGGTGGAGCCTCTGTGCTCCCTCGAGTGGGGCAGGTCCAGAGGCAAAGTGCTGAGCACAGGGCCCAAGAGGGAGGTCGTGGGTCTCTGCCACCCAGTGATTTACAAATTCACTGATTCATTCTCCCGCCAGGCGCAGGGCGGCCAGACTTAGGAAGGGGAAAGAACAGCGGCGCTTCTTTACGTTTGAGCTCCTTGTGCTCGCTGAGACCCAGGTGTAACCGGGCATCTTCTTTTGCTGCTATCTCTTCTGCTTAGGCTAGACTTGGCAACCCTGATTATGTCCTGGGCACCTGAGCCCTAGGTGCTGGGGACGGAGCGCTGGGTGGGACGAGCAGAGTGACCTCTTGGGTGGTTCTCAGTGCACATGGCCTCCTGGGGGCCTTGTTCCAACAGCTCGATGGGCCCGAGGTCCTATGTTCATCTGGCCGGTCCTGTCCCCACCTGGCCAGTCCTGTGTTCACCTGGCCAGTCCTTTCCCCACCTGGCCGGTCCTGTGTTCACTTGGCCGGTCCTGTGTTCACCTGGCCGGTCCTGTCCCCACCTGGCCGGTCCTGTCCCTACCTGGCTGGTCCTGTGTTCACCTGGCCGGTCCTGTCCCCACCTGGCTGGTCCTGTATTCACCTGGCCGGTCCTGTCCTCACCTGGCCGGTCCTGTATTCACCTGGCCGGGACATTTGTTTCCATTACAAAACTTGAAGGCCCTGGAAACAGCGCCTCATTGGTGCTTCAGGTGCTGGAAGCTTCCAAGCCAAGTGGGTGGGGCACCTCTGAACATCCTTCTCAACACACGTTCTTTGAGCAGAAACATTGGGAAGTAACTGCGGGGTGTAGGGAGCAGATGGGCAGCCCAGGGAGCCCTGGGCACCTGCTCACAGAGTCCGGTTTGTTCTAGGGCCCCCTGGGCAAACCAGGCCTCCCAGGAATGCCCGGCGCTGACGGACCCCCGGTGAGTACCCTGCTCACTTCACCCCTTCTCCCAGCCCCGTGGCCGCCCCGGGGACGGCTCTAGGGATGGCCGTGCTTCTGTGGCGCCTTTACTGCCTTCGCCCTGCTTTGGCGAAGACCCGTCTGAGAGCTCGGGCCGGCTGCCCAGGGATGATCCCAGAACATGTTTCCATGAAGGGTAGCGACTGCTCGCACGGGAGCGTTATTGGTTATTAGGGTGCGCGGCTTGGTTGTTGGAACCCAGCCTTGCTGGCTGGGCTCCAGCGAGCGCACGTGTCCCCGGTGTTTGGAGGCCGGGGCGGCGTGCGCCGAGTGTATTTTTAGGGCTCACGTGCCAAGAAGGGGGGCATTAACAGACGCGTGTGCCACGTGTGCACGCACAGCTGTGGAGCCAGATTGGGTGCCGCTTAGAAACGGCGAGTTCGTGACAGATCCGATCTGCATGGAGGAGGGGGTGGGGACGAGGCTCCGAGCCTGGGGGTGCGGTGGGGGCGTCAGGGTCTGTCTGCAGATGCTGCTCTTTGTCAGTTGCTAGTGGGTTTGGGGTTTTTTGGAGTGTCCAGTTGATACATGGAGAGCCTACTTTGGAAACGCAGACGAGCCAGATTAGTTATTTCAGACACGGAGCACTTTATTGTTTTAATGACGCCATTAAGAACGGAGCGGGGAAGTTTAACCACGTTGATAATTGATGCCTGACTTGAACACGCGGTTGTCCGTTTCTGTTCACACGGCTGAGTGGCGCTGGGCTCCGTGGTCACCGGTCACGGGTTGTCCCCTCTGGGCCTGGGCCAGCAGGTTCCAACCACCTCCGTCCCCGCGGGAGCGGCCATGGTGGCTCCTGGGAGTTTGGATGCCAAGTGACAGGCAGTTTGCCACACGTCCTTTACGTCCTTAATGGCATCTTCTGATGATGAAGCAGCACATTTTGTCGTGGAAAATTAGGGGGTAAACGGAATGACACCCGAGTGAAAACCCTCCCCAATCCCGCCCCGGGAGTTAAGTGGCTGAGGGCGCGGGAGGCGTGTCCTGCAGTGTCCGCTCAGCGGCCAGGCCGGCGGCCCTGCAGGGAGGACACGGGCTCGGGGAGGGGGGCGCCCGAACCCCCTTCCCTGACCTCAGGACCCCCGCGGGACCCCCTCCCCACGTTGAAACCGCCAGCGCACTGGGGTCCCTGAAGGGGAAACGGGCCTTTTGGGGACCCCTTTCCCGGAGAGCTGGCAGGCTGCCTCTCACAGACCCCGTGTGTCTTCCCAAGCCAACACTGAAACTTTATTTATTTACTTAAAAAAACAAACGTTGTTTTCTTGCTTTTCAATCACAGCTGACATTCAGTATTACATTAGCTTCAGGTGCCCGGCCTGGTGGTTAGAACTTATAGGATTGACACGGGGCTCCCTCGGTATTTCCAGCACAGCCTGGCCCCAAACAGTTACCCCAGCATTACGGGCTCTATTCGCTGTGCTGGGCTTCACGTCGCGGGGACGATTCTGTCGCCACCCACCTGTGCTTCCCACGCCCTTAGCCTTTCCCCCAGCCCCGCCCTCCCATATGGCCCCGCCCCTCCCGCCGGGCCCCGCCCCTCCCGTCTGGCCCCGCCCCTCCCGCCGGGCCCCGCCCCTCCCGTCTGGCCCCGCCCCTCCCGCCGGGCCCCGCCCCTCCCGCCGGGCCCCGCCCCTCCCGTCTGGCCTCTGCGGCTGTGAGTCTGCTTTCGTTCGGGGCCGTTAGCTTGCTTTGGTCTTCACATCCCACGTGTTGCCCCTTCCCCGCCGGGCTTGTCCCACTGAGCCTCACGCCCTCGGGGTCCGCCCACCAGCGTGTAAACTTCACAGTGTGGAAGAGGTGCTGGCCCAGCCCCTGAGGCGCTCAAAGCCAGGGACCAGGAGGGACCTGGACATGCAGCCCCAGGCACAGGCAGCCCCGGGTGGGGACTCACGGGGGAAGAGGTTTAAACATTCTCCTCCCAGGGCAGCTACGGCTGACGGCTCAAAGGGAAGGTTCTCCCCTGCCCCGTTGGTCTGGTTTGGTTTTGGCTTTGGCTTAAGAAGGCAAGGAAGGAAGATTTATGAACACCCGTGAGACGTCCCAGGTGTTTCTGAGCCGGCCCGAGACAGGCAGACCGAGCGGTCAGCGGCGCGGGCCGGCTCACACGGCTCCCGGCAGTGTGCTCTGCCCCAGAGGAGCCTTCTGGGGCCAGGAGGATGGAATTCCAGCGGTGCCCAGTGGCAGGAGGAACGGCTACCATGTCGTGTTGAAGGAAAACTACGTCCCATGATGCCCATCTTGCCGGCCCGCGTGCAGAGAGGGTCAGAGGGGCCCCGCCTCACAGCGGGCCGTCGCGCTGCGCGGGGTAGCCTAGGAGGGGTTTTAGTTCCCTTTTTAATCAGAAAAATAGCTAACACCGATAACTTCAGCTTTATTAGTTTTCCGTTATAAAGGCGGTGCTCTTTGTAGAATATTGGAAGAAGGCAGGCCGGCACAGAGAAGGGAAACCACCTGTCCTTCCGTTGCAGAAAAAGCAATCACCTCGCTCTGGTGCATTTCCTTCCAGTCCATTCTGTTCAAGCGTCTTGAATAAGTGAGCTTTGTCCTCGCCCCACCAACAGTCGCTCACGTCCCATATGCACGACTTCACACGTATGTGAAGAAGCTGGGCGTCAAACAACAGCAAGCCTGTGACGGCGGCTAACTTTTGTCTCCCTCACGGCATGGGCGTCGCCATCCCGAGTGGGTCTCACCAACACGCTCTTTTCACGCCCTCAGCAGGCGTGTTGGTGACTCCACCCCAGAAGTGAGGACACCGCCACAGGGAGGGCCCCTTGCCCCCCGAGTGGCTGGGATGTGGAGTCTGTGCCCTAGGGTGTCCCCCGGACCCTGGGGCTTGGCCGCCATGCCTTCCCTTCCACCTCAGTTCCGGAACAGGAAAGTGTCTGTAGTTGGAACTGCAGTAAAGGCCCCCGAAACCCATGTGGCAGTGAGGGGGCAGGGCTCCACTCCCTCCCGGCCACCCCCAGGCAGGACCCCCTCTCCCGGGCAGTTTGGGTCCCACCCGCCACCATGAGGGGCAGGCACTGTGAGCCTTGTCTATGGAAGGCAGGGGGAGCAGTGTGTCCCCTCTGGGCCGGAGAAGCATGTGTGGCCCTGCCCGTGTCTGATTTCCCGCATAGGCCAGCGCCTCTAGGCTCCCCCAGCGCACCCCCACCCCACAAAGAAGCTCGCCACCCTCCCACATCCAGTCCAGTCTCACGACCAGTGACAAGGACAAGGAACGCACACCTGCCTTCATCCCCTCCCCAGCAGAGGACACTGGTCTGCAGACAGCAAGCACCCCGGTCGCTGGGCCCGGAAGCAGGGTGCCTGGGGCCCGGCCCCACTTCACGCTCCTCGTTCGGCCACAGATGCATTTTGCTGGGTGACCTTGAGCAAATGCCTTTGTCGTCGCCGCCCTCGCTGACCACAGTTGAGGGCAGTCAGGCGACACAGAGCCCTGTGGGTTTGGAACACGGTCCCCTCCATGGTCAACTCCAGGTGTTGCCAAGGCCTGGCACGATGCCCTGGCCCAGAAGCAGCCGAGGGTCAGGGGCTACAGGACTCGCTCGGGCCACGTGGCTGGGAGGGACCGATCCGGGCTCAGCGGCTGTCCTCACTTCGCACTCTCCCCGTTTTTGTGTGTGGGCGGGAAGGAGCTGGGCGGGACCCCGGCCTCCCACTCACATTGCAGGCCCGCTGTCGGGGAGCCTCACGACCATGGGCACCAACTGACGGAAGGCCTTCTCTCTCTCAACAGGGGCACCCTGGCAAAGAGGGACCTCCCGGAGAGAAGGGGACCCAGGTGAGTGCAGCCACGCTCCGGCCCCCCAGTACTCCCCCAGGATGGGCCTCAGGCCTGTCTGCCTGTCTCTGCTCCAGGTACAACCCCTGCAGAAGGGATGGGCTGGGGCAGCTGTGCCCTTTCCTGATGGCTGTGCCGTGGGGACATTCCCCCATTGAGCCGGGTCCTCCCATCCCATCTGGGTCCCTGGACCCTGCCCCCCCTCAGTTACTGCACGTGGGGGCGTGGCCGCAGCCTGACCTTGACCAGGCAGAGCAGAACCTGGTGGCCCTGTGGGCTCTGGGCCGAGGCTCCTCCTGACCCATTGACATGTGGGCTCTGGGCCCAAGACATGGCGGGGGGGGTCAAAGCCGTTGGAGTTCCCGGCACCCCCGAGCTCCTGGGACCCTGCCTGCTGTGCTGTCTGCGGCTGGAGTCCACGTCTGCCTGCCTGCTGCTCCCGGCCCCCCCAGGTCCCCACTCACCCTGGGGAGCCGTGAACCATCGTCAGCAAGACCCTTTGGCTGTTAAAGGACATCCCTTCCTTGGGCGACCAGCCCTGTCCCCTCCTTCCAGCCAGAAGCTGACCTGTTTTGCCTCGAGGTCCCTCGGCTGGGAACGCGTGTATTTAATGGCGACACAGCCCTTCCAAACCTCACTGCTTCCCCAACACGTGGGGAGCTTGGCCCCAGCGCCCCCCTCCCCGCCCCGTGAAGATGCGGCCAGCTCACGCCTTTGGCGTGGGGCTGGGTGTGTGCCCTCCCATGGGAACGGGCCTCCTGTCTCCTTTGGTGGTCTCTTCTGAGGGTCTTACCTGGGATGTCCCCTCTGCTCACAGTGAGAGGGGGCTTTGCGGGTGGAAAGCAAGCTTCCCACTGGTGGGCAAGGACCTGGAGGGGCCTGGACATCACAGCGGTCCCCGCCCCTTCCACCCGCAAGAAGGTGCTAACGATGTCCCCCCTTTGGTTTCAGGGTCCACCTGGTCCCCAGGGTCCCATCGGCTACCCCGGTCCCCGAGGCGTGAAGGTGAGGTTCTTGCAGGTCTTCTGGAGGTCGGGATGGGACTGCGGGCAGGGCGTGCCCAGCCCCCGGGAGTTCTCTCTTTGCTGCCCAGTCTGGCACGGGCCTGGTCCTCCCCGCTTGCATGGGGGACGCTGCGTCCTGGTCCGAGGGCCTGAGCAGAGCAGGGAGTGAGCGGCCGCAGCCAGGGAGGCGAATCGTAGCCGGGGACCATCTGCAGTGAGTCTGTGACGACACAGGTGTCAGGGCGGTGGCCCCTGCGGCTTCTATTGTCGCCTCTTGCCGAGCTTCCTGCCACTTGGCGGCCCCTCGCAAACCGGGGTCTCAGCCGGCACAGAGCCCGGCGTCCTCCCGGGGAGTGTTCCATCCGGGCTGTTTGCGCACCCAGAGTGAGAGTCGGCCCATCGGCCACATCTGGGCAGGCCCCAGGCGGAGGGACGCGTCCGTGGGAGACGTCTGTTTATTCATGATCGTGTGAATGGCTCCTGGGATCATGCTACTCGGGCGCGGAGCTCCGGAACGGTGTCCCAGCACGGAGCCTGCCGGGCCCGGCGGCGCTAACTGGGTTTGCTTGGAGCCGCGGACGGTACCCGCCCCATTAGGCCGCTCTCAGGATGCGCCGGGCGCGTGCGGCCTGGGAGGCAGATGTCAGGGAACGCGCGCAGGGGCGGGCTCCTCTTCCAGGGTGGGCCTGCACCCAGGCCCGAAGCTCTCGGTCCCTCTGCAGTTTTGAGAAAGCTGGTGAGGAATCTCTCCTTCAAAATGACTTGCCTGGCTGCAAAGGAAAGTACGTAAGGATGTACGTAAAGAAGAGAAACAGTGTAGTGATGGGTGTGCACACCCCTGCGTGCCTGAGCCCCCGCTGCGGAGCTCAGGTGCTCTGTGCCTTCCCAGGGTTGTGTGTGGCCACCCCAGGGACGGGGGCGGAGGGCCCAGCCCTCAGCTTTCCGTGGTGTGCCCCAAACGCCCCTATAATAATCGGTGCCGCCCTCAGGACCCCGCCCAGACTTGCTTGTTCCAACCCGGTGTCCCTCCTGGACACCAGGTGGCCCCACTTCCGTTTCCCCGGAACCGGGCTGGTAGGAGCTCATGAGCGGCTGCAGAGAGTCCCTGGTGGGAGCCGGGGACAACCTGGCTCCTCTGGGCAGCGGGCAGGCCCCACACCCTGGCCGAGGGCGCTCTGTGAGGGCTGCGGGGGTGATAGCTCCCCAGAACTGCCAATGTGTGGGCTCCGTGCACGTCTGTTTTACACGTTCTTGCGGCAGAGCGAACGCCTCTGCCGGGCCCCCCGCATGGCTGATGGCACGGGCTGCTTCTGCCAGCTGAAGTGTCTCTGCTGTGAAATGCGCATGAGGAATGTTCTTCTCTCGTGTGTCTGATTAAAATGCAGTCACGGCGTGAGCAATCCGTTAGGCCTGGAAGTGGGGTGGGGGGGGAGCGCTGGGTGATGTACTCATTGAAGAACCAGACTCTCATCCTCTGTGCGTGCGAGATCAGTGAGCGAGCAGCGGCCCGGGAGCGGGTGATGCGGGGGGTGGGGCGAGCTGTCTCCAGGGGACCTGCGGCCCCTGGGTGGTGGCGGGGAGCAGTCCTGCGCGGAGTCCCGCCCTCTTCCGGAGAAGGGGCCCCCTGCTGTCCTGTGGCTTCCCTGACCCTTAGGCACCCTCTGCCAGCCCCCGTCTCACCCTGTCCTGGGGGCATCCGTTTAGGCCTGAGTGTCTGCAGGTCCCAGCCGCCCCGCACTGAGCCGCAGCGGCAGCGTGGGCTGGGGGGGCTGCAAGTGTGCACCCACGCAAGGCCAGGGGTGGAGCCCCGTCCCTCCTGGGCTCCCGCATCCGCTTGGTGGCACTGGTTCCTTCATTCTTGTGGCCCCAGCGCTGGCCACCGGGGCCACTGCGGACATCCTGGTCCAGGGGTCCTCAACCTGGGGACACCTGGAGACACTTTGACTGTTACAGCTGGGCGTGCGGGCTACTGTCATCTAACAGGTAGAGGCCAGGGATGCTCGCTGCTCAGCGCTCCTCACTGTGGGACAGCGCGCGGGGCCGCCCCGCCGTGAGAAACGCTGGCCCCAGGTGTCCGCAGTGCCAGGGCCGAGAGACGCCCTCTGGTGGGTCCCGCGGCCCTGGCCTCCGATGTGGGGCAGAAAATGGCAGAACTTTAGGTCGGGGAGGATTCTAGGGATTCTCTGTCTTATTCTGTTGTTTTCAGAAGGGCGTAGGCAGGGGGAGCCCGCCCGACAAGAAAGGGGGGAGCTGGTGCTGCGGCCCCGCGATTCAGGGATTCGGGGGTTCTGGGACTCAGGGTGGCTGTATACCGGTCCTCTGTCCCAAAGCTTCTCACCACCAGGGCTGACGAGCCCAGGGCACTGGTGGGGTCACAGTGGCCCCAGGTGGAGGCCAAACTCCTCTCAGCGTCTGTCTGGGTCCATCTTCCGCGGGAAGAGGCTCGGAGCCGCACCATCACTCCAAGTTCCTGCCACCAGAGGGCAGCTGGCAGCTCAGTGGCCTGGCTGTGGCCCTGCCGCCCCGGCTGCAGCCTCGGCTGGGCGGGATCGGGAGGCTGGCCTCTCTCTGGGGCCCCTGGAGCCATGGGCAGGTGGCCTGAGAAAGCCCCCAGCTGGCGGAGGTGGGAGGGGCCGCTGCTTAACTCCATCTGGGGGCTGAGTCACCTGGTGCAGGGGGGGCATCGGAGGAAGGACACGTCCCGCCCTCACGGCTTTTGTTCCCCGTGGGGACCACACGTGCCCTGAGCGGACTTCGCTGCTCACAATCCTTGTTGGAGTCAATTAGTCGTTCGTAACATTACACTGTGCAGCCAGGCGTTGATAATAACGAGAATGAAAGTAATCAGATGGCACGTCGCTGCTGTTTACTGAACACCTACTACGTGCTGGGCATGGTCCCCTTCCACCAGGAAACAGGGGCTCGCAGGGGTCGGGGACGTTGCCGGAGGCCCCTGAGTGGGGCCGGGGCCCGAGCCTGCCGGCTGGCTCCAGAGCACAGGCTCAGGCCTCATCCTTGTGCTCCTCAAGCCTCGGAGGAACAGGAGGACGTGGCGGCAGACCTGTGGGTGTGGGGACGGGAGGCGGCTCCGCCAGCCCGCGGGGCTCCCCCCTCCTGCATCGGGGACCCATGGGGCTCCCGCCTCAGCCGCTGAGCCCTCAGCCTGCCTTGGTGCTGGGGGCTTGGACCCACCCCCGCCAGGGCTCAGAGTTGTGAGTGCTCACTTCCCCTTTCGCTTGTGTAGGGGGCCGATGGCATCCGTGGTCTGAAGGGCACGAAGGGCGAGAAGGTGAGTCCCCCCCAACCCTGACCCCGTGGCGGCCCGGCCCGGCCCAGAGCTGGGCTCATTTGGTGTCTGCTCCAACGCCAGGTGACGTGGGTGTCACCTCTGTGTACTGAGTAAGGGGACTGATACCACCCGGGGGACACACTGTTTGCAAAGGGAAAACAGCAAGTCAAGGAGGACATGTGCATCCCCTGGTGGGCCGAGGTCTGGGGCTTTGCGCCCCTGCCCAAGGCCACGCCCCTGGCTGTATGCAGCCCACAACCCCCACACTCTTCTGCAGGGGCGGGCAGACATTCCCTGCTCCCCTCTTGGGATTTAGCTGTTAGCAGTTCTCCCTGGGCAGCCTTTAAGCCACAGCAGTGCCAGGCAGGAGGGGGAGGCCGCCCGGGCCCCCGGCCGGGGCAGGCACACACCCTGGTCCACGGAACCCGCCGTTCCCGAGGTGGCCGTGCTGACTGGTTCGGCACAGAAGCCGGACAGTCTGTGCGCCAGGGCGTGCGTGAGGCATCCTTGTCCCGGTCTCCGTCCTCAGTCGGCACTTTGTGGAAGAAGCCCCCACCCCCACCCCCACCCCCACGCACAGTGTCTCAGCTGCCGCCGTAACGCACCCAGAGCCAGGCAGAGCCCTGAGCACAGCTTGTGAACAAGCCGCCCTCGCTCTGGGAGACTCGGGAAGCGGGGGAACTGGGGCTGCCTCCACCCCCTCCCCCGACACTGCTTTCCACAGAGAACCTGTCGGGTGCGGTCACGCACGTTCCCTACGGGGCAGACACAGTCCCGACTGGCAGGGCTGTTGACAGGTGCCGGTCCCTGAGGTCCCCACCCATTGGTCCCAGGACCTTTGTCCTGTGGGAGCTGGCTTCCCAGAGCCCCAGTTTGGCCACGTTGATCTTGTAACATTTGTCCCTTAGCTTGAGACAGGGCTGCCAGAGAGACTGTGGGTTGGGTGGCATGGGGGACCCCTCTTGGCCAGAAGAGATACTGCTCTGTCCCCCAGTGGCCCCAGGAGGTGGGGGAGGGGAGGGGCCATGTCCCTGGGCTTCAGTGTCCCTGCGGCCGCTGCTGGTGAGTTGGGCACCGAGGATGAGGCCCGCGGGCCCGGCGGCTGGCTGGACACGACCCAAGTCACCCCACCTCAGACAGCGGCCCCCGGGCCCTCCGTCCCCACGTGCCCGGCGCTGTGCCGCGGCCCAGAGGCTCTGGGCTGGGGGGTGGGTGCTGCGTGCCGAGCGGGGCAGCCCCTGGGAGGCGGGTTCTCCATCTCAGCCCAGCCCCTCCCTCTCTCGCCCGGTGTCCAGGGGGAAGACGGCTTTCCCGGGTTCAAAGGCGACATGGGCATCAAGGGTGACCGGGTGAGTGTTCTGGGCCCGGGAGGGGCCGGGGCGTTTGGGGCCGCAGGGCACCTTCTCCGCAGCCAGAGGCAGCCCGGGGCCCAGAGGCCTGGCTCTGTCTCCCTCATCTTCGCTGACTTGCAGGGGGAGATCGGCCCACCTGGCCCCAGAGGGGAAGATGGCCCCGAAGGCCCTAAGGGTCGCGGAGGCCCGAATGGCGACCCTGGTCCTCTTGGACCCACTGGGGAGAAGGTACGTGACACAGGGTGCTCGACCGCTTCCTGGGGACAGACCGCTCCCGGGGGCCTCAGGCATCCAGGCCGGTGACTCGGTCGGCTGAGCTCCATGTGAGGGGCACTGTGGTGCCTGACACGGGCTTCTGTCCCATCTGCTTCATCCTGACACTCTTGCTGCCCCCCAACACGCGCGCGCACAGCAAATCTGTTGACAGTTTCCTCCCTTCTTGTCCCGAGTGTGATCCTTGGGAGCACTTTGCCAGTCCCCTGCGGGGTCCCTCCTCCAGGAGCTACAGAGCTCGGGGTCTGAGCCCAGCCACCCTCCCACCGGCTTCTCTCGGTGCAGTTCTGACACCTGCCCCTGCCCCTGCCCCTCCCCCCCCTCGGCCCCGCCCAGGAAAGGGACTGGAACTGTTTTACCACACGGTGAAGCAAGGTCTCACCCACAGAGAAGTCTTGGATTCGGGCCACTTCCACTGCGGGGCGAGCGGGGGATATTGGAGAGACCCCCCCCGGGAGGACAGGCAGGGCCCCGGTGATGACCGTGTCCCTCGGGGAGAGAGCGCCATGCTGCCACGTGATGCAACTCCTTTTTTCTCCGCAGGGAAAACTCGGAGTCCCAGGGTTACCGGGATACCCAGGAAGACAAGGGCCAAAGGTAACGTACGACGGGATGCTCCCGGCTCCTCCCCACCCTGTGCCCCGTCCGCACTCTGCAGAGACTTCGGCGTTCATGTGGCAGCTAGTTGAACCTTTCAGAGAAGGGGACCCCCCGCCTGAGCCACGGGCCACCCCCAGGGTTCTCGGGGCCTTGGTCACGGGTTTCCCACACCCGGAACTCATGACGGGATCCGTCCCGGCTTGGACAGCCCTGGAGACTGGGAGGCCTTTTGCCTGTAACTGGTATAAACGAGGACGAAATCTTCCTCCTGCGAAGTCTGCTTCGGTGAAACAGCTCTGTCAGGCTTTGGAAACCCTTTAAAACCGATTTTCCTTCTAAAATCTCACCATTTATTATTCATGGCCCTTCCTTAAAAAATGACCGCGGGCCTGCACCAGAGACGTAAGTAACCTGGAAGGAGAGCCGTGCCCTGTCTCAGGGCTGCACCTGCGATTCCGCCGCCCTCGGCGGCCGCGTGCGGGCCCGTGCTCAGCCCTGTCGCAGAGGGGGCACCCGGACAGCCGCTGCCCCAGGGACAGGACGCAGCCGGCTGTCCCGCACGGTGCTGACCCAGCTCCTGAGCAGGGCACGGTGGCACCTGCACGCCGGTGTCCTTGGGGTGCCTCCTGTCTGATGGCAGGGCGCGCCTGGGTGCGAAGTACAAAGTCTGGGAACTCGCACGTGCTCAGGTCAGGATCTTGAGCGCCTCCGAGAGCAGCGGCCTCGGGGGACAGCAGGCACGTCCGCGGCCAGTGGGACGCCAGCGGCAGCACCCCCAGCAGGCACTGAGCGGTTGCGAGTTGGAAGTTTCGGGCTGCTTCTGTCCACGTGCCCCTCGTGGGGCTCTGGTGTCATCGCGGGCCGCCAGTCGGGGCGCAGGCGCCCATGCCTTGCCGACTTGGCGAGCTGCCTGGCTTTGCTTAGAGCTGTCCCAGGAGCACAGCAAACCCAGCAGCAGCGCAGCGGGCCGCCGGCCCCGGGTGCGGGTCACGCACTCTGTCTCCAGCTGCTCTGGTCCTGCACCTTCCCTTTTCTCCCAGGGGACACGGCTATCGGGGGTGGGAGGGGGATGTCGTTAAGTCTTGGTTTTGGTTTTTAGATTTGGAGTCTTTGAGATGCTAAGGATGTATTTATGAGCTGGATGGTGGGTGGGAGGGTGAGAGGGAGGGTAGGTGATGGATTAATCATGGATGGATGAATGGATGGACGGATGGATGGACAGATGGATGGATGGGTGGGTGGATGGATGGACGGACCGATCATGAGTAGGTGGAGTTAGTGTCCGAGGCTGTGAATCATAACGGGCTCCCACCCCCCAGGTCCACTCACCAGAGCCCGTCCTGCGGCCCGGCACTCACGCTCCTTCCTTCACTCCCTCTTTCAGGGCTCTATCGGATTTCCCGGATTTCCCGGCGCCAACGGCGAGAAGGGCGGCAGGGTAAGGACAGCCTGGCCCCGGTGGCAGCTTGTTCTGCTGCCCTGGGACTCGGTGGGCATGTTCCCCAGGGTGGTGCTGGCTCCTCACAGCTGGGCCGCTGGCACTGCTCCCCAGAGCGGCCGGCCTGAAGCTGGCGGACGGCACACTAAGCGGGGTGACTCTGCCCGGCCCAACGGTGATGCGGGGGGAAGGGCAGCAGGTGAGGGTCAGGGCAGAGGGGAAAGTCAGCTCCCTGGTACACACTTGGTCTGCAGCCCCCGCAGGACACAAGCGAACCCGGCTGCATCCCTCCTCAGTGACTTTTCCTCCAGGCTAATTTTAAAAGGAGGGAAAACGGGAAGCTTTCACTCGGCGTGTAGCTCACTAATGCTGTAGTCTCAATTCCAGAAGCCATTCCCACGCTGCCTCTGCCCAGAACCCTCAGGGTGTGACATGCCTTCATTCCCTTTGTTGTCGCCCCAAAAAAGGAAGCACACTCTGTGGGCGGGGCCGGGATGGTGCCCGGTGGGGTGCAGACGCCGGTGGTGTGGGGTCCCAGGATTCACAGCTGCCCCGTGCAGCTGGCGAGGTCTTTTCCCCGACTGAAGGTGCCAGGCCGCATTTAAAACGTCCTTCCCAGAAATCCCAGACGGGTATCCCTGGCGTTTGGGTGGGGACCGCGGGGAAGGTGACAAGGACCAGAAAGAAGCCCATGGCCCAGGTGCTGGAGCCCGACCCCCGCCCAGGAGGAGGGCGGCCCCGCAAGAGGCCCCCGAAGGCCCCAGAGCAGACTCAGGTTGGAGGGATGCTCGGCTGGCCTCCTGCGCTGGCGTCGCCATGGCTCAGTCTTCAGGGAACTGCCGGACAGTGGCTGGAGGCAAAACAGAAGTCCTGGGTCATCCAGACCTGCGGCACCCTCCCGGCACCCGGCACCCCACAGATGGGGCCCAGCTGGCTGCTGCATCGGGGACTTTGGGGCACTGCCCGTGCTCCTGGCCCGAACGCGGCGTGGGTGCCGGCCGAGGGCACGGCCCTCCCTCCCCTCAGCACAGGACAGTGGCATCTGCACACCACATGGAGTGGCCACCATCACCTTTCATCGGAATTTCCCGAGCCTCCTGCTCAGGAGCCCGGGTCCACAGAGCGTCACCTCGGATGCAGGTCTCTCCTCAGAGCCCCGGGGAACTGGTGACCCCACCGAAGCCTCCTGGATGTTGCTGTCCTCCTCTTGCTCTTGGCTTTGGAGTTCAGTGACTGGGGATCCATGCTCACTCACCTCTACAGCAAATGCTTCCAAAGTCCCCGCAGCGTGCCCGGCACTGGGGACCCGACTGGCCACAGAGGGCAGCCAGTGACCTGCTTTCATGAAAATGATGGGTCTGAGAGGGGAGAGGCTCACAGGGTGAATCAGGAGTTCTCACAGGAGCCTAACCTGTCAATCAGGGAGGGCTTTCTGGGGGCGGTGACATTCCGTGGGGCCTGAAGGAGGGCTAGAAGTTGGATAGGTGAGGTGGGGAGGGCGGGCAGGGGAAGTTGTAGGGGAGGCAGACGTGGCACTAAGCCTTGCAAGCCAATGTCTTGGCTGGAGACAGGGCTTCCGGAGGGGACGGCAAGGCAGCAGAGCCTGGCAGGGGCTGTGCACTCCTTCATGGTGTGAGCCCAGCACAGGGAAGGGACATGGGAAGCTCTTAAAGTAGCTCTGGTCCCCATGTGGGGCGCGGGCTGTACTCCAGGGGACTCTGCTGGGGTGCTGTGCTCAGATGGGGACGCCAGGCCTGGCCCATGGCGTGTGCACTCACCGGTGTGCGTCTGCCTCTGGTTTGCGGGTCGCCATGAGCTGGCAGGCTCCCTTATGTTGGCCCCGTCCTGGCTTTGAGGTGCAGGTTCTGGGACAGCCGACTGTGGGTTCAGCATGACAGACACCAGCGGCCTGAGTGTCCCCATGCAGCCGGTATAGTGGGAGCCACATGGTGGCCCGCCACTGCCCTGGGCCTCGGCAGGGGCCCAGCGGCCCTGCCCCGGAAGGCCCAGCCCCTGTCGGATCCCCTCTGGTGACCAGGAGGCTTCTCCACCTGCATGTGGCGTCTTGTCTTGAGCAAGGCCACCTCCGGGACTGCGAGGACGTGGGACAGGCGCTCACAGGCAGTGTGGGTCAGGGCGCTTTGTGCAGCAGCGTCCGTCACCAGGACCCGCGACTCTTTGGTTTGGGTTGGTTTACAGAGAAGACTGAGGAGCCAGGTGGCAGCCCCAGGCGCGAGTCGTGGCTGAGACTGTCCTGTGCACAGTGGGTGTCGGTTGGAACCGCGCGCCGTTCACGCTGCAGGATTAAACTGATCTGGGGTCGCGGTGGCGCCAGCTTAGGGTTGAGGGCTTGGGTTTTGGTGGAGGGTGGGAGCCACGCTCCCCGGAACATGCCAGGGAGTCACGGTGGGTCACAGTGTCTCCGCCGGTGAAGTCTAGCAGGTGAGGAAGCGAATCCTCATTAATTTTCTCTGCAAATATTTATTTAAAGCCAGAGGATCTTGCATTGTTCAAAAAAAAAACAACAAAGGAGCAACATAATTATCTCATCATGACAAACAGTTTTATTCCATTTCTTTCAACACGGGAGACTAGAAGACAGTTTTTTTCTGGAAGCGAATGGAGAGGAGGTGCTGCAGGGGGCCCTGAGCACGAGGCCCCGTCTCAGGCGGAGTGAAGTCCTGGAGAAGGACCTGAGAAGTGGTGGCGGTCGGGGGGCCGGGCCGTCCGTGGCCCCGCGTGCCGTGGGCCAGCTGCCTGCGCCAGCTCGGACGGCGCTGCCTCAGAAGAGGACGGAGCGCTGCCCCTGTGCCCTCTCTGTGGTTTGGAAAACGCAGGACCACAGCAAAGGAGCCTCGGGCCCGTTAGGAGAGACGCGCACAGCCCCTGGATGGAGGGTTTATGTATTAAATTGCGAGTTTGCTGGTCTGCGGAGCCTGCTGAAAATTTAATGGCTAATATTCTTAACTGTAGCAGAAGTAAATTATGTATGAGGCGGTTGACTTTCTTCTCTCTCCTTGCAATAATGACTCCCCACCCCTGGTGAGAGGGAGAGAGAGAGAGACGAGGAGGGAGGTGGAGGGAGGCTGGAAGCTTCCAGGAGAGAAGCCAGATGAGGGTGGGGAGCATCCATCAGATGCAGAGAGAAAATTGGATTTCAGCGAGCGCGTGTGGGAGCCCGGGACACACAGCTCTGTGTGCGAAGGCGCAGTGACCCCCTCCCCCCCAAAAAAGTCTCTGTTAAAACACAGATGAGGAGGGGTCCTTCCTGGCTTGATTCCCAGCCGTCGCTCCATAAACCAGGGGAGGCCGCAGTGCCGGCTGTGATGCGCAGGGACTGACCTCCTTTTCTGATTCCAGGGCACACCGGGGAAGCCGGGACCGCGGGGGCAGCGAGGCCCAACGGTAACTTGCAGGCAGTAGCCCGGGGGAAGGGGAAGGCGGTCTCGGGGAGTCTGGACGGCCTGAGCCGACCTTTCTTCTCTCCCTCTGTCCAGGGTCCGCGGGGTGAAAGAGGCCCCCGGGGCATCACCGGGAAGCCTGGCCCCAAGGTGAGTTTCCGCTCGGGGCAGAGGTGTGGACCCCCGCAGCGGCACCCACAGGCGCGCCCACAGTCATCAGGGCCTTTTTGGGTGAAGGAGAAGGGAGCACCAAGTGTCCCCAGAGTGTTTAAGGAGCTGCCTTCGGACGAGTTGGGTCAGGCCCGTCACGTGGCCGAGGCCAGGCGTGGACAGGACGGGCCCACCGGGCCAGGCCAGCTGGGCTTGGACAAATGCCCCGTCCAGGCTGGTGCGGAGGCCTCAGTTCTTTTCCCGAAAAGGGGATTGAGAGCTGCTGAGAGGTCTTTGCCCGAAATCTAAAGAAAGTTACTATCGCGAGTGAGCGCCTGAGCCACATCTGCCCCGTCCGGGGGCAGGGACACCGACTTCTCCGACTGTCAGTGTGGAGGGGACCTCAGCCCCGCGGCCCCCGCCCCATCCCGGACGTAGTCCTGCCAAGGAGATGGACCTCTGTTTGGCTGAGGTCCTGGCCTGGCCTGTCCCTTCCCTACCCGGACGTACCCACCTGGAGGCCACGGTGCATTGTATGGGGTCCGACAGCTGGGCACAGGGCGGTGTGACCAGTCTTCCTTCAGACACAGTGACAATAATAATAACAGCCCTGGCTGGTTGGCACAGTGGATTGAGCACCGACCTGCAAACCAAAGGGTCGCCAGTTCAATTCCCAGTCAGGGCACGGGTTATGGGCCAGGTCCCCAGTTGGAGGCAAACAAGAGGCAACCACACAGTGACGTTTCTCTCCCTCTCTGTCTCCCTCTCTTCCCCTCTCTCTAAAAATAAATAAATAAAGTCTTTTAAAATAACAACAAAAACAAGAAGCTTTCCCTCCTCTCTCCCTCCCTCTAGGGCAACTCTGGAGGGGATGGCCCGGCTGGCCCTCCAGGTGAACGGGTAAGCACCACCACTTTCCTGCGGGGCAGGCTGGAGAGACGGCCTCTGCCCACAGGGAAGGTCCCCCCAAAGTCTGGAGGGGGAGCAGTGGCAGCTACACTGGGAGTCAGGTCTTGTCTTGGAGGATGGCCGCCCGTCCTCTTGGCCCTGGGCTTGGGGATGTGGGCGTGGCCGAGACATTGGGAACCCAGGTCCTCAGCCCCGTGCTGCCCGAGGGACCGTGTCCTGTGTCCTGGCCTCCTGGGGCCCCTGACCAACACCCCCCCGCCCCGTTCCGCTCTGGTGAGGGAGGGGCTGGAGCCAGGGGAGCAGAGGTCCCGGGGACAGTGGGGAGCTGGGCCCGTGCTCGGAGAAGGACTCGGGGGGACGCAGGGGAGCTGCCGAGAGGACTTCCACCCTCCAACTGGCCGTTCTCTGTTCCCAGGGACCCAACGGACCCCAAGGACCCACCGGGTTTCCTGGACCCAAGGGCCCCCCTGTAAGTAACGCGTTGTCCTGGTTTGGCTCCCCTGACACTGGGTTTCTCTGGAGACGCTTGTCTTTCCCCAGGGGCCCCGGGCAGCCTCCTCACGGCGGCAGGGGGTCAGCAGGACGGCTGCGCTGCCCTCCGGCGTCTGCGGCGCGGTCATTGCCTGACCCTCCCGTGCTGGGGAAGGAGCGCGCTTTGGGAAGCGTGGACCCCTTCCTCCTTTGGGCCGTCCCGTTTTCTAACTGGGTCCTTTGTTCGGGTCCTGGGGCTGCCATTACGAAGTACCATGAGCCCTGTCACTTGACACCAAGAAAGGTTCCCTCTCACAGTCTGGAGGCCAGAGGCCCAAAATCTAGCAGAGGCAGGGCCGCTTCCTTCAGAGGCTCGGGGGCATTCTGTGCCATGCCCCTGTCCCAGCTCCCAGGGGTGCTGGCGGTCCTTGGCTTGACCTCTGCCTGCGCCTTCACGTGGCGTCTGTGACCAGCCGCTGGAGGTAGGGCCTCCCTCCCCAGAAGGAGGAAACAGCTGACGGGGTTTTGCCTGACGGGGCGCGCTCGCGGGCAGTGCCTAGGAAGGAGCTGGCTTCCGACGCCGGCGGCCCCGGGCCCCGTGCCCTGCGCTGGCTGGACCTCGGGGAGCGGACGGCCACCCCCTGCCTCTGTTCCTCCCCCTGGGAGACGAGGGTGACAGCAGCGTGGCCCTCCGGTGGCTGCCGGGGTTCCAGGAGGTGTGGCAGGAGCCGGGCTCCACTGGAACGTGGTCCCCAGGACTTTGCAGTGATCACCTTAGAAACGAGGTGGCAGTTTTGTTGCCCGGGTGACATTAGGGCCCAAGGGCACGTGCTTCTCAGAAAGGAAGGTCACGTCCTTCCTGTGCCTCCTCCTCAGGGTCCTCCGGGCAAGGACGGGCTCCCGGGACACCCTGGACAGAGAGGCGAGACCGTGAGTACTGGCCGCGCGGGGGGCAAGGGGTGGATTGGCGTCGGCCTCTGTCCACACGTGGGCACTGCCTTTGCTGCCCTGCCAGCTTGGGGGGAGCCCTGCAGGCCGGCCGCACATGTGACATCTGTGCAGATGCCAGGTGCCAGCTTCAAAGGTCACATGTAAAGACGTCGTGACGTGCACACGAAACGCCACCAGCACCCTGAGTCCTGCACGGCCCACCTTCCTCCCCTCAGGATAACCTTGGGTGCGGCCCCTCGAGCTTCCTCACTGCACAGTTGGGAGGGCCTCCAGCTCCGGCTCAGCTGGGCGGCTATTTCAGGCTATGACCGGTCCAAGGAGGGACGTGGGCCTGGCTCGCGCCCTGGCTGTGTCCAGCCGGCCCTTCCGGCTCGGGGCTGACCATACGGGGTTCTGAGCGCTGCCTCACCCACCTCTGCGGTAGTGAGGACAGGCGGCCCGTCGGGCGGGACGGTGGGCACCAGCCGTGCCCCTGCCCAGCGTCTTGGCCACCCAAGCCGACCTCCGACCTTGCCTTCAGTGACGCCCATGGTGGGCTTCGGTGTCTGGGTGTCGGAAGAGTCTCACAGGTCTGGCGTTAAGACAAAGCATTTATCGGAAGTGGGATCACTTCCTGCCCCGTGTCCTGGGGATGGGTGTCAGCGCCACCTGTGACCTTGGACACACCTGTGACCTTGAGGCTCCAGGCTGAGACCATTTGGACTCACGGGGCCTGGTGACCTCCTAGCCACCGCGCTGGCAGGCGTTGACAGAAAGGCACTTTCGTCTCTGCAGGCACTTTCCCTGGGTCCCAGTTCTCTGAAGGGGCCCCCAGAAGCAGCCCACTCCTGGAGGGAGGTTTGATGCCGTATTTAATATATTCTTTGGTGCCGGCTTTAAAAAATATCCCTTTATCTCTCTGGTTCCTCGTGACGGAACCTCATTTAATTATACCTTCCCCGTGTTCTGCCGCGTGGCTCACGCGGCTGATTCATGGAGATTGCTCTGCTCCTTTGTTTATAGAGAAAAATTAAAGCATTTCATCTGAGCTGAGCCTGTTTTTCCCTAATGCTGCTCCGAGGAGGAGACAGATGGGAGGTTTGGCATAGCTGGGCTTTCCTCCGACTCAGGACTGAGGCCGGCAGGGTAGCTGTGCTGCTTGTCTTTGCGGGGAAGTAGCGCGGTGCTTCTGGCCACCTGTGCACGCCGCTGTCCCGCAGACGCAGGACACCCATCTCCAGACCCGGGTGGGGCGGACGCCTCCTCCGCGGGCAACCAGACACGCGGTCCAGAAAGGCCTCCCCAGGTCCCGCCTCTAAAATGGAAGCAGCCCAGGTCATTCCTTCTCCCGAGCCCAGAGCCCCTTTCTCGGCAACAGACGGATCCTGTGCTCAGCAGCCACGGGTGGTCCCTGACCACGGACGACGCGGGGTCCGCTCGCCTTCCCCCCGGCTCCTGCCTCCACGCAGGCGCCTCCTCCCTGGCCCGTCCAGCTGCGGGTTTCTGTCCCTGTAAATGCTGCCTACGGAGAACACTGCCTCAAATGTGGCCCTTTCCGCCCAGTGCGTGCAGTGCCGTGGGGCCAAGACAGGGGAGCCCTCCTGGAGAGGCAGAGATGCCGCACCGGCCACTGGCTGAGTGTGGAGCCGCCCGTGCCCGCGCGCTGGCCATCCTCCCAGGGGACACCAAGCCCCCTCCACTCACCCTCCAGGTCCGGCGGGGGATGTAAAGCTACCGCGTCCCTCCGCAGACTGGGCAGCATCCGTGTGTCTCTGCAGCTTCATGGGGCACCTTCTCCGCTTAGGGGGGTGTGGGCACCGCCGGTGCTGGATTGAAGCGGGGTGCCTGCTTAGGAGGCCGTGCACACAGCAGAAACAGGAAATCCCACCGAATTGAGCTAATAGCACACGCCCGGCGCCGTGTTAGGAAAGCAGCTGCGCCCACCGTCCGGGTATAAGCGCGTGCGGAGGCGCGCTGCGAAGCCGCCTGTCCTGCCTCTGCGGTGCTGGTGACGTGAACAGGACAGTCGCGAAGGAGACTCAGCCTGGAGGAAGCGCCCAAGTCCAGCTGCGGCCGCTGTAAACGGCACCACGCCTGCTCTGAAAGCGGACGCCCTCAGGGAAGCGCTAAAGATGAACGTTTTAAAGCGCGTTTCTCAGCACAGAAGCGGAGCGGTGGGCGTGAGCTGGTGGGGCCCGCGTGTCTGGCTTCGTTACCTTCATGCCTGAACACGGAAACGGAGCGAGGGAAATGGGCCCTCTCCGATGAAGTCTGGGGCTTCAGGGGATGGGGACCGCAGAGGCGGGGGTGCTGTGGGCCGCCACAGTGGCTCAGCCTTCTCTCTCTTCACAGGGCTTCCAAGGCAAGACCGGCCCCCCAGGCCCCCCGGGTGTGGTCGGCCCGCAGGTGAGATACAGCGTCCCGGGTTCACGGGTCATCCTGTGTCACCTGCATGCACACGAGAAGGGGCGTGGCTTAGGTGTCAGCGGCCCCAGGATCCTAGAGGCGTCAGTCCTGCTCATAGAGACGCTAAAGCCTGGCGATGCCCATTAGCGTTCAGAGACGTGCTCCGAGCCGGCAGTGGGGGCTGGAGGGGGCCGCCTCGGAGTTCAGCCTCCATCCCGTGGGCCCGGCTGTCTGTGCCTGCGTTCTTGCTGTTGGTGCCCACGGCAACCCCACTGTCACCCTGGGTCCCATCAGCGCCTGTGGGCCTGTGGCTCTGCCAGCCCTCAGACCCGTCAGGGGTCGCTGGCCGCCAGGACGGACGGCTTAGAGCAAGAGGCGGGCCCGTAACCCTGTTTCCTGGATGCTCACACCTGGTGGCGTGGGAAATAAAACACCCACTGGGGGCACAGGCTGCGGAAGACATGGCCACACGCCTCTCCTGTGCAGACGTGGCTGCCCCTTGCAGCCCTCGTTTCCCTGTGAGACCCGGAAACGCAGACCTGGGTGTGGCACCAGGCGGCGGATGCTGGACACGTCCTCCCAGTTTGCTTGGATCTTTTCCGTCCTGGGTTTTTACCAGAAGGGGAAGACGGGCAAAGCCACGTGGAGGGGGCGGGCATGTTGTGGGCCCCTCGCTGCCGCGGCCAGGCTGCCCTTCGTTCAGGGACAAAAGGTTACTCCCTTGTATGTCCCTTGAAATTTGTGGCTGACGCTGACCTTCCCCACAGGGTCCCACAGGAGAAACCGGCCCGATGGGTGAGCGTGGCCACCCTGGGCCTCCAGGCCCCCCGGGTGAACAGGGGCTCCCGGGCCTTGCCGGGAAAGAAGGCACAAAGGTGAGTACTCAGACCTTCCACGCCAGGCCTGACGTGTCCTTGGGGGTCCTTTTGGTACTGCCTCTGTTTTCCGCTGCTCTGGGCTGGTGAACGTGTAATTTCTCAGACAGACACTTTTTGTGCCAACCCACTGCCCCACCATGAGTTTGGCTCCACTTCTGCCTAATTTGAAAGAGGACTTGAGCTGGCCCACTGCAGGGATGGGTGTGAAGGGTGTGGGGATCAGACTGTCCTTGGCCTCCTGCCCCGGGGCCCTGTCTTGTCCCCAACTCTTCCCCAGCTATCACACCTGCTCTTAGAAACACATAAAACGCTCTGACACTCCATACGTCTGTGTTTCCTAGAAAGTAACCTTTAAAAGAATTCCCCACCATTAGAGACAACAAATAAGTGATAAAAATAGAGGAGGGATGCATTTCCATCTTACCTCCTAGTACCAGCTCTGTGTCCCCTCTCTGTCCCTCTGGAAGGCTGGGTCCTTACTCCTGTGTATCAGCATACAAATGAGTCGTCCTTCCCTTTTCAGCTTTTCAGTAAGAGACAAAGGACGTATAAGCGCTCAGCCTTTTGTGTGGCCCCACACAGTGAACTTAACAATCAAGTACAGCAGAGCCAATCAGGAAATACTGAAAAAAGTATGCGCACATATGTGTGCTTATATGTATACGTATATTTGAATACACATACACTTGAAAAACAGACGTGTGTGTGCGTAGGATATATAAACCGACACTGTCCCCAGGTGGATCCAGATGCAGGTATAGATCCCAGGCCCAAGGAGACCTCCCCGAGTTTGGGAAGGAGGCCCAGGTCATGCTGGTTTGGGGAGCCCTATGCTGCCGTGTTGGGCCCCAGAGAAAATACTAGAAGAGACCAAGGCTTTGATGTACCTCCCAGAAGGTGCAGGCTTGGGTGGTGTATCTTTTCTGCAAATGTGCTTTGGGGCTGAGACACCGGTCCCCAGTGATGTGCCATTTAGGGCAATGCTTCCAACCCTTTGGCTGTGGAGCCCCTTCCGGGGGCCCCACGTCCCTGAGAAGGCAGACACGGGGCAGAGCAGGCACCCGGCCCTCAGCTGCATGCCGCCTCCGCGGCCCCGAAGGACTCTGGGAGAGCCGCAGATGGAGCCGGTCCCCAGAAGCACACACAGCAGCCTGACACAGGCCTCCCAGGCATGAGCTTGGGCCAGCTCAGCGCGTGGCACTTCCAGCCAGCGCGTCAAGTCAGAACTCAGATCCTCGACAAGCGAGCGCCCAGGAAGCCCCACGCCGACCCTGCTCCAAAGACCCCGGCGCTGGGCATCGCTCAGAAACCAACCTGTGGCTCTGATTTCAGGGGGACCCAGGCCCCGTCGGCCTCCCTGGGAAAGATGGCCCTCCAGGATTGCGCGGCTTCCCTGGGGACCGAGGGCTCCCTGGCCCAGTGGTGAGTGAAGGGCCAGGCGGGGAATAGAGTGGGACCCTCCCAGCCCTCAAGGCCTTGCCCAGAGATGCCCTTGACCACGATCTCGTTGCTTTGCAGGGCGCAGTTGGACTGAAAGGCAGCGAGGGGCCCCCCGGCCCGCCAGGCCCTGCGGTGAGTGGCGCCAGCCTCTAGCCCAGAACGTGCTCTGCAGGGGAGACGGGGTCCCGCTCTGGGTCCTCGGGAGGCCGTGGACTGCAGAGGGGTGTGGGCAGTGCGCCCTGGCAGTCAGGGTGACGAAGGGCCCAGGAGCAGGCTGTGTGAGGGACGGCGGGTGGAGGGCTGAGTGCCCTGTGTGTCTGTGAGGGTCAGGGAGCACCTGGCCCGCTTAGCGGGGTCTGGGCCAGGAGCAGCCCAGAGGCAGTGGCGCTCTCCGTGGCCTCTAAGCCGGGGCTCCGAGGGGGGCTGTTCACACGCCCAGGGCCCAGGTGAGCCAGCCTGGGTGGGGGGTCCGACCCAGAGCTGTGGGCCAGGGTCTGCTTACCTGCTATTAACCTCAATGGCCCCCCCCCAACATTACGATTCCTCACCCTTGGCTGTGGTCTCGGACTTGGGGGCCACGGGAGGCTACGCCCACCCTCAGGAGGCCCGGCCCGGACCCCCGTTATTGGCTGATGCTTCATGGAAACTGAACCTCTGCTTTAGCCACGCTCAGCTGCACAGATGCGGGGCTTCAGGAGCAGCTCCGGCCCCTGGCTGGGACTGAGAGGACAGGAAACAGCTCCTCCCCACCCCACCCCGCCCCGCCCCTAGCCCCCTTACGGCCATTTGAGGGGCAGTGGCACGGAAGGCGGCTGGAAATGGGAATGTCACCTTTCTCTGCGACGGAGGCCGTGTGTAGGACGATGCCTTGCAACCAGGCCATGCCCACCCGTCCGCAGGGCTCCGGGGCCAGGCCCCCTAAAGCTTGCAGGAGCCTGGCGGGAAGAGCGCTGGGTGGGCGGGTGAACCCCGCATGGGGGCGGGGGGGGGGTCAGTTCCTGGAAGACTCGCTCCCGGGATGCTCCTAAGGAGGAGCGGTCTCAGTCACTCGGGATGGGGGCACACATGTGTCAGAAACGCGGAGGCTCAGATGCAGGACCAAGCACTTCGTTCTCGCAAAGGGCCTGTGTGGCTGCTGTGGGCGCTAGCGGGAGCGGGTGGGGGGCACCGACCAGCGGGGCTCTGGAAGTCACACTGGTGCAGTTTGAGAGCCTTGAAATGAACCTCTTCCTCGCCCCACCCAGGGGTCTCCGGGGGAGAGAGGTCCGGCCGGCGCTGCGGGGCCCATCGGAATTCCAGGGAGGCCCGGGCCGCAGGGACCTCCAGGGCCTGCTGGGGAGAAAGGAGCGCCTGTAAGTACTGCACAGGGCGGTGGGGACTCCTGCGCCCGTGCCTGCCCACCTGCTCCCAGCTCCCACCACGGATGGTTCCCTGGGAGTTTACGGGGCATGGGAGGAGGTAAAGTGTGAGGCCATCCTCCAGGGAAGCGTGTGTGTTCCCAGAGTCCTGGCTGAGGTCCAGGGGACGGGTTCCCCAAGTGGGCCAGGTTCTTCCTGGAGTCTCCTGAGCTGCAGGGGCACTTGGGAGCGTCCCAGGCAAGGGTCAGCCTGCCGCGTCTGTGCGTCTGTGCCCGGCACGTGCAGACACAGGGAGGGGCTGGGGACAGTGCGTCCCAGCGTGGCCTCGGCCTTCGTCTGGTCCAGGCTCTGGGTGCCACTTGTGGGTGGGCCACAGCGGCTGCTGTGTGTGACAGAGGTGCATGTTTGGGACAGGTGCTTCCTCGGTTGGCCGGGGACAGGCGTGGAGAGAAGGGATGGGAGGCATGTGCTGGGAGATGACCATGGCCCCAGGGAACCCCAAGAGTGCGGAGGCTTTGCGAGACCTCAGGGGTGGGCGCTTCTTGAGCCTCAGTTTCCATGAAGGAGACGGAGTCCCCTTCTTGCCTAGATGCCTCCTGGGGAGCCCACTGCCAGCCCCTCCTCCCCTGCCCCCCACTGATGACCCACAAACACCCTCACTTCCCTGAGCTACACTCAGCCCCACGTTTGACTCTGCCACCTGCCGCGCATGCAGTCAGCTGTGGGGACAGACTTCAGCTCAGTGTCCCTCCTGAATTCAGAATGCCAGAGCGGGCCGGGTTCTGGGGCGACGGGCAAATGTCAACGCAACCCGTCTCCGCCGGAGTGACAGTGCCCGTGCCAATGGATTTGGTTAGAAAAGTGGCGTTTTCCTCGTGCATCTTGCTCTGCGAGGCTCATGGGTGGACTGAGGGCCCGGGTCACCTCCTCCGGGGAGAACTCCCCACTGAACCACGCTGGGGACTCCTGGGCCATCGAGGACCCATGTGCGTGTTATTGGCAGTCTGATGGCGCCTGATCATTTCTGGTGAGGCGCCCAGGGACGCCAGTCCCCCCAACACTGTTGGAAACCTGGCGTCTGGCGGGCCTTCGGAGCCCACTGAGTTCACACAAATGCAGTAACTATTGGAGCAGAAACCTCGAGAACAGCAGGACCCACAGAAAGCGTGTCGTTCCCTGGAATAGCTGCAGAGAGGAGAAGAGGTTGGGCGAAGGTCAGGTGTCTCCCAGCGTGGCCGCCTGACCGGTGTCGTGGGGCGGAGGGCCCCCAGCACAGGGGCCGGCGTCGCGGGCTCAGTGAGGGGGCAGAGCCGCTCCATGGGAGGCGGGTGTGAGGCGTGGGCTGCACGGGCGGAGGGGCTCACGTGGGGGAGCGCCGTGCCGGAGGGGCCGCGGCCCTGAGCCCTGACACGGAGTGGGCGCCACCTCTCCCGCGTCCCCACGCCAGCGCGCACCCCCTCATCTGTACGCCCACGGGAGGAAAGGGATGATCAGCTCAGGTGCGCGCATCCCAGCCGCTCAGCATGACGTGGAGACCGGGAGCACTGAGCGGAGCGGGAGCTTAGTGAGGGGTGTTACCGGGCCGGGTACCAAGCCGTGAGCCACGGTGATGAGGGAAGGAGGACAGGGTCTGTTTGTGTGTGTGCGCGTGAGCACATGCATGCACATCGGTGGGTGCATGTGTGTGCATGGGTGTGTGCACAAACATGCATACTCAAGAACATGCACATGTAAGTACACACGTCTGAGTGTGTGCGTGCATGTGTGTACGAGCATGCACATGCATGAGGATGTGACATGTGTGCATGTATGAGTGTGTGCTGTGTGCATCCATGTGCGCATGTGTGATGAGCGTGAGCGTGCATATGTTGTGCTCATTGTTTGAAACGTGCATGTGTGCATAGCACACATGTGTAGCATGTGAGTGCATGTGTGGATGTGGGTGGTGTAATGCCTGTATCGGTGTACATGTGTGTAATGTGTGAGTGTGTGTGCATGTGAGTGTGGCTGTAATGTGTGTGTTGGTGTGCATGTGTGTGGCGTGTGAGTGTGCATGTGTGTGTTTGGCACGGAGGTGTCTGCAGAGGGCTGAGGGTCATGAAGGTGCAGAGGCCAGGACTCTGCCTCAGAGGGCCCTGCTCACGGCTCAGGGACCCGTTTGGTGCGGTTGAGTGCTGGCTCTACTGCCCCCCTGTGCGTCAGTCTCCTCCCCGTAATTGTAGCGCTTCCTGGGTCGGACGTGGATGGGACGCGCCGATGCAGGACGTGGGTGGTGCAGGGCAGGCTCCGAGCGTCTGGCTGCCATCCATCGGGACAGCGGACATGGTCACCCCCTGGACACTGCCAGCCTCCGGCCCGAGGGTCCTGCCCTGGGGGATCAGCCACATTTGATCACAGATCTTCTCTCCTCTTTAGGGCGAGAAAGGGCCGCAAGGCCCAGCTGGCCGGGACGGTCTCCAGGGCCCCGTGGGGCTGCCCGGCCCGGCCGGCCCCGTGGGCCCCCCCGGAGAAGACGGAGACAAGGTGAGGGGAGCCAGACACCCTGCTGCCTGCGAACGGTGCCGGCCAGGCTGGCGGTCGCTTTAAACAAGGGGTGCGGGTAACAGGGGGGCTCCGGGGACAGAGCGCCCCCACGCCTGCTCTGCGCGCCCCGTGTTCGTGGATGGTGTTGGAGCAGCTCACGCAGGAGTGGTGACAAACGAGCCCTCTCCCACTTACGAGATGTCGTAATAAATATCCCCGTCCGCTTGATTAATGAGCGTGCGCGAACCAAGGAACTGCTCGCTTCCTTCTCGCGGGGGCTCCTGCCGTCGGCGGCAGAGCGAGGGGAACGCAGCTGGTCCCCAAATCCTTTCGAATTCGGAACCCGATTCAGTGAGCTTTTGCTCACCGGCTGTTTTCAAACGTCCCACTGCAGCCCACAGGGCCCTGTCGCGGGGACCTGCCTCACAGTCCAGCACTATCCCTGCGCACCTGGCGTTTGCTGCTTGGCTTCATGAGGACACCGAATTAAGCTCTTCGGTTTAATTTTCCATTTACAAGAACCCTGGTGGCATTTCCGGCGCTGTCAGCTCATGGCAGAGGACGCCAGGCCTCCAAGGGTGGAGCCGGCCCCGCTCCACGGGGACGCGGGGCGACGGGAACCGCGTCTTTGGAAGCACAGTGACCGTGGTGTCTGTCCTCGTCGGCTGCGTTGACAGACAAAGCAAATATTTTCGCCACGGTTTCACCGTGTTTTCAAATCCCCTCGAGTTCCGTAAAGGAAATCAAATTCATGGACGGAAGCGCCTCCTCCGGGGAAGCCTGCAGAACTCCCTGGAGGGGCAGGGCTCTTCCTCTCCAAGAGAAATGAATTATGGGAGCAGATCGGGGCCGAGTGGTCTGGAGGCTGATACCTTCCGCGTCTTCCCGCAGGGAGAGATCGGGGAGCCGGGACAGAAGGGGAGCAAGGGGGACAAAGGAGAACAGGTGAGGACCGCACGGGGGCGTGGCGGGGCGGTCACGGCACAGGGGCGTGGCGGGCCGTCTTTGCCGACATCAGCTGCTGTGATTACTGTCGCCACGGGGAGCTGAGAACAGACAGGACAGCTGACGCCTCTCGTTTCTGTTCAGCCCCCGTGCGTGTGTGTGTGTGTGCATGTGTGACACCTGTGTACATGTGAGCACACAGCTGTGTGCGCATGTCTGTCCGTGCGTGGACCCCTTGTTGACACAGGATCAGCAGGCCCTCGCGGGTCCCGGGCAGCAGGGGAAGCAGAGCCCTCCTGTGTGTGAGGTTCGTGGGTCTGTGGGCGCGAGGACACCCCGACGCTGAGCTGCCGGGACCTCACGGAGGCTCAGTGTGACCGCACGCCTCCCCGCCTCCCCCTCTTGTCTCTGTTTCATCTGTCCCTCGGCTGCCAGCTTCTCCCGGGGCCGTGGGCCTGTCCTGCCTGCTGTGTCCTCGGTCCTCTCCACCTGGCGTATCTGTCCCCTGGCAGTGGGTGGCCGTGTCCCTGCTGGGGCCTCCGGAGGTGCCGGTCGGGTCCCGAGGATGGCCGTGCCCCGTCCCCCTCGCCTCCCTGCCTCACACGCTCCCTGTGCTGACAGTGAGCTGCGTTTGGGGACACACACAGGGACAGGGAGTCACGGCGTCAGGACTGGACGTTGGAACCAGGCCCCAGCTCAGCCACGGATGAGCTGCGTGCTCACTGTCCGCGATTGTTAGGCGGAGCCCCCATGACCCACGTCGTGGGCGTGTGGTGGCAGCTGCGCTGCAGCCTGGTGGCCTCCGGCAGGACTTTGGTGGCATCCACTGCTCAGGGTTGAGCCGAGAGTGTCACCGGCTTCAGAGCTGCAAGACGGCCGCCAGTGGGGACTGGACTGATGGCCGAGGACGGGGCCGGCTGCTCTACCCAGCCCCCCTCGCTGGGCCCACACTGGGACTCGGTGTGCAACTGTGTCTGCCTCTTCCCCGCAGGGTCCGCCTGGGCCTACGGGTCCCCAAGGCCCCATCGGACAGCCAGGCCCCTCTGTGAGTATCGGGTGAGGGACACGTGCAGCCCGCCCCTGGAGCTGGTGGCACCAGGAACCAGTCCTCACCCCTGCTCCCCTGTCCCCTGCAGGGAGCCGACGGAGAGCCAGGGCCTCGGGGCCAGCAGGGCCTCTTTGGGCAGAAAGGGGACGAAGGTCCGAGAGGTTTTCCTGGGCCCCCCGGACCTGTGGGGCTGCAGGTGACTGCAGAGCTTGGACGGCGGCTGGTGGCCGACCCCCGTGGCTCCTGTGCTTGTGCTTGTCCCTTCCCGGCCCTGCTCTCCCCTACCCCGCCGTTCCCTCCTCCCCCTCCCCCCTCTCCTCCCTCTCCTGCCCTCCCCCCTCCCCCGCCTTTCCCTCCTCCCCCTCCCCCACCCTCCCCCCTCCGCCACCCTCCCCCGCCCTTCCCTCCTCCCCCTCCCCCCTCTCCCCCTCTCCTGCCCTCCCCCCTCCTCCGCCCTTCCCTCCCCCCTCCCCCCTCTCCTGCCCTCCCCCTCCCCCGCCCTTCCCTCCTCCCCCTCCCCCCCCACCCCCCTCCGCCACCCTCGCCCCCTCTCCCCTGCCTTCCTTCCTCTCGTCTTTTTGAGAATGAGGCCACAGAGGCCGGGCTGCAGGGGCCTCCTGGGCTCCCCCATAAATCGGAGGTGCCGCAAACTCCCATAGGCCCAGATGTGCCCGTGATAACTTCTCATCTGTGACCTTTATTTCCGTGGTCATAGTAGAAACATTGGCAACCCCTGATAAATTGTAAGAAAAGAAGACAAAAATGACTTCTAAACACGTCACCTAGGAATGGCAGCCGCACACGTTTGGGCACGTCTCACGTCCATAGCTCCACGTGTGCGCGCCCGCGACGCTTTAGTTTTTGCATAATCCTGCGTGTGGGCGGGAAGCTTGGCCCTGTTTCCCCCACGTCACTGCGCGCCGTGCGGCGTGGCCAGTGTCACTCGCTGTTCCCTGCCCACATCGGTCTGTATTTACCTTTGGAAACATGACTCGCAGCCACTGCGTAGCATTCCGGCGTGTGTTGGTGCCGGAATTACTGCAGACACCCCACCACCGCGGGCTCCTTCGGGTTCACTGGTTGGCGGGCGCCGCGGGGCACGGTGCCCGTCAGCCTTCACGCACCTCTCAGTCCTTCCTCGGGCCGATTCCCAGACCTGGAGTCCCAGGGTGTCCTCGTGGTTCACGGCGCGCTGGGAAGCGCCTTCCCGAGCTCCTGATGCTTGCGGGGGCGTGGGTGGTGTGGTGCGGGGAGCCCAGAGCTGTGTGTGCCGGGGGGGGGGGGGCTGCACTGCCCTGCTCAGCCCTGGCCCCCTCCATTCTCAGGGCCTGCCGGGACCCCCGGGAGAGAAGGGCGAGACGGGAGACGTGGGCCAGATGGTAAGTGTGCCAGGACCCAGCTGATGTCCATTTCCATAAAAGGGGGTGTTAACTCTCTGCTCAATGGCTCTCCTCCTCCTCCTAGGGACCGCCGGGTCCTCCCGGCCCCCGGGGACCCTCTGGAGCGCCAGGAGCTGACGGGCCACAAGGTCCCCCGGGCGGAATAGGCAATCCTGGTGCCGTGGGAGAGAAGGTACCTCACACCCCTTAACCTGTTCCTGTGACCGACGCGTGCGTGTGTGAGACCCTGGGGTGGGGGGGTGTCCATGTGTGCGCTCCTGTGTGTGCGTGCAGCCGGGACCATGGAGACGTGCAGGTGCGGTGCTGGGCAGGGGGCGCTTCGGAGGCGCGGGCAGTGGGACAGGGGCTGTGAGCTCCCGCACGGCAGCGTGTGCAGAACTCACAAACGATAGGCCGCAGGGGCCGGCTGCCTCGCGCGGGACCTAGCCTGAGAGGGAGGAGTGTGTGCTCCCTGAAGCCCGTGGCCCAGGGCCTCACCGACTGGTCCCGGGGCTGGCCCTGAGCCCGCCTGCTCGTGTGTGCGCACACCCGTGTGCACGCTTCTTCACACGTGCGTGCGGTGGACGTAATGGGGCTCAAATCTGCTCCACTACACGCTCAGGAGCTCGCTCTGCTTTCAAAGCACTTAGCCTCGCTCCTGGGGCTGAAAGGAAGAACGGCGCTTCCATCCATTTGCATTCCCTGGACACCACTTCCAGAACTTTCTTTCAGACGTCAGCCATTACACTGAGAAGTGCTCCATCTTCTGCGAGCGCAGACCAGTCACGTGCGCTGCCTCTGCTCAGACGCGTCCTCCTCTCAGTGCCCCAGCCCCACGCCAGCCCGTGTCCCGGAGCCCTGCCCCCGCACGCGCCCCTGACCCTGTCCGATGGCCCCGTCGCTGAGCCCCGTGTGGTTTTCTCTCTGCCCCGCCGGCCGTCCCCCCACGCGCGGTGTGGCCCTGCCCCGCCCCCAGCACCTCATGGCCGTCCTCTGACGCTCGCTCGGGGGGGCCGCCGGCACCCCGTGCACTCTGCTCCTGCGTCCGGCCGTGCCGCCGCCTTGTCCCTGACCGTGACCGCTGGACTCCTCACTTGCCTCTCCTCCCATCCCGGGAGCCCCCGGAGGGCGGCGAGCACTGTCTCAGCCCCGGTCCCCTGCCCTGGGGCCGACGTCAGGGAGGATGTGAAAGGCCCCCGTCACCGCCGTGACCACTGTGTTTCCCCCTTAGGGTGAGCCCGGCGAAGCTGGCGAGCCTGGTCTTCCCGGAGAAGGGGGCCCCCCGGTGAGTGGTGGTCACTGGGGGCGGGGCCCCTGCGCGGGGGGGGCTGGGCGAGCGGCTCCCGCTCTGCATCAGAGCTCCCACCCATGGGATGGGAGCCACATGTCCTCTGGGGCCTACCTCATGGGACACAGCAAAACAGGAGCACGTGTGCACACGCACTCACATTGTGTGTGCGTGTGTGCACCTGTTTGCACGCACATGCATGTGTTTGTGTGTTTGTGAGCGTGTGTGTGTGTTTGCGTCCTTGCGTGTGTACGTGTGTGCACACAAATCACGTTAGCAAGGAACGCTCAGGACCGTGGCTGCCGGGGGCTCTGCCGGCTGTGGCGCCCGGGCCCCTCGCAGGCTGCCGTAAATGGGGGGCCACGCTGTCCCCTGTCAGCCCAGACCCGGAGTGTTCAGAGCCCTGCAGGCAGGTGCGAATTCTTCCAGGCCTCTGATGGACAGAGGTCTCCTCCTGGGCATCCAGCGGCTCCCTCCACCTGTGCGCTACAGAGAGGGCCCCCCTTCAGGGTCCGCGATGCCCGCCATCCAGCCCATCCAGAGGCAGAGTCTCGGCCTCAGAGGCCCCAGGAAGCCAGGGCGCGCTGCAGGCCGCCCGGCAGTGCCAGCAGGGCCCAGCTCTCAGGGGCAGCGCAGGCAGCTGCTGAGCCCCACCTGCCCGGCACCTGGCCCACAGCCGGGCTCCAGTGACCTGAGAGAGGGCTGCCACCACGGGGCACACGCGTGCCAGCGCCTCGCTCTGGGAAACAGCGAGGTCGGCTCTGGGCACATGGGCACTGGCCTTTCCCTGCAGGGACCCAGAGGAGAGAGGGGAGAGAAGGGCGAGGCGGGCCCTTCCGGTGCTGCCGGACCCCCCGGACCCAAAGGCCCCCCCGGAGACGACGGCCCCAAGGGCAGCCCCGTGAGTAGCTCCAGGACGCTGCAGCGCCCAAGGTGGGGTGGGGGCCCTGCGTCTAGACCGGCCTTGTTCTCCTGAGGGCACCAAAGCGCCCTGACCACCCCGCACCCCGGGGGCATTTCCAGTTTGGAGGTTTGCACGCAGCTGCTGAGCCCAAGCGGAGGGGCTGAGTGGGGACAGGCGGCGCGCTGGGACGGGCTCCGTGCCACACCCCACTCCTGAGGCCGGCCTGGCTCCGAGCTCGGGGACAGAAAGTGTGGCCTCCGAGCACGAGAGGACAGGTCCTGCCTGCCCGCTTCAGGGCTTGGCGCGTGACTCAGATGAGACGCTGTCCCAGGAAGGGCCCGCAGGCTGCGGCGGGTGCTGCGGTCTTCTCGCGGGGGGCTGGCGGGGAGGCGGCCTGTGCGCAGCGACGCCGGGCCTTGCGCGGGTGGATGGACGTGCCTCTCTGTCGTTTCAGGGCCCTGTCGGCTTTCCCGGAGATCCCGGGCCCCCCGGAGAGCCTGGCCCCGCGGTAGGTGCCCGAGGCCGCGGCGCCCGGTGCCCGCGTGCCGACCCGCCTTTGCCAGCGCTGTTGCTTTCTTGGGGTTTCTCCTTCACGAACGCTCTTTGGGGCACGGGGTCCTCCCACGTGGCACCCACGTTCTGGGCACCTGCTGGGGAACGTGTCCACACCTCGAACGCTGTATCCCGGCCCCACTGGGTGGGGCTGGCTTTTCGGGACGGGACTGAGGTGTCAGCGCCTGGACTCGGGCCCACCAGGAGGCTGAAGGGACTTGCTTTCGTCCCCACAGGGTCAAGATGGTCCCCCTGGTGACAAAGGGGACGACGGCGAGCCTGGGCAAACGGTGAGCCTACCCTGCCCTTCGGGGGTCCGGGGGAGGACGCACTCTGGGGGTCTGCGGCTCGCTCTGTTCCTGTCTGAGGACGACCCAAAGCCAGTCCCCTTGTATCATTGGTCCGTGACCGTGACGGGCCGTGGGCTTCCTCTGAGGGTCTGTTGAAAGCAGGGACCGTTTTCCCAGAGTTTTCTCGCCCGGGCGTCCTTGGCCCGCCCCAGTGGCCACCCACGACCCGCAGGGGCAGCTTATTTCTGCTGAGCCGGCGGCCTGAATGTCCCTCCTCCAACGAGCTCTTCCCACTTGGAGCTGAGATCACACCTGCCGTGACCTGTTGCGCCTCGTGCTGGGTTTTTGAAATGTGGCTCAGGCCAAGTGTCCCTGGGGTGGAGCAGACCCCATGGAGCCCCTGTGTGGGGTGCCCCGTGGGGCCCACCCTGAGTCCTCACAGCTCTCCCGGTCCCCACCCTGCACCTACCTGGCAAGTGCTGCTGGGGTGTGCCACGCAGGGTCACTGACGTGAGGGGAGCAGTGAGCAGAGGCAGCTTAGGGACACCAGCTCTGCGGCCGGGTCCCCACCACTAGGCCCTGGCCTGGGACCCGGGACGACACGGGTCCTCCTTCTGCCTCAGCATCCACGCCTGCAACAGGTGACGCCCGCGGGCAGTGGTGTGGCTGGAGCCCGTCACCGGATGTCAGGGCGACTGTGATGAGTGGGCCAGGGCTCCCCCAAACGCTGCAGCAGGCGGGGCGTGGGTCCGGCCTCCCCACGCTGCCGCGGCCGGGCGCCACAATGCACGGGGGTCGAAGCAGAGAACTGCAGGATGACATCACCTGGACCCCGTGGTGCCAGCACCGGGGCGAGGGGGCAGGGTCGGGGCTGCGGGGACAGAGTTGGTGGAAACCCAGTGTGTTCTCTTAGCCACGGACCGGCCCAGAGCTGCCCGCCTGAGGCCCGCAGACCCCGACCCCTCAGTCCCGTGTTCTCTCTCTGACTCTAGGGCTCCCCGGGCCCCACTGGTGAACCCGGTCCATCTGGGCCTCCAGGAAAAAGGGTAAATAATTCTGCAGACGCGTCCTCTCCCGCCAACTTGCCGCATGAAGCCTGCTTTGCCCCCACCCTCGGCTCGGACCCCGGGAGGTGCGTCGGTGAGAAGTGCGTTCTCCACGCGCCTTCCCGCCGCACCATCGAGCCCCACACCTGCCGGGCCCATGCGCCTCTGCCTCTCAGGAGAAGCCGAGTGCTGGCTCCGTCGCAATGGCCACCGTGGGAGGAAAACACCCACGGAGCTGAAAAACGCCCGGTCCCCAGGGCCAGACCTTCACAAAGGTCACCACAAGCTGCCAGGAAGTCCTTTGCATGTTGACTCATTAGCCTTTTGCTGGTGTCACAAAAACCGAGCTGTGGGTGGGAGGCGCAGGAGAGGCGGCTGGCCCGGTGCTCACAGCAGCCCGGGCGCCTCCCTCGTGGACCCCGAGGCCTTTGCCAGCTCTGAGTCATTCTGGCTCATTCTGAGGGTGCGCTGGCCCGGGGCCCGGCACGACCCAGACGCGACCTCCACGCCCAGGCCCGTCCCCTGCAGACCCTGCGCTCGCCCCTCGGCTTCCACAGCCGACTCACCGCGTGTGTCTCTCTCGCTGTTCCAGGGTCCCCCCGGGCCCGCAGGCCCTGAAGGCCGACAGGGAGAGAAGGGAGCCAAGGTAACGTGCCCTCAGCCCGGCCGCGACTGTGCGTATAGAACGTCCAGAGAGAGCCGCTTGCCTGGTGGCGGGCTGGGTGGGAGGTGGCGTGGCTGACGTTGGAAAGTCCTGGGGGCAGGGAGGAGCCATGGGCCCTGGAGGCCTGGCTGTCCCTGCAAACCTGGGCCAGTCGGTCTTTTCCAAATTGGAAGCGGCTCGCCAGTGGCCGTGGGTGCCGGGCTCCAGAGTCTGTCCCGCCCGCCCGAGGGATGGGGAGTGGGCGCGGGTGTCAGGGCGATGGGGCGCTGTGTGACCTGGCGCTGGCGTTTGACCTGGCCACCCCTCTGCGCCCTCACCTGCGCGGCAAGGTGACGACAGTGCCCACGAGGGGCTGAGAAGGCGGGTGCCGGACCCCCACGCAGGGCGCTGGCAGCCAGCACCCAGAGCACCCGTGGGGCCGTTCCCCCAGGACCCCGGTGCCCCGTCAGCCTCCTCCTGGAAACACCCCGTCACAACTGGGCCCCATGTCTGCTCAGGGCCGGCTGTCACTGCTGTGGTGGCCACAATCAGTGTCGTGGCGTGATCGCTGGGGACGGGGAGCCCAGCTGGCAGAGGGAATTGGTGGGATGGAGAGCAGGCCAGGCCGCTTCCACAGGAACGTGGGGAATCGGGGCAGCCCCAGGACTCCCCGGGGTTTCTGAGTAGCGTCCTGGGCCAGGGTGCCCCCGGCGTCAGCACGTGGACCCCACTCTGTCGGCCTTGCCGCCCTGCAGGGGGAAGCCGGCTTGGAAGGCCCTCCTGGGAAGACTGGCCCCATCGGCCCCCAGGGGGCCCCTGGGAAACCCGGGCCGGACGGCCTGCGAGGGATCCCTGGCCCCGTGGTGAGTGAACCGGGAGGCCGGGGCGGGGGGTGGCGTGGGCACAGGCATGGGGACCGCGGGACTCACACGGGGGGACGGCTGTGTTTCAGGGTGAACAAGGCCTCCCGGGATCCCCGGGCCCCGATGGCCCCCCCGGCCCCATGGTGAGTGACGTCCCCGAGGATCCCCCTGCATTGGAGGAGGGCGGGGGGTGGGGCTGGGAGAGAGCCTGACCCTAACCCTCCCCCTGCAGGGTCCCCCAGGACTCCCCGGCCTCAAAGGAGACTCTGGCCCCAAAGGGGAAAAGGTAAGTGCCCTCAGGTGCCGCTGCGTGGCTGCTCGCGGCCCTCCGCCCCCCATGGCTTCAGACGCAGCAGGACTGGGCCACTGCGCAGCACGGGGGTCCCTGCTGACGGGCGTCCAGGGCCCGAGGAGGAGACGCTCGCTCGCTCTGATGCGGGGTCTCTGGTCCTGCCCACGGGAAGCCTGCGGGGAGCTTGGGGGGCAAGCACCTCGTTTTCCCTCTCGGGGCTGACACTCCTGAGCTGACGGTGACTCATTTATAAGCGGAAGGCTCTCTGGCAAGCCCGATGGCTGAGAGAGAAGGCGACGGGGGGTCTTTCTCTTCCACTCCGACGCCCAACCCAGCCCACAACGTAGCGGAAGCTGGAGGGGCCCTTTCAGAACTCTCTGCGGGCCCGTAGACAGCAAACCATCTCATGGGAATGTGTGCAGAGGGGTTTTCTTTAAAAAAAAACACATCAAGACAGTGGTGGTCTCTGCAATGGTCTGAAACTCTTCCCACCTGAGCCCACGGATGCTGCCCCGTGCTCGCGTGCATCCACCACGGACGTGTTGGAAAATGTGCCTCCGTGACATTGTCACTCGGGGCCCTCACCCGTGAGGTCTGGCTCTGTGGCTTTGTTTCTCAGGGTTTCTCCACATCAGACCAGCTGCTGGGCCCCCTGACCTGCCCTTTCTGTCCAGGAGACATTGGCTGGTGGCCGGGGGCATCCCGGGGCGTGGCGGGCTGCCCCGCATGGCTGGACACGAGGCGCTGCCCCGGCCGCGGCCCTTCATACCCTTTTTTCCAACAGGGTCACCCAGGCCTGATCGGACTCATTGGCCCCCCCGGGGAGCAGGGCGAGAAGGGTGATCGTGGCCTCCCCGGCCCGCAGGGCTCCTCCGGACCTAAGGGAGAACAGGTGTGTGGCGTGGCCGTCCCAGCGAAGCTCCACGTGGTAGCCCTCTGTGCCCAAAGGCAACGTGCTAGAGCCAGGACAGAAGGACATCCTCATGTCCATGCAGTCCAGACGGGAAGAGCTGAGGACAGCTCCCCGGAGCACAGAACACTGGGATGGCCCGCAGGATAGCCCGGGCCCTGACTGCGGCGGAGTGCCACGCGTGGCCGCCATGGCCCCAGAGGTGCAGACCTTTCACGCCACCCGTGTGCAGGAGCCTCTGACGTAGCTCACTGCCCAGGAGGTCAATGGCGATTCTCAGCCCTGTTTGCCAGGGACGTGGCGGGCTTGCACCCTGACCCAGGTGTGCGCACCTGGCCCTGCCCTTCCCGGGGAGCCCCGCAGCTGGTTGGAGCTGGCAACCCCAGCAAAGCGCAGGGAAGGGGCTGTAGCCTGTGAGGGCCGCCCCGCCTGGCACCAGGAGCCGCGGGAGGCCCAGTGGCCCAGGCGGAGCAGCGTGAGAGCCACAGGCCTCGTCCCTGCCTGTCAGTCACAGGAGCACACGCAGGCCCCTGGGTGTGCCCTGTCTGGCCTGCAAGGGGACAGGCTGGAGGGGCAGAGCCGTGGGACAGGGAACGAAGCAGAACTGTCCTCGGCTCTGGGGTGGCGTCCTTGGGAACCCCAGCCTCATCTGCCACCATTATTCCCGCTCTGTGCCCTCAGCCCAGGGAGGTCCTGGCAGCATCGCTGAGGGCCATGCTTGCCAGAGAGTCTGGGTTCTCACAGTGACCCATGTCCCGTCTGCCCATGCCCCATCCCCATCCCTGATACCCACTCCCTGCTCCACAGCCATAGAGGGAGAAGGCCCTGGCCTCCCAGGAGAGGCCCCTCTCCCTTCCCTTCCGCCCAGCGGGTGACCCTGCCATCAGGGCTATAGGTACCAGG
Source organism: Furipterus horrens (assembly GCF_987537825.1). Lineage (NCBI taxonomy): Eukaryota > Metazoa > Chordata > Mammalia > Chiroptera > Furipteridae > Furipterus > Furipterus horrens. Next base: position 203,395,772 of record NW_028327174.1, on the reverse strand, counting down.
GAGAGTGGGCCTGAGGCTGTAGGCTCCAGGCATGGGAAAGGCACATTTAGAGGCTGGGCAGGACAGATGGACAGACAAGACTCCAGAACACGTGCTGTCCCCATCCCCTGGGGTCTGTTAAGTGGGGAGGCCCACCCGGTGGCAGAAGGCAGCCCGAGGGCACCGGGCCAGGATGTCAGAGCGATCGCGTCCGGATCCCAAACTGCCATGTCAGAAGGGACGGCTTCATGCGCCGTCACCTCCCTGTGGCCCTGTCGATGCTAGAAGACCCTTCCAGCCGGCCTGGGCAGCAGGCCTGGGGACGGTCAGCCTCCTGGTGGCGTTCGGGCCCTGCGGGCTCACACTGGGGGGGTCTCCTCTCCCAGGTCTGCCAGCCCTGCATCGGAGTCGGAGGGCAGCTGTCAGGAGAGACGCAGCCGTGGTCGGCGATGCGGGTTCCATGGCCCCTCCTCTCCTGGCAGTGACTGCATTTTCTGCTCCTTCACAGGGTATCTCCGGTCCTTCCGGCCCGATCGGCCCCCCGGGCCCTCCCGGCTTGCCGGTGTGTATCTGGGAGGGGTGTGTGAACCCCGATTGTTGCTGGGAGAGCAGGGAAGGGGGATGGGCCACGTGGGCCCCTGTGCAGCAGACAACCCCAGGGCAGCGTGGGACCCCGAGGGAGTGGGGCAGTGAGTGGATTTGCTCACTTGCTCCCCATGGGGGTTCCGAGAGGTGAAGCCAGGAAGTCGGGTCCCAGGCCCTGGTTTCAGGAGGCGGGGCAGGGCTGGGGTACCCCCATTTCTGGACGTTCAGGGAACGAGGGCTTTTCCTGCGGAGGCTTAGGGGTATGAGCCTTCCTGTCACCCAGGCAGGGTTGGCCTGGCCCGGACACGAGGAGCTGGGCCCCTTCCTTGGGACCCCCAGCCCAGGCCTCCGCATGTTGGTGGGAGACCCAGTGCGGTAGCATCATCCCTACAGCCTGGGGTCTTTACCTGCCCGACCCAGTCAACCTCCACGCCCACTAGGGCCAGGGCCTGGGTCCACATGGCCAGAATGTCCCCGGAGAGTCTGGAACTGCCCCCGCTGCGAGCACCTGCAGGGGCCGGAGGGGCACTGCATCAGGGCCTGCAGCCAGCCGCCCTCGCTGCCCCAGGACACTGGCTGCCTGAACTGGGACTTCCTGGGTGGGGCAGTGGGGGGTAGCCTGGGCGGACAGGACCTGCCGGCCTCGGTGTGGATGGGCGAGCACCGCCACTCCCAGGCCCTTCCCCACCTCCCCAGCTAAGCAAGTGCCAGTGTGGGTGCCTGGGAAGGGGGACAGGGGTGCGGGGAGGGGTGGGGACCAGGCCCGGCCCACACGGGTCAAAGGCGGGCAGACGCCCGGGGCGGAGGGGCCCAGCCCGCTGACGCTCTGCCCCTCTCTCCGTCCCTCTCTCTGCAGGGTCCCCCTGGCCCGAAAGGCGCTAAGGGCTCCTCGGTAGGTGGTCCATTCCCTGAAGGGGCCCTGCTGCCTCGGGGGAGGGCATGTGCCCCCTGGACGACTCCCGCCCTGCACACCCCCCTCCCTGGCTCCTGGTGGGCGGTGGGGCCTCCCGGCTCCCCTCTCTCACCGGGCTCACCTCCCGCCTGTTGTCTTGGACCCAGGGCTCGGGCTGCGGCCCCCGGCCTCACAGAAAGGACCCATCGCAGGGCGTTGCGGAGGGGAGAGGGGAGCAGGCTGGATTGTCCCTCCGTCCTCTCCACATGGGCTGTCAGGGACCCTTCAGCGCTCTGGGGCGCTGGCGTCACAGCAGGTCCCGGTGCTCAGACTTGGTTCTCTTTCTTCCCCCAGGGTCCCACCGGCCCAAAGGGAGAGTCAGGCCACCCTGGCCCCCCCGGCCCGCCGGTGAGCAGCCTTGGAAGACTTGGAAGTGGGGGCGGGGTCTCTCCCAATGCTGAGGGCCTGAGGGCGTGATCTGCAGCTCTAGGGAGCCCCTGGGTGCAGCAGGGTGGGGCCTTGTCCTTGGGATGGAGCCGAAGGACGTGTCACCCAGGCTAGCTCCTGGGAAGTCTGCTTGGCCAAGAGACGGGGTAGGGAGCGTGGAGAGAGGAGGAAGGCGCGTGTGTGTGCGCGCACACATACATGTGTACCTGTGTACGTGCATGCGTGTGTCACACACGCATGGGGTGGGCCACACCAGACAGTGCCCTAAGGTGCAGGATGGATCCTGTGGGTGGCGGTGAGTGCCATGGCAGTGCAGCTGGACTCCTTGTCATCCTTGGCTGGGGCCTTGTGACACGGCCCCAGGAGGCCGAGGCTCTGCACTTTGCCAGCGTGAATGAAGCCCCGCGTGTGCAGGCCAGGCTGGGCAGCAGAGGCGAGAGGAGGTCCGGGGGCCGTGGGTGTAGCAGGGGACAGACAGGCGAGCACCAGGCCTGGCAGTGGGGGTGGGCTTGGGATGCTCCAGAGGCCGGGGGCAGGGAAGAAAAGCGCGCTGAGATGGGCGCCTCTGTCCTGTCCCGCCCGCAGGGCCCCCCGGGCGAGGTCATCCAGCCCCTGCCCATCCAGGCGTCCAGGACGCGGCGGAACATCGACGCCAGCCAGCTGATGGACGACGCGGACGGCGAGAGCTACGTGGACTACGCGGACGGCATGGAGGAGATCTTCGGCTCGCTCAACTCCCTGAAGCTGGAGATCGAGCAGATGAAGCGGCCCCTGGGCACGCAGGAGAACCCCGCCCGCACCTGCAAGGACCTGCAGCTCTGCCACCCCGACTTCCCCGATGGTAGGGGCGCGGCGGGGCCTGCGGGCCAGGGCGGGCTGGGGCCACCGCGGCCCTCGCTCAGCCTCAGCCTTCCGTCCGTGCAGTGGGGGTGCCCGGGGCTCTGGCCTGTAACCAGAGGGAGACATCACACCAGGAGAGGCGACACTGGGTCCTGTGGGGCAAGGCTGGGAGAGGGGCGAGGCCGGGGGGTCTCGCAGGCTCTACCCAGAGCCGCATGTCCCTGTCTGTCCAGTGGGAGGATTTACACACCAGGGGACAGATGGCCTGAGGTGCTGGGTAAATGCGTTTGGCCCGGGCCACAGCCAGCCCTGTGCTCAGTGTCGGCCGCGGCTGCTGCTGTCGGCGTCTGGATCATTGTTGATATCAGCGCTGGCGTTAACGTCGGTATTAGACGCTGCGCTTGAGAGTGTCCCCTTAAACTGCAGAGCGTAGTGCACCCGCAAACCACTCCCGTTCTCACCGCGTGAAGCCACACTCTGCCCCCCGCTGGCAGGGGAAGCGCCCGGCCTGCCCTCCCCCTGGGGAGTCTGCCGTCTCTCCTACAACACTGGACAATCCCGTGGTCAGGCAGCTCCGATCCCAGCTGCGTGAACTCCCAAGAGTTCACGGGATCGTCCCCACGTTTCTATCCACAGCACAGGGACCCTGCCCTCCGGTTCCCCAGGCCTGCGCCCCACAGGCCCACGTCCGGCCGTATTCTTGGGGCCGGGCTGCCCACGTGCCTTTAGGGGCCCAGTCGGAAAAGCAGAACGCACCCCACAGACCCCAGGAAGGCTGTGCCGGCGGCACGTGGGCCCGGTGTGCGTTTCAGCCGCCGGCCTCAAATGGCAGCTGCTTCTGGAACTGTCGGGCACAGTGCTCACGCTCCCCGCCCCCACACCGCAGGTGAATACTGGGTCGACCCAAACCAAGGCTGCTCCAGGGACTCCTTCAAGGTTTACTGCAACTTCACAGCCGGAGGGGCCACGTGCGTGTTCCCAGACAAGAAGTCCGAGGGGGTAAGTGCCCGCCCGCCCGCCCCTGCTTTGCAGAGGCCCCGCCCAGGGCTCAGCCCTCCCACAGTCAGTTGGGGTTCATCTGGTCAGTAGGCTTTCAGAATGCAAATCGGAAAGGGGCCTGTTGCTAAAAGGAGGTTTTTCTTCCACAAGGAACCCTCCAGGTGCCTTAGGAGAAAGTTTATCAAAGGGATGGGGTTCACACAGCCCAGGTTAGGGAAGTGGCTGGAGGCCGACTGGGGCCCCATCCCAGTGGGCCGGCTCCCCGCTAAAGTGACGCCCGGAGGACTTTGGGGCAGAAGTGGCCCCAGCACACCTTTGAACAGAGAGCGTCTGCCTGAATGCTTCCTGTTGATTACTTTAAAAAAAAAATTTTTTTTTTAAGTTTATTTTCTTTTTAGAGAGGGAGAGAAACACCAGTGTGTGGTTGCCTCTCGCGCGCCCCCAACTGGGGACCTGGCCTGCCACCCAGGCCTGTGCCCTAACTGAGAATTGAACCAATGACCCTTTGGTTCTCAGGCTGGTGCTCAATCCACTGAGCCACGCCAGCCAGGACACCTGTCAGTTACTTTTGTACCATTTGCTGCTGTCCCCCTGAGTGCAGTCAGAGCTCAGGACTTTGTGTAGTAAAATGTTTTCATTAGCAAGGTTCAGATCCCTTGCTCGTTTGTGGATGTGAATTTATGTTCCTTCTGGTTTTTCAAAAGCCCCACCTGCTGGGAGTTGGTGAGTGTGGACAATGGGAATATGTATGTGTGAGTGTTTGTGTGCATACAGACAGGCGTGTGGGTGGTGTGCGTGTGTAGACAGACCCGTGGATGGTGTATGCACACAGGCATGTGGATGGTGTGCGCACAGACATGTGGATGGTGAGTACACAGATGTGTGGGTGGTGTGCATGTGCATAAACAGGTAGACATGTGTTGCTTTCTGTGAAGTGTGAGTCTGAGGCTGGGCCCACATTGGCCCAGGACAGGAGAGAAGGGCAGGGGCTCTAATGAGGAAGGTCATGGGGACATCGGCCACAGTGCCCTCTGCACCGGCCTAACAGACCCTCCTCCGTATGTCCCTCTCAGACAGCTAGCTGTCCTGTGACAGGGGTGACTGTGTCCTGGAAGCTGTGTGTGCCATTAGGGCTCGGGCCGGCAGGAGTCAGCAGCCTGCTGTCCCAGCTCCCTGGTGGCCTCAGCGCCCAGATGCACTGTCCTCCGCAGAAAGAGCAGCTCCATCTTCCCGGGTGGGTCCCAGCCCTAAGTCTTGCCATAGCCGCGGGGAGCTCGCGGAAACAGCGGCTCCGCACGGACAGAGATGACGCGAGGGCCTCTCGCAGGTGCGCTCCCCCACGTGGGAGCTGAGCCCCTTGGTCACCTGCACTCCCAGCAGCAGAGCCTGGGGTCCGGCCTCAGGGCTTCCACCTGGCAAAGGCCCAGGAGGAAAGGCAGGTGCAAAAGATGCTGTTTCTTGCCCTTGTTGTCACCGTCTGTCCTCTGCAAACGGCCTCACTGCCAGACAGCTAGCAGGACACCCTCTGACGCGGGAGCCCTAGCAGGTAGTGCAGTGGGGCCGACAGTAGGCAGGGTGCTGGGTGACCCCGCCGCCCCGCCCCCTTCGTCTGCACGTGCGCTGTCCAACCAGGCGTCCACGGGCTGACGCCTTGGGCTCAGGCCACGGCCACAGCCATGTGCAGGTAAACCCTCTGCCCGGTCACCTGGGTTCCAGGCAGAAGCTGGGCAAGGTGAGCACCTGCCCACATCTCTGGTTCTGTCCCTGACGAGACCACCCTCTGAGCCTGTCACCACGGCCACAGATTTGGAAATGAAAACAAGAGGGTTGGGAGTCCAGGGGGCAGGAGGCGGACTGGATACCCTCCTCCTCCGGGGGGTCCCTTTTCCCAGCCCCTGCCCAAGGCCAGCTCAAGAGCCAGGGGACGGGGACAAGAATATTGACCTGGCGTCCAGGCAGAGGCCCGTGGGACCTGGGGACAGGCTGGCCCGGTTTCTGTCCTGCAGCAGGTTGGCACACGGTGGCCGTAGCTGGGCACCTCTGCTCTGGAGCCACACGGCCGCACGGCTCCTCCAGGGTGTCCCCCCCTCCCACCTCCCACCATTCATCGACTCCATGGCAGAACTCCGGCCCCACAGAGAGCAAACCCCAGATGGGGCCCCTCCCTCCCAGCAGGGGGACAGGTGCCACCCCTCCCAAGGACGCCTCTGCTCCGTGCTAGCTCCTCAGGGGTCCATGGCAGCCCACAGAGCAATGCTGGCGCCCCGCCACACACACCGCTTCCATCATGCACACACGGTGCACACATAGCGCGCACACCCACACCTCATACCTGGGGGTCCACCTCCGGTCCTGCTGCGGTCCCCCGACACGCTGTCCCCAGCGGGAGGCCCTGCAGACGGAGCCACAGCCTTCAGAGCCAGGGCTCCAACGAGGGGCTGCACGCTCATCCTTCCCTGAGCCCGTCAGCGAATGTTGGCTCCTCTTATCATCGTCATCGTCATCCAGCCGGTGACAGCCCACTCGCTCATGCGTTCACTGGTTTACTCAGTCCACACGCACTTTTCAGCAGTCACTGAGGCCAGGCAGTGTCCTCAGTGCTGGGCAAGCGGCTAACATGGGGAAGGAGGCCTGTCCGCAGGAGGGGGCGTGTCTGCAGGACGGGGTGTGGCTACAGGATGGGGCGTGCCCGCAGGATGGGGCGTGTCTGCAGGACAGGGCGTGGCTACAGGACGGGGCGTGCCCGCGGGAAAGGGGCGTGCCCGCAGGACAGGGCGTGTCTGCAGGACGGGGCGTGGCTACAGGACGGGGCGTGCCCGCGGGAAAGGGGCGTGCCCGCAGGACGGGGCGTGTCTGCAGGACGGGGTGTGGCTACAGGATGGGGCGTGCCCGCAAGACGGGGCGTGGCTACAGGATGGGGCGTGCCCGCAGGATGGGGCGTGTCTGCAGGACGGGGCGTGGCTACAGGACGGGGCGTGCCCGCAGGAAAGGGGCGTGCCCGCAGGACGGGGCGTGTCTGCAGGAGGGGGCGCGTCTCGCAGGGGCAGGATAAGTAACCCTGTCCTTCTGTTTCTCTCCTTCTGCACCTGCCCTGCTCCATGTTTAGGCCAGAATCACTTCTTGGCCCAAAGAAAACCCGGGTTCCTGGTTCAGTGAATTCAAGCGCGGTAAACTGGTAAGGCGGCCCCGGCCCCCCCGCGGTTGTCCTTCAAACGCGCCCGTTTCCTATCTTACAGAGTAAAATGGCCCGCTGGCCCAAAGAGCAGCCTTCCACCTGGTATAGTCAGTACAAGCGAGGGTCCCTGGTAAGTGCCGCCAGCGCTGCCTGCTTGCCGCACGGCCTGGCTCGTGGCTCTGCATGGGACTGGTGGCCGCCGTGGCCGTACCTGCTCTCGCCACTCTGACCAAACCGCTCCACGGCACATGGCAGCCGGACGCAGCATCGTGCCCACCCCGCCACCCCCGCGACAGGGCCTTTCAGCCTGGAAGCAGGCGCATGGTTTTCCGTTCAGTCTAGGGCGCGGGCTGGCTGGCGTGCGGGGCCCCCAGAGCCGCAGCTGCCGGGCGCTGAGACCAAGCCCCGTGGGAGCGGAGGGCTTTATCCTGCTCGGTCCGGGGTGCAGGTCCCAGGTCACTGAACCATGGGGCTCATGGACACATCCCGCAGGCCCCTCCCTGGCTCGAGGGGCTGTTCTGATTGCATCCGCAATGTCTGCATCAGCCCCTGTTTAAACGGGAGCTCATCTTAAGTGGCCCTTCCCTGAAACTGGTTGCATCCTTTGAAAGATCAGAGTAAGACTCTTCCAGCCGGTAGAGAGGCTGGGGGCAGCCGGTCTGCTCACGTGAGCCCCGTAGCTGTCCCCGCCCAGTGGAGCACTTGGCCCTGCACCCTCCGGCTCCCGGAGCCCTTTTTTGGAACAAAGTGCAGAGTTCTGTGCCCCCTTCCCAGCAAGTTAAACGACCGAGCTTCCAGAACGTGACCTATTGCAGGGCCGCTACAGCCGCACTAGGCCTCCTGTGGACACTTCCTCGGGTCTGGTCGTCCCGCCCTGAGTGGCCCTTGAAGGAGGAGGTCCTTTGTCACTGGGAAGCTGCCCCCCAGGCCTCATGGCCTCAGACCCGACCATCGCCATCAGCCCCACCCCCAGCCTCTTCACATGGGCACAGAGGCCTTGGTCCCCCACGGGCTGGGAGCGGTGGCTTCCAGGTGGCTTCTGCCCTGTCACACCTCTGAAGACCTTTGTTTCTAAACCTCATGGCCCTTCGTGGCTAATTATTAACATCTCATGCCCTCGTGTCATCGCTTCTGAGTCACCCGGGTCCCTGCAGACCCCAGAGGCTGGCGCGCGCCTGGCCACGTCTGTAAGGCCTCCTCTCTGGCTTCCTGTCTCTGCCACTCTGTTCCCTCCTCCACCTCTAGTGCTCCTTCAGAAAGAGTGCTGCATGCAGGGGACCTGAAGTAGGGGACCTGAAGTGGGGGCCCACACAGGGCGGGGCCCGGCACCCAGGTGCTCGAGCCAGGTGGGCAGAGGTCGGGGGGAGCCACCCAGGCTGGGGAGCCTTTGTGCCAGCCCCCAGCCCACGAGCCCCCCTCCGAGGATGGAGCGGAAGGGATAGCCCGGGAAAAACCTCAGCGTGCCTGTGTATTTCCCACTTGTTATTTCTGGCCGTCTGTGATATCGTGGGTGGATGGGACAGAGAGGCAGGTGCCCCCTGAAGGAATAGGGGCTTCATCTGGGCTGCATGGCCCTGGACATGCCATGTGACAGTAGTGTAGAGGCCTGGCCCTGGAGGGCAGGCTGGGGTCTGGCTCCAGCACGGGTCCCGCTCAGCACGGGCGCTTCAGGTCCCTCTGTGCCCAGCCCGCCCGCTGCCTCTGCCTGCATGCGTCCTTTCTCGAGTCAGTCGTGTGTCTTCCCTGAGGAGCACCTGATGGCCCAGGCTGCGGTTGGTATTCCGTCCTCTTCCTCAAGGCCCTTGTAAGGGGCCCAGTGACCGCATGAACGGCTGGCATGGGCCGGTGGCCCCGGGCTCCCCCTGCGCCCGGGGAAGGGCCGATCCAGGCCTGGCCCTGCCACCTTCAGCCCTGTGATGACATACACAGAAGGAGCAGGCGGGGTCCCCGGAAACTCCTCCAGTGTTCCGTGTGGCTCTTTCAGGGTGGGCCAGGTTGGCCTCAGACCCTGACCTTTGTCTGCTCTGTCCCAGCAGGTGTCTGAGCAGGAGGAGAGCCCGGCTCCTGCAGAGGGCTTTCGGGGCGGGGCCTGGGCGGGAGGAGAGATGGACCATCTCGGGGTTAGGAAGCAGCTGTGTCCCTGGGCAGCATCCAGGGTTCAGAAAGCTGGGGTTTGCAAAGAGATGGAGAAACAGATACCCCGCTGAGCTGCAGAGCCCTGTTTTGGAGCGGTCTCCTGAGAACAGGCACATGTTCCTTCCCTGGCACCCTGCCCTGGGTCTGTGGGCAGAGCTGGGAGCCCGGCTGCACGGGTCTGCATGGGCAAGGCCAGCCACCCCGGCTGCAGGAAGGCCTCTCTGCGCTGCCCTGGGTGCCGGGTCCCCGGCAGAGGCAGGGACAGCTGTGCTGGGTGCCATCCCAGGGCTCCCCTGAGGCTCCTGGAGGGCGCCTGGTCACCCCAGCCATCCTGCTCATGGTCGCTGGGGCCAGCCTTCCTGGCTTTTGGCCTGAGTTACTCCCCGGGCCTCCTGCCCTGCCCCCTCTACCCCCATTCTCACGGCCTCTGGCCAGGGCCTTGCACATCACTGGTTTTCCCTTATTAATATACCGTAGCGAGCATTCCTGCCGGCCTTGGGGCAGTTTCAGGAGTGGACTTGCCCTCAGGGTGATCCCAGTCCAGGCACCTACAACACATGCCCCTGGGGTCCAGCGCTGGTGCCAAGGGCCGCACAGCCTGGTAGGGAAGATGGACCTTGAGACGGGCCAAGGTCGGGAGTGAGGACACCTAACCCAGGCAGGCTTCCTGGAGAAGGAGGCGCATGTGTTGAGCCCTGAATGATGAGCAGGGTTCAGCCAGGTACAAGGAGTGGGTGAGTTATTCAGGCTCCTGAAAGAAGTGAGGTATGGCTCCCTCTGTTCTGGGAACCCCCACCCCTTGAGAGCCAGTGCATGCTGGCCTCTGGGGCCGGGTGCGAGGCCGCTTCCAGGCAGCGGCCCTGACGTGGCTCGTGCTGCGGAGGAGCGCACTCATAGATAATGCTGGTGAGATCCCTGCCAGGGCCTTTGTGTGTGCTGTGTGTCCCCGCCCCGCTGAGCGCCCGCCTTCCTGTCCCCTCGCAGCTCTCCTACGTGGACATCGAGGGCAACCCCGTGGGCGTGGTCCAGATGACCTTCCTGCGTCTGCTGAGCGCTTCCGCCAACCAGAACATCACCTACAACTGCTACCAGTCGGTCGCCTGGCAGGACGCCGCCACGGGCAGCTACGACAAGGCCATTCGCTTCCTGGGCTCCAACGACGAGGAGATGTCTTATGACAACAGTCCCTACATCCACGCCGTGGTGGACGGCTGTGCTGTGAGTGTCACTGGGGCCTCGCCACTGGGCGGCGCGATCTGGTCACACCTCGAGGGGTTTGTTCATTCGGTCAACACGAATTCACTGGACATGTCCTGTGCGCCAGGTGCCCCGGGAGTCTCCAGACAAGGCGTGGCCCCGGCCACCTGCTCTCAGCACGTGGCCACCCCACGGTGGGTCAGGAAGGCAAAGCTGAGACATGACAGGAAGGGTCAGGGGTCCGGGGCCCATGAGCCCAGCCCGGCCTGACGTCCGCTCCAGAGGCAGACTCCCTCTTCTTAGACAGGCTCGTTCTGGGAGTGGCCAAAGCTGAGACTGGGCCTGCTCCTGAGGACGCGGCCATGCTGAGGAGCGGCCTGCGGCCTTGGGGTTCCAGCAGCAGCCGCGACGGCTGCAGTTACAGACTCCCGGGCCTCCCCGCCCATGTTAGGGCACCTCCCCGGCCTCCGTGCCGCCGGCAGGAGGGGCCATCGGGCTGGGTCCTATTCACTCTGCAGCCCCTGGGCCCCTGGGTATTCTTGCCCAGCTCTGCACCCCATGTGTGACCCCCCAGAGCCAGGCTGCACCCTCTCAGCCCAGGGTCCTTCCTTCGGGTTTGCACCTCCAGGTCAGAGTTATGTCTGCAAGTCCTACTGAAATCCTTAGACATGTCCCTCATGTGGCCTTTTAAGGATGGAGTCGGTGTCTGTGGGTCTTCCTGTCCCAACCCGACCTGGGATCCCGGTTCTCTTCACTACCTGCTCTTTAGAGGCCCCGCCCAGGCCAGATCCCATAGGGGACAGGCCTGTGTGGCTCCAGCCTGGGCCCGGCCAGGGCCACCCCTCTGCAGGCACTGGGCCGGTCGTCACCTGGCCAGGATGCTCTGACGACCAGCCCAGCTCCGGGCAGGCCCTTCTTGTGGGTTTCCAGAGCAGTAAACCAGCCATGACCCCTCTGGCTGCTGGGGTCCTGGGTGCCCCCCACCCACTAGGAGCAAAGCAACAGACCAGTGATGCCGGGCCAGGGGTGTCCCGAGCACTGAGCCACGCCCACATGCCCGTGTAGCCGGCGCCCCCACTCCCGTGGGTCCCACCGCAGGTGCAGGATGCCCTCTGGGCAGGGCTTCTCCTTCTTGTCCACAAAGGAGGTCGGGGGTGTATGGCCCGGCCAGTGTCTGCGAGGGCGGTCTGGGGCAGGCAGGCCAGGCCGTGTTCTGGGGCAGGTCCTCGGGCAGGCAGGGTCAGGTGGAGGCCGGAGGGCAGGGCCGACCCAGGGGGCTGGCACAGGGTGGGTGCCAAGAGCAGGGCCCCGTGGGCCCAGGGTCCCCTGACTGGTCCTGGGACCAGCTGTGCCCTTTAGCCCAGAGAAACTCCCATGAAAGTGTCTAGTTACGGCCGCCCCACGGCTCCCTGAGGGTGAGAGGTGGGTGGCCGTGGACAGGGCCAGCGTGGGGGCCAGCGCGGGGCCTGGCTGCCAGCCAAGCAGTCTTCGTGGAGGGCCCGCCTCTGCTCCCTGCTTCCATGGCCTGGGTCTGCGAGGCCCCCTCTTCACATCTGACCAAGGACTTATCCCTGTGTGAGGTCAGAGGGACCCAGTCCCTGGGAAAGGCGCCCGAAGTCACCCGGCATCCGTCCCTCTTCCTGACCCGCACCCCAGGCTGCCCCAGACACCGAGCGGCAGCGGTAAAATTACCTTGCGCCTCACCTCCTACGAGGGAAGATAATAACAGCACCTGCTCCCAGGCCGGTTCTGGAGCTCAGCCCGTCACGCCCCAAAGGAGCCGCGAGGTGCACCCGGCCCACGATACGCCGAAGGAGAATCCCTGCTCCTGGGGTTATTTTTAGGCAGCAGGGTGGCTGGCGGAAGGGCAGCAGTGCAGAGGGAAGTGGGGAGCCCATGAAGGAGAGGCAGCCCTGGGGACCCAGCCTGGAGCTTGCCTTGGCGCTTCCCGGCTTCCAGGGCACGAAGGGCAGCCCTCGGTTGGCCCGTCCCCGCCATCTGGTACAGGCGGCGGAGTCCAGCTTTGAAAAGGTGGAGCGGTGACAACTCCGGACCGTGACCCGCTGATGGAGAACGTGGTCCTGCAGGCCGACTGGAGTGGGGACTCGGAGGGCGGGGGAAGCCGGGCTGGGTGGGCCGACATGGAGGAGGGGCAGTGACTGGGCCGGGAGCGCCCCATGCTCTGCTCACCCCGACCCAGAAGTTCAGCCACAGTTTGGAGTCCCGTCCCCCCACCCCCACCCCGCCGTGTAATAAGCGGAGGGGCCTGCCTGGGCCCTGGCCTGCTGGGCTCACAGTGTAACAAGGGCCAACAGATGGGGGACTCCCCCACAGGCCTCCGGTGGCCGTGTCACCGAGTGACGGCCGCCAGCGTCCCTGCCTCTGGAGAGGCTCGTATCACTGGGCAAGAGGCCCCTGAGCTGCGTCACATAAATCCATTGTTTGTGCAGCTCTGTACGCCCTTGGGGACCATCGCTGGCCTGTGATGGCTGTTTATGCCTCAGAAATAGTAACGGGGCAACGGAGCCGCGTGTGCGCGGCCTGCTTAAATGCACACCCTGCGCCCGCCCCCGCAAGCGCTCTGACTGCTGGAGTGGCAGAGCCCTGTAAATCCAGGAGAAACCACCCTGCCGGCTCGGCAAGCGCCCCTGTCCCCTGTGTGGGGAGGGGAGGTGGGTGCTGGCCCCACAAATGGCCTACATGCCCGCCCTCCCCGTGGGGAGGAGAGAAGTTGGGTGCTGCCCTGCTCGTCAGCTCGCTGGTGTGGGACCGCTCAGACGTTGAGGTCGCGTGGCTCCCTGTGACAGCAAAGGCCCAGCCAGCCGTCCTGTCTGATCATCTACGGTGGTCGGTGGTCAGACAGGTGAGGGGCGAGGCCCAGAGAGACAGGGCGCAGGCAGGGGGGCTGGCCTGGCTGGGGGAGGGGCGAGGGGTCCGCTGTCTCGCAGGGCGCCACTCCCGAAGGGGCGCCTGTGGCCGTCATTTCTGCGGACACTGGGTCCTGCCCCTGCTGCCCTCCCAGCCCCTCCCAGCAGCCGCAGGGTGCGTGCGGCCCTTACACCCCCTCTGGGCCCGGCAGCAGCCCCGCAGGCGGCGTCGGGAGCGGCCACCCCGCTGTGCCCTGCCAGGCCGCGGCCACACTGCCTGAGGCTGTCGGCACTTGCGCTGCTGAGTTTCCGTGACAGGTCCCGCAGGCAGTGCCCGCACAGGGCGGCTGTGCCCCACATACATCACTGTGGTCTGAGATGCCGGTGACCAAGGCGGGCTGTGAACCCCGCCCCTGAGCCCCTGAGCCCCGGTCTGGGCGGCGCTGGCTCACGCTGTGCTGACAAGCTCGCTGGGGGCGCGTGGGCTCTGAAGGGCCAGTCCCGCTTAAAAACAAGCCCAGCCTGACCCAGCGCGTCTTACTAAGTAAGGGGGGGGCCAGTCTGTGGGGTGAGGGCATGGAACACAGGGTGGCAGCCCCCCCGGAGCCCTGGATGGAGCAGGCTTCACCTCCTCTCACCACCCCACTTCCAGGTCAGAAGCCTCAGCTGCAGGGAGCGCTCATTACCTGTGGCCTGTAGCAAGTCACCCCACATTCGGTCCTTCCAACAGCAGGTGTTTGCTGTCTGACTCCGTGTCTGGGGGTCGGAACCCGGTGTGGCTCCGCTGCGGGGCTCAGCATCGGACCCCACGGCCCGGCAGCCTAAACCGCGCACACTGCTTCCTCTCGGTTCCGGGGGCTGGGAGTCAGACCCGGGTGTCGGCGTGGTGGGGACGGGTGGGGCCCCTGGTCTGGGGGAAGATGGCCGCCTTCTGGCCGGGCGCTCACGGCGGGGAGACAGCTCGCTTCTTCCAAGTTGCCTCTCTAAGAGCATCGGTCCCGTTCACAGGGGCTGCACCTCCGGACCCCTCATGGGGGCGTCAGGCTTCAACATGTGGACTTGGGGGGGCGCGGCACTCAGCCCCTGACGGGGTGCCATGAGGTGGCAGCTGGGGTAGAAGGTCGGCTTCAGGACGCCCCTCAGGAGGCCATACCCCCCGGACACCTCTTCACGGGACTGACCCCGATGGTGGGGGGCCGGACGGAATCCAGGTCACCTAGCAGCACCGCACCTGCGTGCCGCACCCGGAGCTCCTCGGACCGTCCAGGTGGCAGTCGGGGCCTTCCGGGGAGGGCACGCGGCCCATCCTGCAGGAGGGGTGTGAGGCCCCAGGAGGCCCTGCGTCTGCGCCCGGGCACCCTGTCGCTGGGGCCTGCGCGCTGGAGGGAGACCAACCCAAGGGCCAGGCCCACCGGACGGTGTAACTCGGGCTTGTCCCCGGTGCGGGAAGCCGCTTGTCCAGGACAGGAGGCGGGTGGGCACCTCAGCGGCTTGTGGTTGCCGTGCCTGGGACCCTGGTTTCGGGGGCAGTGGCAGGAGGGCAGGGCCAGGTTAGCCTCACCCTGAGTGGGGGTGGCTCTCGGGACCAGGCGGAGTTGCGCCTTCCCTGCCTGTATTCTGGGACGCGGCCCCGGGGAGGGAAGAGGCCTCTCCCGGGACACCTGTCACTGCTCCGAGGCTCCCCCAACTTGTCGGTCAGGTTGGACTGCGGGTGATAAGAGAGGGTCATGTCAGAGCACAGAGGACGGAGCATACGGCCCGGGTGAGGGGAGGGGCCGAGTCCCCAGCAGGCTGCTCCTGCCCCGTGCCACCCTTGCCCTCCGTGTGCTGGGTCCTCCTGGGACCGGACGGCTGGCCAGGCCCCCTCCGCTCCTGGCCTGTGAATCCCCTTCTGAGTGGCCAAGGACAGGGCTGGGGAGCAGCCGTCACCCTTAGTGTTTGAATGCGGAGCCCTGATTTCAGGGAACCTATCGTCCGGGAGGGGTCGCCTTGGGCAAGGTCTCTGGTGCGACCGGGGGTGTCCCGCCTGGCAGGGGAGGGGATCGGTCCAAACGGCCACAGACCCTCTCACCGCCCTCCTCGCAGCTGTGGGGGGCACGGGATGGGACACGGGCTGGTGCGTGGCCTTCCGGGGAACCCGGGGAGGGCCCGCCGCTCTGACACGCCGCCTCTCCTGCCCCTCCCAGACCAGGAAAGGCTACCAGAAGACGATTCTGGAGATCGACACGCCCAAGGTGGAGCAGGTGCCCGTCGTGGACATCATGTTCAACGACTTCGGGGAGGCGTCCCAGAAATTCGGTTTTGAAGTGGGGCCCGCCTGCTTCCTGGGCTAGGAGCCACGGCCCCGGCCCTGCGACCAACCTCGTGACCTCAGCACGCCGCCTGTGGGTGTCCTGGACAGTGAGGGCCCCTCACCCCGCCCCCGACCTCATCTGCACCTCAGCACCCCGCTGGGCCGCACCCAAACCAGAGAGAGCAAAGGGAAAGAGCCACGTCCTCACCCCGGAGCCGAATCACATGACCTAGATGTCCCAGCGCTGCGGGGCCCGAACGCTGCTGTCCCCAGCCCTGTCTCGCCTGCCCGGCACCCCACGGGGGTGGGGACAGGCCCCACTTCTTGCCACGGGACGCGCCAGCTGTGCTCGGGGGCGGGGGGTTCATGGGGCCGAGGGGCTGCAGTATTTGGAGTTATTGTTTTTTAAAATTCTACTTAAAGACGTGTATCCCCCATTCAAAAAATGTTCCGAGGCACACCGTGTCACGGACACCCCCGCCCCCGCCCGAGCCTCCAACCCCAGAACACAATCCAGTCACAGGCAGATGTCTTTCCTCATGTGCCTTTCTGATCAATTGACGGTGCTTCTGTTTTTGTGAGTCGTAAGTAAATATTGTATTGTATTGTCCTCGATGTTCAGTGTCCCCGACTTTCAATCATGCAGGTAAACCCAGCCTGGCGCCCTGGGCGCAGGGGACGGGGGGTGGGCGTCCCCTCTGGCTGCAGTCCGTTCTGGTGAGGCAGGGAGGCCCCGCCCCCACCCAGGTGCCCTGCGTTGGAAATTTGCCCAGAGCAGCGGGAATTCACACCGGCGTTGGAAAAGCAGGTGTCGGGGCCCATTCTTCCGACAGCTTTTCCATGCGCCCTGGGTTCTTCAATGGGGAGGAAGAAGAGGATTTCCCACTTCGCCTTCTCTGCGTGCGCTCAGATTAAAGGCGGGCTGTGGCCTGGGCCGGCCTCCTCCCCCCGCCTGTCTTCCTGCCGCGTGAGTGTCGGCCAGGAGACGCGCGTCCCGCAGATGATGACGACGTGAAGATTGGTGCTGACTTTACACTCGCTTTGTGGTGCTACCTGCTCCGACACCTGGAGGCGACACCGGGTGCCTGGCCGCGCCCCCCTCTCCCGCCTCCCGCCACAGCCCGGGCCCCGCCAAGGACGTTGAGATCAGTGCCTGCCCCTCCCTTCCCGCCAGGCCCCCGATCGCGGATTGCGGTGTGGCCGCTCTGAGGCCTGTGACCAGGACTCGGTTGTGTTTCTGTGGTTTGAAAACACACACACACACCAGGAGGCTTCCCCGTCGTCCACAGAGTCAGCCTAGCGGGTTGTGTTCGGTTGCCACGTGTTTGTGGTGCTAACTTCTGCGTTTGTTCCGAGAACGGCCTCGGAGCCCCTCAGCGGTCCCCTGTGCCGCCCGGCGGCAGCTCCGGCGTGGCCTCCGCAGACAGAGACTCGTGCAATGAACCCGGGGAGTCTCGGCGGGGCCCGGCCCACGAACACAACTGGGATTTCCGTCTGCAACAGCCCGGCGCGGCCCCGGCTGCCCTGGAGCCCCTCTCCCTGGACAAGCCGGAGGGGCTGCCTTCTGTGGGCGAGGACAGGCACCCTTTAACTGTGAAACGCTGCCCTCCCTCCACGGTGGCAGAAACCAGCGGGGGCCCCTCGGGAGGAGCTGTGATGGGTCACGGCTGGTGCTGCCCCCCCACCCACCCCGCCCTGGCCAGTCGTGGCCCCTGCTTCAGAAACCATGGTGCAGCCGCCCGGAGAAACAGACCACCACCCACAAGGATTTCCCGACCGCCCGTGGAAACCCAGCCCCGCTCTTGCCAAAGAAAAGTCTGGCTTCGAGAGACTCCCGAACCCAGCACGCCCCAGCGATGGCCACGTTCACCCCTTCGAAAGCAAAGCCGCGCCCCGGGCTGCCCTGCGCACCGTGGGTTTCTCTAGGTCATGTGGTTCCGGGTGGAGTTCTCCTCCGCCCCCCTCTGTCCTGTCACTTCCCGCCTCTGTGGGTCTCTCCCACGCTGTTGTAATTTGTACTGAAGTCAAGACATGTCTCGTTCTCCCCAGACACTTAGCTACGGTATATTGCAATAAAATTACTTCTATATTTGCAGAAATTCTTTTGGCGTGATGTTTCCCCCTCCTGATCTGTGTCATTGGGCGCATGTTTACACAAAGGAGAATCGGGAAACAGAAAACCCGTGGTAACAATTCAGGGACGCCGGGCCCTTTAGGACATAATGTCAAACGGTGGCGTGCCTCTCCCAGACATCCAGTAGACGTGTTCGCACATTTTACCTGGTAACGCAGGAAAGCCATTTTAAAATATTTTAAGCCCATGTAAGAGAAGTAGTTTTTTAATAAATCACGTTTCCTGTTTCCACTGTAAGCACACACGGTTGGCTGTCTTCTTCAGCGTGACCAGGGCCACTCCCGCCTCTGGGCCGTGGACACTCAAATCCTGACAACAGTCACTCAGAGAGGAGGGCAGGCGTGGCCCAGGCCAGCTGCCCACAGAGCTCAACCCCCAGAGTGGCGGCAGCGGGCCTGCCTGGGACACAGTGGCTTTCTGGGTGTCCTCAGCATGTGACCGGGCGCCAGCGCAAGGCTCCCTGGCAAGTTCCCACGTTCCCAGGGCTGCCTCATTCTTGGGGGCGAGGGTGGTGCCTTGGGCCAGCGTGTCCCCAGGGGAATCCTGCCCCACTGTCCAGTCACATCGTACGATTTCACTTTCTGGCCCCTTGCTAAGTGGGGTGTGTGTGTGTGTGTGTGTGTGCATGTGTGTGTGTGTGTGTGTGTGGCTGTCCAGGTCAATGACCCCGCGCAGAAGTGACGCGTGGCCCTTTGAAGTGGCAGTTCCCTCCTGCATGTCACCAGCCACGTCCACACAGTGGCTGCGCCCCACTGGGGTCCCGGAGGGTGTCCCGGCCTCCCTGTGATGGATGGACTTGTAGTGCCACGGGGAGACACTCTTGTTCGTTGAAGCCACCGGCGGGGAAGTCGTCGCTGCTGCGGAGCCCAGGCCGGTGCTTCTCGATGGGGCCCAGGGTCTGGCAGCCCCGCACGGCCTCGTTAGGCAGGTCCCTGGGCCCTGCCGCTGCAGGCCTGCTGCTGAGCCACACACTCCAGGGAGGCCGACATCTGGGTTTTGACGAGGTCATGCTCAGGGCCGAGGGCCACTGGCCTAGGCGACCCTGAAGGAGGGGCGGCGGGGAGACCGAGACCGGGACACAGCTTGCACACCCACAGGATGGAAGTGGGCACCATGCTGAGGTCAGGCCCAGGGCGGGGCTGTGGGAGGGGGAGGGGGGCTCCCCACCCCCAGGACAGACGCGTGGGCAGACGGCCATTGGCTACCTGTGACAGCGGGCCGGTCACCGCCCCTGCAGGACTGGCCGGAACGGAAGGAAGCAGCATCCGCAGCCTGGAGGGTGGTCTGGCCCGGAAGAGACAGCCACCCCCAGCATCGTCGGCTCAAGGGGAAGCAGAGACGCCTCGAGAGACCGGCACCAGTGCAAGCTCAGCCTGGCGCGTCTGATGGACAGACGGTCGCGGCGTGGCTCTCCCAGCCAACCCGGGCAGGCGTGGCGGCGGCCGTGAGAAGCTGAGGGAGCCAGTGGCGGGGCCGTGGGGGCCGGGGGGCCGTGGCCTGGGCCTGGCACGGGGCGCCCTGCCTTCGGGAGAGAGAGTCCCTGCCTGGCCGCAGGGTCGGGGGCTCTTGGGCGCCTGCTGTCACCGTCACAGGGGCACAGGCCGCGGAGCTGCTGCCCCGCACATGAGGGTGATGGGCCTGAGAAGAGGGGTCCCAGCCCCTTACTGGGGGCAGGTGCTGCGGCTTCAACCTCAGGTGAGGGGGTGGGGCAGGGTGGTGCTGGACATGGAGATGGAGGGGCTTCGGGGCGACCCGCCGGCGCCAGGCCCTGCAGGGCCCCCAGTCTCCGTGCGTCTCCCCTCCCCCGGAAGCCTGGGTGAGGACCGGTGAGCACGGGCCACCGGGGCTGGAGGCCGAGAGCCTGCAGGTGTGGTGCCGCGGGGCGGCCCGGCGCCCAGTGTGCTCACGCGGGGGTGTCCCCGGGACCCGGGCAGAGGAGCGGGACTCGGGCGCCGCTCTCCTGTCCCCACCGTCACGTCCCCGGCGACTGGCCAGCAAGAACTCACCAAGCGCCTGCCGCCGCCCAGGTCCGGAGCCGGGTCTTCTGGAGAAGTGAGTTGAGGTGACACCTGGCCTTTGCTCCCAGTCCTGGGAGACGGGAGGGTGCCCGGCCCAGGCCCCGCTGCAGAGGGGCTGAGTATCGGAGCTCACAGCACGGGGCTCGGGAGCCCTGGGCGGGCTGGGAGCTCCCCCTCGGGCGGCTCACTGTCCTCCATCTTAGCCCAGCCTTCCCGGGTCGGAAAAGCTGTCCTCAGCGGCCCTCATCTTAGCCTGGGGGCTGCGTGACCGGGGTGTCCTCCAGTGACAGCAGTGAGGAGGGAGGGGGAGGGGGAGGAAGGTGTGCGCACGGCTGGGCCTGGGAGGCGGGAGGGCGGGGCCTCTGTCACTGCAGAGCTGGGGCTCCTGGGCCCCGGGTGTCGGGGTGGGTCCCTCCGGGTGGGTCCCTCCCATGTGCCGGGACCCTGGCCTCCAGCCTGCCCTGGGTGGTGCCTCCCTTTGGATGGGAGACAGACGTGGGGAACGTCTCTGCCTCAGCCAGTCAGGGACCCTGGGTCTGGGTCCAGGATAGGCTGGTGACGCAACCCGGGACGCCAGCGGTCCTGCTGGGGGAGCAGAGCCCCACATCTTCTCCCCTTTTAGGGGGGATGGGGGGAGGGGTATTTTCAGCTCTGGGGCCTTCCCCCGGAGAGGGACTCCTGCAGGGAACCTGCTCCCCCTCTGCCTTTCTTGCCCTCACCTCCCCCTCCTACCCTGAAAATTCGTTCATTCACTAAGGACCCATTGACTGCCCGCTCAGGCTTAGGCACCATGGTTTCTTCTGGGCGGTGCTGGGCGGTGGTTTCAGCCCCCCATGGCGTCCTCAGCCACGCGTTAGGGCAGCGTGGCCCACGCCTGCTCGTCCCCACGGAGACGGCCGGGGGTACCAAGTCCCGCAAGGGGTGGTGTGACCCTTCACCACCATGGAGGATGATGATGGAACAGACGATCAGACAGCGCCGCGCTGTGGCCCCTGAGTGACTGGGGCATCCTGGGTGGTGTGGCCTCTCCTCTAAGAGGCAGGGGGCCCGCTTGGAGGCAGATTAAAGTCACTCGGGGCCCCGGGCGCAGAAGAAAATATTGGGCCCCTTAAAAAAAGAGAGAGACAGGGAAAATAAAAACACATGTTAACCATATTTTTAAATAAATAAAAAATATTATGTACTATTAATGTTTTATTTCCAATAAAATTTGAATAAATTTATGTATACTGTAATTAACGATAGCATCATAATAATCACAAAGTTTCAAACTAATAATTGAACAGATGTAAAAGTATAATTATAATTAATGATAGTATACGTATAATAGGAGTAACAATCAGAAATTTGAACAAAAATATCATAGAATTTTACTGGAAATTAAAATTACAAATGTGAAAATATTTAAATAAATTTTTTCTTGTTGATGTAACAACAGGAATTAATTTTATCTTTATGTAATTTCAACAATAGGAGTTAATTTTATTTTAATATAATTTCAACTTACCTGAATATTTATTTATACACACAGAAAACTATTTTTAAAGCCGTAAATGAAACAAGTAGGGATCCACAGACTAACGTGCACCCCTGCGTGTTTGCATGTACCCCAAGTCTGCACCACAGGAGAGCCTCTGTGCGTACAAAGTGGCAAATGCGAGCCCATCGCTCCGATGAGCGTTCGTGCAGCCGCGGGGCCTGCGCAGCGCAGTGTGTGTATCGTGTGCAGCGTGGTCATGAAATAATGAGAATAAGCGAATACAAACATACTATCAGGCTTTGCCGCCAATTGTAAACTTGTATGTAATTAAAAATGCACATAATAAACCAAACTTGGTGTCATTAGAAAAAGGTGTGAAGTTGGGGTTTTGCAGGGCCCTTCAGAGGTCGGGGCCCAGGGTGCGCACCCGGTGCTCCCGCCGTTAAATCCGCCTCTGGGTCCGCTAGCGGGGGGCACAGGCCGGACAGGCGCTGCCGAGGCCGCCGTGCCCCGGGGGCCACAGGACGGGCACCCAGGGCCTCCCAGCGCCGCGTGCAAAGGCCCCGCTTCTCCTCCTGGGCAGGCGACTCCCTGACGTACCACAAGGACAGTGCGTTCTCCACCGAGGACCAGGACAGCGACGGGCATCCCGAGAACTGTGCGCAGCAGTACCAGGGAGCCTGGTGGCACAAGGACTGTCACGTGTCGAACCTGAACGGCCGCTACCTGGGGGGCGCCCACGGAAGTTTTGCGAATGGCATCAACTGGAAGTCGGGGAAAGGGTACCACTACAGCTACCGGGTGTCGGAGATGAAGGCGCGGCCCGCGTAGCGCAGGCAGGAGGCTGGTGTGTCTTCGACCAGGCCCCCAGCCCTCACGAGGAAGGGGGCGCCAGGCCCTGGGTCCCTCTCCCCGCGGAAATGAACAGCTTTATCCTGCTCCCTGCTCTGTCTCAGGGACCCTCAGCGCACGCCCCTGACAGACTGCAAGCCCCCTCGCCCCGCCTGCCAGGATCAGAGGGACGGATAGCCCACGACCGGTTCTCAATGAAGACGCTGGCTCACTCCCTGGGCACACGCGGGTGCCGTCACGAATCGCACTGTGCTGGTCCCTGGTCATGGGCCCATGTCCGCACACGCGTCTGTGTCCCCCTGTGATGTGGCACCGTAGGAAGTTTCTGGTGGCCTAAGACGGGTGTCAGCAAAGCGGGGCCTATGGTGCCTGTGTGCCAATGAAGTTCAAGGGCACGCGGCCACCATGGTGTCCCCATGCCCGTGGCTGCGATCTGTTGTCCCTGGCATCCTCCAGCTGCAGGCAGAGCAGAGCATCAGAGACAGGGACCATGTGACCACAGGACCCAAGTTATGTCCTAGCCAGGTGTCCGGTCCTGTTTCAGCCTCCTGGCCACCCCGGCTCTTCTCTCAGATCCACACGCCCAGGCCCCCGGTTCCCCCGTGAGACGTGGTACAAAGGAAACCACGTGTCTGCAAATCCCTCACCACAGAAACGGAAGCGCAATCAGGCAGGAGGCAGGGCCGCCCCGAGCACAAGGGTGAGGGCGAGACCCCGGTTGGCTGGGCGTGTCCAGGGCGAAGCTGCCCGTCGGCCGAGCTCAGACGTGCAGGTGTGAGACGCCTCTTCCAGGCAGGACGCCTCCGCAAGGAGCCTCAGTCACTGAGAACACAGCAGCCCATCGCTGGCCGCAGAGAAGGTCCCCACATCCGCGCCTCCTCTCCTCCAGGCAGGGAAGGCCAAGGCGGCCCTTCTCCCGCCGTTGTCACGGGACGCGCTGTTCACTCAGCCGATGAAGACAGAAGACACAGGGCCCACACCCCCTGCCCCGGGGGCGCCCAGCGTGCAAAGCCCTCTCTGGAGCGCAGGTGAATCAATTTGCCCTCAGAAGGAGCCCCCCATCTCACCGGAGAACGAGGCACTTCCGCAAGGCCTGGGACACAGGCTCTGTGGGCGCCCGGCTCCCCCGGCACCGCCTCACGCCCCGTCTGGTTGAGTGGCTTCCACACCGAAGGGCCAGTGCAGGGGACGTTGACAGAACCTGCGCAGACCCCACCCCCACGCCCCGTAGGACGGCCCACAGCGCTCCGTGCAGTCTCCCAGGGGAGACCCCAGGCCCTGGGCCGACCCGCGTGGCTGCCGCGTCTCAGGGCCACACTGGTGCTGCGGCTGCTGTGACTATGGCCGTCCACGCACGCGTCTTAAACAAAAACTGATGTCAGAGAGCAGCCCTGCTTGTCGCGTCTACGATCACTGGCCGGGGCCTGGCAGCCAGAGGGCGGGGAGGGTGGAGGGTGGCCGCGGGATGGCAGCGCGGCCTCCAGCCCTGGCCGGTGCGGCTCTGCGGGCGGGAGGGCCGTCATGTGCGCCGTAAGGTGTGGGGTTGGTTCCCGGCTGGGACACGTGCCCAGGTGGCAGGCTTCGTCCCCAGTTGGGGGCGTGTGAGAGGGCAGCCAATCGATTCTCTCTCTCTCCCCCCCTTCCTCTCTCTCTAAAAGCAATGAAAGACGTCCTCAGGGTGGGGATTAAAAAAAAAAAGTGTTGTCTCCGATAACTTGGCCGTCCCATGCAAGGCAGAGCCTGGGACCCAGAACTTGGGCGGAGGGGTCTGCGCCATCTGACCCGGAAAAGCAGGACTGGGGAGGACGGAGCCCCTCGCAAGCGGGAAAAATAAAGAATCCAGGCAGCCGAGGTCTTGCAGCATGAGAATTTTCCAGAACAGTTCGGGACCCCAAACAGGGAGAGGTGGGGTTTGCAAGAGCCCTGGCATCACACAGGCCGAGAAGTACTGTGACTCCCCTGGTAGGTGACCGTCCTTCCTGCCAGCCTTCGTGAGGTGACAGGGTAAATCAGTAGGAAATCCAGGTGAGACATCTTCAGAAGAGGGGACGAGGGGACCAGGAGCCAGGACAGGGACGGGCCAGGCGTGCCGGGTGGCGGCAGGAGGGCCCACCCCGGGCCCGCAGCGGACCGCGACCTCCGCACACACACACACACGCACACGCATGCCCATGTTGTGTTCCAGCCCTGACATGTGAGGGCTGTTTGTCACGTTGCTGGCTGTCACTGGCCTTCACAAAGAGGTGCCTAGGTAAGGGCCGGGATGCGGGGAGGGGGCGGGGGCGGAAACCTGGGTTCTCGTCCTGGCCTGAGCCAGCTTTGCCCCCATCAATTGTTTGAGCCCCACTTGAGCTATTTATTTGGGCTGTCACTGTCACGGTGATTAACCGGCCATGTGGGTGGGGGCGTGGACAGCGATCTGGTTCCCGGAGCTCAGAGACGGCGGGGACGCTCACCACCCACCCCAGCGGGGGCAGAAGTCCCACCAGGCAGGCGTGAGAGCCAGGGACCATCTGGAGCCGTCCATCTCTGCCGACGCAGGAAGCTCAGCGCCCCCGGAGCCCCGCGCCGTCCACAGCCGGAGGGCTGTTCTTGTTGGAACATCGATCACCAAATCTGAGAAAGAGAAAATGAGGCGCAGCTGCCGGGCCCTGGTCTCCTGCAGAGCGGGGACCGCGCCTCCGAAGCTCCTGACAGTCCCGTGGGTCCCTGCTTAAAGCCCCGAGGGCATGAGAAGTCGCTGCCATCGGGGACAGCGTGCAGGGCGGCCTGGGGCTTGTGCAGGGCGGCCTGGGGCTTGGTCAGGGACACCGGCAGCTCCTCCTCCTGTCGGAGCTGCCCCGCGGGAGCTGTCGGCAGGAAGCTGCTGTCCCCGTATCCTCAGCACGGCCTCCGCTGGGCCCGCGGCCAGGGCAGGGCGGTCAGGGACGCATCCAACCCACGGAACAGAAACAGAGGCCCACCGCCGAGTGTGGGACAGGCTAGCAGGCCCCCCGCACAGCGGCTGCGTAGCTCGGGGTTCCCTGTGTGTGCGCAGCTCAGGCGTCCTCCGTGGCCTGATGTCGTCCTGTTGCCTGAGCGGACGGGGGCTGGGCCCGCGGCCCCGTGTCTCCCGGAGGTGTGAGCGGCGAGTCTGGTCTGCACCACTGCGCTCGGCGGCCTTTCGCTCCCAGCACCCCGTCGTCTTTCACGCCCGTGTGGTTCCGACGGGCCAGAGGGTCCGGGCCATCCCGGGCTTGCCCTGAAACCAGCCCACCTGTGGTTCCTGAGCCCGACCACCCATCAGAACCACCTGCGAGGCCCAGAAAGCAGCACGTGCCGGGGGCCGTCGCAGGCCCACAAAACCCCAACCTCACGGGCGACTCCAAGGATCCGTTTTGGGAAGGCTTTCTGTTGCCGCTCACGGTGAGCCAGAGGAGGAGCGAACGGAGGGGACAAACAAGCCTGTCCCCAGCCCCACGTCCAGGCCTCCGTGGGCCCCCTGTCCGCAGTTCCTCCAGCCACTCCGCAGAGGACCAGACACGGACAACCCAAATCAAAGGTCACTTCAAGGATCAAGAAAACGCCGAGTTGGCATCAGGTTAATGACAGCGACCCTCTTTGTGCCTTAAAGAAACTGTTGCTTGGTGGCGAGGTTCAGGGTTTTCCTTTTCCCCAAACGGTGTCCCTTGTCGGGAGGAAAGTCCCCTCCCTTCCAGCTGGCAGGCTCACTGGGGAACTTACTTCTAGAGAAAACTCCACCGGCCGGAAAAAGCTTGGCACACAGAAGCGCTCATGCGAGCGCCCGACCCAGGAGTGCGACCACTTCCTTCCTCAGACAGGTGCCACGTGGCACTAAAACTGCTAACAGTGCGGGCTCCGGGGACGTGGGAGGGCCAGCCCGTGAGCCGTTGAACTGGACGTGTGCGCTTACAGTTCCGGTCACAACCAAACTGAACTCTGTAGAAACAAACAAAACATGGACCAAGCTCAGAGGTCCCCTTGGTAAGCCCTCAGGGCGACCAGGAGACAGAGGAATGGCCAGGGCAGGGCGTAGCGGACACAGAAAGCAGAGGCGGGTGCGTGTGGCCTCTTCGCCGCGGCCGGGCGGGAGCGGGGGCAGCCTCGCGGCCGGCAGAGCTTCCCTGGCGACCGGCTTCCCAGGTGCGTAGACCGCATCCAGGCTGGCGTGGAGCAGAAAGAAAGAATAAAAATGCAGAAAAGAGCAGGCGAGACATGGGGCGTGGTAACAACACCCACGTGCCCCTGTGTGTGACTCTTTGGGGGCGGGGCAAGAGGACCAG
This sequence comes from Furipterus horrens, assembly GCF_987537825.1. Classification (NCBI taxonomy): domain Eukaryota; kingdom Metazoa; phylum Chordata; class Mammalia; order Chiroptera; family Furipteridae; genus Furipterus; species Furipterus horrens. Next base: position 203,369,595 of record NW_028327174.1, on the reverse strand, counting down.
GCTCACAGGCAGCCTTGCCCGGACCTGTCCTGGCGGAACCCCCAAGGTCGAAAGCAATCTTAGAAACAGAGATCCGGTCAAGCTGGCGGCGCAGGCAGACGCGGCCGCCTCTGCACACAACCACATCAAAATACAACTAAAGCAGGGAACAACCATCACTCAGAACCATCAGAAATCAAGTTGAATGGAAGTCTGCCAGCTACGGAATTAAAGAAACCACACCCATCCAGACGGGCAGGAGGGGCGCAGACGTGGAAGGCTGGTCTCTCACTCACGTGTGGCGGATAAAGATTTGGGAGGGGTACCTCGGGAGCAAGGAGTCCCAGCCCCAACCAGGTCTGCCAGCCCCAGCCCAGAGTTCCAGTGTCAGGAAGATAAGTCCCCACAAATTCTGGCTGCAAAAACCAGCGGGGATTGGGTTGGTGGAAGAAACTTCAGGAGCCCCAAGCAGTTCCTCTTAAAGAGCCCGCACACGGACTCACCTGCTCAGACTCACTCCCTCTGAGCTCCAGCGCAAGGGTAGCAGCTTATAAAGCCCCAGTGGTGCACAGGGAGGAACTGAAGTGTCTGGCATCAAGGCAAGCAGAGGCCATTGTCCCTTTTATGAACCCTCCCCACCCCAAACAGAGCCAGCAAGCTGGAGCCATATCCGAGGCTCCATCAACCTGGCTAACTCTGTTTCACCCACCTTGGAGATCCCCAGAGACTCCACCCCACCCAACTAATGGGCCCACCCAAGCTGCTTTTTATTATGAATGGCTGGTCTTGGCTCAGGCTACACAATTTCCTAAATCCTCTCACACAAGCAACAGCTGGCCTCAGGGAGCCCCAGGCCCAGCACTAGCAGCAGCCAGCCTAGATTCACAGCCTGGCTTCACCTGGGAACCTCCACACCCAGCACAGGTAGCAGCCATCTCAGGTTGCTTTACAGCTCAGGCAGGGTACCCTGGTAAAAACACAGGTGGGGCCTGACCTTGGCCTGCACTACCTGGGAAACCCCAGGGCCAGCACACCCAGTGGGCAGCTACAGACCACGTCAGAGCACCAGCGCCCTGACCCTGCACAGCTGATCCTCCACCGAGGGTGGAGGTTGGTGGTCACTGGTCACAGCCAGTCCTTGCAGCTGCCTGGCCTGGGTAAATCCCTCCCAGTGACCTGTGAATAGCAACCAAGGCTCAGCTACAAGAGGAGGGTGTCCTCAGCCCACATGAAGGGTGCACCTCGAGTACCCAGCTTGGGTGATAGGGGAGGCTGTGCCCCTGGACCCCACAGGACACCTACCACATTAGGCCACACAACCAAGACATGGAATCAGAGCAGCTCTACCTAATACACAGAAACACACACAGGGAGGCTCCCAAATTGAAGAGGCAAAGAAACATGGCCCACGTGAAAGAACAGAACAAAACCCCAGAGAAAGAGCTAAACAAAACGGAGATAGCCAACGTATCAGATGCAGAGTTCAAAACACTGGTGATCAGGACACACAGAGAAATGATTGAGTATGGCCACAAAATAAAGGAAGAAGTGAAAGTTATACAAAGTGAAATAAAGAAAAATATACAGAGAACCAACAGTGATGGAAGGGAAGCTGGGATACAAACCTATAATTTGGAACAAAAAGAAGAAATAAAATTTTCCCAAGACAGAAAGAAGAAAAAAGGATTTTTAAAAAAATGAGGAGGCTTAGGAACGTCTGGGACAACTTTAAACATGCCAACATCTGAACCATAGGGGAGCCAGAAGGAGAAGAGAAAGAGCAAGAAATTGAAAGCTTATTTGAAAAAATAATGAAAGAAAACTTCCCTAATTTGGTGAAGGAAATAGACATACAAGTCCAGGAAGCACAGAGAGTCCCAAACAAGCTAGACCCAAAGAGGACCACACCAAGACATAATTAAAATACCAAAGTTTCAAGATAAAGAGAGAATCTTAAAAGCATTGAGAAAAAAAGAAGAGAGTTACCTACAAAGGAGTTCCCATAAGAATACCAGCTGATTTCTCAAAAGAAACTTTGCAGGCAAGAAGGGACTGGCAAGCAGTATTCAATGTGATGAAAAGCAAGGACCTGTAACCAGGATTACTCTACCCAGCAAGGCTCTCATTTAGATGGAAGGGCAGATGAAGTGCTTCCCAGACAAGGTAAAGCTAAAGGAGCTCATCATCTCCAAGCCATTATTATATGAAATGTCAAAGGGACTTATTTAAGAAAAAGAAGATCAACACTATGAACACTAAAATGACAACAAATTCACAACCTTCAACACTGAATCTAAAAAATAGAAACAAAATCTAACTAAGCAAACCAGAACAGGAACAGAATCACAGGTATGGGGATCATTTGGAGGGTTATCAGCTGGGAGGGGGGAGGGGGAGAAATGGGGAAATGGTGCAGGGACTAGAAGCATAATCGGTTGGTACAAAACAGACAGGGGGGAGTTAAGAATAACATAGGAAAGGGTGAAGCCAAAGAACTTACATGCACGGCCCATGGACATGAACTAAGGGGGGTGGGATTTCTGGGGGGAAGGAGGTACTGGGCGGAGGGGGTTCCATCGATTTTATAATCAATGAAATATATATATATATTTTTTTTTTTTAAAAGAAAAATCTTAGAAACAGCCACATAACACAAGACCAAGTCAGTCAGGAACGAATTTAAAATCAGATTTATGAGACTTATTTGTAACGGACCAGATTCTTAAACATTACAAGACTATAAAATATCCAGCCTGTCCAGATCCCTGACTCCGAAAGCCATAAATCTATGACGCTCATTACACTCCCCATTTCTGGGCTTACCTCTGAGTCCTCCCGCATTTACGAGACGCTTGTCTGCTAGGGAAGAAAAGCTCTGCCATGGGCCCCGGGGGTATGGTCCTCCCTGCCCCCCCCACAGCCCCCCAGTCAAGTACCCCAGACGCCAGGATGAGACGCTCTGCTGCCCGTCTCCCCAGATCCTCTCCCTTGAAACGTCACTTGTGACTTGCACGCATGACCGGCCCATAAAGGTGGATCGCTGGAAGGTGTTCATCGCCACGTGGCCGTCACTCTTGTAGCCACCACCCAGAAAAAGAAACGGCACAGTGCCAGCACCCCAAGGCCCGCTGCGCCCCTTCCTGGTCATGGAACCCCCTGTCTGCCCCCAAAGGCAGTCACCCTCCCGTTGTCCTGCCTGGTTAGGGGCTAAATACTGCGGGTTATTTTTATGTTTGAGAACCACTCTGTGGGAAGGGGCGTCAGCATCCCACGCCCTTGGCTCTGGCTTCTCCAGGTGCCCCGCCCCGCGCGTGGCTGCCACCGTGTGCTGGGCGTCGCTGGGTGGCGGTCCATTGCCTGGACGTCCTGGCCTTTGACGCCCACCCTCTTCCCAATGGCATCAGGGTGGGGGTCACAGTGTGGCTATTGCGAGGAGCCTGGTCACACCCATGGGCCCACATCAGGGGTTTTCACGTCAGAAAGCCCACGGGCCAGGTTGTGGGAGTGTGCGCTTCTTCAATAATAAGAGCCCCAAACTATTTTCCCCGTCAGTAACGTTGATTCCCACGGCTACGGAGGTAGATGGGAGTTCCCTTGAACGGGGCGTCCCCGGCGCTCAGTGGGGTCAGTCACTAGTCTTAGCCGCCCAGGGGACCATGTAAAAGCCTCTCGTTTGGTGACCGTTTGCATTTCTCCAAGAACTGATAAAGCGGAGAAGCTTTTCAAAAATGTGTTGGTCCTGCAGGTATCACCTTTGTGCAGGGTGTTTACATCTTCTCCACATTTACGGAGCTGTCGTAAGTTTTCATGGGCTTGTTGGAGTTCTTCAGCTATTCTGGGTGTGAAACTGTAGTTTTAAAGTGAAAGAACAGGGTGTGGTGGGCAGAATAACATTCTGCCGAGACCTCCTGCCCTGGCCCCCAGAGCTGGGGGTGTGGCCTCACAGAGCTAAAGGGACCGGCAAGTGTAACTCCATCCGGGGACCTTGAGTCAGAGGGGGGAGCCTGAGTGGCCCTGGGACCCCAATGATCCCACGAGCCCTCCGAACTGCGGGCCCCTTCCCGGCTATGCTCAGAGGCAGACGTGGCCGCAGAACGGGGTTGCAGGCCTGACGTCGCGAGCCTGGAAGCTGGAGGGGGGTGCCCCGAGCCAAGGCCTCCCAGGTGGGAAGGGGAAGAACACCGAGCCCACAGGTGCCCCAGGCAGGAGCCAGCCCACTCTGAGCCCAGCGATGTCAGACTCCCAGCCGTTAACACATGTCAGTCCGTGGGAGCCCCTGGGTTTGCGGCCATGAGCTGCGGCAGCCCCGGGAAATGGATCCGGAGGTGTCACTGAGTGATCTGTTCCCTCCGTGACTTTCCTTGGAGTCTTTGGAGGTGCTCTGACTTTCATGGGGTCAAGTGCGTCCATCCTTCCCTGGGCGCCCAGGGTTCTGAAGTCCCGGCTAAGAGAGACTGGGAACTTGTCCCGGCCGCCCGGCTGGCCTGGTCACCTTTACGCACCCAGGCGTGTGCGGGGCCGGGCTGCTGCTGCGCCCTGGCTGCGGACAACCGGCGGACCCCCCGCTGCTGAGCGCACATGGACCGGAGAGGGGTGTTCTTGGGGGGCAGCGGGCCCACAGCACCCACTCTGCCCTGAGGAAACCCTAAATGTCCTTGCTTAATGCCCCCCACCAAGTTTTTTAAAGATTTTACCCATTCATGTATCTTTAGAGAGAGGGGAAGGGAAGGAGAAAAGGAGGGAGAGGAATCAATTGGTTACGTCTCCCACACACCCGGACCGGGGTCCGAAACCACAGCCCGGGCCTGTGCCCTGACGGGGGATCAAACCCGCGACCTTTGACTTTGCGGGACGAGGCCCAGCCCACTGAGCCCCAGCCGTCAGGGCCACTTCCCCTTCTTTAGTGAGAGGCTTCCAGGCTCGCACTGTGACCCTTTGAAAGATGTGTGGAGATGCTGTGAGTCAGGAGGGGTGAGGGGACTTTGGGGCGAGGGAAGTACTGCCCCATGTCAACTAAGGTCGTCCCTGGAAAAGCCACCTGCCCTCAGGGACACCAGCGGTCTCAGCTGCGACCGGGGCCCCCCCCGACTGTCCCTGACCGAGCCAGGGCGGGTGCCACTGCTGCTGAGCAACTTGGGGAAAACGCTCCAAGCGGCCGGCGCTCAAGAAATGCAGGTTAAAGCCAGGAGAAAAGCCACGAAACCAGTCTGTGAGAAAGCCAGGCTTCACTAACCACGATTCTTCCTTCTGGGGAGGCTGGGGGGGGGGGGGCTCAGACGGGGCAGGTTTTACATGGAGGAGGCGGAGTCAGGGGTCGCAGGCACGTGTGGTCGGGTCCTTTGCTGGGGACAGAAGGAGGCTCCCAGAGCCGCGGTGCTGGGGGGCAGAGCAGCCCTCCCGGAGGCCGGCCCGGCGCTACGCGGGCCGCACCTTCATCTCCGACACGCGGTAGCTGTAGTGGTACCCTTTCCCCGACTTCCAGTTGATGCCATTCGCAAAACTTTCGTGGGCACCCCCCAGGTAGCGGCCGTTCAGGTTCGACACGTGACAGTCCTTGTACCACCAGGCTCCCTGGTACTGCTGCGCACAGTTCTCAGGACGCCCGTCGCTGTCCTGGTCCTCGGTGGAGAACGCACTGTCCTTGTGGTACGTCAGGGAGTCGCCTGCCCAGGAGGAGAAGCGGGGCCTTTGCACGCGGCGCTGGGAGGCCCTGGGTGCCAGTCCAGGCCCGGGCTGCCCGGCCGTGCGCGCTGAGCGTCGCCAAGTCCGGGGCGCAGCTCCTGTGGCCCAGGGGCACAGCGGCCTCGGCAGCGCCTGTCCGGCCTGTGGCCCCGCTAGCGGGCCCCCTGCCTCTTAGAGGAGAGGCCACACTGCCCGAGATGCCCCAGGCCGCTCAGGGGACACAGAGCGGCACTGCCTGATCGTCTGTTCCATCATCATCCTCCATGGTGATGAAGGGTCACACCCCTCCTTACGGGACTTTGTACCCCCGGCCGTCTCCGTGGGGACGAGCAGGCGTGGGCCACGCTGCCCTAACGGTGGATGAAGACGCCGTGGGGAGCAGAAGCTGCCGCCCAGCACCGCCCAGCGGACGCAGAGCCAAGACCCCGAGCGGCGTTCGCTCTGCTCCCGGCCCTCGCCAGCCCGGCCCGACACTCACCGGCGCTGCCCTCCGCAAAGGCGCCCAGGACCAGCTTGTACTTCTCGGCCTCGCTCCCCAGCCTGAACGACCGGTACCTGGCAAACTGGTGGCCGCCCTCGAAGTCCAGGAGGTCAATGCGGAGCTCACTGGTTCCTGCGGGCAAAGGTGTTCAGGTCCCCGCACGAGGCGCCCTCTGCCTCTGGAACCTGGCTGCGTTTCTAGGGACTATTTGACTTTGGCATCCAGGGTCCTCAAGGTCATAGAGAAAGTCCTTGGTTATTAAGGGAGTGTGGACTCCTACTCCCACGGGTCCTTCACCAGGCCCCCAAGTCCCCACTCTCGTCCCTGGGGAGAAGGTGACGCAAACACAGGGGCCGTGACGTCACTCACGGCCCCGTGTGGGAAACCGCTCTTCCTTCGTCTGGAGTGCTATCCTGGGACAGGGTCATGGGGAAGCGGGGAGGGAGCAAAGGACGGGCCTAGCGACACGCTGACCCTGGCACATAAGCCAGAGGCTGAAGACGCTATCCTGGCTCCAGACTTCCCAGGTGGGTCCCCTTAGTAGCTGGCAGGATGGGGTGGGGGCAGCTTCCCTCCCCCTGAGCCCCCGCTTCAGGGTAGGAGACACAGTGGGAGGTGAGGTCAGGGCTAGGCATTGGGCTGAACCCCCAAAACCCACAGCCTCTGACACGGACAGTCAGCGTCTAAGAGAATCCACATCCCAGCTTGTCCCCGTAAGCATGCGTGGTGGAGGCGGGGCTGTCTTCCGTCCCAGGTGGCTCAGGTCTAAGGTCAGAGCACGTGGGTCTCAGGGCCCCGCACCCCCAAAGAGCCCGGCCCTGGGCCTACCCTGGGCAGTCAGGGCGTGGATGTTGTCATTGCCCAGCCAGAACTCCCCCAGCTGGCTGCCGAAGCCCCGCTTGTACGCCGCCCAGTCCCGCTGGAAGTCCACGGAGCCGTCGCTCCGCCGCTGGAACACCTGTCGGGGCCGGGGAGCAGGAGGCCGCCTGTGGCTGACCAGCACCGCGGAGCACCACCTTGCGGCCGCCTGGGCCTCAGCACAGACCGGGGGTGCTCAGGCGGTGCCCACAGGTGACACAGGAGGACGTGGGGGCTCAGAGACAGTGGGGATCACTCCCAGAGCCACACGGCTGGAGGGGACAGGCTCCCTCCGGGCCTCGCCCCGCGGCCTGGCTTCACGGTGAAAGGGGGGTAGCCGAGACCAAGGGGATGGGACAGCTGGACAAAGGCCACAGAGTGCGCCTCCTCCCACCAGGCAGAACCCTGTCAGTGAGGGCCCCGGGCACGGCCGCCACGGCCCCAGGCCCGCAGAGCTGCTGATACCCCGACACTCACAGCCCAGCCCCCGCCGTCGGAGTCCATGTCGCACAGCACGGTCAGCGGCCGGCAGTCGGGCAGGTAGATGGTGTACCAGCCGCTCAGGACGTGTCCCCTGGTGAGCAGCTCCTTGCAGGTCCGAGGGCCTGGGGAGGGGACCGGGGCGCGGCTGCTGTGGCAGGGGCACTCTGAGGCCTGGGACAGACAGGGACCCCCTCCGCCCCAGGCCACCCCACCCCTAGGGCGCCCCATCTTGGTCCTGGGGCATGGGCCACCGGGGAATGTTAATGGCGCCTCCAGGAAACCGTCCTTGGACCACACCAGAGTTCCTAAGCACGTGTGGCCTATCCTTCAAGCAGCTGAGGAGGAAACGGGGCTGTGGGTCATCGGGGTCCTGCCCCGTCTGTCTGTGAGCTGGCCTTCTGACAGACCGCCCCCCAGCCAGGAGCAGGTCCAGCTCAGGTACCGGGCAGTGGCAGGTCAGTCACCTGTGGCGCAGGACTCGGGCCGCGCGGGGTCTCCTGTTGGTTGTGAGAGAGGAGAGGACACACAAGTCACACGAATGGAAACCAGGGTCCCCGTCCTTCTCAGCCCCAACGGCTCCATGAACACCCGACAGAGAGAGGTCTTCCCGGGACACACAGCACCCAACCGAACGAGCGGGTCACGGACTCTGTCCCTGGGGGAGTCAGGCCCCGCCTGCCTGAGCTCCGCCCGCTGAGCCTGGGGTGGCCTGCGGCTGACCGTCAGCCCTGCCCCCCAAAGTAGGGCCCGGACCGGGGGACGGCCATCATGTCCAGGGCCGCCCTGGTCCACCCGAGCTCAGCGCTGAGTCCGGCAGAGTCCCTGCTGGGGACAGCACTGGGGGCGGGCATTTGGCCCCAACCTTGCACTTTTTACTTGTGGACAGAGCAGGAGATGCCTTTTCTGATTTTCATAAAATGTGTAATACATGAGCGTGAATCAGAAAATAAATAGTAAATTGTCCACATTCAGGCAATCACGTGGGTCTGTGCTGGGCTCGGAGCCTTCACCGACGGTGACAGCAAACTGGGTCACCCCAAGGTCTCCCCAGCCACTGCCCCCGCCCCCACTGCCTGGAGGGACGGGGACTTGAAACCCTCCCCCAGGGGACTGTGCTGGACATGACTGAGGCTCCTGGGGAGGCCTTCCCCGCACAAAGCCGGCCATGGAGCCCCCGGGACGGCAGGAGGAGCTCACCTCTCTCATCACAGGCACCCTTCTCTCCACGGGCACCCTTCTCTCCGGGAGCACCCGTCTCCCCGCGATCTCCTGCAGAAGACAGGACGAGAGGGCCGCTGATGCCCAGGGCACCTGCTCAGTGGGACCCAGACCGTCCAGCCAGGAACCCCCCCGCCCCCCACTGCCCTGCTTTCTCGAGGTGCGTGGAGAGGACCCCGAGCCTGCTGCTCCTTGCTCGTCGCCCTGTTGGCTACAAAGGTGTTAACGTGGCAGGAACTCCGGGAACTGGACGGGGACCCTGAGGCCAGGTTGCCGTCCCTCTGTCTGTCTCCCCTTCTGTCCCTCCTTCCTTCCGTCCTCTCAGTTTCTGTCTCTCTTTCTGACACTCCGTCTGTCTGTCTCTTTCTCTCTTTGTGTTCGGTCTGTCTTTCTCTCTCATTTCCCTGTGGACAGACTCCAGGGGTCCCACTCAGGGGTCGTGGCTCTCGGTTGGGTTGTTACCTTTGGGCCCCAGGGGCCCTGCCTTCCCGGGGACTCCAGGGAAACCCCGTTCTCCTGCAAATTCCAAACACACAGCATTGAGGGAAAGGCAAGCGAACAATTCTCCTTGAGAATCTTCCCAGGGGTGAAGTCCTGACCCATCCCTCCCAGCCCCCGTGACCCTCACATCGCTGCCCGGGGACAGCCTGGCAGAGACCCCAACTGGTGGTGACGGAGCAGCCGGCTGCACAGTGCAGAGCAGGATGGCACCGGCCCTCGGGCCCCAGGGCGTCGGCCAGCAACCTGGGGTCCCTTCAGGGTTCCGGCCTTTGACCTCTGGGTGCCAGCCCAGGGCCACCGCCTGCACAGAGCTCCACTGTATAGTCAGGGACCTGGGACAAGGAGCGCGGCCTCGGAGACCCTGTCACCAGGTCTCCATAGGACATGGCGAGCCCCCCCCACCACCACGGTGGTCCCTGAGGGAGGAGCCGGCTCTGCACTCTGTCCGAGCCCCTGGGCCCCCTGTGGGGGCTCTATCCATCTCCAGAGAGACGCCACGGGCCATGTGGAGGCCCCTGAGCCTGGACGCCTCTTCGAGCATGTGTCCCATCTCCAACGTGAAGTCCCTGCCGGCTGCTGTCCCCTGCCCGCCCAGGCCCGGGAAAGCCAGCACCGGATCACATGTCCTGTGACAACGGGCCCAGACGTGAGCCCACAGGACACCAAGGCCTGGCCTGTTCTCAGACCCCGGGCGGGCGCTGGCTCTGAGCAGGGCGGGTCCCAAGGCCCCACCTAAGACCTGCAGGGACACGGACCAGCTTGGCGTCTAACCTGGCAAGGACGAGGGCTCGGGGCCCGCCCCCCCAACCCCCAATCCCGAGTACGCACCTCTCCCTCCAGCGGCGCCCGCCTCTCCCTTGGGCCCTGCGGCTCCGGGCAGCCCTGGGCAGCCTCGCAGAATAGAGAGCTTGTCGGAGGCCTCCAGACCCACCAGCTTCACCTCTGCGGAGAAGCACAGTGCACCCGTCGGTGTGTCTGCCCCGGGCCCAAGCACCTGCGGAGCTGGTGACGGGAGGCCCCGTCTGGGGGCGTCTGCCACCATGGCGACCTCGGGCCCCGGCAGACGGCTGTGGCCAGAGCCACCTGCCTCTGTTGGAGGGTCAGCCTGGGAGTGAGGTGCCCCGCCCCCACTGAGGACTGGTCTGTCCTCCCGCCGAGGCTGCTGGGCAGGCAAGGAGGGGACGCAGGGCTGGGCCCTGGCCTTGGAGCCCACCCTGCACGTTGGGGTTGGGTGTCCTCAGGCAAGTCACCCACCCCTCAGGGCTTCCGTGCCTGGGCTGCAACAGGAGAAGAGAAATAAGGCTTTGGGGAGGAACGGAGTCGATGATGCAGGATTTCCAAATCTTAGTAACCTTCCGGGCATTTAGGAAGAGCTTCATAAACAGTAGGTACTTCCAATAAATAGCAATTATTTATTAGGAAGTTGGGGGATTTGGGTTCCTCTCACTGCTTGGGCACGTGACCTTGGAACGCCTGAGTTGGGAGGGGTCCGCCCAGGTCCCTCCGACCCAAGGACACGGGGCCAGCTCCGGCAGAACTGGAGCCAGAGCTCTGCCTGCTCCTCAGAGTTTGCGTGTGCGGCTCACCAACTAAAATGGCCTCGGGAGAGACGAGCTGGGGACTCGGGGAGACGCAGTGCCTCACCGGGGACCCCGCTGCTGGTTTCGGTGCCTCCTGCCTCTACTCTGCCCGCGCAGAAGCTGGAGGGCACCGGCTGTGCCTCCGTCCTTAGGCCACCATGTCACCAGGCGCCCCTCGGGGGCGGGCCTGCCCTCGGCAGCAGCCTCTCGTGGGCTGTGGGCCCACTCCACCTGCCCAGGAACCAGAGGGAGACCCCGCTCCCTTTGGACCCTGAATTTCCTGGATCGGAGTCTGGGTTGGGGGCCAGAAATCTGCATTAACAGCCCCAGGAAGCACGGAAGCCCCTGGGCTGGAGTCTCAGGGCACCTGAGCAGGAAGCCCCAGGAGGCCACCGAGAAGGCAGTTCCCTCTTCCTGGTGGCCGCTGAGACCAGCAAAGCTCCGTGGGGCTGTCAGGGGCCTGGGGGCCAGCAGACCCCGACGCCCGCTGCCCCTCCCCCTCCCACCTACACGAGCTCGGGCCGCCGGCACCCCGCCTGAGAGAGGGCCGTGTGTGGAGACGCACCCCGCGCGCTGTAAGTGGGCAGTGCGTGGAGCGGCCGCAGCCGGGACCGGGGCGCTCGGTCCGTCTCACCTGGACACGTGTCGGCCTGCTGCGCGGCCAGGGCCTTGACACACAGGAGCAGGAGGAGCTGGCCCGCGGGCCCCAGGGCCAGGGCGACCCGGCTCAGCGACATGTCCTCCCGTCTTTGGCCTCCAAGAGCGTCTGGAGCAGGGAAGTCAGCCCCACGCCGGCCAGTTTCCCAACCCCCAGGGCGACGCCCAGTTCCTAAGAACTCGGGTTACAGCGGGGTCAAGAAGGGTGTTCCCTCCCCTGGGCCCCACCAAGATGTCCACGTAACAGGCTCCCTTCCCCAAGCAAGGCCACCCCGTGTGCCTGCGGGAGGGCCCCGGACCCTCGGCCGGGCAGGGTCTGCCTCGCCCGTGGCCTCAGGAAGGCCCAGCCTGGCCCCTCCTCACTGGCCCCCTAACCCGAACAACACCCGAGGCCTTGGCGGGGGGAAGCGTAGGGTGGCTGCAGATACCACCCTCCTCATCCGGTTTTCAGAATATTCCAGGTCTGCGCCAGTCGTTGGGCTGAGCCCCCAGGACGTCCTGAGCCTTACGGACACCGGGCTGTGGTGGTGGGGGGTGGCCTTGTGGGAACTGCTCAGGGGCAGAGATCGAAGTCAGGGCGCCTGCAGCCCTGGGGTCCTGGGGCTGCTCATGACACCCGAACGGAGGACGTGTCCTGCTCCCTCGAGCCCCTGAGGCTGCGCGTCACAGCTCGTCCACACTGTGGGTGGGGGTTCCGGGACACGCAGCAGCGGTCACTTAGGGGAGAAGAGGGTGCGACCAGACGGGAGAAACAGAGCTCAAAACTCCTCCGGGCCAGTGAGAGGGGCTGCAGCCCAGCCACTCATGGTCCCCAAGGAGGAGACAAATGGGGCAGCCAGGGCAGAGGGGACAGGGGGCCGTAGGTCCCCTCCTCGGGCACCGCAGTGACCCTAGACTTTACTCCCGCCTACTGAGAGAGCGGAGCAAGCAGGGCGCACCGCCTTGGGAGCCGGTGAGTCCCCTGCGCTCCTGGGGCACAGCCTGTCCCCGGCGTGGGTGTGACCTCGTGCATGGGAGGCAGCCGCTCCGGGTGGGCTCACTTGGTGGCAGGCGGGACAGGGACTGAGACAGCAAGGTCGATGCATATCAGGTCGATGTTGACAAGTCCATCAGATGGCAATTTAATGTCCCTAAGAGGAGGTGGACCTAAAAGGATGGAAGAATGCAAGGTTTTCTCAAGTTCAAACAGCAACTGATTGACACCGTTGGATCAGGGAAGGTCATCTGACTTCTGGGGACGGCAGTCTAGGCATTTGGGGCCGTCTGTCCTGGGCGTGTGAGCCTACAAACGGTAAGGAAGAGGTTTGCTTGAAGGCGTAGTCAGGTTCACCGTGTTGGAGCATAGAAATCTGAAGAGGGTTCACCAGCCCCTGGGGTCTCTCTGGGCCGGCCGCCAAAGACAGCTGAGGGGCTGATCAGTTGCCTTGACAATTCTGCCATGCTGAAGGTCAAAGGTTGGGGTCTAGGGCCTGTCAGGGGGGTGGGTTTGGGGATGGGGCTGAGGGCTGCACGCTCAGCGTAAGGCCGAAGCATCAGGAGTCAGCCCCACGTGGACCCTGTGGGCTGATTCTGAGACATCTAAGGGTCCCCAGGGGAAACTCAGCTTCCAGAATCCCGTCAGGGTCTTCCTCCATCGCTAGCGCCCTCAGGGTCCTAGCTGGCGCCGACAGAAAGCTTCTCCCGGGGAGAAGGATACCGTCCCAGGACCCCGTGGCCTGGAGGGCGTCTTGGCCCAGGTGTGACCGCAGCCACGCTCCCTACAGGCTGCAGCCCTGAGGGCAGCCCAGCGGGGCCAGTCCTGAGGCGCTCCTGGGAGCCTCCCGCAGCGCGGTCAGGGGCTCTGCGCACCCTGGCAACGGGCGCGGACGTGGCGGGACGGTCCCAGCCGGGCTCTCGGCCTCGCTCCTTCCTGGGTCGCCGCCTGCCCTGCTGTCTGTGTGCTCCGCGGACGTCTTTCCGTGGTGGCCGTGTTCCCGCAGAGAGTGCTGTGCCTGTGCCCCCAGCCTCGGTGAGGGGCCGTTGTTGCAGCTCAGTCTGAACGCCGCCTTTTCCACAAAGCTCGTGTTGTGTGTGTGTGAGCAGGCATGTGCGCACGGGCATGTGTGCACGGTGTGTGTGCAGGCATGTGTGCACGGACATGTGTGTGCAGGTGTGCGTGGGTGTGTGCGCATGGGCGTGCACTCAGGGCATGTGCGCACGGACATGTGTGTACAGGTGCACGTGGGTGTGTGCACAGGCATGTGTGTGCAGGTGTGTGTGCACGGGTATGTGTGCATGGACATGTGTGTGCAGGTGCGTGTGGATGTGTGCCCAGGCGTGTGTGCGTGATGTGTACACACAGGCATGTGTGTGTGGTTGTGTGTGCCCAGCCATGTGTGCATGGACATGTGTGTGCAGGTGCGTGTGGGTGTGTGCCCAGGCGTGTGTGCATGGTGTGTGTGCATGGGTGTGCGTGTGTAGGGCATGTGTGCATGGACATGTGTGTGCAGGTGTGTGTGGGTTTGTGCCCAGGCGTGTGTGCATGGTGTGTGCACACAGGCATGTGTGTGCACAGGTATGTGTGCATGGACATGTGTGTGCAGATGCGCGTGGGTATGTGCACAGGTGTGTGTGCACAGGTGTATGCCCAGGCGTGTGTGCACGGTGGGACTCTGAGCGACATCGCCTTGATGACATATATCTCCGTTTAGTCTGTGCTTTCAAATGCCAAGTCACGTTCAAAGTGCGGGTTCGTCATCTCTGGCCATCCTCACGCCCGTCATCCAGGCGGCCCGGAGCCTCACTCTCTGCCTTGGCCCCCAGGGCTGCCGTGGCATCTTCCTGGGCACCTGGGAGGACCTCCCCGCATGGGCCCCGAGAGATGCCGGCCGTGGGCACTGCGAGTCTCACTGTGACTGAATAACAAGTCACCGCGCCTCGGGCCCACCGCTCCCCCCGCCCTGCGCACTGTCCCGCCTCCTCCCAGGTGCGGGGGCGGCTGCCTCCTCGTGGTGACGGTCGGAGAGGTGGCAGGTGTCTTCTTCTGCTTGGCGAGCTCTCCACGAGCTCCGCCCCTAAGTGCCGAGCTTATCGCCTCTGCTTTTAAAGCTTCGTCCAGGAAACCGTCAGGTTCCTCAGTCCAGGAGGGCCCCCGCGTCGGGTTTACTGAGCTCACTCACGTGCCTCTCGGCTGTCGGTGGCACTCAGTGTGGCCCTCCCTTCAGGGCCCCCACGTTATCCTTTACCTCATGGGCCAGCGTCCAGGACCCTCGGCCAACCACGGCCTTCCCCTCGGGTGTGTCCCTGGTCCTGCAGTCACTCGGCTGTGCCCAGAGCGCCGAGGCCCCACCCACAGCCCCCGGCCAGCGTCCCTGGTGTCACTCCTGCATTTGTGAGGATATCTTGACCTCTAGTGACGCCTTTATTTTTTTAAGTATATTTTATTGATTATGCTGTTACAATTGCCCCAATTTTTCCCCTTTGCCTCTCTGCCTGGTGCACCCTTCCCTCCAGCAATCCCACCCCCTCTTAGTTCATGTCCATGGGTCGTGCATATAAGTTCTTTGGCTTCACCCTTTCCTATATTTTTCTTAACTCCCCCTGTCCATTTTGTACCAACCGATTATGCTTCTTAGTCCCTGCACCATTTCCCCATTTCTCCCCCTTCCCCTCCCAGCTGATAACCCTCCACATGATCCCCATACCTATGATTCTGTTCCTGTTCTGGTTTGCTTAGTTGGGTTTTGTTTTTATTTTTTAGATTCAGTTGTTGATAGTTATGAGTTTGTTGTCATTTTACTGTTAATAGTTTTGATCTTCTTTTTCTTAAATAAGTCCCTTTGACATTTCATATAATAATGGCTTGGTGATGATGAGCTCCTTCAGCTTTACCTTGTCTGGGAAGCACTTCATCTGCCCTTCCATTCTAAGTGATAGCCTTGCTGGATAGAGTAATCCTGGTTGTAGGTCCTTGCTTTTCATCACCTTGAATACTTCTTGCTGGTCCCTTCTAGCCTACAAAGTTTCTTTTGAGAAATCAGCTGAGAGTCTTATAGGCACCTTTTTAGGTACCTCTCTGCTTTTCTCTTGCTGCTTCTAAGATTCTCTCTTTATCTTGAAACTTTGGCATTTTAATGGTGTCTTGGTGTGGTCCTCCTTGGGTCTAGCTTGTTTGCAACCTTCTGTGCTTCCTGGACTTGTACATCTATTCTTTTCACCAAATTTGGGGAGTTTTCCTTCATTATTTTCTCACATAAGCTTTCAATTTCTTGTTCTTCCTCTTCTCCTTCCGGCACCCCTATGATTCAGATGTTTGCACATTTAAAGTTGTCCCAGAGGTTCCTAAGCCTCTCCTCATTTTTTCAATTCTTGCTTCCTCATTGTGCACTGGTTGACTACTTTTTTATTCCTTATGTTCCAAATCATTGATGTGAACCCCAGTTTTCTTCCCTTCACTATTGGTTTTGTGTGGATTTTCCTTTGTTTCACTTAGCATAGCCTTGACTTTTTCCCTTATGCATTTGCCATACTCAAGCATATCTGTCAAGTCTGTGAGCATCCTTATCACCAGTGTTTGGAACTCTGCATCTGTTAGGTTGGCTATCTCTTCGTCGCTTAGTTCTCCCACTGGAACCTTGATTCGTTCCCTCTTTTAGGCCATACTTCTCTGTCTCCTAATCTTGACAGGCTCCTGTGTTTGTCTCTATATCTTAGGTAGAGCTGTCGCACCTGTTCCATTGTAAGAGGCGGAGCCTTAGGGATTCGTCAGTACAGGGTGACCCATTTCACCACGTTGTGGTGCTGCATGTGGGGGAGGGGTGAGAGGAAACAATGCCACCTGCTCAGCACTCGCCCCTTTTCCAGGCACTTCTCCCACTTCCATATAGAACTGGCACCACTCTAGCTGTTGCCCTGGCCATCATTCCAAGAGTGGGTGAGTCTGTGGATGTTCTAGGACCGTGGGGGCCCTTAAACAAGCAGATTCTGCTGAGAGACCGGCAGTTTCTGCCTCCGCCCCGACCCCCACTGGTTTGCACAGTCAGAAGCAATGAGGCTTGATTTTCCCCGGGGCTGGGACCGTGAGCTGCGGGGTCTGGTCTAGTCCTGGGAGTGCTCCCCAGGTGTTCCTACTAATTTTTTAAAATGTATAACCTGGCTGCTGTGGCTCAGTGGATTGAGTATCTGCCTGTGTGCCAAGTGCTGCTGGTTCAATTCCCAGTCAGGGCACATGATTAGGTTGCATATCAGGTCCCCAGTTGGGGGCGCGAGTGAGAGGCAACCACACAGTGATGTTTCTCTCCCTCTCCTTCTCCTTTCCCCTCTCTCTAAAAGTAAGTAAACAAACAAATAAATAAATAAATTATAATATTAAAATTAAGAAAAAAAAAAGTATGACTGCGCTTTCCCCCGGGCCCGCACTCCTGCCGCCACCACATCAGGTCCTCTCCGCCCGGCTCCGCTCCTCCTACCTGTCTGGGTGAGTATTTCTTCTTTATGTCCTTGTTTGCTGGACTTCCATGCAGCTCGATTTTCTGGAACTTCTGGTTGTCTCTAGTTCTGAGGTAGCTGTGTTCCTTCTTAGCATGTCTGCCTGGGCCTCCATCTTGGCCGGAAGTCCCAATTATGTTTCTTAGTCCCTGCACCATTTCCCCATTTCTCTCTCTCCCCCCTCCCAGCTGATAACCCTGCAAATGATCCCATACCTATGGTTCTGTTCCTATTCTGGTTTGCTTAGTTGGATTTTGTTTTTATTTTTTGATTCAGTTGTTGATAGCTGTGAGTTTGTTGTCATTTTAATGTTCATAGTTTTGATCTTCTTTTTCTTAAGTAAGTCCCTTTGACATTTCATATAATAATGGCTGGGTGGTGATGAGCTCCTCTAGCTTCACCTTGTCTGGGAAGCACTTCATCTGCCCTTTCATTCTAAGCGATAGCTTTGCTGGATAGAGTAATCCTGGTTGTAGGTCCTTGCTTTTCATCAGAGATGGCGACATCTTTATCACTGAAGCGTGGGGCATGTCTCTGCTCCGGCTGCCCCTGCACCTCGTGCCAGGGCCCTAGGGTTTCATTAGCTTCAGTCCTAGACACTGGACTTCCCGTTCCTGCCGAAAGCGGGGCCTTCTGAAAAGCACGTCTTCCCACTGACTGCTGCTGGCCAGAATGAACGCGACTGACCCTCACGAGGCCAAGGCGGCCGACAGATGCCCCAAGTGTCTGCTGATTCTATCGGCCTTTTTCTAGATAAACCATTTGATCAGGAGGAACCTCAGAAACTCACTAAAATGAGGATGAAAAAAGCCCAGTCCCCTTCCTCCTAGAACGAGAACATTTCTAGAACACACGTGCACACACCCACGCACATGCATGCACACGTGTGTGAAACAACCGTTTTCTCTTCTGCCTGCAGAGTCCTGAGGGTCCTGCTGGGTGTCACAGCACACGACCTGCCAACTGCGCACGCCGGGACACCGGGTGGGCTCCTGTCTTCCTGGGGCTTGGGACTGGCCGGAACACGCATCTGAACAGTCACCATAGCAAAGGGATGAACTTTGCCTGCGTTTCTTCTTCCTGCCTAAGCACCTGACACCCCCTTTTCCTCCTGGGGTGGCCAGGGAGGGGCCTGCTGGGTTTTAAGGCAAGAGCAGAACACGTCCCCAGGCCCTGGTGGCAAACATCTCTGGAGGACACGCCTCCCTGCACTTCGGATCCTCCTGGAGGTGGCCAGCGCTGCGGGGAAGGCCCAGAGAGAGACTGAGTGCCTGTCCCTCTGTCCAGGCTCATCTGCAGCCTCCAGGACACCCCACCCTCTCCGAGCCTCAGTTCCCCCAACTGGATGTCCCTTCAGACCCTGTCTGCTGAAGCTGATGCCGCCACAGCCCCAGCACAGCTGGCCGCAGGCTCCGCCCAGGGTCCCCAGCCTTCCTTCCGCAGGGCCTCACCGGGCACCTAGCTCTCCCTGGCTCTTGTATCAGGGTCCTGTTTGGGGTAAAACATCCTAAACTCTGTAGGAACGGGGTCCAGTGAGAGATGCTCTTGCTCCCGGGTGGCCTGTCTGCACACCTGAGGCGAAAGCAAATACCAACTGCTGGGGAGGCAGCCCCGCTGGCTGTGTGCACCCCAGGGTGGGGAGGACAGGCACGTGCGCCATGTTCACGGCAGCGTTGCGCCCAACAGCCAGGGGCAGGGGCCGCCCCGCGCCAGTGACGGGAAAGCCGTGGGCGCGTCGTGGTCTCCGACACAAAGGAGATACTGTGCGTGGGTATCCTTTGAGGGGGTGAAACGTCCTGAGGCTAGAATGCGGGGGTGGCCGCCCCGCTCCGTGAAGGCGCCCCAGCCATTGAGCTGCGCACTCTCCTGAGATGGGCGATTTCACGAGGCGTGAGCTGGGTCTTGGTGAGGCTGTTTATAAAAGGAGGAGAGCATGCTGGGAGGAAGGTGATGGCTGTGGCACGGAGACCCCTAGATGGGCGGCAGGGGTGGGGGGACCCCAGAGACCCAGAAGGGAGCGTGTCCTGCCTCGAGTTTTGAGTGAGGAGACTCCTGCTTCTTCCCTGTTCCCCACGCTCCTCCCAGGCTCGTCAGCCCCTTCTCTGTGCGGCCCCCCGGCTCGGAGAGGGGGCAGGAAACCCAGGATCGGGCGGCTGGAGGCCAGTGGGGGACACGCAGTCCCTGGGGCTCCGCAGGAAGCACCCCTCTCCCGGAGGCCTGTTTTAATTTCCCTGAGATAACGCACCATGTGGAGCAGTGCCCGCCAGGCGCCTGGTGACAGATGGCAGCTGTTCACGGGGTAATAGCTTATGTCAGCGTAAATTGGAACTTATATCTCAGGAGGCAGATCGTCTCTGCGGAGCTCCCTGCCGTCCACAGCCTGAGCCCTTGGCCATGTGCAGACTCACGGGGCAGCGCTCCGCGGAAGGACCTGCTCACCCACGTCCTGTTGTCACGTCTTAACTGAGCCCCTGAGCCCCGGAACACCGAGAGCAAACAAATCTTGCACCATCATCCTCCCGATTTGCACGGGAGAAAGGTCATTGTCACCTTCTGGAAACTCAGAAAAGGTGTCAGGAAGTAGAGATTTGGGGTGTGTGTGGGGGTTTAGTTTTGGAGTGTATTTCTAAAGCTCATGAACAGACTACAGAAATCCAGACACAGCCTGACCTCAATTAAACCAGTTCATCAAATCCCCTCTCCGTCCCCTGGTCTTTGTTCACAGTCTGCTCTGCTCCTGGTCTTGCCAACATGCCGCTGCCCGCTGGCCGGCATGTGGCGAGACCAGGCCGGGACTGGCATGTCGAACGTGCGGGGACCCCACTGTGTTGAACGGGCTCGGTATCCGCTCTGCGGCTCTGTTCCCAGAGCCACTGTGCAAACATACATGTTCCGCATAGAAGAGCGGCCCGCAGCTGCCCGCATTTGCTCACAGCCGTGGGTTTCGGTTTTAAATCCGCATTAGGGCAGGATTAGCCTTGCTGAGCGCACCCGGGTGTGGGTGGGGTGCATAAAACTAGTCCCGGATACGCGTTGCCACGGGAGAAGTACGGGGTGCAATGAAATATTTATTGCACGTAAGCACCTTCTCTTAGCCTCCCTCAGTTCCGGGCATCACCTGGTGTAGTAGGTTCTCTGCCCAGGGGAGGGGGACACAGGGTCTGGACAGACAGAGCTTCCTTCCATCCTCCCAGCACCCCTAACCCTGTCATCCCAGTGATGAGAGACGGCAGGGCAGGAGGGCGAGTTTCCAGACTCACACAAGCATGGGCCCTGCCTGGGTTCCTCCCCACCTTCTACAGAGGACAGCTCTCCGGGAGGCAGAGAGAACCAGCCACGGTCACAGGTGAGTCACTGCCATCCTGCTCTGTGACTGGGGAGACAGAGAGAGTATGACCCAGCAACTCCAAGTGAAGAATCCCAGGGAAGCCTCTGATTGGCTGGCCACTTGCCAATCATCATGATGGAGGTAAAGGTGGGGGAGGGGGGTGTTGCCGGGCCAGCATAGGGACCTTGAGCAAGGCTCCGACAGGTCTCTTCTGCCTGGCACTGTCCCCATTTCAGCCAAGTTCCATGTCCCAGAAAACCTGCAGTCCTTTGCACACCAGACCAGGAGGTGGGTCACTCTAAAACTCAAGAATCCATCTAGAAATTTCCAAAGTTAAAGAGTTGGGTGAGGAAGTCATAATCTGCTTCTCGAGCATTTCATCTGGCTGATTTCCCCACAAAGAGCTTCAAGAAGAGACACTTCAGAAAGGAACGACAAACAGGAACTGAAACAGGGTCAGAGGGCGGCCTGGGGTTACTCTGGCCAAGTGCGGACCCCCGCCTGAGCCCCTGGTTAAACCGAAACCGCCCTTTGGGAACCGGAGCCCAAGTTCCTCTTTCAAGGGTGGCCGGCCAGGAGCAGCGCAGTTAACATCTGGGGTCCCACATGCTTCAATATCAGCCACTGCTGGGTCCCCACTCTGACACGTCCTTCTAAGGGTGACCAGGGAGGGGAGTGGTCACAGCAGCTCCCCTTCCCGATGGAGGCGGTCCTGGGTCCAGCCCAGCCCAGATGTTGGGACATTTCAGTTCCTCCCCTTCAGGACCAAGGCCGGGCAGCCCTGGAATCGCCCCTTGACCTGCACAGACAGCAAGGACAGACTGTCGTGGCCGCCCTGGCCCCTGTGAGCCTGCCGATGGCTGGAGTGGCCCGGGCGCACCTCAGACACGAGGCACTGTGGAACGGAGGCCCCACCACTGACCGCGCGTCCGCAGGCAGGTGCCAGCCCTCTGTGACATAAAGGGCATCCACAGCGACGTAGTAATAGGGGCCACCCACTGAGGGCTGGCTGGGGCGGCACCGAGAACCTGACTGCTTCTCTTCACCTTCGAAACCCGGGGCGGGGGTGCCTTCCTTCCGCTTTATTCATTTGAGGCGCCCGAGCCAACGGGCACAGGAGGGGCCTCCGACCGCAGCTCTGCAAGAAGGAAGACCCTGCCTTTTTCAGGTCATAGCCGCTGTCCCCTGGTACCCCCCACCCCGCCGCCCAAACCAGCTCCAGCATCCTCATGGGGCCCTCTCCCTGGAAGGCTCCAATTTCAAATTAGGTTTGCTCCCTCCAGCGAAATCTCTCTGGTTTAGCTCAGCTGAGTGGATGCAGAAAATCACTTGATTAAAATAATTTACATTCTCTCTTCAAGACTGATTAAGCTTAATCTTTCCTGGAGGGCTCCCCCTTTTCTCCAGCGTGCATCACCGAGGACCGGGAGGTAGCTGATTGCGTCAGGACACCTCCCTGACCCTAGGCCCGGCCCCCGCCCCTTCTGCAGGGGGCCCTGGGGACTCCGGAATGCTGCCGGGCCCTGCCCACCAGTGGGAGCTGCGTTTGTTGCTGGTGGTCCCTGAGGGCCCTCCCTGCCAGCTCCCTGGTCCCCCCAGGGCGCACCGCTGTGGGCGGGCGCGTGGGCCCCACTGAGCTACCTGGCAGCTGACAGTGATGGATGCAGTGGGAGCAGGAGGCTGACAGGGACCAGCTGAGGGCCCCACCCCGTCCCTTTGGCATCTCCCTGGCCTGCTCCATGGCTGCAAGTCTGGACCTCGGGCCTCTTCAGCTGACAAACGGCAGCAGGGGCCCAGGGCGGTCCCACCTGCTTCCCCCTGCTCTGGGCCGGAGGGCGGCGGCGCAGGCCTGGCCTTGCTCACAGAAAGCAGACGGGGCGCTGGGGCAGATGGGGAGGAGGAAGGGGGCGGACCTGCACCTGCCAGCCCCACGGATGCTCAAGGGGGGGTCACTGCTCACCTTTCAAGCAGGTCCTATTATTAGCCCCACTTTCCAGGTGACAAAACCGAGGCTTCGTTCGAGGACGCTGTTTGCCTGTCACCCCCAGAAATGCAGTCACCACGGAGCTTGGGGACCCGGATTGGGACCCGGGCTGTGTGAGCTGTCTGGGAGGTGCCTGCCTTGTCTTCCGGGCCTCCAGTCGGACCGCAGGGCACCAGAGAGGGACAGGGCCCCTTGAAGGTCACCAGGTGTTACAGGATGTCCACTTGCACAAACGGGGACTGTCCCTGCACTCTGTGTGGGCCCTTCTTGTCCAGCCTCACCTGGCGGAAGCTTACCCGCTTATCAGTGATGCTGTCAGGACTCCGGCCCCGCCTACCTGCGAGAGCCTCAGAAAGGGAAGCGTGGGGGCCTCAGGAAGTGTCCACAAGGCCCCGCTGGGGCTACCTGCAGGGAGTCGGTGGGAACTCAGCGCGGAAGCAAATCTGCGGGTGTCCATGCTGACCCCGCCTTTGGGACGGGCTTTCGGAGGCTGCTCAGCTGCCAGCCAGGGAGGACCCAGGTTCACTCCTTCCCAGCAGCCTGAGAGCCGTTCTGTGCCCCCGGGCGCCCCGAGCCTGCGGCTTCGGGGCTTCTGTTCCCCCTGCTCCCACTCACGCTCTCCGGCGCTGAAACGCCTTCCATCTCCGCCCGGAAGGAACCTGCCGTGGGCCCTGCGGCGCCACTGTCCCCCCTGAGAGGAGGCGGAGCAGACTCATCTTGCCGACTGCGGTAACGAAGTCCCCGCACGGCTGCGGGCCACCCGCTAGGCCACAATTAGTCTCAGGGATGGAGAATATTTGTCCTCGTCAGAGCTGTTCTTGGCTGATTGTTAATCACCTCGGTCCCGGGGCCAGCAGTGCCATCGCAGGTTAACTGAGTGAGCTGTGCCCCCCGCCCCCGGCCCCGGCCCCTGCAGGGCGCAGACTAGGAACAGCCTAGTGAGACTCGTTCGGTCACCTCGTGAGCGCAGCATCGGTGGCGGCTGCAGCCCCGTCAGGCCAGGTTGCCGCAACCCCATAAAACGGTTATTTTCAGTGAAGAGAGAGCAGCCTCCTCTCCGGTCCCCGCGTTTGGAACTGGCAGCCTCGGGACGCTGCCCGTCTCGCTGTTCTCCCTGAGCAGCGACGGCGAAGTCCTCTCGGCCCCGACGCCTGCCTCCCCGGTGGGGCCCAGCAGCCGTGCGCTCCGTGGTGGCCATGCGAGGCTGTAAATACTGTTCTCCCGGCGCTCGGGACAGAATTATTATTATTATTTCTCCCCTGGTTCTGGGCACGGGCGATAAATTAAACTTTTCGTTTGCTCCCCACCCCCAGCAGCTGACGCAGAATCCGGAGCTGACACCCTACACCTGCCATCAAAGACCAAAGGGGACCCATGTGCCTGGCAGGGAGGGCAGTGCTGGTGCAGGGAGGGTGGGGTCTGGGGGGGCGTTCCCAGGCTGGGGGTGGGGGCAGCGCTGGTCTGAACTGGGCTCCGCGTTGAGGTTCTCTGCGGATAATCTTCCAGGAATAAAGACTGGATCCTCCGAGCCCAGAGGTCGCGTTACCCCAGTGTGGGCAGAGAGGGTCTTCCTGGACGGAGCCTGTCTTCTCTTACGTCAGACTGTGTACCCCTCGGTGGCCTCCCCCGGGTCCTGGGATGCTGGGCAAGGCTGCCAGCCCTGGGCCCCTCCTGGGGAAACAGAGGCCGTGGCCCCTCTAAGAGCTGATCTGGACCTCAGAGAACATGGAGCCCCTCCTGCACAAAGGGGAGACTGAGGCACGGGGTAAGAAAGGGTTGACCCAGGCCACCTGGTGGATGCAGCCCCGAACTCCTAAGTTCTGCCAGGGGCCCCTCCATGCAGCCCCTCAATGGCCGAGGCGCCAGCCAGCAGCAGTGCAGGCTGGTGGCACCCACACTGCACACCCCGAAGGTCCTACCCCCCCCCACAGCCCTGGGGACCCTGCCGTGTGTCCACGCCTTAGAGGACCACGGACACTGGCCTCGGGACCTGCGTTTGACAGCAGGGGACAGGCAGGCTCAGCGAGGCAGAGGGGTGCGTACTGTCACTCGTCTGAGCTCTGAGGGACCCCACACCTGGGTCTGGGGTGAAGTCTCCCTTGGCGCAAGGCTGGGGGCCCCGGAAACCCGGGAGCTGGCTCCAAGCCCTGGCTTCTGTCACTGGAGATAACAATGCTCCTGCGAGATGAAGGGTAACCTCGGTTCATTAAAACGTGGACACGTTTTGCTCTGCCACTCTGCGCTCTAACACACTCCTGCACTCACCGCAGAGTTCACTGCAAGCATTTCAGTGGGGCATCACCATGGCGCCGCAAGACTCTGAGTGGCCGTCGGTCTGGGTGCGGTCTGGGCGCGGTGGTGAGTGGGAGGCAGGGCTGCAGAGTGACACTCTCCCGCCGGGTGTCCCCGGGAGCCCAGAGGCACAGCCCACAGCACAGCGTGATGGCCCCTGTCCCTCCGGGGCTGCCAGCCGCTGCAACCTGACAGCGTGGCCCGCCGATGCAGCCGCCACAGGCCTCGGAGTCGCAGTCTCGCTCTGCCCGCTCGGCCGTTGTCGCAGAAGCAGCAGCCGGGACGGACCGACGGCCTGAGCCAGGGACACTGTGGTTTGGAGCATCCACACCAGGTCCCGGGCAGGAGGGAGGGAGGCGGCGAAGGAGCAGCCCACGGGAGGTGTTGCCCGCGCTGTGGGCTCCATGAAGAAAGACCCACACTCTGCACGTGTCCCCTGCCACCCCTGACCCTGAGCTTTGAAGTCTGCTCCCCGGGAAGGAGCCACCATCTGGGTCGTATCTTTCTTCCCTGTTGAAGGCAGGGCGGAGTAACCTCTCTGAGGTCTTCTGCTCTTTGCGCTCTAAAGTATCAATGAGCGCGACAGGCGTCCACCAGGAGTCCCCTGAGGAGCCACTCTCCCATCAGTAGTTAAAATTCTAAATGGGGCTGCTGTGCATCTTCATGCATGTGTCTGCATGTGCGTCTCTGTGTGCAAGGGTATGCATGCATGCACACATGCACACGTGTGGGCTCTGGCCATCAAGCCTGGGTATGTGCACATCCCTGCACACACATGTGCTCTGGTCAATTCTCTGTGCATACACACATGCACACACGTTTGCTCCGGCCATTGAACCTGGGTCTGGGCATGCATGCACACACATGTGTGCTGGCTGTGTGCACGCACACACATGTGCTCTGGTGGAGCCTGGCCCTCGTGGGCCTGTCCCAAGGCGGTGAGCTGCCGCAGGTCTGGATGGGGCCTTGGTCCGTGCATTCAAAGGGTAGAGGCGGTTCTATGAATTTCACAGGGTGTCCTTGCGTGATTCTGTCAGCGGCCCGTCTGCTGGCCTCAGACAGAGTCGCCGTTCTGCTGGGGACAGCTGCACACCACAGAGGACTTCTTTGTTGTCCTTTGCACTGGGGAGCGGGGTTTCACTGTGTCGGGATGAGGCTTGTGCGCGTCTTTGATCAGAGAGCAGGGCCGCCAGGAGACGGATTTAAAGGACTGATTACAGCCGCTGGCCCTGATGCCATTGCGGGAGCTGGCGGCACGGTCCACGGGAGGCTGTCGCCCCGGAGCCCGCTGTGGAGCCTGAGTGGCAGGGCGGCCGGCAGGTTGGGAGGGAGGGACAGCCGGGAGCGCTGGGATGGTGGCCTTGCCCCACAGCCATGGCTTCCACGCCGGGCGCGCTGCTGGAGAAGCCGCTGCCCCATCCCCACCACCCCCTGTCGGAAGCCACACAGCGCACCGGCCCAGGTGGTGGGGACCCCAGGGCGGAGTCCGCTGGGCACTGCCGCTGCTGCCGATGCCCACGAGGTGTGCCGGCACATGCGTGACAGCGGGCCAGACTGCCACCGCACCCATGCCAGTTCCAAGCGTCCCAGGTCACGGCCTCCCAGCTCCCCGGCACAGCTACCCTGGGGGGTCGGACCAACCCAGGGCCCTGGTGCCGGAGGGCATTTCCGGGCAGTAACACAGCCCAGGCAGGTCACACGACAGAAACCCACCGCCGCCCACGGCTGGGCAGCCTGGCTCCCATGTAAAGCCCACTTAAACAGGCTGAAAGCCCAGTAATGCCGAATCCACGCTTAGGCCAAACTGGTGCCCTGCCCTTCATAAAGCGGAAGACACGCGTGCTCTGCCCCACAGAGGGCAGAGTCCCTTTATCCCGGCAGGTGGAAGGCAGGTGCCGAGGCCGGAGGTGGCGCGGGGCCGGGCTGGGGATGACAAGGCTCGTGCCAACCTTGACCTACCCAGACATCTCGGGCAGTGACCTGAGCAGCCCTGGCCACCCTCAGCCAGGCCCCCCTGGGAGGGTCCCCACCTCACTGCTCACACAGCCCCACAGAGCCTGTGAAACCCACTTTTCTAGACCCTCAGTGACCCTCATCTGCCAGCCCTGGCTGCAGGGTCCTGGGGACCAGATGTGTGAGCAGAGTAGGGGAACTGAGGCAGGAGACCCCAGGACTGCCCGTGGGGACACCCAGACTGCAGGGCCCTCGAGGGAACCCATGGCCCTGGCCCAGCCAGGCCTGCACTCCCTGGGTAGAAGGGAGAGGCGAATGGAAGGGAAGAGGCCCCGAGCCCCTCGGGGACCCCATTCCTGGGTGTGGCCCCAGGGAAGAGAGCTGGGAAGCTCAGCTCCCCAAGCTCCGGGGGCTTTGAGAGCCGAGGAAGGGCCAATCAGGAACCCCAGGGCTCCTCCCCCCCTTCCCCGGGAGAGGCGGGATGGAGGCCTGCGGAGATATAGGACTAGCATTCCAACCCAAGAAGCAGGTTTTAATCAGTAATTGGGCCTTTTCTGCAGAGCCATGCTGACAGATAAGGGCACGGTGACCTTTCTCCTCCCAGGCGCGGTGACACAGCCCGGTTTGCGGACCCACTGATGGCTTCTGTCAAAGCCGCTTGGCTGAAAGGACGTGACCAGAGTCTCTGCTCCTGGGCGCGGCCGCTGACAGCCCTTGCTCCCTGCTTCCTGTGTGCCACCCCACCCCCACCCCCGGCCTCCGCTCACCCGCCCACGCCCGGGGGACTGACGTGGCGTCTCGGGCCAGCGCACAGCCGATGCCACCACCAGCTGCCTGGAAGGTGTGCAGAGCATCAGAAGGGCCTCCTTGGCCTCCCCCAACATGGAGAGAGTCGGGGAGAGTCGGGGGGAGATGGGGGGAGAGCCACCAGCAGCGCTCCCCCTAATCCAGGCCGAGCTGCCCCGACCGGCCTAAACGCCACTCTGTGTCATCCGATTGCAGGACTTTCCATCGGGCCCACCCTTGAGACCAACTGCCGCAGCCTCTCGGTCTCCTCACCAGGCAGGTGACATCACAGGTGGCTGTGACCGGGGTCACACAGAAAAGGCTGGTGGCTGAGCTGAGACCAGGCCCTGGGACTTCTGATTCTTTGTCTAGAGCTCTTCCTGAAGGTCCAATAAGATGCTAACATCACAGCACCTACCACCAGAAATACAGGACAGACTTTTCAAGAGGACGTCTTTTGTGGCTTTGAAAACCCCAAAGTCTGGGACACCGGGGAGCCCAGACCAGTGGAGCCGCCGCAAACGTCCTGGGGACGCAGCCCTGGCTACTCAGCGAATCGCCTCTCGGGCCCCCGGGATCCACAGCTCCCGGGGCCCCTCCTGCAGGCCCGGGGCCTCCCATCCCCCACCGTCCCTCCGCCCCCGGCTCCTGCACGTGGACACGCAGTTCCTGGTGACTAAGGATGTTCCGGCAGCCCTGACCTTCCCGGCCGGCCCGCAGGCCCCACGGACAGGCCTGGACGCTGGTCTTTCCTGTGCACCTCGCAGGGCGCTCTGCCCAGGGGAGGGTCCTGTGAGCACTTGTCCCACTCGTAGGGAGGCGCCTGCAGCCCTGGCTGGCTCCCCAGGGGAGTGACGCTCGCCGGTGTGAGCTCCTGTTCCGCAAGCCGAGGAAGCCCCGGCGTCCGTGCCGCCCTCCCACACCCTGCGAACTGCAGGGCTCCGTGCAAAGCGCTCCTGCAGCAGCGCGTGGACCCAGCAGAGGACACGCGGCAGCTCTGGGGGGATGGGCTCATGGTGTGCGCCTCTGTCCACACTCATCAGGACACACCCATCCCATGTGTGTGGTTTTTGCTGATGCACGACCCCTCAAAAAAGCTGAGACTTCAACCGAGCAAACGGAAGCGGCGGTCTCCAGCGGCATTGGAGAGGTGCTCCGAGCACAGGGAGGCGGCGGAATTATCGCCACTTCTGTCCCACTAACAGCCAGGGCCACTTCCGGGGCCTGGTGCAGGGGCCTCCTCTCCCTGAAGACACCCCCCCTGGTCACCTGCCCCGGACACCCACAGGGAGGCTGTGGCACCAGGACCCACCACGGCACCTGTGCTCCTGCGAGCCGCACGTCAATGGGGCTGCAGGTCACCGTGCTCCGCAGAGAAACACGTGACGGCCTCACGTCATGCCTTCTCCTCTGTGCTCCTCCCCCGGCATGGAGCCCTTCGGAGAGGGCCGGCCTCACAATAAACACAGGCTGCCTCTGTCACCCAGAGCCGTTGCCCACAGAGGCGCATAAATGGCCTTAGATACGGGCCCGCAGCCGCTCAGAGCAGGAAGGCGCCGACAGCGTGGCCTTACTTGAAACGCCAGGAAGAAAGCCTCCCCATAGATGCTGGGCTGGCCACGCGCTGCCCGTGGGGAGCTTCCGGGCTCCCTGCCACCTGTCTGAGCTGGGGACCGTCCTGCACGTCCTGAAGGGCAGCGGATGTGAGGTCAGACGCAGCACCCGAGCCCAGCCCAGCCCAGCACCCCGCTCGGTGTTGCTGAACCCCACTTTCTCCTCCACATAACGGGTGCCCAAGCCCGGGGTCTCCCACCACCTCACGGGCTCATCAAGAAGGACGGGCGTTGGCAATGACAGCGCAGGTGGTCAGCCACAGGGGGAGGCGCGGTGCAGGGCTCTTCCTGCCCCTGCAGGGAGGCTGCCACCCCCCTCACAGATGGGGGGCCGAGGCCCAGACAGGTGAGGTCACTTACCCTGGTCACGCGGGGGGCTGAGCTCCGAGTCAGCCCACAGCGTCCCCAGCTCCAGAGCGAGAGGTCCCCGTCACAGCAGACAGGCCCCGTGACGCAGAGGGCATCCCCGGCCTGAGTTACATACACAGACACACGCCCTGCTGTCTCACATGCGTGCACAGCACACGCCCCGTGGTCTCACACACGTGTGGTCTCACGTCCCACGGCCTCACACACGTGCGGTCTCACACACACGTGCACCCCTCCCACTAGCCCATCCTGGGCATGACTTCTCCCAAGTTGCCTGAAATAAAATGGGGCACTTTCCACGTGAGGCCCCCTTGCTGAGGACGGCGTTCCGAACGGGGATAATTGGCCATCGGGGGCCGGGCTCGCAGGGAAGTGGGACACGCGGTGTCAAGTGTGGGAGTGCAGCTGCTAAAAATGGGACCCGGAGCAGCTAATGAGGGCAAGTCAGCGGGCTTGGGGACCAAACCGGAATCACGGGTGCCGGCAGGGCAGCCCCCGGCCCACGCAGCCAGGCGGGGGCGGCCTCCAGGGCCATGCTTACTGGAACTGGTGACAGGGACCACCCTGGAGCCTCCTGACCTCAACCCGCCTCGTCCCACTGGACCTGCCTCGGCCACGCGACCTGCCAGCACCTTCCACAAGCCCCACGCCGGCCCGCTCAGCTGCAGCACTAAGGCGCCTCGGCCGGCAGCTTGCACGTCCCCCAGGCCGACGCCCGAGACCCGGCGTGGGCAGGGCTGGTCCTGCCGGCCCCGCCCCTGGGCTTGCAGACGGCCGTCCTCACCCTGCGTCCTCACAGTGCCATCCTCCCTCTTCCGTGTCTGCGTCCCAATCTCCCTTTCCATGAGGACAACAGTCACGTTGGATCGGGGCCCGTCCCCACAGCCTCATGTTAGTGATCATGGCTTTAGTTCCCATGTCCAAGTGCAGCTACATTCTGAGGTCCGGGGGGTCAGGACGACACCGGGGAACTTGGGGGACAGCGTTTGGTCCATCACATCGCCCTCAGGCCGTGCGTTTCTTCACTCAGTGCTGGTTTCCTTCCTTCACACATAAATGGCACCCGCACCTGCTGTGTGCTGAGTCGGACTGAGCAGAAGCTGCCCCCCCAGACGCCCAGCGTCCAGGGGACGGTGGGATGGAACGTGGTGGGGCCATAGCAGGGGTGGGGCGGCCCCGGCCTCGAGCGCCAGGCAGCCCCGCATGGCCACCCCTCAGGACGGGCACGGAGCAGGCTCCTTGTTCACTTATTCAAAACCGAGGCCCTGGGCAAGTGCTGAGCAGGGCCCGTCAGCCTCCGGGGCACCCACAGTCCAGGTCGGAGGCGACGGCCCCGAGCCTTGAGGACAGGGTGGGACTCAGCGCCAACCCCGGCCTCGTCTGTGGCACGTGCGGGGGCTGGTGGCCCGGCCACAGGGAGCCCTGGGGCGGAGGACAAGCCGTCACGTGTGGAGGCAGCGTGACTGTGTCAACACTGAGGATGCACGTGTCCTTGGTCCCCACACAGGCCTGTGGAGGACACTCGGGAGAGCACTGGACAAGGGCCCTCGGGTGTGGGGGGCAGGCAGCAGCCACATTTCAGGGCCTTCACCCCACACAGCAATGCACGTGACTACGCGCGGTCCAGATGCTTCCCGGCACTGCCCTCCTCTCCAGATCAGCCCGTGGAGAGGAGAGACGGGGGGCGGCCGACTGGAAGCAGACACGTCGCTGCCTCTCACGTGCCATCGGCCAGACTCTGGCACGTGGTCACACCCCACCCAAGGGCACCTGGGACACGTGTGTGCCCTGCAGGAAGAAAACACAAGTCGAGCCCCAGCCACTCTGCCCCGACGGCGCATGGACTCCCGCTTCAGCGTCCTGTGCACGTTAAGTGCCCTTCCTGGTGCACCAGACATGTGTCCGTTACCCAAAGAGCTAATAAGCCCCTAGTCGCCACCACGGCACCTGAAATACTCCGCGTCTGGGCAAAAATAGTGACAAGTATCTATTCACAGACCTTGGACCTTGCCCCTGGCACGGCTGGGGAAATCAGTCTAGATCGGACCACAGCCAAATTCTGAAAACACGGATGTTTACATCCATAGGCGTAAGCAAGCATAGAGAAAATACAGGAAGACTTTCACAGAAACGTGAAGATGCCCCAGTTTCTTTGTGACCCTCCTTCCAAGGCAGGGAGCTCACCCGGCCTCCCCTTGCGCGGGGCTGGGGCTGGACTTCATGTCACGTGTCCGATGAACAGGACGTGGCGGGCGGGGCAGTGACTCCTGAGACTTAGTCACAAGATGGCAGCTTGCTCCTTGCTCCCCTTCTTGGGCCATTTGCTCATGGGGAAGCCGGCCACCACGCCGTGAGGCACCCTGCACAGGCCCACGAAGCAGGGACGGGGGCTCCTGCCACGGCCGCAGGGGCGCACCGCGCCCCTTGGAAGCTGTTCCTCCATCCCTGGCCGGTGCCCTGGCGGCCGCCCTGTGAGCTGGGCCTCAGCACTGTCCTTGAATCCCCGCCCACCAGGACGGTGAGGGGAGGGCTGTTTGCCGCAGAAGCCTCTGCGCTTGGGGTGACTTATCACATAGTAGTAGGTGACTAAGACCATCTCTGTAAGGCGAGGGCACCAGACTCTGACCCTGCCTTCGCCACTTCCCCATGTTTCCACTCAGCAGAATTCTGAGAACCCCCTTTCCCAGGGTCCCCCCAAGTCTGCAGCCGCCCCCTTCCATGGACCTCAGTCTTGAGCGTGAGCCCGGCTGAGCCGCCTGCTGCCTCCCTGAACCCCGTGCGTGCGCCTGTGCCGGGCCCGGCGAGACCCCCGGCAGGTCCTTGTGGGTGAGCGGAGGAGTGTGGGAATGAGGTCTCCAGATTAGCACGTGTGGCCTCGACAGCGGGGGGAACGGAGCCCGCAGAGGCAACGGCTGCCCCAGACGCTTCCTCCCTCCCGGGACTGGCTCCACAGGGAGCCGGCAGAGGACCGCGGGGTGGCTGCCGGAGCCTTCCCGGGCCCAAGGCCGTGCGTCTGGGCCTCAGGCTCGCTCAAGCCCCCCACCCCACCCCCTGCGGCAGAGGTGGCTTCCTGGGGCCCTGAGGGGGTGGAAGCGAGCTCTGCTTAGGGGAAGAGCCAGTGCAAACGGACTGGGAACGTGGAGGGGACAATTGTGCAGCCGGGTGGCGAGCGTCCTCCCCGGTCACTGGACTGTCCCGCCTGCTAATGGGCCTTCCTGGGAGGCCACCTGTGACGGGAGGAGCAGGCGCTTAGGGGTCTGAGGCCCCGCGGACAGAAGAGCCACTTATCCAGGCTCTTTTCACCCGCCCTCCAGCGTGCGCGGGGCAGCCGTGAGCGCCGAGTCCGGCCCTGCTTGGGGGACGGGGTGCCCCAGGAGCAAGGACAGGGGCAGCACAGGGCTTGGGGAGCAGTGGCACCGGAGGTCAGGGCAGGGCCCCACCGCTGCAGACCCGGACCCGTGTCCTTGCCTGAGACAGGAGGCTGTGGGTGGCCTCGTGGGCTCTGGAGAGGCCCTGTGAGGGACCGGCCCATGGGGACACACAGGCGTGAAAGTGACCACTGTGCCCAGTGCCTCCCAGTTCAGGAAGGGGGGCAAGGGGTCGCCCGCAGGTGAACGAAAACTGGGTCCAGGCCATCTCCACCCCCAAGCCCACGTCCGAGTCACTGGTTCCTCAGCTAGAAGACTGGGGACAACAGGGGGCCTCTCAGAGCCCACGTGAGGATGGGGGAGGGGCTGACATGACCCCGCAGGGCGTCCCCACCTGGGGGATGCCAGAGGGGACAGGAGAGGCTCCGCAGCCCGCCTTGCACGGAGCTCCACGCTCGCTCTCCGCAGCAAGCATGCCTCCATCTCGTCCGCCCCCCGAACGGGCAAACCAGAACGCTGACTCTGGCGCTCATCCCAGCGCGCCCGGCCGCGCAGCGTGAGGTTTCCTGGGGCGCCCGATTCCCCTCCCAGACTCCCACAAGGAGAGGGAGAGTTTCTCCTTCAGTTATAAAAAGCGTGTCTGTAGGCAGGAGCCGGCCTGGCGTGGGCCGCCGCTGACAGCTCCGGGAGCCGGGAAGGCGGAGCAGCCCGCCTGTCGCCAGGGGACCTCGCCCACGGCCCACCCGGAGCCGGCCCGGCCCCGCCCACCAGCCCACTGTGACTGATCGCGGGAGGAGGGGCTGCTGGAAGGCAAACTTATTTTTGCTAGTCCTGCTGTCTCGATATTTTCATGTTCCATGGCGCCAAATTCTGATTCCTTTTCCTTAAAGATAAAAATGCCATAATTGGGACAATCCTCTATTATATACTTTCTCTCTTATTCAACCACAGAGGTCGACTTCTAAATAAGCCAGTGTTTGCCACGGGAGGGACAGGATGATCAGAGGGGACAGAACAAAGCCCAGCTGTCAGAGGGACATCAGAGCCTGACTGGGCCCCTCCTTAGCCTGCTGGTCCACTGTCTCCGAGGGCCGAGACTGCGTCCCAACTGCAGAGCAGCCGCCCCGCCTGTGTGGCGCCCACACACACCCCGCCCTCCTGCCAGGCCCTGCCCGAGCTCCCTGCTGCGTCTGTGGCCACCGCGCAGACCAGACGCCATCCCGACGGCCTGATGGCTCGGAACGCAGGCTGGGATGGAGCACCCGCCTTTGTCCGGCAAGGCAGCGAAGACCAGGTCGGGGGAGCTGCTGGAAGCGGGGCCCCAGGACACCGACACCAAAGGGCCAGCGGAGGGATGGCACTGCCTGCATCCTCCTGTGAAAGGTTCTGCGTCATCTGCCGTCACCCAGTACAACTACCGTCAGGGCTCCCAGGGCTCAGGGGTGCCAGGACGTCTCCCCCAGGCCTGGATCTCCCCACACGGTGGCCTCTGCTGAGTCCCCGTCCTCGCTTGTCTGCGGTTCAGGGAGGCCGTGGCCGTGTCTGTTCTGTATCCGCCCATATGCATCGATCGCCCGGCGGGCCCCCACCATGGGCCCAGCAGGCCGGTGTCCGCCCGGTTCTGGTCGGGCTGCTCTGTGGCCACAGGGGCTGCCTTCAGCCTCCATCAGTCTGTGTCTAACAATGAGGCGACATCGGACACAGTATCTGTCTCACTAAATCGTGGAGACGCCTAAGGTGCCCCGGGCCCAGGGCCCGGTGAGGCGAAGCGGCCTGGCGCCTCTGACCCCCACGCCAACCTCATTTGCAGCCCGAGCGCCCGCCCTCCCTGACTCTCCCGACCTCGGGAGCTGCTCAGTATTGACTCACGGAGCAAGGGCGGGGCCATTTATCATTCAATTAATGGTGTCAGCAGAGCCATTATTTAAGTGGTCAGCTGTACGTGGAATCAATCCTTAATGAAACGGTAATTGTCCTTCCGGTCGATGGGCGCTCAGCCGCTGCGGGAGCCTCCCTGGAATGGGTAACAAACCGCTGCTGCTGCCAGCGAGGCAGGTGATGGCCGCCTGGTCCTGTCCCAGGCAGCCCGGCTGCCCGTCCAGCACCTCCATGAAAGGGGACAAAGCCCTTCCAGACTCATACCTGCCTCAGGACCGCCCTGGCCACCTGCAAAGTGGGGAGGCGTTTGGGACCAGGCCCCAGGGGACTGGGGCCTCAAGTTCACCTTCTGGTGCAACCATCTCTGAGCCTCAGGTTCCCCACCTGAAAGGAGGGGGTGGGCGGCCTAGGCCCCCACGGCTGCTTCTCTCTGATAGTTCAGGTGTCTGGCCTGCGGAGAGGGAGGAAGTAGCCAGAGCCGGGACCCTGACCCAAGTGCGCTGAGGCCGCTTCCCTCCTGGGCACTCCCCCGACCACAGCCCCTCCGGGGCTCCCTGAGGCCGTGGTTCACCATGGCCATGGGTCACTGTGGCTGTGGCTCCCCGTGGCCGTGACCCCCCTGTGGCTGTGGTTCCCTGTGACAGGATTGGCTTCCTCCCAGCCAAGGTCCTGGGCCCTCCAGAGGAATAAGCTCAGCCGGGCCTGAACTGTCCAGAGACCTAGTGACGCTCCTAAGGACGTTTTCTGTCCTGGGACATTTTCCTCATCCTGGGACAACCAAGAACAGCTGTGCTGAAGCCTCGGCATTCCTGAAAATCCCCGCTGTCGCTGCTGCTCCTGCTGGGACATGAGCGTGAGGAGGGAAGATGCTGTGGAACAGGAGGGCCCTGCTCCTGCTCACAGTGTGGGGACACGCATGGTGTCCTCTCCCCCAGCCCGGCTCCTCTGTGTCCCTGTCAGCATCTACCCCAGCAGGGAAGGTGGCCCGCCCGTGACCTGTGCACCTGCCATGAGCCGCCAGGGCTGGGGCAGGCATCGCGGCCATGGGTTCCCAGTGCCTGGAGCAGGGAGGTACCGTGAACGCTCATGGAGGAGGGAAGCCCAGCACAGACCTGGCCGGGTGTCGGCACAGCCCATTGCAAAGGCTTCTCTTGCTGAGACCCAATTCCAACTGATGGCCTAGGAAGATGAGGAGTTTTAATCCATTCAGTCCCAAGTTCTTCTGACGGATCCCTTGTCCCGAGCCAACATCCATGCAGCCAGGGGCCCTGGTTCCTCGTCCACGTGACATCCCGTGGACGCATTTGGGTGAAGGCAGCCTCAGGGGTCACCCCTGGCTCTCAGTTCTCCCCGGACAGCACTGCCCCCTCTTCCTCCCACATGGCACCCACCTTTATGCCCAGAGCCCATACTGACTGCAGCGCCCTGCCCGCCCCCCTTAGTCCCTCTCCTCCTTCCCTGGACCCCTGCCACCACCCACGACTGTGTGAGGAGAGCCTGGTGTGACCTTGGTCTCTTCCCTGACTCTCAGCACCTCCTTCCCCTCGTGGGTACTTGTTCCTCTCCCAGGAGAGAACTTGGCTGGTCTCGTCCGTTCTGTGTGTGTGTCTTGTTTGTCTTGTGCTTTAAGTCACAGCACACAGCCGTCTGGCTATACGCCGGGGGAGACTGCACCTCCCCGGGGCCCGGTGCGGGGGCGGGGGAGGCAGGAGCCCCTCCTCTCCTCCCACCGAGGACCCACTTCCCGCCCGGAGAACCCAGGGTCCGTTGGGACCTCCTCCTAGTCTCTCCACCCGACCCTGTGAACAAACTCCTCATAAATCACCTTCTAAAAGTGGGCACCTAGTGAATAATCACGTCCACGTGATCCCATCTGCCTGGTCTCCGCCGGCTTTTCTCACGGCCACATGGCGCAGCTGGGACTTCACAGCTAATTGTGGGGCTCCCCTCACGTCTCTGGCCTCGGACTCGCCGCTCCACTGCCAGTGGCGTTATCTGCGGTGAATGCACATTTGAGGGGTGAATGTTCCCAGGGAGACCGCCTCTTGATTTGGAGCAATTTAAAAATTAATGTAGCTTCCAGCCAAGAGGAAGCAACACAAACTAACAACAAAAACCCACAACAAAAACAAAAAAAACAAAAACATACCAGATAAATATATCAACAATGGTCTAAAGACATCTGACAATAAATTAATACACCCCAAAGGACGTGAACAAAGGGAGTAAGCCCTGTGCCTGTTCCAGCTTATTCTAGAAAGTTCCCAGGTGGCAGCAAGAGGGGCCCAGGGGGGCTAAGTTCTCTCAGAGCTGGGGGAGCACAGCTGGGGGTTCAGGGAGACACAGGACAGAGTCCACAGGGAATTCCAGAAGCCAGTATGACTCAGCACCTGTCTGCAAGGAGCCCGCCTGAGCCCAGGGAGACACCACCTAGAAGGCAGGACCGGGGGACCATCCGGGACCCACGCAGGATGGGGGCTGGGCCCGTTCCCACCGGCCAAAGCTGAGACCTCCCAGGTCAGAGCCACCCAAAAGCCCCAGTGGAAACGCAGCACCTTCCATGGGGAAACACCAGAGCCAGCTGACTCCGGCTCTCGCAAACCCACATTCTCTGCAGAGACAGAAACAGGTGACAAGTAAACAGATAACAGGGGACGCCAAGTGGGCCCCATCAAAAGAAAGCTGGTCTGACCACCTTACTGTAAGACAAAGGCCATCCCAGACACTTCCGGCCAAGATGGAGGCCTAGACAGACACAGTGTCTCCCTCCACAACTAAGAAGGGACACAACCACCTCAGAACTAGAGACAACCAGAAGTTCCAGAGAATCAAGCTGCATGGAAGTCCAGCAAACAAAGATATAAAGAAGAAATACTCATCCAGACAGGTAGGAGGGGCGGAGCCGGGGTGGAGAGAATGCAGTGCAGTGGCAGAGGGCGCAGTCACATGTTTAAAAAGCCAGGAGGGACACCTGAGGAGCGCTCCCAGCACCAGACCAGACCATGCAGCTCACAGTCCCAGCACCGAGGAACATCAAGCCTCATTGCTTCTGACTGTGCCAATCAGTGGGGGTTGGGGCAGAGGAAGAAACTGCCGGTCTCTTAGCAGAGTCTGCTCATTTAAATGGCCCCCACAGTCCTAGAATGTCCGAAGACCCACCCACTCTGGGAAGGACAACCAGGGCAGCAGCTAGAGAGGCGTCCATCCCATGTGGAAGTGGAAGAAGTGCTTGGAAAAGGGGCGAGTGCTGGGCAGGGGGCATTGTTCCCTCTCAGACCCCTCCCCCACATACAGCGCCACAACGTGGTGAAACGGGTCGCCCTGTACTGACAAATCCCTAAGGCTCCACCCCTTACAACCTAACAGGAGCAACAGCTCTGCCTAAGACACAGAGGCAAACAAACACAGGAGCCTGTCAAAAAGAGGAGACAGAGAAGTATGGCCCAAAAGGGGGAACAGATCAAGATTCCAGTGGGAGAACTAAGTGACAAAAAGATAGCCAACCTAACAGACAAGGAGATATACAACCTAACAGATGCAGAGTTCAAAACACTGGTGATAAAGATGCTTACAGACTTGACAGATATGCTTGAGTATGGCAAACACATAAGGGAAGAAGTGAAGGCTATGCTAAACGAAACAAAGGAAAATCCACACAAAACCAATGGTGAAGGGAAGGAAACCGGGGTTCAAATCAATGATTTGGAACATAAGGAAGAAAAAAACAGTCAACCAGTGCAGAATGAGGAAACAAGAATTGAAAAAAATGAGGAGAGGCTTGGGAATGTCTGGGACATCTTTAAATGTGCCAACATCCGAACCATAGGGGTGCCAGAAGGAGAAGAGGAAGAACAAGAAATTGAAAGCTTGTGTGAAAAAATAATGAAGGAAAACTTCCCTAATTTGGTGAAGGAAATAGACATACAAACAGGAAGCACAGAGAATCCCAAATAAGCTAGACCCAAAGAGGACCACGCCAAGACACGTCATCATTAAAATGCCAAGGATTCAAGATAAAGAGAGAATCTTAAAAGCAGCAAGAGAAAAGCAGAGAGTCACCTACAAAGGGGTGCCTATAAGACTATCAGTTGATTTCTGAAAAGAAACTTTGCAGGCAAGAAGGGACTGGCAAGAAGTATTCAATGTGATAAAAAGCAAGGACTTACAACCAAGATTACTCTATCCGGCAAAGCTAGCATTTGGAATGGAAGGACAGATAAGCTCCTTCCCAGACAAGGTAAAGCTAAAGGAGCTCATCATCGCCAAGCCCTTATTATATGAAATGTCAAAGGGACTAATTTAAGAAAAGAAGATCAAAACTACAAACATTAAAATGGCAACAAACTCACAACTATCAACAACAGAATATAAAAAAATAAAAACAAAATCCAACTAAGCAAACCAGAACAGGAACAGAATCACAGGTATGGAGATCCTTAGGAGAGTTAACAGCTGGGAGGGGGAGAGGGAGAAATGGGGAAATAGTGCAGGGATTAAGAATCACAGTTGGTTGGTACAAAACAGACAGGGGGGAGTTAAGAATAACACAGGAAAGGGTGAAGCCAAAGAACTTATATTCATGACCCTTGGAGTGGACTAAGGGAGCCAAGGCGGACCGTCCTGCCAGGGGGCTGGGGGCCACATGCTGCAGCTGGCAGTGGCGGCCCTGAGGGTCTGTCTGGGGCAGCCTCAGGTCCACCTCAGCTGGGAACAGAAGGGCCTCTGGCCATTTGTCCTGGGAAGGAGCGAGGACAGGAGGGGGAGGGGGAAGCACTAGGCTGGGCTTTCCCGCTACAGGCGGGCTGCGGCCTCATGCTTTCACTGTGCATCAGCCCCCTGCACGGCCCTGCTCGGGTCCGAGACCCCCAAAGGCTGCCTCATCTGGCGTGAGGAGCAGGCAAGCAGGGGCCACCTGTTGGGGCACCGCGGGGGCTGCCCTCCGCTGGGCATGGGCCCAAGAATGATAACTGCGTTGAAGGTGGTTGAGATGAGATGACCCCCCAGGATTGGGTACGGTGACAACGGTCAGGTCAGAGCCTCAGGAAGGTCCCATCTGAGGCTAATGGTTTGTCACGCTGAGTTTCTCCCCAGGGTGTTAAATTGTTTGAACGCAGGAACACAGTGTCTCCCAGCCCCAAGCCAAGGCCCCTCTTCTGTGGGACTCTGCAGCTCCTTCCTTGACAGGTGGAGACTACTTCCTGGCCCCCCTGCTTCTGGGCTGACCTAGGGACCTGCTCTGACCAGTAGGAGATGGGGGAGAGGCTGTGGGAGAAGCGGGTCTCACCCTCCCCTCACTGCCCCGAGACCCTGGGGGCCGAACTAACGGTCAGTCTTACCGCCAGCTGTGTGAATGAGACCACTAGGACCCCTCAGCACCATCAACAACCAGGAGCCTGCAGGTGCATGAGGGACCTCAGGTGAGGCCAGCAGAACCGCCCAGTTGACCCACAGCACTGCGAGCAAATAAAACAATCGCTGTTTCAAATCCTGGTGTGAAAACCACCTCTTCCAGGAAGCTTTCCTTGGTTTACCTCCCCCACACACATCCACTGTCTCTCCTTTCTCTAAACTCCTCTACTTCCTAATCAAAGCCGCGCAATTTGCTAGTGAATTCCTTCTCACCTGTGTCATCTTCGCTGTTGTTTTTTGAACATACCTTCTGTCCCAACATCCACGCTCTGAATAGTCCGGGACTGGCGGTTCCGACAGTGGGAACTCAGTAGGCAGCTGTCGGCTCTAATGCGCCTTCTTTCTAGTGCCAGGGAGAGCCCACCTGCAGGCCGGGGCTGGCCTTGCCTTCCCTGCAGGCGCTCAGCCATGATGGGCCGCTCACCGCAGCCCCTTCCATGTGAGGGAAGTTGCAGGGGCTCCACGTGGCGCGTGCGGGGGTGCCCTTGTGTCGCTTCCAGGGTGGGAGGCCCCGTTCTCACGTCCCCCAGCTGTCAGCGTGCATGATCCCAGCACCTGGCTTCCGCGGTGACATTTCAACTCCTTAATCAAATCACGCCTACGGCGCCTTGGAGAAAACAGCCCTTGCTGGCAGAGAAACTGCAAAATGTTTGGGGAAAAGTGACAGAATAAGGGTCCCCAGAAAAGAACAGAAGGACGTGGGCAGAGGCCCTGGGATTAGGAACGGGGAGTCTGCCAGGGAAGAGGAGCCCCCTCCTCCCGGTGCAGTGGCAAGGGAGCAGTGTGACCGCCTCAGCCTGCCCCACTCCGGGACAGCGGGTGAAGAGCCCCCTCGTCCCCGACGCATGTGAAGGCCATAGGAGGTGTGCGAGGAGGTGGAGAAGGCGGAGGTGCTCAGCAGCGGCCGCGCAGGGGAGGGCTGTGACGCGCCTGTCCCTTCTCTGTCCCTTCTCCCTTCTCCCTCCTCCCTCCCTGCCCGGCGTGGCCCCTGGGCAGCCGGCAGCGAGCACCTGGCTCGCACTGCAAGTCCGTGTCAGCTCCTGTGGGTCCTCCCTCCCGGCTCCGTCCTCCCTGGTCCTGACCCAAGCCCATGTGCTGTCATCAGGGCCACTTGGCGGCGAGGTCCCTGGGGGTCCCGCTGGGTCTGGGGCAACTGCACGCAGCGTGGGCTTTCTGTGACGTGGCTCCGCAGAGCCACAAGCTGGCCGAGATGGGGCCCAGCCCTTCCCCACCAGGAGGGGCGACTCCCAAACCCGACTTTCTGCGGATCTGGTGGCCCCCAAATCCCCAGCAGGAAGGGCTACTCGCCCCCCCAGAGTCTCCAGGAGCTGGGGGGCTGGCTTTCTAGACTCCACTACAGACCATCTGGGACCCCAGGAGGTCCCTCTGCCATTGGCTTCAGGAAGAGAACACCCGTGGGGCGGCTTCCACGCCCGCCCCCGCCCCCGCTCCCAGCACAGCATGCAGAGCGCCCCCTCAGCGGCTGGGCTTCCCCGGTGCTTGCCACACGCCAGGCTGGGCTGTCACTGATTTAATCCTCACGATGTGCTCATTTTATGGGTGAGGAAGCCGAGGCACGGAGGAGTTAGGTCACCTGCCCGAGGACACACAGTCTGTAGGGGCAAGGCCCTCGCTGCCCTCTCGCCAAAGCCGCCTCTCCCGGCAGCTCTCACTGGGAAATCCGGCACCGGCGGCTCTCTCCCGAGGACAGGCGAGCACTGGCGGGCCGGGCCCTCCCGCGGCCTCTGTGGAAGACATCCTCCGCCCTCCTCTACTGCAGGATCCGTGGACCGAGCGGCATCTGCGCACCGTGCCGGCGCCCTGACGCTGCCGCCAGGGAGGAGAGTGTCTTTAGGGAGGGAGTGAGGCAAAGGTTTGCGTTAACTGTTGTCTTGCCATTTTAGCTGAACCTTTTAAACTCCAGACTCTGGGCTCCCCCATCCCCCCGCAGCTCTGGGCCCCCTGGAGTTTGCTTATGATGAACATCCTGGGAAGAGGAGCACTTGACTTCCCGCTGTGTTGGTGGCTCTGGGCACAGATCTGGGCCACCAGGCAGGTGGGGGGCCCGGGCTCACAAGGAAAGGGTCCCCTCCTCGCTCCCAGGGCTGAGGCCAGAGCATCGGCCCTGGTGTGACAGGAGCCGGAGGGGCAGGGCCAACGCCGCGCCTGGGACCGGCTTCCCAACACTGGAATGTCATCACTAAGGAACTAATTTCCCCAGAGAAGCCTCCTGTCTGTGGCGTACAAACTAATTTGTTATTTTGAAACTCCTGCAAGATTTATTTGATTAAAAAAACATCGACAGTAGCTTTTAATCCGCACATTTGCAGAGAATTTGTGAAGCTTCCGACTTATTAAAACAGAGAGATGGAGCTCACCGTGGGCCTCCGGTGGCACCATCGCCGCCCTCCCTTCGGTCAGCCACGCGTCCCCAGCAACGGAGCACGTGCGCACGGGACGGACATGAGATTAATTTCGCATGGGGCGCTGGGCTGTAAATGATTTTTCTGTTTACTTCTGTGACTCTTACATAAAAGATGGTGGCATTTAATCAAATACAGGCCGCCTGCAAATTAAGCTAGATAAACACTGTGAAATTCAATATGCTCTTGCCTGCTTATAGACACAGCATATATATTATTGATATATGTATTTAAAAGTAGCCACCGAGTTCATGGCGTTAACTCTTTGGGAAGAGCGTTCCGTTTCCAAGGTGCTGGCTTGTGGTTTAGAACACGTTAAAGGCTGTGGCAACAGAGGGTGTCCCAGTGACATC
Source organism: Furipterus horrens (assembly GCF_987537825.1). NCBI lineage: Eukaryota > Metazoa > Chordata > Mammalia > Chiroptera > Furipteridae > Furipterus > Furipterus horrens. Next base: position 203,326,934 of record NW_028327174.1, on the reverse strand, counting down.
CCTACCCCAGCTTCACAGCAGAGTTTCTGGGAAGAACATAACCTTCCTTCAAAGAAAGGGCTGCCTATCTCCTCTTTACTTTCTGGTGTCCAAGACAGGGGCTCTCACAGGGCCCATCAGCCCCCCAAGGGCCATCTGCAACACCCAGAAATAGCGTCGGTGGTGACAACATCTGCTGGTGTCTGGTGGGTAGAAGCCAGGACGCAGCCAAGCCTGAAAATGTCAATAGTGCAACGGCCGAGGAGTGGCACGACTTCCGGCACCCCCGAGCTCCCCGCTGCTCCCGCAGCCAGGAGGGTCTTGCCCCCGCCTTCTTCCTTAGCCTACGCCCTCTTCTTCCTCAAGACAAACCCCAGGACCACCTGCAGGGGCAACTCCTCACTATTCCAGAGCGTGGGGCTCTCATGGGGCTCCCAGGGCCTCCACGGCCCCTTCAGTGAGAGCACTTGACCCCGGACACTTGCTAGTTTGGCTCAGACTCAGCTGGAGTCCGCTCCTCCCGTGGCCCATGAGTCCCCAGGAGACGGCAGCTCCATCCTGTTTATTTCTGTTTCCCCAGAAGCTATGCAAGAACCAGGGCCTCATTGGTTCTGAATGAATGTCTGCTGGCTGGATGCATGGGTGGACGGTTGGATGGGTGGGTGGAAATGGTGAGTGGGCGAAGGAGGGGTGGCGGACGGAGGATGGGTGGATGGGTGATGGGGAGTGCACTGATGGGTGATGGGTGGGCGGAGGATGGGTGCACTGATGGGTGATGGGTGGACGGACGATGGGTGCACTGATGGGTGATGGGTGGACGGAGGATGGGTGCACTGATGGGTGATGGGTGGACAGAGGATGGGTGCACTGATGGGTGGGGGATGGATGGAGGATGGGTGCACTGATGGGTGATGGAGGGACGGAGGATGGGTGCACTGATGGGTGGGGGATGGACAGAGGATGGGTGCACTGATGGGTGGGGGAGGGACGGAGGATGGGTGCACTGATGGGTGGGGGATGGACGGAGGATGGGTGCACTGATGGGTGATGGGTGGACAGAGGATGGGTGCACTGATGGGTGGGGGATGGATGGAGGATGGGTGCACTGATGGGTGGGGGATGGACGGAGGATGGGTGCACTGATGGGTGGGGGATGGACAGAGGATGGGTGCACTGATGGGTGGGGGATGGACGGAGGATGGGTGCACTGATGGGTGGGGGAGGGATGGAGGATGGGTGCACTGATGGGTGGGGAATGGATGGTGGGTAGTGGGTAGGTCAGGAGACCCAGCTGCAGCCTTTTGTCTGCCGCCACCGGCTCCCTGACTCCTGAGAGCTCAGATAGACTCGAGGGTGGCTACCTCACCGGGGTGGCTGGTCTGGTGAGGACAGGGGTGTGCTTCCCAGCAGTGTGGTGAGGCTCCTGTGGAGGTGGCCTCGGGCTCCCCAGGGGACGGGCTGGAGGTCTGAGAGAGGGGCTGCCACTAATGCACGGAACCCGGAACTCCTAATCAGCCCTCTCTGTCAGTCTTATTGTCTAGTGGAACTAGATCTTAAATATTACACGGGACATACTTATACTGAAAAATTCTTTGTTGCGTATCTAAAATTAAATTTTAACCGGACACCCTGTAATTTTATGTGCTGAATCGGGCAACAGCACCGTGGGGTGGGGGGCGGGGGTGGGGGTTTTCTTCTCCCCCTGCCCGGCGAGCGTCTGATGCAGAAATAGAACATCGTGGGCAGAAAAGATCCTTAGACCCTGTAGCAGCCCCTGAGGCCTTGTGAAGCTCGCAGGAGGCGCCGCTGCCCCCACGCGGGTCCCTCGTGCCCCAGAAAGCGCGTGCCATGCCGGGCTCAGTCTGATCTCTGTGGGCAGTGACCCCAGCGCTGCGGCCCGCCCCCCCCTGTCCTCGTTCCCGGCTGCCTCTCACCGCCTGGCTCCTGTGGGCAGACGAGGGACCTCTATCTGGGCCTTTTGAGGACAATTCCAGGCCCGTCTCCTGCAGCCCCAGCTCTGCTCGGAGACGCAGACACAGTTGTCAACTGCAGGGCAAACAGCAAGGAGCTCCCCGCACATTCGCACTTGTTTGTGAATTTTCATGAGCCCAGGGAACCAACAGTTAGAGTTTCAGATGGGAGGCCTGGCGCGTGGGAAACCCGCGGAGGTTTAGCAGAGGGCTGCGGGGGCGGGGCCATGGGCGGGGCCGAGACTGTGGGCGGGGCCTGCAAGTGGCTGGGGGCGTGGCCTGCATGTGGCTGTGGGCGGGGCCGTGAATGCGGCCGGGAGGGGCTTAGCCCACCGCACTGGTCAGTAGGTAACAGGGGACCCAAGAGCCGTCCTGCCCGTGTCTTCCCTCCTCTCACCTCACGGCTGTCCCTGGATTTCTGGGGTCAAACCTTGCAGCTGTGGTGTGACTCCTGTCCATCCAGGAAATGCCTATGGAGACCCATCCCGGCCAGACGCTGGGAAACACCTGCTCCCCACCCTGAGCCCTCGGGGGACAGACAGGCGCCTCAGGGTGGCCCAGAGCATGGCTCAGCCTGAAGGGTTAAGGGGAGCTTCTCCCCAAGAGGTGGCTTCTAAGCTGAGTCCTGAAAACTAGCCAGGTGTCAGGGGGCGGGGAGGGGGCGGGAGTCAGAGCAGGCACGGTGGGTGAGGGCAGCACGTGGGGGTCTCCGGGGGCCACAGCTGGAATAGCGGAGACCCCTCTTTGACCTGACCGCGGCCGCGGGTGTGGGGAGTGAATGGGGCAGCGGGAAGAGGCGACACCCTGACCTCCGTCCTGGGGGCCTCGCGGAGGGGGCCGCTCCCTGGGTCACAGAAGTCTTTGGAGGGCGCACCCGGGACAGATTCTGGGGGCGGTGGGTCTGAGGTTTCGGCAGAGCGTCCAGAGCGCGGCAGACACCACCCTGGCCGCTGGCTCTTTTCGTCCTCCAGGGCCTTGGGAAAGCCCAGCGCCGGCCACTCCTTTAGCATCGGGGGTGGAGCCCAAGCCTCTCAAAGCTCCAGGGGTACAGACCTGAAGGCAGGGTGAGCACCTCTGACAAGAGGGGCCACTGTGGCCAGCCCACAAGCGAATGGCCACCACCCAGCCCTTTCTCCTGGGACCAGCAGAGAAATGGCAGCTACCGTGGCTCACCCTGGCACTCCCGGCCTCCTCTTGACTGCGGTCTGCCTGCCAGGGGTAGCCAAGGCGACCCGCACACCCAGGAGCAGGTCCTCCCGGCAGGGATCAGGTCTGTGGTCCCACAGCTGCTGTCCCCTGGGCTGTCTGTCACCCTCAGCGTGGGCTGAATGCCGCTCTCCCGACCCTGAAACTTACTGGACTCTCTTTGCTGAGTTCGAGGTAACCGCAGGTGAACCCGGCGCTGGAGACACGCTTGCCCTGCACAGGCAAATCAAACCCAGGAGCTTGCTGGGGTTTCAGCCTTGCTCAAGGAAGCCTCGCTTTTCATAACCGATCATTAAGGTGGGATTCACAGCGCCAGGAAAGTCCTCTAAAAATAGACCTCATAACAGATGCAGTGGCAAGTAATTACTTTTCTTTGGGATCATAAAGATTCCTTCTTGTGAAGATATTTTTCGCTTGGCTGAAAATATCTTCCACAGAGCACAAAGGTGGGGCCTCAGCCTAGACTGGCTGTGTCCCGTGGGGAAGGGCTATGTGACAAGGATAGGCTTCCGTGAGTGGGACCAGGGTGTGTACTGGGGACTGCGATGTCAAGGTGCCTGACCAAGGAGCAGGGCATACCACGGTCCCCTCCCCCAAAACCCAGAACCGACAGGTTAACCAAGGACACGCAAGCCAGCCCGAGGAGCTGACGGGAGGGAAGCGAAAGAAGGGACTAAGAGCTTGGAACGGTTCAGCAGGCTTGGGCTCCAACCCGGTGTCCCCAAACTTGTGCGGGATTGTACCCCCACCCCGAGTTCACACACCTGCATTGGAACCCCCGGGACCTCTGAATGTGACCTTATTTGAAAATGGGGTCATTACAGATGCAATTGGTTAAAACAAGGTCCCACTAAAGTAGGGTGGGTTTCAATGCAATGTGACTGGTGTCCTCATAAGAAGTGGGAGCCCTGGCCGGGTGCCTCAATGGGTTGGAGCGCGTCCTGTGCACCAAAATGTTGTAGGTTTGATCCCTTTCGGGATGCGTACGGGAAGCGGCCCATCGGTGACTCTCTCACATCAACGTCTCTCTCTCTCTCTCTCTCTCTCTCTCTGTCAAATCAATAAACGTCTTTAGGTGCAGATTAGAAAGAAAAAGAAGAGCAGGAGAGGCGCAGGGAGAAAGTCTGTGACAGCAGACATACAAGGGAAGGGGACCCCCCCGCCCCGGGTGCCGATGGAGGCAGCAGCTCGGGTGGTGTGTCCCCGAGCCACTCGCGGGAAGGCACAGGAACAGATGGGCCTCCAGAAGCACCAACCCTGCTGCCACCTGGCTGGGACTTCTGGCCTCCAGACTGAGAGAGGCAGGTGTCTGCTGTCCCCAGCCCCCAGCGTGTATTACTGTGTCACGGCAGCCGAGGGCCACTGACACATCCTCTCTCTGAGTGCGGGTGTCACTGGGCCTCCCCTGCATAGTGACTAGCGTCCCCGGCAGCAAAGAGAGAGGTGGCAGCAGAGGACACGTTCCCCTTCCTGACAGGGCGCCATCCTGTCCTCAGCGTCTGGAAGAACCGGATTCCAATCCCGGTCCCGCCGGCTGGCAGTGACTGCCCCTCAGCGCACTTCCTTCAGTCACTGCGATGGCATGTGACTGGGCCATGTGGAAGGACGAAGCATTGCCGCCTGCAGCAGGTTGGTTGCAGAGGTCATCATGCTCCGTGAACTCAGTCCGACAGAGGAAGGCCGACACGGAACGACCTCACTTCTACAGGGAGTCCAAAAAAGCAAAACAATCGAATAAACAGCAGAAAACAGAGACAGAGCCGCAGAGAATAAGCTGATGGTTGTCCAAGGAGAGGGGTCAGCAGATGTGAATTAAAAAAAAAAAAAAGCTAAAGAAAAAATTCACACCTGAAAAAGAACCAGCTATCATTTTTAAAAAAAGAATCCTTGCAAAGGAGGAAATGTCCCTTTCAATTCGATTTTCAAAGGTAATGAAATTTTTATAAATACTAAGTCTATCAATTAACGAAGTTGACATGGTGCTCCATCTTGTAGGCATTTAATTAAATGCATGCATTAAAAACACAAAGGTTCTCAGGCTCCACATACGCGCACCAAGAGACCCTCATGACGAGGAGCAAAACATGCCGCGCGTGAGGGCTGGCTTTAAAAACCAGGCCAGCTGGGATGATCGGGGAGGGGCTTCGATCCCCATGCAGAGGCCGCGTCAGGGCTTCGGGGGCCATCATCCTGGGTCCCTTCCTCTCTGGAAAGAAGATCCGGAGGGCCTGTCCTCGCAGGGACGCTTTCCACTGAGCGTCTCGCCCAGGAAAGGGATGTGGGCGTGCGTGGACATGAGCGGAGTTTACCACGTGCGTTAGACTAGTGTCAGATGTACAGAAAAGTCACAAAGACAATAGAGTCCCTGTGGGTTCCTCATCTGGCCCTGCTGGGAACAGGTGAGGTGGCCCTGGTCCACGTGGCATGAGAAAGAAGCCCCCTTGGTGGCCACATTAGCAACTAAACTTCAGACTTCTCTCGTGATCCGTCTGGGAGCCCCCTTGGCTCCTCTGGGCTAGGGCGGTGTCTCAGACTGTCCTTGTCTCTGATGACCTTGTCAGTGTTCAAGAAGACTGGTCAGGGGTTCACAGCACATCCCCCCACTGGGGTGGCTTTGGGTTCTCTCCCCAGTTTTCTGTCTCCAGATTGGACAGGAGGGGTGGGTTTGGGGGGGAAGGCCAGAAGCAAGGGGCCCTTCTCATCACACCATGTCAAGGGTGCCTGCCGTCCCCGACACGTCACTTCTGCTGTTGACCTTGACCACCTGGCTGAGGTCATTGTGGCAAGTTTCTCCTTCATGAACTTACTTTTATTTTTCCAAAAGGGGCATATTTTATTATTAGTGTTTTGTATTGGCCCAGACTCACGGGACCCTTCCCTGGGCCGGAAGTCTCCTGAAATGCCACGTGGGACGCATTTATTACCTGTTGCCCCCTCTTGAGGTTGCTGGTGAGCAGGCACATGGGATTGACACCCACAAGGATTCTCACTCAGAAGGGTCCACGCCCCCCAAACAGAAGCGCAATGAAAGGGGGCGGCGTCAGGACTCCGGAGCCAGCTGCTGCCCGCAGGTCCCACGACGTGTGGGTCAAAGGCACCTTTTCCATGGAGGGTGGGGCCTCCTCTCCCTCCCTGCCCTACCCCCAGACTCTGGACAGTAGCCGACCTGGCCCCCACCCTCCGTCTGCTGCAGCTCCCCAGTGGCTCCTCTGCCCCACCCCCCCATTATTTGGTGCCGTGTTTCCAAAGGGACCCTCCTCCTGCCTGCCACCTGCTCTCCACCCCCACGAACTGTACCAGGCAGGAGTGGGCACTGCCCCCTTGAAGTAGAAATATTGACCTACATGCCTCCCAGCAAGCGCAGAGCTGCCGCTCCCTGCCCCCACCTCCCCGCCCCCGGCTTTGCCGTGTCTAAGAACTGTGAAGGGCAGTTTCCTGACACATTCATGTCACTGGCGCATCTTAGCACTCATGTAGCCGGCGCGCACCTGACTGGGCAGCAGCTTTGGTCCTGAGGGTCCAGGAACCTGGGGCCGGGAGTTGTCCTGGCCGGAAGGGTCCCCCTTCAGGGGAAACTGGGGACGCAGTTTCTGGGAGAGGCTGCGGGGTGAGGGCGTGTCCCCCCGGCCCAGCAGAGCCTTCCCAGTCGGGGACAGAGAGAGGGAGCTGCAGACCGGGCTGGGGCAGGATGCTGAGCGGACAGCCTGCGAACAGAGGCCGTGGGGACTGGAGGGGACAGCAGCGCGTGAACCGGAGACTGCAGGCCCCTGACACGCACTGTGCCTTGGCCATGTCCCGTGCGGCTCAGGGAGACAAGGGGCTTCCGCTCGGGGCGCTCACGACACATGCAGCCGGGGTCCTGAGAATAAAACGAGCGTGGACGCAGCGGGGAAGCGCCACCCTGCAGGCTCCCGGTGCGGGCCCACGGTCTCGTAGTGAGGGACGGGGTGGCCTGGGGACCTGCATTCCACAGGTGCCCCGGAGAGGCTGGGCTGTGCCTGGCTGGCCCCCCATTCACATGGCCACGGGGGAGCCAGGGCTGGCCTGCAGCCGGCGTGCGCTGGGAGCTGCAGAGGCAGCCGTGACTGTGTCCATAATGTCCTTGCCTGAAATTCGGGAAAAGGAGCAAACTCGAGGGGTGACGAAAGGAGCTGACTGGCCGGGGAGGAGAGGCTGGTTACAGGCGGGCAGCATAAGGGCATTTCCGCGTGATGGGACTGACTGTTCCAGATGGTTCCATGCCGGTGGACACGTGACTGTGAATGTGCCCAGACCCACAGAACTGCAAGACAGAGAGGGCAGGGGTCACCCCGCCCTGAGCTCGGAGACGCACATGCCCCCTGCCCTCGGCGGCTCACCCTGGGGTCCTCTGTACCTGCCGTCTTGGACCCATGGGAGTCCAGCCGAACTCGTCACCCCCACCTTCCTCTCGTCCTCCATTCGGAGGGTGGTGCCGAGCCCCCTCCAGGCCCCCAGGGGCCCCAGTCCTCACCAGTCCCCCAGGCTCCCACCTCCCCCCAGGTCCGCCCTCTATCCAGCTGCCTTCAGAACACAGACAGCCACATCTAGAAATGTGTAAGACGCGTGTGCATGTGGCTTAGTGCACACATGTCCCCTCTACCACCATCTGCTGTGGGAGGACCAGGGCTCCTGGGGACACAGCCGCTCCGGGGCCGGGCGGACCGGACTGGAGCCCCTGCAGGAAGTGGGGGTGCTCACCCACCCACACACACTCACACACACTCATACACTCACACATTCACACACATGTCACATGGGCACACATGCACTCACACGCACACACTCACATTTTCACACACAGTCACACGGGCACACACGCACTCACATGCATGCACTCACACACTCACATTCTCACACACGGTCACATGACCACACATGCACTCACACACACTCATACACTCACACACGCACACTCACATTCTCACACACAGTCACATGGGCACACATACACTCACACACACTCATACACTCACACACGCACACTCACATTCTCACACACAGTCACATGGGCACACATACACTCACACGCACACACACTCACATTCTCACACATGTCACACAGGCACACACGCACTCACATGCATGCACGCACACACTCACATTCTCACACACAGCCACACGGGCACACACGCACTCACATGCATGTACTCACACACAGACACGCACACTCACATTCTCACACACAGCCACACGGGCACACACGCACTCACATGCATGCACGCACACACTCACATTCTCACACACAGTCACATGGGCACACATACACTCACACACACTCATACACTCACACACGCACACTCACATTCTCACACACAGTCACATGGGCACACATACACTCACACGCACACACACTCACATTCTCACACATGTCACACAGGCACACACGCACTCACATGCATGCACGCACACACTCACATTCTCACACACAGCCACACGGGCACACACGCACTCACATGCATGTACTCACACACAGACACGCACACTCACATTCTCACACACAGCCACACGGGCACACACGCACTCACATGCATGCACGCACACACTCACATTCTCACACACAGTCACATGGGCACACATACACTCACACACACTCATACACTCACACACGCACACTCACATTCTCACACACAGTCACATGGGCACACATACACTCACACGCACACACACTCACATTCTCACACACAGCCACACGGGCACACACGCACTCACATGCATGCACTCAACACTCACATTCTCACACACGGGCACACACGCACCCACACGCACATGGCGCTGGGGGCCCGCCAAGGGGACGCAGGCGGACAGCTGAGCACCGACAGGGAGCGGCGCGGGCTCGTTGTCAGGAGCGCGTGGCCGACGCCAAGGGTGAGAGCGGAAGGAGACGCTCCCCTCCCCAGGAACTCCAGGCCCTGCCGCAGCCGCTCTGCCCTGACACCGCCTCCTGCCCCCGCGGGCTGCGCAGCGTGGCTTCCTTCCGAAAAGAACGGACCTGTCCCTGCTCCAGAGCCACCTGACCATGGCGGCGGCGGCTCCGAGGCCCTGCAGTGCTGGAGCGCAGGGCCAGGCCCTCGGTCAGTGGCCAGCAGGTGCCCACGGGGCATGGCAATGTGACCTCCTGGTGAGCAGCGTGGTCTCCCCATCGGAGGGGCAGCAGCCAGAGCCCTGCGCACGGCTCCAGGCCGCTTCCTCCGGGTGTCCTCCCGACGCCCAGCCGGGTCCGAGCTGGCCGTGGGCCCAGCCGCCCCTCGGCAGCCCTTCAGGGTTCGCCAAGTCCTGCAGACGGGCGGGAGCGGTGGGGGTGCCCGGCAGCCCCCACACCCACCTTGAAGGGATGTGAACAAACAGACTCTACATTTGAACGTGACTCCGGCTGGAGCTGCCCCACCCCAGAGACAGTGGAAATGGGGTGTCTCCGTCCCCTTTGTCCCCAGGGAGAGTGGCCCACGGCAAAGGGGACTGAAGGTGGGGCTGGAGGGCTTCCAAAGGCATGACAAGATCTTCTCCAAGTAAAAAACCCGGGCTCCACCCCGTGACCGGGCCTGCAGTCCCAGCAGTACCTCCCACCTGGGCACAGACGTAGTGTCCTGAGGTTCTGGTGGGAAGCCCACCTGTCAGCACAGGAGACAGCTGCTGCGCTGTCCCCGCTGCTGCGGTGACAGGCAGACTCAGACCCCTTCCCAACCCGGCCCTCACCTGGCCCCTGCCCTCTCCTCCCGATGGCTTCCCCTGGAACGGGACGCGTGCCCACCCCACCCCTCCACCTGGTCCCTGGCCCCGGCCCCCGGCCCCACTCTCGCAGGAGCCGGTCACCTGGTACAGCAGGGAGGGGGCAGGGGCTGGGAGGACTCAGACAAGTCGGAGAGGAGAGGACACGACCCCTGCCGTCCAGGAGGGCGGCGGGGAAGCCTGCGCATCCGGGCCGAGAGGGGCTGCAACTGGCAGGGGAGCCGGGGGTCACGCGGTGGGGCCGCGGCCAGGCTGCTGTGCCTGCACCCCCGCGCCCACGCCGGCCTGGCCCAGAAACGTCCCTCTGTGTCGGGAAGACGCCCCAAACCGAGGCCAGCTGCCACCTGACACACTTGTCCCCGGGGATTTTCCACCGAGCTGCCGCCAGCTCCGTGCTGCCGACGAGGACGAGATGTGACAACCAGAAGCGAGCAGGCGTCCCCGGCGCCACCCTGGTGAGCACACTGCCTGGCTGCCTCAGTCTCCCTGCACGGCTGCCGGGGCAGACGGAGGGCCCGGCCCGCGGGCTCAGGGCGCCCCGGGGTGTGCTGGGCGCTGCAGACCCTCCTGGCCACCCTCCTAGAGCCGCCACCTTTGGAGACAGCCTCCGATTGCGGAACTGAGGCTTCGGTGTTGCAGTGAGGGCGGGGCACAGACAGGTGGGGGCGTCTGTCCCCACAGAGGCCGGGATCCCGCCCCGCCCCACCGTCAGCACCCCTCCCTGGTGGCACACTACCCCCAGGCCCAGGCAGGGGCGTCCCCGCTGTCCTGAGGTCCTTCTTCCCAGCACCTGCTAAAGGAACCCTGCCCGCACCCATGGGGGCAGACACCCCCACTGCCCCCTGCTCCTGCCTCGCCCGCTGCATCACGGCATTGGTGGGGACGGCCGGATGCACTTCTGTGGGGCACCTGTCTGCCCCCAGCCTGTGAGCAGTGTCACCTTTTCCGGGGTGACTCTTCCCGGAGCAGGGCCCACAACCCTCCCTTGCCGGTAGCAAGGCCCTGAATCCCCTCTGCTCATCCCTCGGTGGTCTCGGACGCATGCTGAGCGTTCACCATTTGCCCCCTTCTAGAGGTTGTTATAGATTTGAGTTCCAGGCTTCCCTCTGGGGACACAGGGCAGGGGACGTGGGACACTTTGGAAGCTGGGGCACAAAGGGCGTGGTACGCAGGGGCACACAGCTCCCACTAAAGTCACAGACCACCTCTCTCCCATGAACAGAGAAGCACCTGGGGACGAACATCTGTGGCGCCAGGTGCACGGAAGAGCCCCCACACGGGCTCAGGGCTGGGAGAAGAGCCCCGCCCTCCATCCAAGCCCCCCGCCTTCCACCTGGCTGTCTGTGAGGTCCTGGACGCCCGGCACGTGGCGTTAGCGGCACACGCCTGACCATGAGGCCATGTTTGCCGAGCGATCGATGAGGGAGGCAGGGCCACAGTGCCATTTCTGGGGGTGCAATCTGAGCCCCACAGGGACAGGTCCTTGTGAAGACGGGCTGCCTAACAACCGGGCCATTCACAGTTAGCACCTTTGTTTGGCCCATAGGAAGCATGTGAGACACAGGTGACGAGAAACAGGGGTTCATGTCTCTAAGGGGTTTTGGCAGAATCACGGGTGGGCGTCCCAGGCTGCTGCACCCGCACGTGCTCAGCGGGTCCTGCTGCGGCCTCCCTGAGCACCTGGCTCTCTCTCCTTGTCGCTGCCTCTGGGGCGACCAAGGGCGAGGAGGGCCCTACATCTGGGGACGCACCGAGCCCTCGCTTGTGTTCGGCGGGCACCTTTCCAGGTCGCCGGGCACACGCCTGACTCCCCGCAGCCCCACCTCGCCGGTCACCCTCACGGCCTTGCCGAGACAGACGTGTGGCTGGTGGGCGATTTCCCACGGCACTGCCCCGCCTTCCCTTCTGGCAAGAATGGTCCAAGGTTGCAAAAGACACCCCCACCAAGATCTGTCCTCTGCGTCAGCATCTTTATTGTGGTAAAACACACAAAACGGTGACCGTCCCCACCGCGTCTCAGGGCATAGCTCAGCAGCATGAGGGACTTTCCATCCTCCCAAAGTGACACTCTGGCCCCATGAAACACTCGCTCCCACCCCTCCCCCAGCCCCGGCCCCCACCGAGGACTCCCTGTCTATAAATTTCCCTCTTCTAGGTGCTTCATATACGTGGAATCATACAGCCTTTGTCCCTGTGTGAGTGGCTTACTTCATTCAGCACAACGCCCTCTGGGTTCATCCACGCGTAGCCAGTGTTGGGATTTCCTTCCTTTTCAGGGCTGAATAGTATTCCACTGTGTGGATGGACCACGTTTGGTTTATCCACCATCCGTGCGTGGGCACATGGGTGGCTTCACCTTTTCGCCGCTGTGGCCAATGCTGCTATGAACACAGGCGTGCGGGTATTTGCTCTGGGCCCTGACACAACCCTTGCGGGTGCCCGCCCAGAGCAGGAGGGACAGGTGCGGGGCAGTTTCAGTGTCCACGCTCTGGGGAGGCCACGCTGCTCCCCACAGCATCTGCGCAAGGGACCCGGTTTTTCCCACATCCTTGCCAACACTTTGGTTTCCTACTTTTTAAATAGCAGTTATCCTGACATCCACGATAACACTTTACACATCATCTCACTGACTCCTCTATTCCCTAAAATAGGGAAATAATTAGTTTCTGTTTTGCGATTATCCCTGTTTAAGGATGACGAGATGTGGGGCCGAGGGGCTAAGTAGGATGACCCATGTCACATGGCCCGTGAGTGGTCCGTTTGCCCCAAGCCAGGTCCCAGCTTCGGGCTCAGTGGGGGCATCATTCTCGGCCAAGGACACCCTCAATCTTGTCTTGTCAAACAAGCATGTCATAAATAGGTGAATAAATAAAGAATGAGTGAGCACAGCATACACGGTCGGTCCAGAAGACATCCAGCCACAAACTAGGAAAAGTAAAGACATTTATTGATGATGTAAGATACAAGAAACACTGTACACAGGACAAGGACACCTCAGTCCCCTTCAAAATAGGTGCCTTGGGACCTCACATAGTTCTCCCATCGCCCTCAGCTGCCCCATTGTATTTTCCTGAATCTCATCAATGGTCTGAAATCTCTTCCCTTTCAAAGGTGACTTTCGTTTTGGGAGAAGCCAGAAGTCACAGGGCACTAAATTTGGGCTGTAGTGGGGCTGAGTCACCTGGGGATTTGATGTTTCTTCAAAAAACTCTGCATGGGACGTGATGCATGAGCAGGCGCGCTGTTATGATGAAGCTGTCCGTCACCAGCTGCCCACAGCTGCGGCCTTCTGAGTCATCCAAATAGTTTCCATGGAGGAATGTTCAAGCTTAATGCAAAATTTGATGTAGACTCACTGCTCTAATTGCTTAGGCATTTGAATGCGACGGCCATGCAGTACACACACTCATTCAACGGCATCTACCACCCCCACTGACCAGTACAGTGAAGTTGCCATTGTTCACACATGCGCACTCCAGTCCACTCCCCTTGGCTGCCAGGCTACATCAGTGTCACACAAACCATTCTTGTTACATTAGCAATGTCTGGACTTTTTTCTGGACAGACCTCGTATAGGAGGGACTAACCGGCGGTCACCGTGGACTGTGGCTCAGATGGACAGACTGGGACAGCCAGCAGCTGGGGTCCGGGGACGACGCTCCAGTGTGAAGCCCTGGGGTGCAGAGGAGCCAGAGGCTCCATTTCACAGAGATGGGGAGCAAATTCACCTTGAGGGCTTTGGGCAGCCAGAGCCAGGCCAGAGCAAGGCCCTGCTGGGACCACAGGACCAGGAGCCAGGGAGCCTTCTCCCCAGGGACACTGGGCTGCTTTTTAAGACAAAGAAAGGGAAGGCTTTGGATGGGAGGGAAAGTGGGAGGCAGCTCTTTGATCAGTAAATGAATCTGTTGACCTTGAACTTCAGACCCCTTTGCCTCCATCTGCCTAGAGACCACCCCTGCTACCCTGCAGCATCTGCAACTCATTGGCTCTGCCACCCATCTGGCCCTGCTCATGGTGTCGAGAGACGCTGTGTGAGGGCAGGTGGAGGGGGGGGGTCCCCTGTTTCTACAGCTGTTGCAGCTCTGGATGGGGTCAGGAGGGGCAAGACGCAGCAGAGGGGGTGACTAGTGTGGGCCCTGGGGGAGAGGCCCCCTGGCAGACCCGGAAGCCGGCTGAGCAGGACCCGGCACCCAATTCTGTCCCCGTCACGTGCCATCTGCATTTCCACAGCACGACTCCAGGTGGGGGCCTGAAACTCCATCTCAGCGGGGCCTGGCTAAGGAGGGAAGGCTCTGGCTTCGCCTCCTGGCTTCCTCCACCCTCCCCACGAGTTCTGCCTGGCTGGGCAATTTATGGACCTATTTATCTGGGTGGGTAACAAATAGCCCCACCTGCTTCTGGGGTTCAGAGAGCCGCAGGCAGCTGGAACAGGAAGGTGCGGCGGGCAAGGACGGGGAGAGCCGCTGACCTGCCACACAAGCCGCCGCGTCCCCCACAGCTGCACCCAGGGGGGCCCTGTCGTTGAGAGAACGGATGCTCCTCCGTGTTGCAGCAAATGGGGACAGAGCGATCTGCTCCCACGAAGAGAATCAAGCTGTTCGATCTATCCTCTTCCTCGGTGGCAAAACACAGTCTATTATCAAAATCAATCATCGCTCCCTGAAGATGGATTCAAAATGGGTCCCGGGAGCCGCGTGTCCGGAACCTCGGCCCAGCCCCAGAGGACTCGTGGCAGGGGGGTGGGGGTGGGGTGCTCTGCGCTAACGCCAGCCCCATTTCCAGGAATGAAATCAGTCCCATCCCAAAACCTCTCCCCCAACCCATCCATAACGAGGAAGCGGCAGTCGCGGGCACTGCGGCCATGGCCTGGCCTGACCGCACGCCGCCACTGCCTCACGTCGCCGGTGCCCCCGATTCCTGGTCCATAGGAAGCGTGGGAAACCTGAACAAAAACTCTCTGTGACCCAAAGCAAGACACACGCCCGGGTGCGGCAGGTGGTCCGGGCGGGATCCACGGTGGGACCGATGGCCCGCAGGGAAAGGCGCCCTTCCCGTTCACCCAAAGGCAGGAGGGCCAGGGGTCAGGTTCTGGGTGTGGATGCTGACCCCCACTTGTGGACGCTGTGAACAAGGCCAAGGGCAATGTTTGCAAGCCAGTAGGGGAAGAAGGCCACCCCTGGGGTGACCAGAAGGGCAGGACGGATTCAATACGGGAGAGACTGTCGCTCATTCTAATTCAAAGCAGTGCCTCGGAGCTGGGGAAGTCACCCCGATAGTTTCAGCTCCATGAGCCCCGGGCCCCTGCTTGGCCTTCCCACCCACCCCGGCCTGCTCGCTCTGAGCCTTCCCTCCTCAGGTCACAAACGTAAGACGGGCTTGACCGCATGACCATTCTTCACTCTGCTCCCGCCACACTGCCGGGCCTGTGTGCTCAGGGCCATCAGACCACCCCGGGGACCCGAGACCCAGGACACGGGGGAAAACGGGGCAGCGCCGGGCAGCAGTGGCGGGGAAACGGCTCTGCGGAGGTGCCCTGGAATCCATGTTTGCGCTTCCCACGGGCCCCTGGCAGCCACGGGACCGGTGAGTGAGCATCCACCGAACACCGTGAAAGCCACTGGCGTGCGGTCATTCCCACCTGTGCCCTGGTTCACGTAATAACCACGGCCATTACTGTCCGTGAGAGGCCAGGACCGCGACTGGCGCCCAGCACACAGGCGTCTAAAACACTAACTGGCGTGGGCAGCCCAGTCCGAGCACTTTGAAGCGGGAGACACGATGCTGCTTATTCACAGCAACTGTGACCACTCAGCCATTCAGGGGACAGTCAGCGGCCGTCTCCACACGTGGCCATCCCGACAGGCCCCGCCTCCCGGGCTCTCCGCACTCTGCCGGGGCCCCCGCTCATTTCGTGGCCGGACCTATGTCCCCTGTCCTTGAACGTGGGCAGCCTTTGTGTTGCCTGAAGCAGCAGGGGACAGAGGAAGCGAGCCAGGCCCACGCTCTCCCATGGGAAGGCCTCCCTTGGCACAGAGCGTGCCATTCGGGAAGCCGCCACGCAGCCACCTGGACAGGCCACGTGCAGGGGCCCGGCCACCAGCCCAGCGGTGGTCTCAGCTGACAGCCAGCGCCCGTGGCCAGGCGTGTGAGGGATGCGGAGCCACGGCCTCGAGGCCGCCCCAGCTGATGCTGTCCCTCCTGAGCCCCAATAAAATGCGGAGGGAGCACTAAGTCTGGGTGACTTATTACGCATGACAGTCACCAGAGCAGGGTGTCGTTCCCGGAGGGCGGGGCTGCCCTAACCGAACCCAAAACGTGGCGTTGGCTTGGATACCAGGCGGCAGCAGGAAGAAGCTGGAGAAGTGTGATAGCTAGCGTTGGTGGAACTTAAAGGGCCACACGGAAGTGACATGGGGGAAGGTCAGTGACTCCCGCTGGGGCGTGAGGCCTCGTCACACCGGCACAGAGGTTTTAGAACCCTGTTGCCGGTGGTTTCATGGAAAAGCTGACATGAACTCCGTGAGCTCAGTGAGCCGCAAAAGGAGCGTTCAGACAGGACCGTCACAGCGCCGCGGCTGCATCTGCAGGCCCAGGATGACACGCCAAGGACAGGGATTAGAGCTGGGCCCGTGGGCGGCAAAGGTCCAGCCTTGCAGGACATGCAGCACCAGCGGCCTGTGAAACAAATGGCCTGGCCTTCCGGCCCCACAGGTGGCAACGGACTCTCAGAGAAACAGCTTCTTGGGGTCCACTTGCCCTGCAGATAAACCTGTAAACTGATCCTCTCTCAAGAACAACCATCAACGCCAGACAAGGACCAAGAAGATTTCGCAGGGGCTCTGGAAAGGGGCCTCAGCAGGCAGACGCTGGATGGGGTGACTCTGTGCCCAGAGGGCCGGGCATGGCAGCAGGGACTCTGTGGTAAATCCTGCTATGCTTCTGGCTGGAGGAAGTGCAGGAGCACCTGGGTGGCAGGGCCACTGGTGCACGAGGGGACCCAACAGAGGAGAGAGAGCCGAGACAGGGACCCACATCCTGTGCAAACCCCGGGGACTTCCAGGGACTCTGGTTGGACTCTGGAGCTCCCGTGTGGGGAGCTGACGAGAAGCAGGCGGGGCTGAGACCTGGGTCCTCGGGACAGGCGGGATGCAGGGTGCCGTTTGGGTCTGACTGTGTCCCCTCCCTGCCGAGTGCCTGCCCTCTGGACGGACACCGCAGAATGCGGAGTCTCACCACCAGGCAGTGACAGTCTCCAAAGCCGCTCAACTACTGGAGCGTCGGGAAAGAGGGACGCGTCTGCACAGGGAAAGGCCCGGAGAGGGACCCAGGGTGGGACTCCCATGAGAACAAGGGCAGCCGTTTGAAACCAGGCCCAGGAGGAAAGGGAAAACTCCCCCAGTGAGGGGCGAGATTGAAAAACCAGGCAGACGAACAGCAAATGTGAGAAGTTTCCAAATGGGAAATTTAGACTGAGAAACAGAGCCTGAACATGAAATGCACCAGACGGGCTCAATGAGCGGATCGGGGGTCGCAGCACGAGGATCAGGGAGCTCGGATCTGGACGCTAGAACGCGCTCCAGAGAAGACTGCGGGAAGACACTACGAAGGGGTGGCCTGCGTGGCAGGCAGCGCCCTCGGTGTGCGGAGGGACAGAAGGTGCTCGCCCCGAGGAGTCTGCCTGAATAAGGGGGCGGAGCCTCAGACGGAGAAGACACGTGCCACTTACGGGCCACCCCAGAGAGCTTCCCCAGGGCCCTCAAAAAGGACCGCGGCAGGGCGGCCAGGCAGACGGCACGGTGCTGGGCGCGAACGTGGCTCTTCGTCGGACATGAGGGGCTTGGAGGTAGACAGGAAATGACTGTTTTCCCCTTAATGTCTTGAAAACAGAGATGGCGCAGTGAAGCAAAAAGTAGCCGCTGTCTCTGTGTTTATAATGGATGCAACGTAATACACTGCAGAATAATAGCATAAAGGCAACTTCCCGCCAAGATGGAGGCCCAGAAAAACACTCTGCAGCCCCCTCCACAACTAAGAAGGAACACAACTACCTCAGAACTAGAGACAACCAGAAGTTCCAGAAATCGAGCTGCATGGAAGTCCAACAAACAAAGATATAAAGAAGAAATACTCACCCAGACAGGTAGGAGGGGCGGAGAGGACGTGGTGTGGTGGCGGCAGCAGCAGTGGCAGTAGCAGGCTGGTGGGAAGCACAGTCACACGTTTTAAAAAGTCAGGAGGGACACCTGGGGAGCACTCCCAGCTCCTCACCGGACCTCGCAGCCCATAGTCCCAGCGCCAGGGAAAATCAAGCCTCATTGCTTCTGACTGTGCAGACCAGTGGGGGCTGGGGCGGAGGCAGAAACTGCCGGTCTCTCAGCAGAGTCCGCTTCTTTAAAGGACCCCCCCCCCATCCTAGAACATCCACAGACCCACCCACTCTGGGAACGATGGCCAGGGCAACAGCTAGAGGGGTGCCAGTCCCATACGGAAGTGGGAGAAGTGCCTGGAAAAGGGAAGAGTGCTGGGCAGGTGGCATTGTTCCTTCTCAGACCCTCCCCAACATACAGCACCACAACGTGGTGAAACAGGTCGTCCTGTACTGACAAATCCCTAAGGCTCCACCCCTTACAACATAACAGGTGTGACAGCTCTACCTGGGACGTGGAGGCAAACAAACACAGGAGCCTGTCAGAATGAGGAGACAGAGAAGTATGGCCCAAAAGAGGGAACAGATCAAGGTTCCAGCGGGAGAACTAAGCGACGAGGAGATAACCAACTTAACAGACAAGGAGATAGCCAACCTCACAGACACAGAGTTCAAAACACTGGTGACAAAGATGCTCACAGGCTTGACAGATATGCTGGAGTACAGCAAATGCATAAGGGAAGAAGTGAAGTCTATGCTAAATGAACCAAAGGAAAATCCACACAAAACCAATGGTGAATGGAAGGAAACCGGGGTTCAAATCAATGATTTGGAACATAAGGAAGAAAAAAACAGTCAACCAGTGCAGAATGAGGAAACAAGAATTGAAAAAAATGAGGAGAGGCTTAGGAACCTCTGGGACAACTTTAAATGTGTCAACATCCGAACCATAGGGGTGCCAGAAGGAGAAGAGGAAGAGCAAGAAATCGAAAGCTTATGTGAGAAAATAATGAAGGAAAACTTCCCAAATTTGGTGAAGGAAATAGACATACAAGTCCAGGAACACAGAGATTCCCAAACAAGCTAGACCCAAAGAGGACCACACCAAGACACATCATCATTAAAATGCCAAGGATTCAAGATAAAGAGAGAATCTTAAAAGCAGCAAGAGAAAAGCAGAGAGTCACCTACAAAGGGGTGCCTATAACACTATCAGTTGATTTCTGAAAAGAAACTTTGCAGGCAAGAAGGGACTGGCAAGAAGTATTCAATGTGATGAAAAGCAAGGACCTACAACCAAGATTACTCTATACAGCAAAACTGTCACTTAGAATGGAAGGGCAGATAAAGTGCTTCCCAGACAAGGTGAAGCTAAAGGAGTTCATCATCACCAAGCCATTATTATATGAAATGTCAAAGGGACTTATTTAAGAAAAAGATCAAAAATATCAACACTAAAATGACAACAAACCACAGCTATCAACAACTGAATCTAAAAAATAAAAACAAAGCAAACCAGAACAGGAACGGAATCATAGGTATGGTGATCACTTGGAGTGTTATCAGCTGGGAGGGGGGAGGGGGAGAAATGGGGAAATGGTGCGGGGACTAAGAAGCATAATCGGTTGGTACAAAATAGACAGGGGACGTTAAGAATAATATAGGAAAGAGTGAAGCCAAAGAACTTATATGCACGACCCATGGACACGAACTAAGGGGGGTGGAATTCCTGGCGGGAAGTGGGGTACCGGGCAGAAGGGAGCAAAGAGGAAAAGAAGTTGGGACTACTGTAACAGCATCATCAATAAAATATACTTTAAAAAACAGCATAAAGGCTGAGGGTGTGAAATGGCCTGTCGTTGTTGGCAAAACGGTACGGATTAATCCCGGGCAGACCGTGAGGCATTCAGGGGTCTGTACTGCAATCCCTGAATGATCACTAAAGTAGCAATGCAAAGATTTGTAGCTTCAAAGTTAAGATGTTAATGATAATGAAATTATTTTTTGAAAAGAACAGTCAAATGATCCAGAAAAAAGTAAGAAAGAAAGGAACAGCAAACAACTAAAAACAGAAAGCGGACGTCAAACGATACCCCTCAATATAAATCAAACAAGTGCCCTAATGCAAAGGCAGGGGCTACCAGAAAAGACTTTAAAAAGCTACAACTGGTACGTGTGTAAAACCTACAGCAAACGTCGTCCCTAACGGGGTGACCGCTGTCCCCATCAGCTTGGGAACCGGGCGAGCATCCTGCTCCTGTCCTCTGGGTTCCGGAGGAAGGGACTGGGAAGGACGACAAAGAGCTAAAAGCACACAGATCCAAGAAGGAGCAAACCAGGCCTGTTTGGGGACGAACAGCGAGCGGCCCGTGCCGGGACCGCAGGGGCGAGGACCAGAGACAGCGCCTCTGGGCCCCGGGCTGCACTGCTTCCCCTGCACGGCTCCCCGGTCTGCGGCCACCGCGCAAGCGCCAGGGGAACGTGGTGCTGGGAGCCCAGGGTCCCTCGCTTAGGAGCCGGAAGCTGCAGGAGGACGCTCCCCGCTGGCGTCACCTCTCCGGGACCGCAGAGGCGCTCAGGCCCACCCCAAGGGCGGCAGCCCTGAGCCTCTTCACCCACACAGGGACCGTGGGAGCAGAGCGCCCAGGTGCCGCGGCTGCCCGCCTTGTGCTCGCGCTCGGGGCTGCCAGGCAGGCCCTCGGCCACGTTTCCTGAACAGCAGGTTTGCTGCGGAATTTCAGGCTCTCTCCTGTTTTCCTGTTGCTGACAAAATACTAACGCGAGAGACCACCGAAGTGCCGTGTCCTTCCATTTTGCCTTTTTGACTCAACCAGCGACGCGCCAGTGCGTGTGGCAGCCTTCGGGGGCCGAGCCTCGGTGTTCTCCATGGCTCCCTGGGGACAGACAGTGGGCAGGGGAAGCCTCGGGCCTCTGCGGCATCTTTGCAGACGGTATTCAGGGCTGAGCGGTCCGTCTGGAGGTGGCAGGTGGTAGAAAGGACCGCGGCGGCGGGGAGTCCCGGGGGTCCTGGGCTGGGACCGCCTCCTCCACGTCAGGCCCTGCAACCCGGAGCCAGTGACGCCCCTTGCAACGGCCTCAGTCTCCCCATCTGTAAACTGAAGCAACAGCAGGAGACGGGGGTCACCTGGGAATGCAGCACAGGTCCTGGCACAGGGCAGCTGCGCGGTGACAGCTCCCTGACCAGCTGGGCCCACGACAGCTCTCGCTCCAAGGGTGGAACTCAGAGGCAGGTCTCCAGCCCGGGAGGGGACGCAAGGTCAAAGCCGATCGTGGCCCCAGCAAAGCCACGTGCTAAAGTGAGAACAGGAGCTTGGGGACCCACAGAACCACAGCTTGGCCCCCACAGGGGCCAGCCTCAGGCTCTGGGTGGGCCCTCAGGCTCTGGGTGGGCCCTCAGGCCAGACTCAGGGGCAGGGTGGCCCTGGACGGCGGCCTGTGCCCCCCTGTTGGCCAGCCCCGGACGACCGCTACTGGGCACCTCCACTTGGCATCTCCCCCCAGGTTGCTCACACCCGCGACACCCTACACTGAGCTCCTGACTCCCACAAACGCCGCTTCCTCTCTTCCCTGGAAGCCAGTGCCCACCCAGAGCCCTGCCCCCACACCCAGCCATCAGCACGTCCGGTCCCCACTCCTTCTCAGGACAAAACACTCCACGGCTCCCGCTGCCCAGTCCAGTGCCATTGTCACTCGTGCAGCCCCGGCAGCAGCCTCTGGGGTCCCGCTCCGACTCCCCCACTTCCTTCTCCACAGAGACGCAGAGTTCTCCAAATGCGAATCACATCCGGCCACCTCCCTCCTCAAACCCTGCGGCTGCCTTTTCCTGAGAACAAAATTCAAAGGTCGTCTGAGGCCAGCAAGGCCCCGAGGGCGAGGGCTCCTCCCGTGGTCCGGCCTCCATCTACTCCCCGCCCTCTGCCGGCACCCGCCTCTCTCCCCAGGCACCCCTGCCCCGGGGCCTCTGTGGGCGTTGCCAGAGGGCCTGCCGGCGCCTTCCCCACGCCCCCAGCCCCAGCACCCCGCTTCCTGGCTCACAGCCCACCCCACAATCAATATTTGCCGAGTCCTTTCATTTGCTTGCTTAGTTTCCATACCTGCCGAAGGCGGAAAAGGCAGCTCTCTCTCCAAAAATGCTGCCGCGTCCAAACACCGGGCCCCGTGAACACTGCCTTCTACGCAAAGGGGGTCTTTGCAAATGTGATCGAGTTAAGGATCTGGACGTAGGGAGACCATCCTGATTATCCGGTGGCCCTAAATGTCATCTTAAGTGTCCTTATGGGAGGAGCCAGGGGCCATCTGACCCGCAGGCCAGGTGGTGTGAACACGGAGCAGAGTTTGAAATGTGAGCCTCCAAGACTGGAGGGATGTGGCCACAAGCCAAGGGACACTGGCAGCCCCTGGAAACTGAGGCAAGCAGGACCCTCCTGGGGGCTTCGGGGGGAGGAGTCAGCTGCCGGTGCCCAGAACCAGGAGTGAGTAGTGGTTTATTGTCATACGCCCCCTGGCCTGTGTGGCCCTTTGCTCCAGCAGCCACCAGACAAAACCAGTTCAGCCCCATAAAGGAGGGAGCTTTATTGGCTTTGCCTTCAGGGGCCTCGAGTGAGACAGAGAAAAACTAAACCCATAAATGCCTATTCCATCCCCTGGAGAGAAGACCTGGGGCCCCAGGTTGACCAGGGGAGGGGGGCTGCATACAGGGGACGGGGACCAGGGCTGGAGCCCGCGAGCGAGTCTCGGTGCCGCTGGCTTTGGGAAGAGCAGCTGCAGGGGAACCCCAGGAGGCCCGGGGTGCATGTAAGGGAGGATGAGGACACACGAACCCAAGCATAGGCCAGCACACAGTAGGGCTACCAATGGTCACAGCGGCAGGTCTCACTGCCATCTCTGTGGCAGCCGCTGTGCAGGAAGGGCGCCCTCTCCGGCCCCGAGGACTTCCCAAGCTTAGAAGCCCCGTCATGGGCCTACCAGCCCCTGATGGCACAGGAAGGCAGCCTTGCATCCAGGTCAGCCCGTCCCTGTCACCCAACGGGTGCCCGCAGTCCCAGGGGGGAGGCTCTCTGTGTGGCCCAGCTTGTCACACAGTAGGTTCTCAGTTCAGGAGCCTCAGTGTAACAGGGACCACAGGGCCAAGGGGAGGCTGGATAGGAGGGGCCCGGCCCAGCGGAGACCCGGGGGTACTCAGCTCAGAGCCCGCAGGAAGGTGACGCCAGGCAGCCTGCCGCTCGGAGCACAGGCCAGAGCCTCTCCTGGGTTTGGCCCCATTTGCTGGGAAATTTGCAGAGAGGAGCGAGGAGAGTTAGTGCCGTTGCCTTGGCAACCGCTGTCACATTGTAACGAGGCTGGCCTTGGAAGGAGGCTTGTCTTAAAGGGCCACGAAGCTTAGCTTATCGATGGCCGGCTTCCTGAGTCGCAGCAGGACCTGGGCTCCTTCCCGGCGCTCTGGCCCGAGTTCCTTCCGGGGTGCGGGGGGGGGGGGTGCAGCAGCAGAGGGGGCAGGAGGGGTGCCCAGGGACCTGCCGTGCCAGCTGACGAGCAAAGCCGTGTCCCATTGCTCCAACCCACTGCGCCCCGTCCTCGCACAACACAGGGGCCCAGGGCTGGCGTGAGGGGACAGGGCTGCTGCCCCACAGGCTGAGCGCTGGGACCCGGGACCCGCGCCCGCCTCCACATGCCCCCACTCTGAGGCGCCCCACGGGCACTCAGACAGGAGAGCCGGCAGCTGAGGAGGAAAACAAGCACCCGAACTGGTCAGCAGACGGGGGGCAGTGTCCCTGCTGTGGCCACCCTGTGCCTGGACTTCAGGCAACCCAAAGCGGTGACTGGAAGCAAAGACCCCTGCATCAACTAGGACCCCCAACCAGGGGCTGGTGGCCGCAGGAGCGAATGCAACCATGACAACCCCCGGCAGGCTGAAGATGGCACCCGCACTAAAGCGCAGTGACGGGAAAGGGGAGGCCGGAGGCAGGGGACACGAAAGTCGCCCATCTTTCTGATGGGGACGTGCCACATGGTCCGAATGGGGACGCGGGACAGAAACGCCTCTGACTCAATGGTGAGAGACCCACGTGGACTTTCTTCCTCCGTGTTAGCGGGAGGTGACCCTTCGTGCGGTGAAGACAGACTAGCCTTTCATTCGTGATTCCTTCCGTTTTGCTTAGGTTCCCATCCTGCGGTCAAGTCCAAGTACAATCTAGGATTTCTAAGTGGCAAAGCCCGTGCGGCCCCGTTCTGGCGCTTTCCGCTCCACGCAGCTGGCAGGGAGTTGCCCTCGTCAACCCCACCTGCAGAAGGCGTGGGCACGTGATGGGCGTGTGACTGCCCCAGAGTCCCAGGGAGGCAATTCACGTTTAAAGGACATCTCACACCTACTTCATTATACTTCTTCTGCACTCAGACAAGCGCCAGCCTCACAGCCACCACCCAGGGCAACACTGGCTATTCTGGGTCTTGTGGTGACAGTGTCCTTTGTACTCTGTGTTCCTAAAGCCGTGCCATAGTGAGCCCTGCCACTTCTTAAAAAAAGGCTTTATTAAGATATAATTCACATGCCTTACATCCTGGCCATTTAAAGTAGACCATTCAATGGTTTTGAGTGTAATACGTCACCATTTTTTTTTTTTTATCCAGCTGTGGTTTAAAATGACAGAGAGAGTGAGGTTTAGCCATTTTAGGTGTGCAGTCCAGTGGCGGCACTCCTGTGCACCCAGAGGAGACGGGGCAAGGCTTGACCGTCCAGCCCCCACACAGGGCTCCCCGTCCCTGCTGCCCCTCAGGCCAGGGGCCAAGGGGATGCTTTCCTTCACCAAGCGTGAGAACACGGGAGGATGAAACCAGAGCGGGGCGGAGAGAAAACTCCCACTTTCCCCAGCTCCAACTCTCAGGGTCCACCTGCCTGAGGGCACCCCACTAGGAAGCCCCGCCCCTGGGGCAGAGCTGGCCCCTGCAAGTGCGCCCCCCCCCCCAGCTCCCTGTGCGTGCAGCCTGGGTGGCGCTGGGCCCCCCCCCCCGGGGCTCAGAGAGTGGCGCACCCCCATGGCAGAGCCCTCAGAGCTGGGAGGCGTGGCAGCCCCGCCCCCGCCCCCTGCTACCTCAAGGCTCGGCTGCTTCCCCAATGCCCACGGGGCCTCCTCCTGCGCCCAGTGGCACGGTGACAGGGCAGGAGTGGGCATCTCGTCCTCGCTCTGGAACTCCCTGGGTGGCCAGTGCAAGTCCCCCCCCCCAGGCCCCTTCCCCACCCGTGAACAGCTGTGCCTCCTGCGACCACTGGGGCTGGTGCCTCTGGCTGTCAGGTGTTTTCTTTATAGAGTTGACTGTCCAAAGGCTAAACACTCACCGGGACGAGAGACACGTCTAAGCACCTATCGCCGCCTGATCGTCTCAGGAAATAAAGGCGGTTGGGGATTTCGCCCCCAGAAAGAAGAATTTAAATGGGGAACGTGGTCCCTGGGACAAGCTCCTGCGGTTGAAGACTCGGGCCGCCGGCTGGAGTACCAGGAAATGACAGCGTAAGATGCCGCGGGGAGGGAGGGAGCCTGTCTCCAGGCGTGGGGGCGCAGGGGACCCGGAGGCCCACGGCCAGCTGGCACGCTCCTGTCCCAGGTCCCCGCTCCAGGCAAGGCTGCTGGGGAGGGCAGAGCTGTGTCCTCTGTTTCATCGAAGCACATGGGCCTACAAACCAGAGCAGACCCGGGGACCCTCGCACGCCTGTGCGTCCCCACCCCCACACGTGCGCACTCAGGCCTGAGCCCAGGACAGACCCCCCACGCACGCCCTGGGTGGGACAGAAGCCCCACTTCACAAGGCCTGTTCCCGCCCTCTGGCTCCGTGCCCAGGGGCCACCCCAGCCCGGAGCACCCTCCCTGGGTCGGAGCCTCCGTCTCCCTCAGTGACAGGTGACCTCGGACAGCACGCTCTGCTTTTCTGTCCCCGCCTCCTGGAGATGCCACCCCAGCGGCCCCTCGCTGCTCTGCCCTCTGCGGTCCACTCCCGGTATCTGCGGGGCCCGGTCCCAGGCCCGGGCGGCCCTCCGGTCCTGACCCCAAATCCCAGGGCCTGGGGCCCCCGCCCCCCGCAGCTGCGGCCCATCAGGATGAAGTTTCTCTCCGCGTTAAATTCCCCCGCCTTTTTGATGTCACATCCTGTCCCAGCCTGCTTCCCCGCGGCCGCCGCCCTCCCCGCTCCCGCGCGCGAGCGCGGCGCGCGGGCCCCTCTGCGCCACCCGCCCCCGCCCCTCCCCGGCAAACTTTTGGCACCGCCGCTGGGCCGCGCCTCCGAGCCGGGCGCCGGAGCCGCTGGAGGAGGGGCCGGAGCGGCCGCCGCCCCGCCCGCCGGCCCGCCCCGCCCGGGACCGTGGAGCGGGGACCGATCAATATGCAGAGCGGACGCTCCGCGCAGCAGAATCCGCGCGCCGCCGGCTCCGGGTGCTGAGGGCGCGGGGACAAGGCCAGGCGCCGCCGCGGAGCCAGCCGAGCCGGGAGCGCGTCCGCGTCCGCGCAGCCGCCGCCGGCGAGCACCAGGCTCCCGCCTGCCAGGACGTCGGAGGTGGCAGCGAGACATGCAGCCAGCCCGGAAGCTCCTGAGCCTCCTCTTCCTCATCCTGATGGGCACCGAACTCACTCAAGTACGTGCATCCAACGCCATTTTCCTCCCTGCGCGCGAGCCGCCCGCCTGGCCCCGGGGGAACCCCGCAAAGTCGGGGAGCGGCTCCGCGCCGCGGGCACCCCCTGCCCCGGCGCCAGAGTGCCGGCCGCACTTGGGGTGCACAGCGGGGTGCGGACTGACCCGCCGAGACTGGTGCTGAGCTTCCCGGGACCCCCGGCCCTGGCCCAGCCCGGCTGCACGGTGGGGGCCCCGTTCCCTGCTGAGAAGTTCGAAGGCCAGCGTGAGGGGGTCGTCTGGCTGCTATTGTTTTTTGGGGGGATGGTCTGACCCAGCTCCCAACCCAAACCCCAGTCCTCTGGAGCATCCCTGCCTCTGGTTCTGGTTAGAAGGCTGCCCTTGGGGCTCCCGGAGCTGAGGTGCGCCGGTACTCGTGCCTCCGAGAGCGGAGCGGGGAAGGGCAGGCGGCGTGCTGGGCTGGGGTGCCTGGTGGGCTCCGCGTGGGGGGCTCTGGGAGGGGTGTTGCGCCACATGCTCGCCAAGAAGTGTTCGTGGCGAGCCGCCGGAGCGTGTGTGGGGCCACTGGGCATCCCGGGTGGGTTTGCCATCCCCCAAACAGTGCCTCCACGGAGCCCCTGTCTCTGGCTGGTGTTCTCCATTTTAAAAATGCATTCCGGGGCTGGCAGATCTGGGCTGTCTGTGAGCACCCGCTCACCAGGGTGCTGGGAAGAGCCTGCTGGCTTCGGGAGCCAGGCTGCTCCCGGTGACATTAAAATGCCCTTTGGATGGTGCCACTGTGCCATGCTCTGAGCTGAGACGCCGGCCCTTTGGAGCGGGGGGCGGGGGGCCGCCAGCCCCTTCGCCCCGAGCCACAGCCGCCCCAGCCCGCCCTCCCCTCTGCCTCCCCTCCTCTCGGAACAAAAGAGGAAACAAAGAGGGAAGAGCGGGTTAGAGGTGGATCACAGGAGAGAAGGCTCTGGAAGGAGCTCCCCTGGTTTTGTCTGAAGCGCTTGCCTGCTGCCTGGCTCTGCCCGGGAAGTGCAGCCCCAACGCCGGCCCAGAGGGTGTGTTGCCCCTCTTCCCTCAGCGGCCGGGCCCCCTGGAGAGGTTCAGCCCGTGCCCTGGGAGACCAGCCTCCTGGCAGCGGGAAGGCCCAGCCGAGGGGCGGGCTGTGCCCTGTGACAGACAGCTGCACGTGCGTTCACACCACGGCGGAACATCTGGGCATGAGCCTTATTCAGACACCTCGGGGACGAGGGGCTGGCTGTGGTGGCCCCGGATGGCAGCCCTGAGGGCCCTCCAAGCCATCACGGCCTTCTAGCTCCCAGGGACCCTGAGCCTTTGTTCCCACGCCACAGAATGCTCCCCCCCCCCCACCCACAGGATTCCCTCCTTGCATCTTTTTAAAGATCCCCGTTCTCGGGAAAACTTTTTGTTCCGCTTTGGTTGGAAGCTTTGTCTTGGCGCTGAGAGTGTTTGCCGTCCCCCCTAAGGGCGCCTGCCGTGGGACTCTCGGCCAGCCCCCTCCCACCCGCAGGCGTTCCACGCCTGCGTCCTCCTGCCGCCCCGGAGCATTTCAGGACCCTGGGCAGCTCCCCTGGGCCGGGCAGGGAAAGGCCATTGTCTTCCCCGCCGTTCCCCTTGCGGAAGCTGAGCTGGGAGACCTGTCCAAGGGCTGTGTCCCACAGCGCAGCCAGCCAGGAGGCAGCCCTCACCTGCGAGGATGGCCCCCGCTCCCTGGGCCCGCCTCTCTGGCTCTGCTTTCTGAATCTCCCGTGGGAGGCCCCTGACCCCTGACGGTGATGGGATTTCAGAGCCAAGGTTCAGCTGTCGGAAATGGCTGCAGGCGTTTCAGGTCCAAGAACACCAATCCAGAGATGCCGGCTGCACTGTCCCCGCCCAGGGAGACCGAGTCGGGGTGGGACAGAGTCTCACCTTTAACAGTGACCTCCAGGGCCCGGGAATGAGTGTGTGCGGGGCTGCCGTGCTTTGAATGGGAGCGGCACGGGGACCTGCGTGCCCAAGCCTCTTGCTTTGTTGATCCCAAAGTGGCTCGACCCCAGGAAGTCCCGGTGCAGGGTGTCTGGGGCGGTGCTCGCTACCTTTGTCCCTGGATACGGTACCTGTGGGCTTCAGGACGGTGGCTGGTGGCTGAGCTGGGTGGCCTCTGTCTCCCGCCCACCCCTGCCCTCTTGCACTTTAGGAAATGGCTCCCCAAGCCGTACCTCACCCCCAGGGCCCTCCCAAGGGATCCGCAGTCCCAGGGCCGCTGC
Source organism: Furipterus horrens (assembly GCF_987537825.1). NCBI lineage: Eukaryota > Metazoa > Chordata > Mammalia > Chiroptera > Furipteridae > Furipterus > Furipterus horrens. The sequence goes on along the minus strand of NW_028327174.1, from coordinate 203,297,994 downwards.
CACCACAGATCAGCCCGTGTCAACAGGGGAGCAAGTCCGAAACGCACGGATTTTACCTGCACGTTATCCACGCTGCTGGAAGGACTCGGGCAGGCGGGCGGGGGCAGAGAGCACGTGGCTGGCCATCTGTGCTCCCACAGCTCGCGTACGATGAGCCATTCAGTCCAACGCCAATTACTGACCGATGGTCCACTACGCGCCAGGTTGTGGGCCCACGTGAACTTTGCCCTCAAACAGAAAGAGGTGGACTTGGTCTTATGCTGTGATTCTCAATAAAAGGGCCGGCTGTTTCATGTTCCTGGAGAAGCATGGGATGGGGCCTCCCAGCCTGGATGGGAAGAGTCGGTCTCTGTTCCGGGGGGCGAGGGCTGGGGGTGGGGGCAGCGTGGGGCTCCCTGAGCTCCCGCCCACCTCTGCTGCATTCAGACAGAAGCATGTCCCCTCTCAGTGATGGCCTGGGAGGGCTGAGAAGCTCTGGGACAATGACCTTGAGCCCCGCTGCCCTGACTCTGCCCCAGTCCCCCCAGGCGGTTGACCTCTCCGCCTGGATGTCCACCTTTGGGAACAGGCCCCGACACTAGGTGACTCCGGGGGCAGCCTCCCTCCTGCGAACCCCGCCCTGTCCGTTCAGCCGCCCCCTCGCCCCCCCTCCACACCCGGCTCTCGGAGGCCAGCTGGTCGGGTGTAACGCAGCCACACCTGGGCTTGCAACGTTGCGGGAGTCCGAGCTGAGTGCGCCATCTGGCCCCCGCGCCGGCGCGCTCTGTGGGGAGACCTGCGGCCCTGCCAGCATTATTTGTTTAAGAGGCTCGGGAGAGCCAGAACCAAGTGGGGCCTGAGAGGAGGGAGGCGGGAGTTCTCCTCGGGAGCCTGAGAAGGCTGGGGGAGGCAGCAGGGGGTACAGGGGGCCCAGCGTGAGCCAGGGCAGGAAGGCGGGGGGCAGGGGGGGGTGCAGGGGGCAGCGTGAGCCAGGGCAGGAAGGCGGGGGGCAGGGGGGCGCTGGGGGGACCAGCGTGAGCCAGGGCAGGAAGGCGGGGGGCACGGAGGGGTGCAGGGGGCAGCGTGAGCCAGGGCAGGAAGGCAGGGGGTACAGGGGGCACCGGGGGCCCAGCATGAGCCAGGGCAGGAAGGCGGGGGGCACGGAGGGGTGCAGGGGGCAGCGTGAGCCAGGGCAGGAAGGCGGGGGAAGGGCAGGGGGCAGAGAGGGTCCTCACAACACAGGACCGCTGGCAAAGCTGCGCTAAGGAATTTGATGCCGAGGAATGCAGGGCCGCCTCAGGAGCCAGGCTAACCCCAGCACAGGGCACGGCCCCTCTTAAGGACATAACACCCCGACACCCTGCGGGGGTCCCAGCTGTAAACGAGCACAGAGTGTCTGTAGTGCCAGCTGTGGTCGCTGGCTGTCCTCAGGCTTTGCAGGGAAGCCGCATGTGCTCAGCCCCCGAGTCCGATGCGCTGTCTGCTGGTCTAGGCACCTGAGCAGAGACGTGGCCAGCCCCGGCCTCCCCTCGGGGTGGGCAGATAGGGCAGGGGTACAGAGTCCACCCCTGCGAGTCCCACCGTGCCCGTCCCTCTCGCCCTCAGTTCCCTCCTCGGTGGAAGACCCAACGCACGCTCCCGAACACACATAACGAGGACAAAACACGACCTTCTGTCCCAGTCCCCTGCTGGGCAAGCCACCCACTGGCCTCCCGCCCGCCTGCCCCCGCCTCTGGGCCTCATCTGCCCCGGACATGAGTGGCCGTGGGTGTCAGCGTTCGGAGAGCATGGGGTCCTTTCTGAACCGGTCAGTCCAGAGCACGTGGAATTTGTTCTGTGTTCGCACTGCCACAGTGGGGGGCTGGCCCAGGACGGCCGACCACGGCGCTGGGGGAGGCGCGCGCCCGCGTAAGCCGGAGGCGTCCCCCCAGGCAGCTGCTTGCCTCTGGCAGCAGCTCGCTTCTCATTCCACGGGCTTCAGCCTCCCCTGATAGAGAGAAAGGTAATTTTCTGCCTTGGGTGGCATTTATTGCTAAAGTTATCGGGCCCTGTAATCAGTATTAACAACAGCGTGCAACGTAATACAAAACTAATTACCAGCCAAACTGAATTAGATACATGGCCACCATGAGTGGGCTGGCGGGAAGGAGCCCATTTTCGGCTCTGACAGATGCTCCGTGGATTCTCTCCACACTCAGGACCCAGCAGCCCCGAGCCACATGCCCTCCGCCCCCATGAGGACGGCCAGGGCGGGGGACGTAGAAAGGGAGAGGCGGCCCCTTCAATTCAGCCCATCACATGCATAAGACACGGGCCAGGGTTGGCACTTTTATGTTGCCACGTGTCAAACCCCAGGTCCTGTTGTGATAGTCCCACAACCCTGCGTTGCTGTCCTCACCCCAGACGTGAGGAGACCGAGGGCTGGGGGCATCGGGTACCCTCTCTAATGGCCCAGAAGTAGGTGGCAGACCCAACGCGCAGTCCCAGCTCCGTCTGGCGCCCGTGATACATGAGTTCATGCTCTTGTTGGGAGAGAGACAAAGGAAACATGGAGAAAACGGCGCAGTATCACTGAGAACCGGTGAAAGGCGGCGCGTGGTGCCCGCCCGCCGGGGCCCACCGCCCGCGCCCGGGTGCGCAGGGGGGCCGGGGTAGCTGGGTTGCTCTCGCGGGATGGCCACATGCCCGCCTGCTGCCGACCGGGAAGCTTGGCTTCAGCAGGGAAGCAGCAGGTCCTGGGCAGAGTGTGTGGTGGCGTCTGACCATGGTGGGTCTTTCCTGCCACTGGGGGAGCGGTGACCTTGCTCGAGTCCCTTCCCCATGGAGCGAGCGGGAGCCAAGGAGACCAGCAGTACTTGGCTCACAGCCCCAGGTCCGGGCAATGGCTCCTCGCGAGCGCCGTCTGCCCCGTCCTCTGCACCCGCGTGAGATCTCACGGCAGCTGCCGCGGTGGCAGTGGGGGTGGTGCCTTTGCTCTCCAGCAGTGTCGGAAGGACACAGGCCCTGCGGGCTCTGATCTGGGGGACCGGGGTGCAGACTGTGCTCTGCTGTGTGGGTTCAGTGGCACGACAAGTGGCCGGGGGTCTGCGTCGGAGGGTCCACGTCCAGCGTCACCTTGGAGACACGGCACGCAGCTCCGTTCCACCCGGAGGGCTTCGGGGGCACGCAGGGTCCCCTCTGAGCTCAAGCCTCACCTGGACATTCCTCCGGTGTGCAGAGGGCCCCCCCAGGGGGATTCTGGGAAGAACGTGACTCTTACTTGTTTCAGGCGATGCTGGGTGCATCTGAGGGCGGAGGAAAGAGCAGCGGCGTGTTTATAAAGGTGACCAATAACTTACTGAACACCCCAGGGGGGTGGTTGTACGTCTGGACTCAGACAGAGAGCCGACCACCTGCCAACAGCTGTGGCCCCGCGCCCCGGCCCCGCCTGCGTGCCCACACGGTGCCACCCCCGGCTGCCGGCCCGAACCGTGTCCTGCTGACAGAGTGGCAGTTGGGGAGAGGGCATCCGAGTGAAGCTGAGCGAAGCCTCTGAGCCACGCGCAGGCCACGTCTCCCGAGACAGCAGCAGCCTTGGCTGGAGGCGCAGAGTCTCTGCGGCCAAGTCCGGCTCAGCAGGCAGGGCACCTGGTCGGTGTGAGGTGGCTGGCGGTGCCCGCGAAGCGTGAGCTCCAAGGGAAGGGCCTCCATCTCTAGAATGGGGGACCCCGAAGTCCTCTGCTCCGGACAAATGCTGCATCCTGGGCTTCCCTGCACCGCAGCTGCACCCCAAGGTTCCCTGAGACGCTCGTATGACGGCGCCCTTTTCTAATTCCTGTCGGGTCAATCACTTATCCACAGAAAGCGGGCCGTTCTCCTCCGCCTGTGTGGCCAGACCCCCGACCTGGAGGGTACAAACAGGGACGGGCGTGGGGTCCGCAGACCCAGGGGCAGTGCGGAGAGCCACACGCCTACTGGATTACCTCGTCTGAGCTCTTCCAAGGGCCTCCCAGAGCAGGACCCGTTTCTTCTGTGGCCTCCTGGTCTGCACGTGGGCCAGCCTGGGGCAGCGGCTGGGAGAGCAGGTGGCCCATTCCTGGACAGCTGTGAGGGAGGGGCAAGGGCCGGGGATGGGAGTGCCCACGCCACCTCCCAGCTCCGGCCCCCGCGCCTCCTCGGCCCCACTCTGCGCATGGCTCAGAGGCTTCTGCTCAGCCGTGGCAGCGGTCCCCTCAGCGTCCCCTGGCCACACAGCCAAGCCCGCCGTCGGTGGGGTGGCCCTGAGAGGTGCCGGGCCATTGACCAGAAGGGAAATCCGCTTACAGGAAGGGCGTGGGGAGTGACAAGGTCCTCCACTGAGCCCGCCCCCTGCAGACCCAGCGGCCACGGAGGGGGCAGAATGGGGACATTGGGTCGGACAGCCTGCGGTGGCCCTCCGTGGCTGCCCCCTCCCCCTGCTCCGGGAACATCCTTCCCCAGTGTGCACGGGGCGGGCACGGGGTGGAAGGGGGCAGAGTGGCCACACGTGCCCCTTCCTCGCCCCTCTTTCTGCGCCCCCCTCCCCCTCCCTCTCCTGTCTTCCTCCTCTGTCTCCTTCTTCCTCTTCCTTTCTCCTCCTCCCTCTCCCTGCCGCCCCCACTGTGTGCAGGCTTGAGAAAAATGTGTGTATTTGTAAACAGCGAGAGAACGTTGCGCTTTGTCCTTTGGGGATGTCAGTTTGCCGAGCAGCTGGGGGACTGGCTGGACCTGGTTCCTGTCTGTGGCCTGGAGATGCTCCGTGTGCCCCACGGCTGTCGCAGGGTATCAGCAGGTTGGCTCCGGCGCCCACGCAGGCCCGTCCCCAGGCAGCGGAGCACTTGCACCGTTACGTAACGCCCGCGCCCTTTGGAGAGCCGTAAAACCCAGGGCGGTGAGACTGGCGTTCTTGTTGATGGATTTGTGCAGAGCCTGCCTCAGTCAAGGCTGCCACAGGCTGCCGTGAGGATGGAAACCTGGCCAGTCCAGTGGGTCCCGTCGGTGGCCCGGCATCGCAGGCCTGAGCTGGGGTCACGCAGGGTGGGGCACACCCAGCCCTCCCACAAAGGCCTGGGAATGTTCCAGTGGAAACGCATCTGGTGGGCGCAGGGCGTGTGGAACTGTGTGGGTGACGGGGAATCACGCTCCTCCCGGGATTCGGGAGGCTTCACAGTGGCCGTGTGCTGTGCTGTGAAGTTTGGGTGTTCCCCAAATTCATATGCTGAAATCCTCACCCCCAAAGATGATCGCATTGGAGGGAGTGTCTGCCCTCCTAAACAAGGTCAGAGCCTTGTAACGGGGCTCCGGGAGCCCCCTTGCCCTCCCACCGAGTGAGGACAATGAGCCCCGTGACCTTGCAGCACCTTGGTGTCGGCCTCCCAGTCTCCAGAACCGTAGCAACCAATTTCCGTTGTTTCTAGGCCCCCTGTCGGTGGCATCTCTGTCCAGCAGCCGAGGGGACTGAGACCTCATGCGTCTGCGGAGCGGAGGTGGCCATGTGTGAGAGGTTGGCCCTGGGAGTAGCCAGTTCACCCCCCACCCCGTGACCCTGGGCAGGTCCCATCCCCCTTCTGAGCCTCACCTCACGGGGGGGGCAGGCAACGGCCCCACCGGGAGGAGGGGGGAGGGGGAGCGGGGAGGGGCGGCGTGCTGCTCACGGAAGGCGTGTGGGCGCGGCACCTGCTCCCCAGGACAATGACAGCTGTGCACCCCTGCAAACAGCGCCCCTGGCTTCGAGGGAAGCCACGTGCAGGCTGGGACTTCAGTGCCTCCCTGGGCACACCTGGAGCCAGCGGACGCCTTGGGGCCCGTCACCCAAATGCCTTTGTTCTTCAACACGCCACGGTTTGCGCTCGGAAACACGGTGTGGCCTTCGAGATCCAATTAGACTCGCGCTGGGCTTCCCAGTGGCCCCCTCCAGTCAGTACAGCAGTGTCTCTGCTGCGAATCACAGACCCTGGAGAGGGTGCTGCTGAGCGCTACCTGGGCTGGGAGTGACTGTCCTCAGACCCCCAGCTGGGGAGAGCGGAGGGTGCAGGCTGGAGTGGCGGGTGCCTCCGCGAGCGGGGTGAGGCCACCGCATCCCAGTGCAGCCCTGTCCGGCCCCCAGGCTCCATCTGGGGTGGGGGTGGCGGTCAGGAGCCGTGTGTCTGTTCAAGTCTCTGTGAACATAGACGAGGAATGAAGAGACGATGACCAGGACGGAAAGGCATCGGGGTGGGTGTGAGTCAGTTTTTTCTCCCATCGCTCTCAGATTCTCTGGCCTCCCTGGTCAGCTTTGTCCCCAGGGCAGTGGAGGAGTCCCCAGCCCGGGCCATGTTTGACAAGCCCAGTGGGAGCCACCCCAGGCCCCCAACATGACTGCGAGCTCCAGAGAGACATGATACGGGATGTCGGACCTCCAGGTCACTCACCCCTAACAGCCCGTCTCCTGGGCGGTGGGAGTGTCCCTGGGCCTGGGGGGCTGATGGCAGCCCCCCAGCCCTCAGGCTCGAGGGAGCAGCACTCAGCTCCATGGCCATGACCCACCTGGGTTCCCCACACTGAGGAGGGAGAAACCAGCCAAGTTGCTCTCTTCAGTTTCCAGTGCCCGCTGCCACGTCCTCCGGGGACGTGACTGACGTGCAATCAAGCAGAACTTTGAGACCAGGAGAGCTCTTACCTTTGCACCTGCCCGTCGCCTTCCCGGCTGCACCTGGGAGTATTTCCGTGCCCGACAATCCCCCCACACACACAAGGAGAGTATCCATATACTCTCCTGCCCATGGTCTTTAGCCACAAGCTGCTCTGAAGAGAGGGGAGGACCCTGGGGCATTGAACCCCCCTCTGCCTCTCTCTTGAGCTCCAGTCACTCAGCTCTGGGTCCTCTCTGGGCGCATTGGGTCTTGTGCATAGCAGGTGGGGGGGGGTGACAAGGACCCCCATCCTCACCGGCTGCCATGCCTGGCTCCTGCCCCACCTCAGTCCCCACAGCGTTGGAGAGGAGACTTACTAATCTTAGACCCATTTCAGAGATGGGGAAGCTGAGGCACAGGAGGGCCAATGACCTTGGCCAGGGTCCCACAGCCCATAAGTGGCAGAGGCAGCGTCAGCCCCCGGCTGCCCAGAGCCAGCGTGGGCACCGCGGGACAGTTCCAAGATGACTTTCTCCAGCATGGCCTTGGGTGGGTGTGAGAAAGTGTCTGTCTGTTCACGCAGTGTCCAGCCGTGGAAAGCGCCGGAACCTGCTGCTACTAGGTGTCGCTTCTGCCCCGGGTGTATGGCATACTGCTCCCCTCTCTCGGATTCGGTCTGGGGTCTACAGCCCGCTGTACCCCCACGTATCCGCAGCTTCTGAGACGGCCTGAGGGTTTTGTCAGTTGGCTTAGGCTGGATTGGTCGCAAGAAATAAGTGGTCGCTGCCTTTTCTGCAGGGGACCGTGGTGTGAGTGACTCTGTGTTTGTTGAACGTGGGCTGAAGGAGCGCAGGGCAGGGGCCGACTGCACGGGGCAGTGGGCAGGGGACAGCAGGGGGCAGTGGGGCCCGCGGCCGGCCGGCTCCCGGCGGGCACGCAGTACCAGCTCCTGCGGGGAGGTGGCGCCCTTCCCCAACAGTTCCGTCGGTGGCTCCCAGCCCAGGAGCTGCCCCAGATCCCGGGCATTGCCCAGGAGAACAAATCGCGGAAACCCCTTTGCTGGCCGGCCTCTCACCCAGCGCTCAAGCCAAGACCATCCCAGCTGTAACTGAGTCTCCTCTGCAAACAGGGATGGAGCCAAGGGGTGGTGCCCATGGCAGGGGCTTCAGGAAGCCGGCTCCCTCCCCCGACGTCTGTGGAAGGGAGATCCCTCTCCTCCCGCAGACAGAGGGGCAGGGGGTGGTGGGGGTGAGGCCCACAAATGGCCGCGAGCGGCTCATGGGAGGTCTGCAGGGAAAACCTCCCGTCCTCGGTGAGAATCAGCCCCATGACGGTGTCTGGCCCGGTCCGCCCGAGCCCCCAAGGAGACTTGCAGGTCCTCCCGCTGAAGCAGCCCGGCCTGGGGCGCCCGCGCGGCCGGCAACCGCAGACCCAGGGCTGCACCACCACCTGCTTTAGCGCCCCTGCCGGGGTGCCTGGGTCCGGACCTGCACCCAGCTCCTCCTGCTCGGTGTGAGCACGTCCCTCACGCCTGCACCCAGGAGCCCGCCCTGGTGGGCGCCGCACCGGCAGAAGAGCCCCTTGTTCCCATGGGTGCCAGCACCTGGCCGCCCGCGCTGCCAGGAGGGTCTTCACACTCCCGGCTGCTGGGAGCCTGGAGCTGCCGGTGAACTAGGTCCCCGGCAGCCGGGGTGCAGCGGGCCCTGGAGGGAGCGTGGTCGCTGCTAGGTCCCGGGCCTCGCTCGGCCGCCGGCGGGCAGTGAGGGCGGCCGTGGCCGTGGCCGTGGCTGCGGCGCCGCGAGCGGATTTTTACTGTTCGGGGAGCGGCGGTCTGTCTTTGCTCCCCCGCCACCCTGTCCCAACTCCTGGAGACGGGGAGACGGAGGTTTGCAGACCTCACAGCCAGCAGCCAGGGGGCGGCGGGGAGCCCGAGCCGAAAGGAAAAATCCACCCATTTCCTGGGCAGATGGCGTCGCCCGGCCGTGTCCCCGCCTCCCGGCCCCGGCCCCCGCGCGCGGTCCGCCTGGCGCTCAGAGCCGAGCCGGCGGCCCTTCCCGGCAGAGGCAGGGCGCGGAGTGGCGCGGACGGCGCGGCGGCACCACCACCCGGACCGCGGCGGGGCGCGCGGAGGCCACCGGCGGCCCTTGTCCCCGCGCCCGGAGGCGGCGCACCATGGCCGGGGCGCGCGGGGCGGCGGCGGCGGCAGCGGCGGGCGTGCGGCGGCGGGCCGAGGGGGCGCGGGGACACGGCCGGGCGCCCCTGCCCGCCGCGGTGCCCGCCGCCTGAAGGCTGCCCGGGGGCGCGGGGCCGGCGCGGCGCGGCGCCGCGCGGGCGCAGGAGGCGACTCGAGGCGCGATGTCGGTGCCGCTACTCAAGATCGGGGTCGTGCTGAGCACCATGGCCATGATCAGCAACTGGGTGTCCCAGACACTGCCCTCGCTGGTGGGCCTCAACACCACCAGGCTCTCGGCGGCCAGCGGCGGGACGCTGGACCGCAGCACCGGCGTAAGTGCCACCTTCGCGGCCCCCTCCCTCGCTTCCTCCCGACCCCAACCCCGGGGTGGGTTGGGCAGACGCCCGCCAGGGAGCCAAGCTCCGGGGCCAGGATGCAGGCAGGGGTCAGGGGGCGGCTCCTCTGCGCTGCGGGGGTGACCCTGCCCCTCACACCCCCAGCCCGGCCGCTCCCGCCGCGGTCCCCACCCTACCCTACCCCCGGCCCCCGGGCCCCGGCCACGCTTCCTGGCTTTACCTGGTTCCCTCCCACGGTGGGGAATGCCAGCGCACGGACTCACTCGGGCTTGGCGTCCTCATTCAACTAATGACAAGTCCCTCATTGATAAGGTTAGGACTCTGAAACAGGGACTTGGGGACCTGGCCAAGGTCACTCGGAGAGTAAGGGATGGAGACGCAGCCGCTCTACCCCGGTCTGCCTGGGTCCGCCCAGGGCTCCGAAGGCAGCCGCCCTACTTTGTTAGAGCCGGACTTGACCGGCCCGGCCGTGGGCAGGGGTGCTGATGCCCTCAGCTGCCTGTGCGTCCCCAAGTCCCAGGGCGCCTTTCCCTCCCCACCCCACTCGGAGGTCCGTCCAAAAAGGGTGTGGAGTGGCCGGAGCTAGGCCCCTGGGTGCCCCTCGCTGCGGAGCTCGCCGCCGCCCCCGCCCCCGCCCTGCCTCCCCTCGCCAGGCCCCGGGGAGGGGGCGAGCGCCCGGCGATCCTGGGCAGGGCTGACTTGGAGGAGGAGGCTGGGGCGCACCACCGTGAGCCGCGGGCGGAGCGCCCCCGGAGCGGAGCGCCCCAGCCCGCCTGTCAGCGGAAAGGAGAGGTGAAGGACACCGGGCTCCTCCGCTCTTTCCTTGCGGCGGAAGGCGCAGCGCTCTGGGAGGAGGCCTCCGAGGGACCCCTCCTAAGACGCTCTCCGCCTCACCTGACGCGGCAGGCGCTGCGCCCGCCGTTTCCTTCATAATGACTGGGCTGCGCCCCTGGGTCCTGAGCGGCTGGGGCTGGAAATGAATGAAATGAAATGGATCCCACTCTAGTTTCTCCCTCCCCCGGCTTCTCCTGTCCTCCTGCTAAAAATAGCGGGAGGTGACCTGAGGCGACAGGGCAGGCTGCCTGGGCCCCGGGAGGGGACAGGGGTCGTGCTCCCGATCGGGTCTGACCTCTGCCCTGTGTGCCTGGCGCTCAGGAGCCCCTGAGCCGGGCTGCAAGGTGGCACCGGCCACTCACAGCTCTGGGTTCTTCGTAGCCCTCGGGCACACTTCAGGACTGAGACTGGGTGTGACACCCTGCACAGCATGGCACCAGAAACTTGGTGACACCCACCAAATGGCTTGTGGGTGGCCGCTCACGCAGAGGTGGCAGCCTGGCGTTTTCTGGGGCCGTCTGCGCCAGGTGGCCAGTGGGAAGATCGCGGGGCTCCTCTCCCTCCGGTCGGGGCTAATGGCCTGCTATGAACGGTGTGACGGGGTGCCGCGTGAGGCTGCGCCAGCCCCTCCCCCGCCCGCCTTCAGGGGAGATCTTATTTCCCAATTCCGTGCCCACTGTGAGTCAAGCAGCCGGCCCTTCCTGCCCCTTCCTGCCTCCCTCCTCCTCCCGCTCCAGCCTGTGCTCGCCCCTCCCTCTGCCTACCGGATCCGTTTGGTCACACGCCAAAACTCCAGTGTCCCTTGCATCTGAAAAAATGTAAAGACTCGTGCCTGTCTGGCTCCCTGCCAGCCCTGGGACCCTCACCAGAGACTGTCTCTTTGTTCTCCGGGACGCCTTCCCTCCCCGTGGTCAGAACAGTCTTTAGATCACCTCTTCCTGCTTTTCCCCTGCGGCTGGTCGCGGACTGTCCTCCCTGGTGTCCTGCCTCACGCTTTCACCTTCTCTCCCTCCCCCTCCCTCACCACCCCCGCCCCCCGCCACCCGCCGCCATCTGCAGGTGTTGCCCACCAACCCTGAGGAGAGCTGGCAGGTGTACAGCTCTGCCCAGGACAGCGAGGGCCGGTGTATCTGCACAGTGGTGGCCCCCCAGCAGTCCATGTGTTCCCGGGACGCCCGCACGAAACAGCTGAGGCAGCTACTGGAGAAGGTGAGTGTGTGCAGGGCGTGTGTGCGTGTGTGTGCGCACAAGCATGAGTTCCCATGCCAACACCAAGGCGTGGCTGGCCTGCAGCATCCGTCCCAGCTCCACGGCCTCACTCTTTCCCATGGAGAATATTTGGGAAGGAAGGAAGGAAGGAAGGAAGGAAGGAAGGAAGGAAGGAAGGAAGAAATGGAGATTCCCCAAGGGTGGCCCAGGAGGGGATGAACAGACCCTCCCCATCACTGCAGGCCCCCCTGAGAAGCCACCTGGGCCTGCTCCCCAATACGGCTGTCTCTCCCAGGGGTGCCCACCACCTGCAGTCCTGAGGGCTCTGTCCCCAGCAGCTTCCGGGGACGCATGGCCACTTGGATCTTACCTGAGGGGACTTTTTCCCTTGCCTTTGAGTGGTTGGACCTGCCGATGGCCGGGCCGGGCGTGCCCCCCACCCCACCCTGCCGTGGATGTGCCCTTGGTGCAGGAGCAGATTAAACTGTCACCGTTGTAACCCCTGGGGACCAGCACAGAGCAGTAGGCATTCACATTTCCACTCCATCATTCCACTTAATCTTCACAAGAGCCGTGTGATGCTGATGAGATTTTCACCCCATCTCAAGGAGTGGGAACTTGGGTCCAGATGGGACTGACTCGTCCCACTCAAATAGCAGCTGAGCAGGGGCGCTCACACCTGGGACCAAGGTGCCCCCTGGCCCGGTGGCCTCTGCCCCACAGAGGCGCTGCTGCAGGTGGCACGGCCAACTCAGCTCCTGGTACGTTCCACACCAGGAGCCCTGGATTCTCATGCCCTGGGTCAGGGGGCTCCCGAGGGAAGAGGGAGAAATAGGTGGGCCCTTCTGCTCCCCTCGTCACCCTCCCCCAAGGAGAGGGGACCCCTCATACCTGAGAGAGTGGGGTCACACCACACACATCACACACAGGTCCATCACAACCACACACAGGCACTTACATCCACGTGAATACCACACACACAAATACACACAACTCATATAGACACAAATATATGCACACACCACACACTGCATGCACAGATGCATACACCGCAGATACACACCCCACACACAGGTACTCACATGCACACCTATACCACACACACAAACACACAGGTACATGCGCACACACACCACACACACACCTCACATGCACACAAACACACAGGTACTCCCATGCACACACACACCACACACACATCGCATGCACACAAATACATACACACCCACACAGCAGTGACGCTGCGGCTCTCCCCTCAGATGGGGACACGAGAGCAGCCGTTGGTGGGGGTGGGGGGGCGGGGCTGCCGTAGTGCTGACCCCCGCGCCAGGAAGGCCAGCGCAGCGGCAGGAGGCCCGGGTCAGTCTGCAGGCAGAGCAGGTCCTGTTGCTTCCCAGCCAGTCCCCTCACTGGCCGGCCCTGGAGGGAACGGGAGGGACCTTGTTTCCAAGGGCAGGAGGCGGCCATGAAGGCCACAGTGCCCGGGTCCCTGAAGTCTGCTTCCCTTTAAGGGACATCGTGTTTGTATTCCTGAGCCACCAAGTCATTTAAAAAGAGTGATGGTAAAATGTCCTTACCAGATTACACAAACGTTTATTAACAGCAAACAAGACCCAGAGCCTATTGGGCCTTTAATTATTCAACACCGTAGAGGAGAGGGGTGGAGCCTGGAGGGGCCTCTGGGGCTGCTGAGGGCAGGGGGGCGCTGAGACCAGGCCCTCTAGCTCCCGGGAGGTGACAGAAAGCCAATACGGGGTCCTGGAAAGCTCTAGGAACGCTGGGACCACAGACCTGGGAGCTCCCCTCCTCCTGCTCACAGGCCCCAGCACCGCTGCTTAAACATGCAGAGCCCCGCGCGGTTCTACCCCGTGGGCTCCGTGCTCTGTGGGGCAGCGCCATGGGCTGTGGGGACTCTCTGGGGTTCTGCTAGAAAGGGGCGGGGCTCGCTGTCTGCGCCCCGCCTCCTCCTCGGCCTCCTCCCCCTCCTGTAGGGGAGGCGGCGGGGCAGGGCGAGGCTGGGCAGGGCAGGCTGCCGCAGGGACGCCGCCCCAGCACTGACAGTGTGCTCTGCACTGGGTAGCTCCATCCTGTTCCATTCCCGCACGTCACCAGCGGCCTGTGAGCATCCCACGGCAGGCCCGGGTCCCGCGCCCAGAAGCTGTGATTGTCATTGACCTGGAGTCCTTGGGAGGTGCCCGGGGTCAGGGTGGAGGACCACCGGAGACCTCAGAGTGCAGAAGGTGGGCAGAGGCCCCAGCTCCGTGCACTTTGAAGACACGCACGTGCAGGGCCCTGGGTTTGACAGTGTGGGCTTGGGGCTTAGGCCAGGCCTAGGGGCGTGGCTGACCGCTGTGTGAGGGCAGACAAATTGCTTAACGTCTCTGAGCCCTGGTCTCCTTATGTGTAAAGTAGCGTCCACCTCCCAGGATGAGACACGTAACTGACGTGCTCAACACTTGGAAAGTGTTCCATGAATATGAGCCATTAGTTACTCCCCCAAGGCCAGGTGTGTCTGCACCCCACTCCCAACAGGTGAGGAGAGAACGGATACTCCCAGAGACCGGGCTGCAATGCTCCATCTTCTCCCAGGCGAGAAGAGGACCCTGCAGGGGTAGCCTCGGGCCGGGAGGTGTGAACTGCCTGGGGGAAGTGCTGTAGGCTGGGAAGGGATGTGCTTTGTTGCTTGGCAGTCTTTAAAGTTTGTTTTCTAAATGTAAAGTTGAGAGTTTAAATTTTTTAATGTGTTGAAAGCATTGCTTCTTTGGCAAATGAGCCCATTGTGCTACGTGCAGCCCCCAGTTAGAGGGCGGGACCCAAGCCACCCCGTTGGCTCAGCATGTAGTGGCCTCAGCCTTCAGGCAGGAGTCTGGTCCCCTGGGGTGGGGTGGGGTCTGAATTGGGGCCACCATTTGTTGTCTCTTCCTCCCAGCCATATGGCTGCAGGGCCTGCTCCTGTACAGAGGTGGCCGAATCCTGTACTGTGGTTACAGGTGTGAAGGAGGCCCCGCCCCCTCCCTCAACGAGTCTCCCGTCCAACAAAGTGGTTGAGACAGGTGTGCAGGGTACTGCTGTGCAGGCATTGTGCCAGTAAGGTGATGTTGTTGCCAAGTTAGGTGCAGCCACTTTTGGCTCAGCTCATCAGGGAGGCCTCCCTGGAGGCGGTGCCATTTGGGCTGGGCCTTGAAGGGCAAAGGAAAGCAAACATTACAACTTCTCTCAAACGAAGTGCTGCAGTTATTCAAAGTGATAGAAGAAGACAGGTGAGGGGCACAGGGAGACTTAAGGGTAATAGAGCACATATATTTTAGTTCCCATAACGCGTCTAAAGAGAAAGGATCAGAGAGAGTCTGTCGCCCACATGCTGTGCAAACAGGAATTTTTCAGCAGAATTTGTGTGTGACTTTCAAATAACAAGTCATAAAACTCCCGGCATGTTTAAGTGCATGATGAACAGCGCCGGTTTTCTCTCACTGAGGAGGCTTTTGCTTGTCTCTTATTTTATTTTACTTTATTTCTTTGGGCGGGGGGTGCAGTAAGAAGGGGAAACCACACTACCGTCTCTTCTTTTCACTGACCAGGCAGAGCTGAGCCTCATACCCAAATGATTTTGTTCCTAAAAGGGAGAGTATTTTCAAAATCCGCAGAAACTCAGAAATGAAGATCTGCGGTCCGGGCGGTCCCTTCCTCCCTCACGCCGGGATTGGGTTCTGAGCAAACTGGCCGCCTTGCGCCGCCGCCCCAATGCGCTCGCACAGAATCACAAGCCAGTTTCCTGAAAATAAAGAGCAGGTGGCTGTGCCGAAATTGTTTTTCTTTTAAGCTCCCCAGAACCCTGTTGAATATTAAAATTCCATCTTGAGGCGAGACTCAATTCAGACCTGCCCGTAAGGGTGTAAAACGGCAATTCTTCATTTGTTGGGTGATGGATTCCTGACTCTGGGCCCCGAATGTGCGTGTTTACAGAGCAGTCATCCACCTGTAATATTGTTGGTGTGATGGATGGCAGACAAGGTGGGGGGAGGGGGCCTGGCAATGAGTCAGGCAGAGCAGTCCCAGCTCCCTCGTTCTGTATGCGCCCCAACCAATGCTCTTCGAGAGGCACCCAGTGGGTGTGAGGGGGCAAGAGAAGCCGTCCCTGGGCTGGGGGGTTGGGTGCCCATGATGCTGGCCCTTCTCGCAGGTGTTGATATCTGCCTAACTGATTTCGTCCTGCAGAATAAAGAGAGTAGGAACCACTCCCAAAAAAGAAGGGGAAATTTCACCCAAAGCCGTAAGCCTGGAGCTGCAGCCCATGCGGAGCTGGGGCTCCTGCCCTGGTCTGCGTCCTGGCTGAAGTGCCCGCTCTGGGAGACGGCAGAGAGAAGGGTACCAAACCGATCTGCTGCATTTGGGGAGTGCGTCCTAACAGTCCCCGATACTGGCGATTAACTGGTAAACGATGCACTGGCCGCTCCTGGCTCCCAGCGTGGCAGCCACGTGGAAATGTCACCGTCTCGTACTGGGGAGCGGGCACATGCCACGGCGCCTTCCTTGAACCTACTGCCTTCCTGACAGGTGCAAAACATGTCCCAATCCATAGAGGTCCTGGACCGGCGGACTCAGAGGGACTTGCAGTATGTGGAGAAGATGGAGAACCAGATGAAAGGCCTGGAGTCCAAGTTCAAACAGGTGGAGGAGAGTCATAAGCAACACCTGGCCAGGCAGTTCAAGGTACGTGCGTTCCTCCTCCTCCGAGACTGGGTTTGTCTCCCTCCAGGCTTCTCCTTTCCCTCTAGAAAGGGCGATGGTGGGTTGGGGGTGGGGGGAAGCAGGGCTTGCCCTTTGCTGTCCTTGGAAACAACCTGCCCTGAGAGGGGGAGACCAGGGCCGTGGTTGCCAGCACCTCGCAGCTTCTGAGGCCAGGGGTCCCGGGCCCTGAGCTTCTCGAGCCAAGTCCCAGATCAGCTGGGCAGGGACGGCAGCGGTCCCTGTCATTCCACAGCTGCTGCAGGTAAACCACATTAGCGGGGGATTAGCTTAATTGATTAGAGCCGTGTCTGAGCCGGGATCACTCAGGGCCATTTTTCACAACTGACCTAATTTAGCTGTGACATGGCTCACGGTAGAGTCACAGGGAAGAAAGAGAGACACCAACATCTTTCCCACTTTGTGGTAAGTGATCCTTTTCTCCAGATAACTCTGCACCTGAAGGCCAGTTTGTTTGACCTAAAATGATATATACATATGTACAAATATGTATATATACACGTAGAGTTAACGCAGCTTCAAAATTATGAAATCGGGAAACGATAGGCACCTCAATTAAGCTACCCGTGCATGTGAATGAGGACTCTAGCCCAGGTGCAAATGAACAGGTGATGACTCAGCCCCGCTTGACCGGAAATCGCTGACGCGCCTTCGGGTCCTTTCAATGCTAACGTGTCCCTTTGATGTGCTTCTGCATGAAGCAAGAACAAATTCGCTTTTAAAGCCATCCCTTCGATAGCCGAAATGGCACGCTAATGAAGTTATAAATCTATGTCATGAATAAAACAACAGCAGGCCTGATCCCGTGGAGGAGAAATGAGCAGTCGCTCTGGCGGGAGGCAGGTGGACGTCTCGTCCTTGCTTCTGACGTGTCAGGAATTATCCCGGAAAGAGGTTTTGATCTGCCTGACCAAAAAGAGTTAGTGTCTCTCCTTGAAAGGCCAGCACTCCCTGCTCTGGGGTAGCGTCAGGGTCCTCTAGAGATGAGGGTGTCTCTGGCAGCCGCAGCTAGTTCCTCAGCACTGTCCACTCAGCCGTCTCCCCCAGGCCCCAGATTTGGGGCCCAGTGGCTCTGGGGGAAGAAAAGCAGGCCTTGCCTTTCACCACGCTTGCGTGGCATTAAACACGCCCACAGAAATCATGTGAGGAAATCTATACAACTGTCAGAGTAGTGTGTTTGGACTAACGCTGGCACTGAAGTGTGATTTTTTTTTTTTAAGTGACCATGAAAATATCTGTCTGTGGTTGGCTATCTGGGTGAGGCAGGCTAGTGAGGTAGCTCTTCAACGGTATTTCGTTTTCTTGCTTGCAGGGCTAACTTAAAAGCGTTTTTTCAATGCCGCAGTGACTGAAGAAGCGTGTACCCATGTCCCCATGAAAGAGGGCCAGACAGCTTTTTGCACCCTGCATTTTTACTATTACTTTCCAATACTTAGCGCCATTCCACTAAGGAACCTTGACTCCAACCACGATCCTCTTTTGCATGCGACTGTAGATGCATTCCATGAACACGTTGAACCCTTGTCAATGCATTTTTTGAAAAAGAAAACAAAAAGAAACTTTGTGTATGTGACTTAAAGCATGTAACCTTCAGATGTTGCATCCTACATGACAATAAAGACCTTTCCCAAATATGATGGTGTTCTGAAGACTGTTTAATACGTTCTTCTAACGCTGTGGGATCAGACGATAAATAAACCTGTAACTAAGGCGGGAGCACGCGCAGCTTCCTCGCCTGGGGAGAAGCCGGGCCAAGGCAGGGTGTGGCAAGTTTTTGCACGCATCGCACTGAACCCAGCTTATTTTAACCTTGCAGGCGATAAAAGCGAAAATGGATGAACTTAGGCCTT
The DNA here is from genome assembly GCF_987537825.1 of Furipterus horrens. NCBI lineage: Eukaryota > Metazoa > Chordata > Mammalia > Chiroptera > Furipteridae > Furipterus > Furipterus horrens. The sequence goes on along the minus strand of NW_028327174.1, from coordinate 203,280,239 downwards.
TGATCCCTGTGTTGGAAGAGTACAAGGCCGATGCCAAATTGGTTTTGCAGTTTAAAGAGGAGGTCCAGAATCTGACGTCAGTGCTTAACGAGCTGCAAGAGGAAATTGGCGCCTATGACTACGATGAGCTCCAGAACAGAGTGTCCAATCTTGAAGAGAGGCTCCGTGCGTGCATGCAAAAGCTAGGTAGGCCCGGCAGCACCCTGGGGGCGGGGCGGGCGCGGCCCCGCCCACCGCGGCCCCGCCCACCGCCTCCAGCTCGGGGGCGTGGTGCTGAAGCGGACAGCGCCCGCCTGGCTGCCCGAGCTGATGGCCGGCCAGGGCAGAGGCGTGCGCGCTGCGCCCTCGCGAGCGCTGGGTCCCCCCCACCTCCGCCACCCGCCCTGTGCAGAGGCCGGCTCCCAGACCCCACCGAGATGCACATCTGGAGCCGATAGGCTGCTGTCACACGTACAGACCATCTCAAGAGTGTGTGTGCGCGCGCGCGTGTGTTGGGGTGAGTTCCTAAGGCACGAGTTGCTTAGGGCTGGAATCGGACATGCCAGACGCGCTCCAGGTCCAGGACGAGGGCTGCGGAAGCTCCTCAGGTGCTGCACCGCGCGTGGAAAAGGGCAAATGGAGTCACGCCACAGGAGCAGGGCTCCCATTCGCCACGCGTGGAGGCACCCGCGAGGATGGAAGCTGTGAGCTGCAAGCTCCGTTCGCGTTTTCTTAAAGACCCCTCAAGGGGGGGGGGCACCTCTCGGCTCTCTTACTCGTGATTGAACACCCGCCTGCCTCATCAACCCCCCTGTTAATTGCCCTAACGAACCGTGACACGTTGGTGCCTGAATCCGCCCTTGACATCCCAGTTCCGTTTTTTGGCTCTCACCACCGGTTTTAAGACGAAGGTTGCTCATTTCCACGGTGTATTTTTTAGAGTAACTCAGGGTGCCTCTGCTTTAGGAGGAAGCTCCCCTTTGGTTCTTATTTGATGTTCTGACTGAGTTCCCTTTTTGTCTGCCCACACACACTCCCGGTTCTTTATGATGAACTTAAAGTGACCCAGAAGAATAAGGGCCTGTGCTGCTGTCTGCACAGAGGGCCAGGAAACCGAGCTGCCAGCCTTTTGCCCGGGCAGGTCCCACATCTAGATCAACTTCAGAGCTGCCCTAGGCACGCAGCGGAGACACACGTTTAAGGCCCCCCACCCCAAGAGAAGCCCAAGGCGTATTGGCATGAAGAGTGAATCCGTGTTGGTGTGTCACATGAGTGAGTGCCCACTGCGTGTTCAGTGACATGCTTCACGGTGCCCACGTGCCGGTGGGTTGGGGGCTCGGTGACCTGGGACCGTCCCAGGAGGGTCTGGGATGAATGGCCTCTGCCAGCGCGTTCCATGCTGACATTCCAAGAGCACACGTGGTGTTTCCGTGCCAGTGACCATGCGGCCGATCGATGACGGGGCCGCTGTGCAGTTATTCCGCTGGGCACCGTCTTTGGGTCTCTGCCCACAATGGCCCTGAGCCCACTACCGCCTCTGTCTCCCCCAGACTAAACCCTCCCGCGGCGAGGTCTCTCTTGGCCTCTAAAGAATCTAGAATGGGGTGGGGGACATTTGTAATGTTTTGACCCCAAAGCAGCCCCTCCCCCCATATACAGACTGTGTATACCAGGGAGAAACCAAGATAAAACCTCCATATCTTGCAATTAACAGATCAAGGAGCAAAAGGGAAATTCAGAGTAAAACATGACAAATGGTGAGAAGCTAATGGCCTTCCCAAGAGGGATGCTGCCCCTCCCCGGATAAGCAGTCTTGCCACCTGGACACAGGCTATTTTTAGAAGCTGGATGAGTTTGCCTTATGGCTTAGGACCCTGGGGCTGTCCCGTGTTACCCTTGGCTGCTAAACAGTTCGTTTGGGGGTAATGAGGGGGCGGTCAGGCCCTCGGAGGCCAGCTCTCCTCGCTGGAGGGCCACCCCATGATTTCACCTCTGGTTTAATTCTCTCTTCGAAAGGCCTGGCCTTGTAGATAGACCGGCTGCTCGGGTCTGTAGGTGGGGCTCAGGGGTCCACACTGAACCTACACCGGGCAGATTCTGGGGAATGAAACCGAGACTCTGTCTGGGGGACGCAGCACGTGTCACAGATGGCTGCGGTGACCAGCTCGGGTTTCAGCCTCTCCCGTCTGTAAAGCAAAGGTGGAGGAGTCCCTGTGCCCCAGGGTTACGGCGTGCCCACGGTGGGCATTCGCATCCCGCGCTCTGCACGGCGCCCGGCGCAGAGAAGGCGGCAGGACAGGCAGGCGGTGATGGGTGGGTAGGTAGGTAGGTAGACAGATGGCAGGTGGTTTATAGACACAGGTGGACAGACAGGTGATAGTCAGCAGACGGACAGATGATAGACGGACAGACTGACAGGTTCAGCAGCTGCTGCTGCTCCCTCTTCCTAGGTTTTCTTCACGCTCAGCAACTTAATTACCCAGCCGACAGCCTGTGGCCGCTCCGTTTAGCCTTTGCTTTAGCCTTGCAAGTAGGCACCTTCCCAGCAGGCTGTTTCCTTGCCTGGACGTTGCCGAGGAGCATAGAACCGGGGCCGGCAGCCGCCCGCTGAGGAGCCGGTGCTGACAGCTGTCCTGAGCGGGCGGCCTTCCCCGCCCTCTGCTCCTGGGCTCCTGGGGGGGGTCTGACTGGGTCCCTTGGCAGGGGGTGTGTCCTGGAGCTCAGCCTCCTGTGAGGTACACCTGCTGGGCACTTCCAAGCCCCCCACCACGCACCCTAGCACTCCTGAGGACAGAGGGATACTCCCGTGAACTGAGTGTGCCTCAAGGGACACACGGCGCTGCCGTGGGTTTGTTTCGATCCTGGCTGCTCCCGAGGTCTTGGCAGAGCCAGTCTGGACAGAGAACCAAAAATAACTCCTGACTCAGGCAGGGCGGCCTCCAGCCCGGGCCCTGACGCACTGGCCCTGCTGCCAGCCGTGTGAAGAGCCGGGCTCTGGGGCAGCTAGCCTTGCCCCTGCCCACTCTCGTCCACGGCTTCAAGGCTCCTCCAGGGGCTGGCAGAAGGCGGCGCTCAGCCCGGGCCCGGAGCGCCTGGGTGAGGGGGAAGGGGCACCAAGCCACCCGGCAGAGCCACCTGGACCTGAAGCGGCCAGCTCCCCTTCCGTGTGGCCACAGGCCAGAAGGTCCCCCGCGGGCCGGACGCAGTGCGACCGGCCACAGCGTCCTCGGTCTGGACTCCCAGGAATGACAGTAGCACAGCCCCTGTGGAATGCGTCCTGCACGTCAGGCTTGCTGCTGGACGCTCTTCATTGCTTAGCTGTGTGACCCTCGCCATCCCCCTCCGAGGTGGACGTCATTATTGTGGACAAGGACGACTGTCTCTCTGTGCCACACTCTGCCTCCCGCCCCCTCTCCTGGGACACACAGTGAGGCAAGAGTCTGTCGAGGATTTTCAGAGAGGTGAATACTTTCACCTCTAAGTACTGAGAGCTGAGTCACCCGCTCGTCCACGCCTTTACCCATCCGTCCACCCATCCACACATTCACTCCTTCATTCATCCATCCATCCCTTCTGGGTGCTGGGGAAACAGATGAGCTCAGCAAGCTCTCGCCTGTGGCCCCAGGACACATGGAATCACCAGCACGGGTCTGTGAGGATGGGAGGTGGGGTTCAGAAGGGAGAGGTCCCAGGAAGGGCCGTCGGTTTGGGTCCAGCCCCAAAAGACAGCTGGGACGGGGGGTGGCATTCCAGGTGGAGGAGCAGTGAGCAGAGCTGTGGGGGCAGGAAGACGGGGCCCGTGGCCAGGACTCTGAGCGGAGCTGGGCTCGGAGCATGATGCAGAGGACAGAGGTCTGGCCCCCTGGCCTCCTCCATCCGGTCCTGGAGGAGGGGAGGACGGTCCAGAGAGCACGGCCCCCAGGATCCCCTCCTGGGGCGCAGGAGCACGCTGCCCTGACGCTGGCCGAGAGGCTGGGACTCGGCCTCACTTCAGCAGCTGTGTGCACGGGTTCGAGTCAGGTGGGACAAGAGGTGCAGCCTGGGAGGCCCACGGACCATGGGAGGGGCTGGGGCTGAGCAGGAACGCCAGGTCCCAGCCTCAGCAGTGCCTGTGGGACAGGGTGGCCCTGAGAATGCCACCATCTGCGAGCGGGGAGAGCCCTGCAGTCCCATCCAAGGCCCCGGCCGTGCCTGGTCTGTGCGCACCCTGCAGCCCTGGCTCTCCAGCCTCCGGCTCCTCCTCCAGGAGGAAGAGATGCTCTCACCCTCCAGGAAAAGCTCGCAGGCTGCCTGGTGGGGAGGCAGCCAGCCCTGCGTGGGGTGGGCTGGGCCTGACGACGGGGAGCAGAGTGCGAGGCTGAAGCGAAGCACCCTGTTCTTGCTTTATGAACCGCAGGGTGGCCCCCAGCGTCCTGCTCGGGGCCTCCCTACCTGACCACAGGAGTGCCCGGCAGGAAGGGAGGCCCGGGGTGGGGGGATGGCCGCCCCTCCCTCCCTGCTGCCCTGGCCTCCGGTGCTTCTCTGGCCCTGGGCACTGGTGAGTCACTGGGAAGAGCCAGGCGTGAGACGCTCTCTAGGAATAACCCCAGACTGAGGGCGCGGAGGGGACCCTGCGTCCTCCACGGTGGGCAAGGGGTCTGCCGAGGGACTCACTCGCCTCCTGCGCTCTGGCTTTCTTCCAGCTTGTGGCAAGCTGACGGGCATAAGTGACCCGGTGACCATCAAGACCTCCGGCTCAAGGTTCGGGTCCTGGATGACGGACCCCCTGGCCCCAGAAGGTGATAACAGGGTAAGTGCCCTTCGTCGGGGCTGGGCCTGGGGGTCGTTTGGACAAGGGTGCCCTTGTCGGATCTGGCGGTCTCCGCCCCTGAGTGTCTGGCTGTCATGCTGATGCCACTGTGCCCACCCACCCAGCAGAGCACTCCAGGGCTGTGGACAGAACGGAGCTCGGAGCCTCGGGGTCTGGCACAGACCAAGGGGCTGGATATGAGGATGAAGGCGGCCAGCGGACCCCGGAGGGCCCTCCCCAGGCCGGCGTCCCTTGGGTTTGGTGGGCGCTCAGTGTCTAAAAGCTTCCGGCCCGCCCGCCGGCCTCTGCCCGGGGAGGAGAGTCCATTAGGCCTTTGTTGCTTTACAGGCATCTCATTTGTATTTCATTTGCCATTCCTTTCATGCTGATGGGAAGCCCTGTTCCTTTTGATTTAAGAAAGGGGCCATGTTTTTTTCCCTGGATTTTTCCCACTGGGGTAAAAATTCAAAAAAGAGAGAGAAACAAGCACCACGCTTCTCTTGATCGGGGGTCTGGGTCCTGTTGTCGGAGCCCCGTTAGGAGGCAGGGAGATGGGGACCGCGGGCTGAGAGCCGGGGACGCCGCTGGGCGCTGAGCCGCCTCCGCTGGGACCTTCCTCCGAAGGAAGGTTCCGCCCCAGCTCTCAGTGGAAAGAGGCTGCGTGGGTTTCGCTGTCCTTTTGTGTCCACCAGCCTGACCGTTGTCACCCACACCCATCAGTCGTGAGACCCGTTTCCTTCAGTGGCTTGCGGGACATTTAAAAAACAAACACTTGGAAAAAAACCCACCTCCACTCTGCCTCTGGGCAATCTGAGACCCTCTGCGCCGCGTCTGGAGGGTCGAGTCCCTCTCTGCTGAGAGTCCCCTTCCCGACGTCGGGAAGGCAGCGTCAGGCATGACCTCGCGCACTCGAACGTGAAGTGGCGCCTGACCTTCTGGCACCCAGGTGTGGGCACAGGACTGCTGGGCTTTGGGGCTGGGAGAAGAGTCCCCATGTCACCGCGCAGGGAGCGCGTCTTCCTAGGCGCTCACCCCAGTGTTTGCTGGCGGAGGCCTCTGGGGTGGCTGGCTGGCTCCCACACACCTGGGAACACTAGGGGTTGGGTATCGTCAGGGAGGGGGCTGTTTTTCTTTTCTTTTATTTATTTTCTTTTCCGCGTCGTGGCAGCTACCTGGTGCTACAAGTTTTCTAACAGTTTAATTGGCTAATTGTCACCCTGGCTGTTTCTTCGTCAATGCCCCGCCTGGAAGACCCCACCTCTGCCAAGTACGGGTTAGGGAGGTGTCAGCGGCCAGCCTGAGGGCCGCGTCCTGCGTGCCGGGCACTGCTGAGCATGTGCTGCCGACGGCGGCTCCATCAGCGCCACAGAAAGGGACCCACATGCACCGCGCTGCCTGGCCCTCCGTCCCGCTGTGTACGCTGGGGGTCTGTCCTGGGCCAGCCCTCTGCGACCCTCCAACAAGGAGGTCACCGTCACCACCACTGAGCTGATGAGAAAGTCCAGGTCCAGAGGGGTCACGTGACCCAGCCAGGGTCTGGGGAAAGCTGGCCAGCGGGTTTATTAACAAATGTCTACAGCAGGCTGCGTCTCCTGACACCGCCTCCTGCCGTTGCCCTCTGCCCCATCCTGCCTGCCATCTGCTGCCACAGCACACACAGCCCGCCTGCCCAGGTGGACCGGGTGGGGCCCGGGCGCTGGAATCGGTGACCTTGGCACTGCAGAGACGGAGCCCTGGCCTGACGCTGCAGACACGCCCTCGGCCCTGATGTGCTCGCCGTTCGCTGGGCCTGAGAGAGCACTTGCTTATCTGAGCTCAGACACCGAGTGCCAGGCTGCCCGAGGCTCACCCCGCCTCCCACCCCCGCATGGCGAGGGCGTTGATTCGCAAAGCTCTCGGGGCGGTGATGGATGCTCTTTATAATTAGATGCCTGTTTTCTGCTTGATGACTTGCTCACCCTCCAGGAAAGCAGCCTGGTGACGGACAGAGAAGGAGGGCGGGGAGGAGGGGAGGGCCGGGCTGGCAGGGGCGCTGGGGCCTGCCCCGAGCGCAGGGGGCAGTTGGCACACCAGACCCCAGCTCCCAGCCCGCTAAGGGGCACGTCCCCGGGTCCTGCCGGTGATCTGGAAGAGGCTGTTCTGTTTGGTTTGATCTTTTTCATCCTCCTGTCCAGTTTTGATTACATACACACAGGAGACCAATGACTCGCTCCAAAAAAAAAAAAAAAAATCAGTGTCTGCTCCAGTGCCGGCTGCTGCAGAGGGAGGATGGCAAGGGGCGGTGGCCAGAGGCTGTGGGCGGGGACCCTGGTCAGGGCGCATCTAAGCTACGGCGGCAGCAGAAGAGCCGGCCCGGCTGCCAGACCCCACTGCCCTTGGGCTGATCCCTGAGAACGGGGTTCGCTGGGGACCCCTGTGCTTCCTGGACTCCGATTAAACCCCAGCTGTGCGCCGTGAGTCGGGCAGGCTCTGGTGCTCCTCCGCCAGGTCCATAAAATGCCTTCTGAGCCGTGACCTGCCCACGTGCTTCCCGCCCTGACACCAGGCTCGCGTCCCCGTCCCCTGCCAGGCTGCACTCCTCCCGGGACACACGTGTGCCCCAGGGACCGGTTCCCCAACACTGAGACACGTAGCTCTGACCGTGGACCCTTCCAGAGTCTAGCATCTGCTTCCCTCATGTTTGTCTGCATCTGCCTTGCTCACCCCGACATTAGCAAGGGGACCAGCTCCCCGCGGCGCCCCCAGGCCTCGGGCTGGGGATGAGAGCTCCTGAGCAGTGACCGACAGGAAGACCTCCCTGCATGTCTACGCTGGGCAGGGCCCTGAGCCAGCCCCGGTGGGGACGCAGGGACAGGGTCTGGCCTCATGTCCTCGCCAAGCAGCTCTGGCTTGGTCATTATAACCTGTTAGGAGACTTTTAAAGATCTTGGTGCAAGGCCACAACGCAAACCCGTGGGGTGAGCGTGGCAGGAATAGGTGCCAAAGCCCAGGCTTTGTAAGCCCCTCGGGTGATGGGCAGAGGCTGGGGACACCTGCAAAGGACCGAGTGTGGTCAAGTCCAGGGTGAGCAGCTGAGGCCCCGTGGGAGCATCCGGCCCTGCACGTGAGAGTCACCTGGACGCTGTAACCAGCGCCAGTGCCCGGCTCAGCCCCAGAGGCCTGGGGTCACCCTGGGGTGTGAAAGGTCCCGGCGAGCAGACTTAGCAGGTGGACGACTGCAGGTCCCAGGCTGCCAGGGTATCTGGTGGGGTGGTGCCGAGGGAGGCCAGGCAGCCGGGGATGCGCCTGGAGGGAGCGGGATCCCACCTGAGCTTGGGACTTGGCCAGGAGGGGATCAGCGTGGACACGCTCTGGGGATGGGGAGCCCTGGCCACAAGGCCCTCGTGGCTTCCAGTCGTGGGCCTCTCCACTGGACCAAGTGGCTTCTCACGGGTGACTTAGAGCCCCGGGTCCAGAGCGCCCTTATTTCACCTGCTCCCCTAAAGTTGCATCTCCAGGAGTGTTGTTTACAGGAAGAAAAGGCAGTTTAGAAATCCTTAATAATTTGATGCTGATTTTAGCCAGTCCTGTCCACAGAAAGGAGGCGCTGGATGCTGGGGGACAGGGACACGGCAGACCCCGTCCCTCCATCAAAGGCTCTGTCATGGGGGGCGGGGCGCAGACGTTTGCCCCCGTTCACCAAGTGCTCGCCTCCTGAAATAGGGAGGAGGGTTCAGGGAGGGGGTCAGGAGAGGGTTCAGGGGGCATCTTTGAATTCTCTTGAAAGAAGCAGTGAGCTCCCCGTCTCAGGAGGTAGCCAAGCAGAGGCAGGAGGGCCAGTTTGGGTGACATGGTCGGGGGCACACTGGCCCGCGTCGTTATCCGCGACCACATCGCCAAGGCTAAAAATACAACGAGCCTCAAAGGAGGCCCAGTTGTGTTTTTTTAATCTCATTAGAAACAAAAAGCACATCTGAACGGATGTCTCAGAAACAAGGTGCTGGTTTTTTAAAATTCTGAACGCCTGTGTGACGCCGCGTCGGCAAGCTGCTGCGCCGAGCCTCCGGCAGCCCGGGCCGCGGTGGGGGCCCCGCAGACCGGCCGCAGCCGCCAGCCCCTGCTCCGCGTTTGCTCCCACATTGGAAACGACTGAAGATTTGTGCAAAGTCTAGACAGTTTCGAGTCAATTGGCATTTAAGCAACAATCAGAAATCTCTTCCTCTGTAACCCCAAACGGGTGCCGCTTCTGGGATGGTTCTGTTGGTTGATTTTGACAGTCAGAGCCTCTAGAAGCTTGTGCTCCTCTCGGAGAGACCGTTTCCCAGCCCCTGAATGACAAAGAGCAATGATACTCCCCAGGTCCCAAATGCCGGCTGCCACCACAGATGGCCTGGGGGGTGGAGGGCGAGGGAGGTGCCCTTGTCTGCACCTTGACCCTGGGTCACCACGAGTCGTGAGCTGCCCGGCGGGCGCCCTGGCCTCCTCCAGGGCCCAGGTGGCTGTGCCCTTTCAACACCGTCTTGCCGGCCTGGGTTTCACACACGGAGGGAGTTCCTTTCCTCCCCAAACAAGCAGGAGCGCCCGTTGTGCGCCCTTAGAGGGACAAGAGCGGGTGCACCTGCAGACCCCCAGCTGGGGCGCACCCAGCAGAGGGCGGGATCGGGTCTTCCCTGCCACCCGCAGGAGACTCAGGCCCCACCCCCCACCCCGGCCGGTCTTCAAACGGAACGCTGCTTCGCCTGGAGTGTGGGAGGGGGGCATGGCACAGCTTCCTTTCCCTCGCGCCCCCGGGGTGCCCCAGCCCCCCCGGGCGGAGCCGCTAACGCCCTGCTCTCCCCGCAGGTCTGGTACATGGACGGCTACCACAACAACCGCTTCGTGCGCGAGTACCGGTCCCTGGCCGACTTCATGGCCACGGACAACTTCACGTCCCACCGCCTCCCGCACCCCTGGTCCGGCACCGGGCAGGTGGTCTACAACGGCTCCATCTACTTCAACAAGTTCCAGAGCCACATCGTCATCCGCTTCGACCTGAAGACGGAGAGCATCCTGAAGATGCGCAGCCTGGACTACGCCGGCTACAACAACATGTACCACTACGCCTGGGGCGGCCACTCGGACATCGACCTGATGGTGGACGAGAACGGGCTGTGGGCCGTCTACGCCACCAACCAGAACGCCGGCAACATCGTCATCAGCAAGCTGGACCCTGTGTCCCTGCAGGTGCTGCAGACTTGGAACACCAGCTACCCCAAGCGCAGCGCCGGCGAGGCCTTCATCATCTGCGGGACCCTCTACGTCACCAACGGCTACTCGGGGGGTACCAAGGTCCACTACGCCTACCAGACCAACGCGTCCACCTACGAGTACATCGACATCCCGTTCCAGAACAAGTACTCGCACATCTCCATGCTGGACTACAACCCCAAGGACCGCGCCCTGTACGCCTGGAACAACGGCCACCAGATCCTCTACAACGTCACCCTCTTCCACGTCATCCGGTCTGACGAGTTGTAGTGGCCTCTGCCCGGAAGCCGGGAGCCCGGGTCCTCGCCCGCATGGAGGTCCCCGCGAAGCCGCTGCCAAAATAACACTCACGATACTGATCGCACTAGTTCTGGAAACTCATCGGCCACGTGGAGCCGGGCGTCATGGGACGGCGTGACCTCCATGTGTGTGTCTCCAGCCCAGGCCAGTGGGCGACGGATTTGGGAAGAAACCCGCCCCCCCCAACTTTGCAGCTGGAACTGCAGCCCGGGGCTCCCCTCGCCACCCTGGCCCCCTTTTTGGTCAAATGACATACGAAGCAAGTCAACGTCCGGTGGCCGGTTCTCGCCCGAGGACAACCCACTGTTGGGATCGCATGGACCTTTCCTTAGACCGTGGCCAGCGCGGATAGACGGGCGCGTGGCATCCGGCAGAGCCTCCGTTGGCCCTCGGCGTCTGGAGGGGTCGACGCAGGCCCCCCTCGCCCGCCCTCTGTGTCTGCTGCCACCCCTCGGCCGTGGTTGTGTCTTAGATTAATGTGCTGAAGCTCCAGTAGCCTGTCCAGTAGCCCACGCCCCGTGTCCAGTCCCTGCCACGCGGCGGCCGGCGCGCCGCGTGCGAGCGTGCCCGCCCGTCGTGTATTGTGTCCTTGTCCCTTGAGGTGGTACCTGTTCGTCCGGTGTGTGCAGTGGGTGTTGTCATGCGATGCCATAGTTTGGGTCAGTAAGTGGACGGTTCTTGTTGCTAAAAAGAAAAATAATAACCAGTGTTCACCCTCGTAGAGAGATAACCCAGTGCATAGTGGTCATTGTCAAAGGGACTGTCCTCTTCCCATCCAATATCTCGCCCTCGTAGCCACGGAGCAGAAGGGCTCATCTGGGGAGACCCCCGTTTCTGACGGGAGCGGGCGTCCCTGAGGGCACCGGCGTGTGGGAAGGACATTTTTTAAGTAAAAAGAGGGGAACTTTGTACTCTCCAGTTACCTGAGGAACAATAAACATATTAGGAGCTGTTTGTGCCTCCCTTGTCCTTTCTGGGGGCTGTTACACGCTGGGTTTCTTCAGATCCTCACAAACGTGGTCCGGAGTGTGTGTCCCTTCCAAAGGGGAAGGGCGGTCCCTCCTTTTGGGAGCTGACAGTGGACACATTTTCTTTGGGTCTCTGACCACCCATCCCCCAAGAGTCGGAGCCTGGAGGTCATCTCGGGTGCCCCTCCCCCATTGGGGAGTCAGAATCAGGGCTCCACCCCTGGGGACCCCACCCTCACCCACTCCTGCTGACTCCGCCTGCCGGGCTCCCCAGAGGTCACAGCTAGGAGTCTGGTACCGGGCCCCGCTTTAGATGTGGCGGGGGGCACCAGCGGAGGCCCTGCTGCGGAGTGGGGCAGCGGAGCCCCAGGCCTGGGAGACGGAGGCTTCAGGTCTTTGGAGGAGCCCAGGCCGCCACGGGCCGCGCTCGGCGGTGCCGAATGGGCCCTGGCTCTGAGCCGGGCCCAAGGTTTCAGCAGGACAGGCCGTGCCCCCATGTCCTGAGCCCGTCTGCAGGGCCCGGCCTTCGAGGTCCAAGGTGTGGAGTGGCCTCCCGCCCCCCAACGCCCGTGGGCAGTGGCACCAGGTTGCCAGGACAGTGACGCTGGCTGTGCGAAACACCAGCTGTCCCCGAGCGCCCAGCCCAGCTGGCATTGCCCTCAAACCAGTGAGCACATGAGCCCACACGCTTCCTGAGTTCCCGTCGCTTGTCCTGGAGGGACAGCTGGGCCGGAACCCAGGCGGCTGCCGTGGCGCTTAGATGGGGTGTCGCTGACGTCACAGCGCTCTGTCCCCGCGGAGTCCGCCTGCGGGTGTCCGGGGAGCTGCAACGCCGGCCCTGTGCCCACTGGGAGGCTGGAGCCAGTCGGGGACGGAAGCGGCTGGGGCTGTGGGGACCACACCTGCTTGGCCGCCGCAGGCGCCCTGGTGACCGGCCCTGGCCAGTAGTTGGGAAAGTGAAGGACGAAACACTGGGCAGAGGCTCCCTGGCTCCCCGCCACCCCACGGCCGGCCAAGGACCACAGCTGAAGCCGGGACGCGGTGGCCGCCTCTCACGCACGGCAGGGCGTTAGGGCCACAGGGGCGTCTCCTCAGATCACGGTCAGCTCCCCCGGACGGACAGAAGGTAGGGTGAGTCCTGAGCCACTGGGGGGAGGGGCAGGAGGGCCCTGGAAACCTGCTGGTCACTGTGGGACAGCGGTCCTGGCTCGGTGGCACCACGTGGGCCCCGCCCCGCCGCCGGCCCTGTCCCGCTGCCGCCTCTCACGGGCACAGGCTCTCTCAGCGCGGCGCACGCACGTTGGCCCTCCCGCCTGCCCACGCCCTGCTGCGCCCACCCAGGCCTCCGCCTCCGACGCTCAGCACCCCCGAGCACCCTCCCCACCCTCCTCCCTCCCCTTCCCCGGCTCCCGGAAGCCACGCGTCTCGTCTCCCTGTGTCCCTCGCAGTCCCCCCCACCCGCCGTATCACTTCCCTCGTCTGCCCGGCGCTCCAGCACCTGTGACTCTGACACCCACTTATGCTTTGGGGGCCACCAAGCCCAAGACCAAACAGCCTGAAAACCCCCCCTTGCTCTCTCGTTGTTGCTGGTGACCGTGGCCCGTGGCACCAAGGACGGGAGGCGGCGGGGGCGCCTTGTGCTCAGTCAGGGCCCCACTAGCTGGAAGGCCCCCCTCAAACCCCTGCAGGACCAGCCTGCAATGACAACTTTTAGGAGTGGGGTGCATTTTCATACTTTCACATTCACGAAACACCTTGGTCTGAGATGGCAGGCAACACCCCCCTGGGGGACGGCAGCGGGCCCGTCTGATAAAAGCCCGGGTTTCAGTGACCCAGGCCACAAAGCCACCGGCGCTCCGACGTGACGGGACCCCGTCCCATGCAATCATCAGGATTGCCTCGTAATTACGGCTGCACTTACGGGCCGATTTCTTCATCATTTCCCCTAATGATGGGGGGAAAACAAATGTGCAAATACCTGTCTGGAGTCACCAGAAGACAAAATACTGGCCTGATGCGTCCAGAATGGATTTACTGTCTGAGACTGAGTGTTTGCCAGGGAGAATACTCCTCCAGGATATTAAATACGCAAGAAAAACGGTCCCACCAGTGAGCAGATAAAACAGCCGTCCTGCCACTAAATCTCCCAGATTCCAATAACGGAATATAGTGGCTGATGGCAGAAGATCTGTGGATGAATTTTCTTGATTAAAAGTTTGGCCCAGGATCAGAATTCAGCCGTTGTTTTGGGTGTTTGGAGGGCAGAGCGTGAGCTTCATTCTGGTACAGCCAGGCCTGGAGTTTTTCTAGTTTCCACAGGCTTCCTGTTCCCACAGGAAACTCATGACAAGGAGCCCACGCAGGTGCCCCCGGAATCCTCCTCCGGCTCCTAGAGAGTCACGACGCCCGTGTGGAATTTACGGAAGATGTGTGGGAAGGTGGCCTCTCCCCCACTAGCTCGTCTGCCTGAGCAGGGAAGAGGCAGCTGCATGGGTGGAACTCTAGGGGTTCTCAGGAAGTCCGGGGCCACCGTGCAGGAGGAAGGGGGCTGAGGGCCAGGGGTCACGTCAGACAGCTGAGCACACAGGAGAGGCTGTTCATCTGTTGTAATCGATCCCATTTGGTGGTTCCCAGTGGGAGTCTGTGCGCAGACGACACTCAGAAGCCACGTTAGCTGCCCCCACCCTCGCCCCGCCGCCCTGCGTCCCTTTGACCTGACATGACCTTGCAGGAAAGGCACCGGGCTCCGTGGCCTCCACTGGGGAGGCTGAGCTCACCGCCTGTGGAGGAGGGGCCACGTCCACAGGAGGGCACGGCTGACGTAGAGACACATCAGACACGTTCCGGGTGCTCACAGGTCACCGAAGGCCAGTGGGTGCCTGGGCCGGGGCTGAGCCCAGACTTTGGACCAGGGTTTCTCCGCAGTGCTCCTGGAGCAATGAATCCCCCAGAGGCAGCTCCTAGAGGCCCGAGTGGGGATCTGGGATGGAGGGGGATTGGGGTCGGACCCCTGTCCGGCCACCTGTGCAGGCGAAAAGCACATGATCAGGAGGAACGGGCTGTGGGGGCTGTGGGGCTGTGGGGATGGAGGCTGATTCCCTGGACACCCGGGGCGGGGGCTGCCCCTGGCCTGAGGAGCTCGGAGCCATCAGCCCGGGCAGAGCACCATCAGATACGACGCCCCTTGCTTGGTGGCCCGGACCTGCAGTACCGAGCACAGCCTCTCTCAGCTTCCTATGGGTGAATTGTTTCTGAAAGGGCCTCCTGTCTTAATAAACCCACTATGAGAGATTATTTTCACAGGCCACGAGACCAAGACAGAGTCCTTTGAACCCAACAGCAAAGACAGGCACCCATGGGTGCTTGCACCCCACTTTTCTTATACAAGAGGAACCCCGCTTGTATGCTACTCTGCATTGTGTTACTTTTATGTGACAATTTTCTCTAAAGGTGACATAAGGGACGCGGGACTCTCCTTGCTCCCTTCCGTGGCTGCGTGGCCTTCCATCCTGTGGACGGGGCACCACGCTTGTCCTCAGCGCCGCCCTGGTGGTCTCTGCGCTGTTTCCATGCTCTGCTCCTGAGAGCAACCTCTGTGAATGACCCCGAGCAAAGTCACATCCGTGTGGGCTCGTGACAGGTGTCCGACGCTCCTGAAGAGGCTGCGACAGACAGTGCGCCCTCCTCCTTGCGACGTCCCAGAGGGCTGACCTCCCCACGCAGCACGTGGTAGGTCCGACAAGGTGCCTGCCAGTGGCCCTTGGCCTCAGGTCCGAGTCCGGACAGTGGGGTGGCGTCTCCTCTGTGCATGCTGGGCTCCCTTCTTGCCGAGACGCCAGTGCCTTTGGGGTTCCATCCTGTGATGTGTGGGTCCGGTATGTGCACAGTGACACCCACCCCATGGCTGTGACGTCTCACCCGGTGTCATCGCTAAATCCGAGTGGGAGCCCTGGCTAGTGTGGCT
Organism: Furipterus horrens; assembly: GCF_987537825.1. Lineage (NCBI taxonomy): Eukaryota > Metazoa > Chordata > Mammalia > Chiroptera > Furipteridae > Furipterus > Furipterus horrens. The sequence continues at coordinate 203,265,013 of NW_028327174.1, read as the reverse complement.
CACTGGATTGGACGCCGGCCTGTGAACTGAGGGGTCGCTGGTTCGATTCCCAGTCAGGGCCCAGGCCTGGGTTACGGGCCAGGTCCCCAGTTGGGAGCGCGTGAGAGGCAGCCACACATTGACATTTTTCTCCCTCCCTTCCCCTCTCTCTAAAAATAAATAAATAAAGTCTTTTAAAAATCCAAGTGGGGTTTTTGCCTTCGGCCACTTAGGTCAGCAAAGGTGAACGTGGCCTGAGGGTAATGCCTCTGAAGAGCTCTCTGTCCTAAACAAAGAGTGGAAACCCCAGGGGACTTCTGAGACTCACCCCCGTGGGGGCTTGTCCCCTGGGGCGTCTTTGGGGAGTTCCCAGGTGCTGAAGTCTCCAGAGTCCACATGAGGAGGGCAGAAGCAGGCCGGCCCGAGCCCCCGCGAGGCTTTCCCCACCCCCGCGGCCCACGGGCGTGCACGGCGGGCCCTCTGCTGGTGAGTCACTGGCCGCTTGTTCATCGCACAGCAGGCGGCGGAAGGTGCCAGAACACTGCAGCAAGGCCGGGGCTCATCCTCTGGCCCCGGGGGCTGGTGAGTCATGGCCCCCAGCCACGGGGGAGGAGGGGCACTGGCCCGGGGCGGCTGGCAGTGGGGCGCGGCCTTTTCTCTGCGTGGCCCCCCATCTCGCCACCCCGCCGCATGCACACACAATGCATACACTGCAACAACACACACGGGCGCACATCCACACACGTGCACACCCATGCACACACCAGCACACACACTGGCTGGTCCAAACCCCCGACCAGGCACAGAGCAGCGGCAGGTTGGCAAGCAGCCCTGGAGGGGGCACTTCTGGGGTCAAGCCCCCTCCCTGCAAAGTGGGAGCTGGCGCCCAGAGCCACCTGACCTGGGCCACCGGGCCTGCCAGCACCCCCCTCCCGCCCCGAGCTCTGTGTCACTGCAGGAGGCAGGGCACAGTCGGGCGTGTGGTCACTGGCCGCGGGCTCCCTCCTCTCCCCACAGCACACAGCCCTCCTGGGGCCTCAGCTCCCTCCTCTACCCCCAGGCCAGAGGGAGAGGTCCTGGGGGCATTCTGGTGAGGTTGGGGGTGCCCCGCGTCCCAGCTCTATGACCCCTCTGCCCAGAGTGGACAGGATGACTTCAGGGGAGGAGCCCTGTGCCGCCCCCCACCCCCAACCTCCCGCTCCTGCTTGGTGTCCTGTGCCCTGGGCCTGTGACCCTCGGCCCTTCTCTCCTCCAAGGCACCGCACTCTGGACTCCACAGGCCAGGACGGAGGCCCCGAGAGCCCAGCCGGCGCCCAAACAGGCTAAAACAGCCAGTCAGCGGAGGGCCTGGGAGGGGTCCCCCGCCCGACGGCCAGCCTGGGGCTCCTGCCGAATGCAGAGCCTGCCTGGGGGCAGTGGGTCCCTGGTCCCCAGCTGCCTTCTAACTGGCCACTTGCCAGAATTGCCGGTGGAACGGCTCCCCCACCCAGGCGCGTCTGCTTGTTCCCCCACAGCCAGGCCCCGGGGGAGGGGGAGGCCCCGCCATGGACGCTGTGAAAAGAAACAGTAATTTCCTTATTGATCTTTTCCTTCCCGCCAAGGGCTTAGAAATAAGGTCGCCCAGAATGATGTTGCCCACGTTCTTCATTGTTTCATTTTGCTTATTGAATTCTCGGCTTTTCCCGGGGGCTCCTCGCCTCTCTCTCCCACTGCTTCTGGCTCCAAGGACGCGCGGCTGGCTCGACAGATCTCCGCAAAGCACGTTCTGAGCCGGCGACCTGAGAGCAGACCCGGCGGCTGTCCCTGAGGCAGCCTTTCCGCAAAAGGCGGCCCCGGCCCACGGGTGCCGCCAACACACACACACACACACACACACGTACACGCACGCACACCCGCGCACAGGCTCCTTCCATCAGCCAGAGAGCTCTCCCATCTCCGGGTCCCGGCTGCACGTCTCACGAATGCAGGCGCCGTTGTCCCTGCTAAATTGGCGGTGGCGGGCCCTAATGGAGAAGAAACACTGGCTGCATCGGGTCAGTCGCAGGAGCTCACGCTCTCGCGGGCAGGGCCGGGACAGGACACAGCCAACCAGAGCGGCGCCGCAGCGCAGGGGCTGCAGGCCCGGCCGGGGACTCGGACCTTCAGGAGTGACAGACCACGACCAGAACAAGAGTGCCCCCTCCCGCGTCCTTCCGTCCAGAAACCTGTCTGTCTGTGCGGGTCCCAGGAAGACCCGTGGGAAGACCCGCGTGAAAGCTGCCCTGGGCAGTGACCCTGCAACTCCATTCTGCCGACGTTCACCGGCACCCAGCTCCGTGCCGAAGGCCCAGGCGACGCAGCCCTCGGGCTCCTCCGTCCAGCAGAGACGGACAGACAGACAACTCTCCCGAAGGAGCTCGCACGTCTCCAGGTCTCGGGTACAAGCCGGGAACTAATGTCACCCACACAGATATAGTGAAATAACAGGAAAACTAGGCAGCCTCTGAACCCTTCACAGAACACAGGCGTGAAGTCATCTGAAAGGGGACCTCCTCCACCCCTCGGCTTCTGCTCTCCTCCTGGCTCGGGCTTTCGGGAGCCACTTGTCAGCGAGGAAGTCAAAGGGCCACATACAGACTGGACACCCAGAGGGTTCCTGTGGACAGTGAAGAGAGCAGCAGGCGCTGAAGGTGTGTGACCCAGTCAAATCCCTGCTCCTGCACCAGCTGGCGGTGTGAGGGTGGCCGCCCCACTGACCCTCGAGGGGCGGGGATTCCAGGGCTGTAGAATGGGAGTCGGACAGGACCCACTGTTGTGTGCCCCTGGGCCAGCCTAGGAGAGCCTGGGCGGGCAGCCAGCCCTGGACCCTGGGGCTGGGGCTCAGGGCGGGGACGCCTGCCTGGCCAGTGAGTGCCCAGCGTTCCTGCGCACCGAGGGCACCATGCTAGACCCCGCCAGAGGGCTGAGCGCCCTGAGGCCACCCCCTCATTCTGCCATCACAGGTTGGGAGTCTCAGGATCTAGTGGCCGGGGCCTCCCACGGCCTCAGGGGCAGGTTGGCTGTGTCAGCCACCCGGCTGTGCTCCCAGACCAGCCTCCACGTCCCACGGAGCAATGACCAGCGTGGTGGCCCCGTGAGGCCGCACTGACACAGAGACTGCCCGCACCAGCACCACGCAGCCGGGACCTCACGCCCTGGCACCGGCTCTCCCCTCTGCCCGGCACTTTGCTCCCGGTGTTCACGTGGCCGGCTTCTTCTCCACATGCCGGTCATCTTGTCCGCAAGAGGGTATCTGTCCATCAGTCCATCTGCGAGGGTCTGTCTGTCCTGCCCCCTGCAGATGGACGCTCACCTCGGGGCGCCCTGGGCGGCTCTGCCTGCGCAGCGCAGGCGAGGCGCTCAGGAAGCAGCCGTGGAACAGAGGACGGACCCCGTGTGGCTGGTCCCAGGGAAGCCGAGAGGAGAGGGCCAGGCCGCACTGGGAATGGGCTCCAACACGCAGGTCCGTTCTCCGCGCCAATGGAACGAACCCTGCAGACCCCTCGGAGGTGCCCACCGTGCGCTGAGCCCATGGGAACAAGGAGAGCTCTGCCCCACCTCCACCCATGCACATGAGTCTTCTGGGGAGACCGATTGAGTACTGGGGCCTCGGGGTCCTTGCGGCACCCAGCTGCGACGCTCGGACCATCCAGGCGAGTCTCGGCTCATCCCCCTTCGGCTTCTCAAAAGAAGAGCTGGGCTGCAGCCCGGAAAGGAGAGAGGACTCCCGGAGTCCCTGAGCCCCCCCGGTCCCCACGGCTCCCTGAGCACCGCGTCTCCTCTGACATTTGACAGCCGGGGCGAGGAGCCATTCTGTGTGTGAATTATTCAGAGCAGCCGGAATGTGAAGTGAAGGATGGAGGGAGGCGGCCTGGTCGGGACGGAGACTCCGACGGCAGGTCCCCGCGTGTGAGGGCGCTGTCAGGTTGATCTCGAAAACGAATTAGCAGTGAGTTATGGAAACATGTTTCATTGGAGGCAACCAGTTGCTTCAAGAACAATACTCATAAATTGTTTCCCGGCAAACAGGTTTGGCCTGGCTGTTGGGCAGGATCTCCAGGGATGCTGGCTGATGACCACGGATCCCGGGGGGCACAGGGTGTGCAGAGGCCCTGGCTGGCAGGCTCCCACCGCGTGGGTGCATCACAGGTGCCCGGAAGGTGGCCCTGGGTTAAGTCACAGTTCCCGCTATCTCACGCGAGCCCCTCCTGAACGCCCCAGCCTGGCCCCAGACCGTGTCCGACCTGGAGAAGCCAGCACTGTGACCCCCACCTGCTGGCCCCGGCCCGGACCTCAGCACGGTGCCCAGAGGCCAGCCGCTCAGGCGAGTGGGATGGATGCCTCCTTGGAATCATGCAATCCTCGTTGCTCTGAAATTACCCTAAAGGGGTGCTGCCAGCTGGGGGGCTGTGCACACTCAGGTCTGCAGCATGTTCCGGCACGCTCGGGGGGCTGCGGCATGCTCGGAGGGCTGAGTCACGCTCAGGGGGCTGCAGCATGCTTGGGGGGCTGCATCACACTCGGGGGTCTCCGGCACGCTCAGGGGGTTCACTGCAGCTCACATGGGGTCTGATGTGGGGACCTGAGGTGCAGGGCTAGGACCAGGGAGAGGCGAGTGGGGCACAGTTAAAGGCCGGCCAGGCCAGGGGTCTCGGGAGGAGCTGGCTTCCTTCTGGATGAGGCAGGATGAGCTTCCTTCTGTCTCAAGATGTGGATCCACCAGGGAGCAGGTGCAGGGAGGGGGTCTCGGCTGAGGCTGAGGGAGGTGAGCTTCCCGGCACTGGCAGTAAGCAAGCAGCGGGGAGGCAATCAGTGGTGGGGTGTCCGCAGATCCGCCCCCTGCATGAAGGGCGGGGCTGGATTGAACGAGTGACCCCCATGTCCCTCACAGACCCGGGGTGTGTAAATCTGGGTCTCCCGGCAGCCCCTGCCCAGGGCGTGTGCAGGAGCCGTGCTGGGCCAGGGGCTTCCCGTCCGCTCCGCCGAGAGGCGCTGCCCCCGCCCCGACCCTCTGCGCATCCGTGCAGCGTAGATCAGTTTTCAGTACATCAGCAGCAGGGCCGGGAAGTCTCTCCCGCTGGGTCAGCGCCGCCCCCGCACCCGCAGACAGAGCCGCCCCGCGAGATGACATCCAGCCTCTGTCTCAAAGTCAGCAGAATGTGGTGTCATTGATTGGAGCGGCCGGGCCCGTCAGTCCTCTGCTGGGGTGAAGTATGCACTCTCCCGTCGCTTCTTAAACACGTTGTAAAATGGATTGCGCACACAAAAGGGCAGCATAAAACTGGCCGGCGAGCTCCCGAGCAGCCGACTTTATAAATCAGGCCCACAGTTGACAAGGACTCTTGGGCTCCCTTTCTGGATATAAAATGGTTGGCTTCTAAACTGAGAAGGACATTGGCCCAGGTGTCCCCAGGGCTACCAGGGGGCGTGGGACGGCCCCAGGGAGGGGACGGTGAGCATCTATCTAAAAGGCACGTGTCAAGCCCCACGTTGCTGAGACCCAGGGGTCCGGAGCAGGTCACTTCTCTGGGGGAAACAGCAGGACCTGGCACTGGCCCCAATCAGACACAGCCACCCCCTTCTGGCTGCTGGCTGTCCACCACCCGTGCAGTGGCAGTGCCTCTGTCCCCGCCTGATGGGCGGGCAGTGCCCCTAACTCCCCCCGGCAAGGGCAGCACCGGGAGCCCCAGCCCCCGAGCCCCCGACCCCCACCACCACCACCTCCACAAAGTGCTCAGGGCTCCAGGCCTCTCCTTCTGTGACCTCCATGCAGCTTTGCAGGGCAGCCTCCGAGTGTCACTGGCTGGCGTCAGTCCCCTGACCCCGAACCGCGTGCAGGGGAGGCTGGGGGATGTGGCAGCCTGGGTTCTGGGGAAGCAGGAGCTGGGGGTCGAAGGGGACCGGTCCTTGCCGTGGTTACTGGAATAAGAAGCGTGTCTTAGGCTGCACCCAGGGGACGCCGGCTGGGGCTTCAGAGAAGTTGGGGCGTCGTGCTGGGTGACCGCAGGCAGGCGGTCAGACCCTCGGAGCCCCTGTCTCCATCACCACAGCGGAGCAGGGCTGGGCACTGGGTTCACTGCCCGGCGCCAGGCCCGGCCCCGTGGAGCTTGGCCCCTCGTGCTGGTGGTGCACGCGCCCAGACTGTTCCCCTTCATCCCTCCAGGGGCCGCGGGGTGACTGGCTCCGACCCAGCACCCATGGCTGGGAAACAGGTGAACGCAGCCCCCGCAGAGGGCAGCGAGCTTTCTGAGGGACCCAGGCCAGCACTGCGGGGCCGGGCCTGCGAGGGCCACCGCGCCGTGGGCGGGTCCCGGGGGATGGCGTCCTCCTGGCAGGACATTCCTGGCTGCCGCACACACCTCGGGGCGCTCCGTCCTCAGCTCCTGTTTCCAGGTGAGCACGCTGAGCACATGCAGGTGGTTATCCCAGGGTGTCTGGCTTCGATGGGGCGGGGCCCCACCGGAGGGCGGGGGGCCCCGAGGGCTGGAGCAGGCGCAGGCCACACTGGCGTTTTTAAGGAGACGAGGCAGCCAGAGACCACCCCTGACTCCCACCCAGACAATGGAAATTAACTGGCTCTTGAGAGCCAATCAAGAGATGGTCAAGCCAGAGCCAGAACCGGGGTCTTCTCTCTGGGCTGCCATGAACCCCAGCGGCAGAGGGGCTCCCACGGGTCCTCCACAGCAACACCCAGCCCGGGCCAGGGGACAGGCTCCGCTTCTGTCTCCCAGGACACATTTTCTCAGGAGACTGAACCCGGGTGAAAAGGGGCCGGTTGGGGGGCGGGGAGCTCTGACCTGGTGGGGACGGCCTGGGGCACCTCCTGCCCCTGCTGACGCCTGTGGGAGGGGCTGGATAACAGAGCCAGAGACACCCCCACCCCCTCCCCCAGCAACAGCCCCATCCGGGCCGAGCCGTCCCTCATGGCTGCGGCGGCTCTGGCGCTGACATCGGAGCCTCTGGTCATATAATTTAGCTGCTTAATGAAGGCGGGAGAAGCAGGGCGTAATCACCCGTGTGAACAAGTAATTTATTCTACATCCGTCACGATGTCCCGCAGCCACTCAGGGATGCGCACTGCGCCCCCAGCCCCTCTGGAGGCCGTCACCGCACCTCAGGCTGCGAGTGAGGATCAGCCTCGGAGCCCCAGCCGGGTGGGTGGGCAGCCATCCTGGGCCGAGCTGAAGCTGGGGTGACAGGGTCAGGCAGGGTCACACAGACAGAGGAGCCTGTGACTCCAGTAGGCAGAATAATAGCACCCCAAAACGCCCGCCTCCGGATCCCCAGACCCTGTGACTACGTGGCCTTGTACGGCCAAAGGGACGCCATGGACATGACTAAGCTCAGGGGTTGAGATGGGAGGTGACCCTGCACGAGGCTAGTGGGCCCAGGGTCATCACAGGGGTCCTTAGAGAGGGAGGCAGGAAACCAGAGGCAGGAGACGTGTGGGGGGAGACAGAGCAGAGGGCGGAGGAGAAGACGCGGCTGCCTCGAAGCTGGAGGGAGGGGTCACGAGCCAGGAGCCTGAGGCCTGTGGTCCTGGGGAAGGCAGGGCAGCGATGGCCCCCAGCGGGGACCAGCCTGGCTGACACACGGACCTCAGGATTGTTTTCTGACCTCCAGAACTGTGACAGCATAAATGTGTGTTGTTTTCCGCCACCGGGTGTGTGGGGTTTGCTCCAGCAGGCACGGGCACTCCTCTGGCTGCCTCGGCGTGGCCCCAGTGCCCACCCACTGTCCCTGGGGTCTGGGGGAAGAGGCAGAGAGGGACGGGTGGGTGGGGCAGAGGAGGGATGTGGGAGGGAAGCTGGGCAGACACAGAAGTGCCCCCAGCTCAGGCACCTGCCTTTGGCTGCCCCCCAAAGAAGGGAAGCCACGGTTCCCCCTCCTGCCGGAGCCACACCCACTTCCTGAGGGTGGGGGTGCCGGTGCTCTGACTGTGCAGAGAAAGGGGTGCATGTTGGGGCAGAGGCACCAGGGCTGGGGGCTGGCCATTGGGGTCTCCCTCATCATCCTAACAAGCCTGGTGCATGCACCGCACCCAGGGGAGGGCCACAGGGACTGGGTGGTGCGGGGGTGCACCCAGCCCCTCCCCCAGGGCCCCGCCCTGGGCTCCAGGTGACGGCCCCGCCGGCTGCTCAGGTCCCAGCCCCAGCACCAGGCCTGGCTCCAGGGGAGGAAGCAGGAGCAGAAGGGGAAGAGACAGATGCAGACATGGGGGCTGGGGGAAGTGGGGTGCTCCTGGCCTCCTCTGACCCCTGGCACTGTTTGGTGAACCCCCAGTGAGGACAGAGGGACAGCTGCCCTTGACACCTCAAAGAACCCAAGCAAAGTTCCAGGGGCGTTTCAGCCCCAGCGCTGGGTCCGTAGTGGCTGATGGCGACCTTGCCCTTCCACTTCCAGCAGCTCTTGGGGACAGACCCCCGACCGCTGGGGACGGAAGGGGAAGCTCTGAATGGACCCTGAGCTCATCATCGTTAACCCCGGCCCCAGGTAGCCACCTGGCGAGGGGAGAGGACTGTCTGACAGCGCCTGGCCTCATCCTGCCTGGAAGCCAGAAGCTTCTGGAAATCCCATCTAACCTGCTCTAACCGGGTGATCTCATTTCCCCAAGGATTGGGCTAAAAGGCACCTGGGGGCTGGCGATAAATTTAGACCCAGCGAACTTGTCGAGTCTCACTTGCCTGTTTGGAAAACAGAGCTAATTAAGTTACTGCGGGGGGCGGGGGGCGGGCGGAGGGTCGCAGGGCAGCGGGCAGTGGAGGACCTGCTGGACTCGGCCTCGGCGGTGGGATGGGTGCGGGAGAGGAGGCCCAGGGGCAGGAGGAGCCCGGGGCCCCACCCCGCCCCTCCAGAAAAAGCAGAACCCCGAACACCTGGGCAGCTTCTGGTGAGTGGAGCCCGCTGCCCCGCGAGGCGCCCTGCGGACGGAGGGCAGACGCAGTGTTGCCGGTGGAAATCGGGCTCTCGCCCAGGATCACGAGAGACGTGCTCTGTGGCCCGCGCACGGAGACTGTGGTGTGGCGGTTTATTCGGGAAGGCTGCCCCCGGGTTCCCAATGCCCCATCGCCCTCTGTCCTGCTGTGGAAAATGCAACCCTGTCCACAGCGAGGCCAACGCAAAGGCCAGCATCCAGAGCTCCTCCTTCACGTTAAAGCTCCGTCCTTCGGAGTCTCCGTGGTCTGCGCGGCCCTGGGACCCGATGACACGCTGACCCGCAGAATAATTTTTGTTGCATTACGAGTTACTGTGTGGGCTGACGAAAGACACTCCTCCCGCTAATACAATCCAGGCGCGCGGCTCGGGCCTCAGCTCAGGGTCACCTCCAGAGGGAAGCCTTCCCAGGCCGCTGCCCACGCTGAGACGGCCCCACTCTGCCCTCCTAACGCAGTTTAGCCTTCACACGGCACGTCTCACTGCCGGACGCAGCGGCAGCTCTCTGGGTACGTACCTCCGCCGCACGACGCTAAGCTCTATCAGAACATGCCCACAAGTGGCTGCCACTGTCCCCTTTTCCCAGAGGCGGAGGTGAAGGCTCGGAGCAGCCCAAGTCCTGCCTGTTTCCCAGAGGGCGCCAAGGTCCAAGCCCACCTTTTCCTACCTTGTCTTATGGTACGGCTTCAGTTCCCAGTAAAATGACATTGACAGACTCGATTGAACATTAGCTGTCTGCCCTTCCCTGGGGTGAGGGCTGACCCAGCTGTGCGGCAGGGGCAGGGCGCCAGGTGTGGGGCAGGGGGAGGGCGCCAGGTGTGGGGCAGGGGCAGGGCGCCAGGTGTGGGGCAGGGGGAGGGCGCCAGGTGTGGGGCAGGGGGAGGGCGCCAGGTGTGGGGCAGGGGGAGGGTTCCAGGTGTGGGGCAGGGGCAGGGCGCCAGGTGTGGGGCAGGGGCAGGGCGCCAGGTGTGGGGCAGGGGGAGGGTTCCAGGTGTGGGGCAGGGGGAGGGTTCCAGGTGTGGGGCAGGGGGAGGGTTCCAGGTGTGGGGCAGGGGCAGGGCGCCAGGTGTGGGGCAGGGGGAGGGCGCCAGGTGTGGGGCAGGGGCAGGGCGCCAGGTGTGCACAGCGGGAGAGCAGTCCTCTTCCCTGTCTCCCCTCCACCCCCAGCTTTCTCAGGCCTGCAGCCCTCAGAGCTGCAACCCTGTCCCAAGGCAGGGACCCTCGAGTGCCAGGCTCAGGTGCTCAGATGAGTGTTAAAATAATGGACCGGAACACTCAGGTTCTGTGAAGGCAGCACCCCTGGGAAGCTGCAGGCTGCTCCCCATCAGGTTCCAGAGTGCTTTCCCTGAGATGTTACCACACCGCTTCTGGAAACCCTCCGTGTGGCTCAGAGGACACAGTCTGGCTGGATTCCCCTTGAACAGAATCCCCTGCGTGGGCTGGGGGTGGGCTGCTGCTGGCCTCGCCTCTGAGACTGGACCAAGGGGTCCGCAGTACTGCTGATGGGACAAAGGTGCGGAGTGCGCACCCCCGGTTAGTTGCGGGGGCCTGACGGCTGCCCCCCGCACCCTCTCTGCTGCCCCCCAGTCCTCCCTGCCTGCCTGGCCACACCAGAACCCCCATCCTTTCCTTCACCCTCCACCCTGCCCCAGGGGAGTCTGCCTCCCGCCGGGACCTGCGCACGGGACCCCGCTCCGCTGGTGGCCTAGAGAACTGGCCTCAGGAGCAGAGTAGCCTAGCGGTCCGCGCACAGCCTGGGCACTAATCCAGGCTCCGGCCAGGAGGTGCCGTCTGAGGTCGGGGTCACTCCTCTGTGAAACAGCCAGTTCCGCGGGGCTGGCGAAGACCGTCTGCAGAGACGGAGAGGCACCGTCGGTTACAGCACAGCGCAGCCTCCGTCTCTGCAGACGGTCTTCGCCAGCCCCATGGAGCTCACGCAAGCACACGCACACATGCTCACAGGCGTACACTCTTACACAAACATGTGTGCAGAAGACGTGCACATTCATGCAACATGCTCACAGATACACATGCTCACACAAGCACACACACAGAAGGCACACGTAAACATGCACTGTCATGCATGCACACTCACATGCACGCTGGCACATATGCACACACATGCAACATGCTCACACACGCATGCTATGTAGCATTGCCAGGAGGCATGTGTGTGCACGCACACACACATAGGCACGCACAGAAAGCACGTGTGCGCATACATTGAAGGTGCTCGTGTGTGCACACATGTGCTCACACAAGCACGCACAGAGGGCACATGTGTGCTCATACACACACACACAAGAAGGGTGCACACAGAAGCGTGCCGAAGAGGTGCTGGCGCGCGGGCGGGGCTGGCAGCGGCTTGGTGGCCGGCAGCTGACCTGGGGCAGGAGACGGATGGGCCGCCTGCTGCCCGGAGCTGCAGGGGCAGCGTTTTTCCTTCCAGCCGGTTAACGCTGGTTTCATTCCAGGCTGAGCCGAGCATTCTTGGTGGGAAGAAGGGCCACCGAGCAGCACCCCCGGAAAGGTCAGAGACATCCCGAGACAGGACACGCCCTGGGCTGGGAGGGGCCTCCTGGCTGTGCTGCCCACATAGGAGACGCTTGGGGACACTGGGCCTGCCTTTCCCGGGGGTGAAATGGGGCTGGGCCAGGTCAGGGGCTCGGACACGGCAGGGTGGAGGGCTCCCCTGGGGGAGGGGGTGCAGGAGGGCTCCCCTGGGGGAGGGGGTGCAGCATGTTCAAATGCGCTCTGGTCAGGAGAGTCTGGCCGGCCCGGGAATCGATGCGGCCACCTCCCCAGGGACCCTGGTGCCCGTAGTTCCCAGCTGAACGTGTGGCTGTTTCTCAGCAACTTGCGGGTCAGACCTGGAGCCGCGGTTTCTGGGAAGGGGTTGGATTTCCTCGAAGGCCGCTCAGCACCAAGTCCCACCACCCGGGGCCGCGTGGCTGCCTCGGCCTCCCGCCCACGGGAGGGACTGACCCGAGGAACTAGCGGTTGCTGAGGCTTCCTCACACACAGGCCGAGAGAGGCCACTTCACGTGTCCTTCGTCAAAGTCGCAGTGACGCGGGGGGCCGGGCCGGGCAGCCTTCAGTGTCTGCCACGGAAGCCTGACCGTGGTGAGTCACGTACGCAGGTTCAGATTTTGTCTGTCACCGAAGCTAATGGCAAGTCAGGTCCGCCATCCATCAAGGCACAGAGGCGCTGCCACCGTGACACCGGGCTCCCACGCTCAGCCTCTTGGTCACAAAACGGCTGCAGCCGCCCCAGGCATGAAGCCCATGTGAGGCTGGAGAGAGAGGCGTGAGGAGCAGCAGATACGAGTGGCTGTGGCTGCTTCCTGTGGCCTAGAGGACAGCTTTTCCAGGGACACCCCCATCAGGCGGGGGCTCCCATCTCCGCCAGAGCCGGTCTCGGGGGCATCCCAGCCTCTGGGAGGTGGAGGCGCGCGTGCCTGCAGGTGGGCGCAGTGCTGTGCCAAACGAACAGTGCCGCTGGGGTGGGGGTGGGCATTCGGTAAGAAGCTGCGGTGCCGGCCACTCAAGGGTACCCTCATCCCCATGAGACAGGGCGGACATGGCACAGAAGGGTCTGCGTTGGGCTGAACTGGGCGCATTTTCTTCTCGTGCTTCTGAGCCCTCGTTTGTTACAGAAACCTGACCTCTTGGCTGCCCCTGCCCTCGGTGGCTGCACAGAAAGCCTCGGGGCCTGGGCCGGCACGCAGCTGTTCATCAGTGACGGGGCAGGGGTGGTGGCGAGACTGGGCCTCGGCAGGTGCACGCAGGGGTCTCGGTGTGGGCTCAGTGAGCCAGGCTGCGCCCTGCGCTCCCACCGCAGCTGCAGCGCCTTTGTTCACTGGCAGAGTCCCCTGGGCGCAGGGTCCTCCAGGGACAGGGCATCTCCAGCCTGGCCTCAGGTGGGCCTTCCCACCTGTCCTAGGGAGACAGTGATCTCTCCGTTCCTTGAAAATCACCAGCTTTGGACTCGCACCAGCTGCCCTGCAGGAGAGAACCCCGGGGCTGCCCTCTCCAGCTCCCCAAGCCTGGCAGAGCAGGCACAACCCCCCCTCACTGCAGCCTGAAGCCAGAAAGCAAACGCGAGGACCCCCGAGGGGGTTCGTCTCAGCTCCCCCTCTCAAGGACGGAGACTTCTAGAAATAACTCTCTGGGAGAATTAGGGCTCAAACCCCACTTCCAGCCCATTCTAGGGTTAGAGATGAGGGAGTGTTGGCTCCTCCCACATGAGCCCAAGTCGGGGATATTCTCGCTCCTTCCCTCCCTCCGCCCTTCCTGCTTTCGTTCCCTGAAAATAACACAAGGAACAGCTGCTTCCAAGCGTGAATCTGCCAGAGCCACGCGGAACGCCTCCCACGCACGACCTCATGTGTCTCTAGGACACCCTGGCAGCCACCAGGGTCACCTCCCCCACGTCACAGATCAGGGGGCTGCGGCCCAGGGAGCAGACGCCACCACTCGGGGCTGCAGGGCCAGGGTGCAGCCCGGAGCCTGAGAGCGACGCCGGGCTCAGCATCACGCTATCACACGCCTGCCACGTGTCACTTCCATTCCCAGCGGCAACTGGAAAGTGCAAAGAAGTAAAATAAATCAAACCCACTAGGTTCTTTCCCAAAACAAACAAACGAAATCCCATGAGTTAATTAGAAATGCAACGTGCCCAGCAGTGTCCTCGCAGGCCTGGGACACAGCGAGAGGGTCGGGGGGCAGAGGAGGCGGCCTGGGACCCCGGCCCGGGTAGCTTTTCTGGCTGGTCTCCAAGGTCACCTAGAGCCACACGCTCAGCCATCGGGCAGCCGGAGTGTGAAGGGGGCTCCTCCTCTGGGGAAACTGGCCACATTGCCCCTCCAAGATGAGAGGGCAGCAGAACTGGGTTCTTCACCGGAGAAGGTCTGAGGGGAGTCTGGGTGAAAAGCAGGGATGTCAGCAGGAAACGGGGGGCTCTGGGCCTGGGGCAGCCCCCGGGGCCCGCTCACCGCAGGGAGCAGGGCAGTGAGTGCCACAGGGCTGTGATCATGCTGTTCCCAATGTCCTCGGACGTCCAGACTTCCGCAGAGAGCCTGTTCCTTGTCCCCGGGGTGCAGGACCGGCCCCTCCAGCTGAGGCGGGCACCATCGCCGCCATGGGGAGCAGAGCCTGCCGGCCACCCCGGGAGTGCCGGCCCTGACTCCGCAGGCGGCACGGGCTCTGCCGCGGCCGGCGGGCTGGCGTCACTGGGCAGCCTCCCCCGGTGCCCTGAGCCCAGCGCGGCGGCCTCTGTGCTGCTGCCTGGTCACCTAGAAGAGCGCCACGGCGTGGGGGCCCAGAGACGGGTGCCCACCACTGTGGCCCTGGGGAGGTGGCAGCAGCAGAGGCCCGGGTGCCCTCCCCCCACACTGGGGGTGGCGTCTCTCCAAGCTGGTGATGCTGACGTCCTCAGCCTGCGTCACGGCAGCGACCCAGGGCCCCGGGGAGGAGGGCGGATAGAATGTGTTTCGCAAGCACCGTGGCTTGGCTGGAGCGTGAGGCCTGCATGACAGAAGGCGATGGAGCCCGGCCTGTGGCCAGTGTGCTCTGTGGGCTCTGGGAGGCGGGGCGAGGGGCGGGTCATTTCCCTTTCTGAGCCACGGGCACCTGGCCAGAGGGCAGGCAGCCCCCGACTCATGGCGGTGGACACGCGGAGTGGCCGCCAGGGACGGGCGTGCCTCCAGCTCCAAGGAGCTTCCGCTCCTTCCACAGACGCCGTGACTCTGTGAGGTCCCTCGCGTCCTTCCCTGCCTCCTCCCAGGCTCTCTGGGTGGCCAGTCTGCTGTCGCTGCTGAGGGACCGTGGAGGGGGCCCCAGAAGCTGGGCTGAGGCGACAGGGAGGCCCAGGTGCACCTGGAGTGACCTTCCACTTTGTGCTCACTGCCCTCCAGAGACTGGAGGTCCCACAGCCGTGGCTCTAGGTGACACACCAGGGCATTAGCCTCTGGGGCGGGAGCCATGATTACTGTTGCTAACGTGTTTTCCTAGGAGGGTTGCCGGGTGCCAGGCTCTCTCCCAGTGAGAACAGGAGACGGGCCTCGTCAGTTCCACCCCACTGACCCCAGACTCCTGCCCCCAGCCCTGCGCCCTGGGTCATGCTCACGGGGCTGGATGGCCCCTGGCCTGCGTGGGCGGCAGCGGCAGCCCAGGGCTCCCGGCTCAGACGGCCTCAGACCGTGCTAACATGCTAACGCTGTTTCATGGGGCTGCCCACGGCCTTCGGGGGGGTCACAGCACGTCTGACCAGGTGACGCTCAGCTCTCCCTGGAACACGCTTGCTCCTTGGCTCCTGGAGGTCTCCCATGGGCTGGGGGGCAGGGCAGTAGAGCAGCACCCCGTAACTGGGAGGCAAAGCGACACCCCACACCACCCAGCAGGGGGCGGCTTGCAGCTTCAGGGTGAGGGGGCCGGGTCTTTGGAACCCCGGGAACAGCAGGGCCCGAGTAAAGACTCACGAGGGGATCCAGGCAGCGAGGCCTGAGGGAGGGAGGGCTGTGTTCAGCCAAACCCGCCTCTGGGGATTCTCACGCCTCCTGGACGGTGTCTCTGGTCTGCAAGTGGCCGCGTGGCGACAAGAGATGGCCGAGGGGTCAGCCTGTGGCGGTCCTCAGACTCCCTGTGCCAGAAGCTGGCACACGACGGCCAGCCGGCAGGAGTTTGGGGACAAAGGAAAGGGTGAGAAGGGGCATGAGGTTCTAGCTATTGTGGCAACAAAGAAAGGAGCCAGAATGTTGCCATAGGCTTGGGGGGAAATGGTTTTATTGGGCAAGAAGGAGAAAAACCACCCGTGGCCTATTCTTTTAAGGAGCCCACAGGCCCGGGTGAGGTCTGAGGCTCCTGATTTCCCGCTTAGGTTTGCGCAGCTGCAGGAGGCGGGGGTGCGGGCGGGGTGTGGCCAGGATTATCGATGGCTCCTGCGCAAGCCTGGGTCACCTACCTGTGCCGAGTGCTCAGGAGCCACGGCAGGAGAGGTGCTGAGGGGGTTGCTGCCGCCCCCAGTCCTGCTCCACCCCCACCGACTGCACGCTGACCCCACTGCGGGGACCGGGGGCAGGGGGGACGCGGAGGCTTGAGCAGGTGTCAGCAACCTCCCCCCGTCCCAACCCTGTGATGCAGGCGGAGCTCGGGACTCACGGCCACCGCTGCAGGAAGGGATGCGGGGATGTGAGGGCAACGGCTGGGTCCTGGCAGCCATGCTGTGACCGTGAGGGCAGCTGGGCCCCGAGGAGTACAGAGCAGGGCCCTGCCACACTGCACAGGACCCAGAGGCCTCTGGAAGCCTCCGTTAGAAGAAGAAATAAATCTTCGTTGCTGAAACCAGTTGGAGCTGGATTTTAAGTCTCCCGGTAACCAAAGCCTCCTAACCAGCCACTGAGCCCAGTGGGCTCGTGGGCTCGATCCCGTCTGCCCTTGCGACGGCCCTGTGACCGACCAGAGCAACAGAACGTCCCTCGTACAGACGAAGGCGCTGAGGGAGGGAGGCTCGGCTCACGCAGGGATCACGGAGCCGGGACGCGGCGGAGCGTCTGCCCAGTGACTCGGCCTCACCCCTGCTCTGTGTGAAGCGGGGGAGCCAGGGCGGCCCTCGGGGACGGGAGGCAGGAGACACGCTCACAGGCGGCTCTCCCAGGGGTCTCAGCGGGGGACGGGAAGGAGGCCAGCCCGCAACCACGCCCCGCGGCTGGCCAGGAGTCGTCTGCTCCCCCCATCGCCAAGCGGACAGTGGCTGACGACTGTGAGCTGGGACACGCGGGCCCCTGCCCCTGAGGGAGCAGGAGGGAGGCCGCTTGCCCAGCTGAAACGGGAACCCGCCCCCATTATTCCCACAGAAATGCACAAAAAGGCCCCGTCTGCTGGGGGGAGGCGGGCGCAGGCAGGCCCCGGGCCGAGCTGCGTGGGTCCCGGGCTGCTGCGGACGGGGCCTGGACGAAGCAGGCGGTGTCTGGGCCTGAATCGAGGAGTCTGAGCAAATGCCCTTCCGAGCACAGATCCCCTCTGGGCTCTCCCCAAGCCTCAAGGCCGGGCGGGCGCTGCAGCTTCTGGGACTCAGCCCCCACCCAGAGGCCCAGCTCGCCCAGCCCTCAGCCAGCGGAGGCGCTGCCCCGCCCTGGCAGGCACCCCTGGGACACAGGAGGGACAGCCAGGCTGCGACCCCCACGGGGGAGCTTCTGGGGCCTGCTGACACCCGCAAGGTGTAGGGGAGGTTGTGGGGGGCGCAGGAGGGTGCCGGGCCTTCCCTGGGGCCGCGCGTGTGAGCACCCCGGTGTCTGGTTGGAAGGGGCCTGGGGGGCCGGCCTCACGTCCAAGGCAGAGGAGGGGACCCTGTGTTCTAAAGAGCCCGCGGGTGGGGACGCCACGTTGGGCAGATGGCGGTGGCTGCCTGGCGCTCCCTCCCCTGCTGAGTGCGTGGCTGCAGGGCCGGGGTAACCAGCAGCGCGTGGGCCCCTGAGGGGGTGTCGGAGGCGGCTCTCTTGGCCCAGTTTTAAAGATAAATGTGTTAGATCCTTAGCGGTGAAATCACACGCGAGCTGGGTGAGCAACACCAGAAAGAAAGCGTGATAAACAGAAAGTCTCTCTGCAGGGAACCAGGGCACGTGCTTCCTCCGCGTGGATTTCAGAGTCACCCCGACCGTGCAGTGGCCGCATGGCGGCGGCGCCCCCGCCCAGAGCCTGCTTTGCTCCAGCGCAGCTGGAATTCTTGAGTCGCTTCACTCGGGGGAGACCTGGGGACCTGGCTCCAAATAATCATGGCCGCAGAGAAAGCCACGGCGATGTGCTTCGCGGGAAGGGCTTCCGGGCAGCGGTGGCTTAGTGTGACTGTTTCGTCAGACAGCACCAGGGAGCTGTCTAGGCTTCCGTGTCCAACGTGACAACGGGGACGGAGGCCACGGACCACCTGCCACCGTTGCTGGAGGGAGGTGCTGGGCTCCGGTCGGAGGAGGCGCTGCCCCTGACGGGCTCTGGTCCGTGTGGTTGGTCCCAGTCTGGCATGAGCCCAGACTGCCAGCCCCTGTGGGTGTCCCCCGGGTGGCGAAGGCACGTGGGTGGGTCTGATGGCCGCAAACCTAAGTCTGGGGTACACCTCCCAGCTTGTAAGCAGCGGACATTCTGCATGGACAGACCTGAGCCCCGTTTCCCTGTCTCTCCCACTGGGGATACCTAGGCCAGGCGCGCAGTGGGGCTGCGGAGAGCGTCCAGGCCCCTTTCCTGCTCATACCTGCCAGGGGCCGTGGAGTCTCCCTCGCTGACCCCGCCCCTCACATTGGCGCTGGGAGGCAGGTCCCCCTTGGTGGCCCCAGCCCAGCCCCTGTGCTTGGCCCAGAGAGCCGGCCAGTGACAGAGACACAGTCTCCCTGTGCAGCAGAAACTCGTTCCCGGCTTTGTCCACATAAGCTTGTTTCTGTGGATGGAAATTCACCAGATTCCTGAAGCCATGGGTGACTTTTAATATTATGGGGCTCCTCCATTTTTCACTAATTTAATTTCTGGGGCTATTAAAGGTAGCCTGAAGAAACACCATCTGTTGAGTGGATGACAGACCAGAGAAGGCATTTCAGCATCAAGACTGTAAATTTCCACTTTATCTGGGAGCCTGGAATCTAAAACCCATCTGGGGAAGCACTGAGATGCTTGTCAGGGGGTCCCTGACCCGGGGCCTCTCCCGGTGCCGGGCTCGTTTCAATCCTTCGGCCCCGGACCCTCTCGTCCCGAGAAGGGAGCACGCGCGTGAATCCACGCTCACTTCACAATGGCCAGAACGCCAGTCGTCAGAAAACATGGTGTTTAAGGGATTTTATTCTTTTGATTAACATTCCAGCAGCCCTGGGGGCACTGGGTCTCAGCAAGGACTGCACCCATTCCCCTTGGGAGAGCGCCTCGTCTGCAGACTGGGGCAGGCCCCCTCTCCATTGAAGGGGCGGGTTCTCCCCAAGCCCCAGCCCCACCGCGGAGCCCCAGAGATGAGCTGTGAGGGCCTGACCCCGGGCAGCCCCTCCTCCAAGGACGGGGGCCTCTGGGCTCCCTGCCGCTCACTCAGCCACCATTGAGTAGGTGCCGACTGTGTACCGGGCACGGAGCCGCGGAGGGAGGCAGCCTGTCCCCGCGGAGCGCACGGCGGGCGGGGTGCAGGCAGGATGCCAACACAAAAGCGCTGGGGGCTCCGGTCCAGATGCAGAGCCCGGCCTGGCCGAGGGGGTGGGTAGGAAGGTCCTGGCGGGGCTCCCGGGGTCAGCGGAGGGCCCCTGGGCCGAGCTCAGGAGGAAGGAAGGGCACCTTCCAGGGGGAGAGGGCGGTCAGCCAGGTCCCACCAGCCTGGGCCCCACACAGGGGCTCTCACATCACCTGGGCCAAGAGGGCGGCCAAAGAACCCAGGCCGTGTCCCTCTGTGCCCAGCCCGAGCGTGCGGCCCACACCCACGTGACCCAGAGGCAGCCGAGCCCCCCGCCAGCCCCTGGCAGTCTGCAGCAGGAGCACCCACCCGGGCCAGCCCCCCCCTGACACTTCCCTGGCTTGTCTGTCACACTCTGGGCCACTATGCACCCACCCTGATAGCCCAGGGACCAGGCACCCACAGGCCTGGGAAATGATCCAAGTAGCCAGTGCACAGGGGCCTGTGAGACCCGTTGGCCCACCCTGCCTGCCCCACCCAGGCTGCCCCTGCAGCTTCGCACACATGCACACATGCATGCATACACAGACACACATACACACACATGTAAGTGCACACACAGCCACGTAGCGGAGCCCTGTCTCTAAACAGGATTCTTGTTGTCTGGACGAGCCCCTGTGAGAAGGATCCAAAGAAAGGAGGGTTCACTCCAGGGGGTTCATCCTTGCCCAAGAACCCAGAGCACCCAGGGGACCCCATGAGAAACTCAGTCCCTGCTCCCAGCCTGTGAGCCCACCCTCCCTCTCCAGCTGAAGCCCCTGCTGCCTGTCACCCACCCCCAGCTCTCCCGGCCCCAGCCTGCCTTGCCCTCTCTTTTTCATTTAGCCAAATCCCGCCTGTCCTTCCCAGACAAGCTCAGCCTCCTCTTCCAGGAAGCCCCCCATCCTCCCTCTCACTCCTGTCTCCTCTGGCGGTGAGTCTGCGTCTCCAGCTCAGCACACGTATGGCACTGAGAACAGGCGGGTCTTTTTGGATAAAAAGGAGCTGGAAACAGAGGCAGCAAGGGGACAGTTATCAAAGGAAGGGCGTGGAAGGAGGAGGCAGGCTCCCGCTGTCTGCTCTGACTCCCCGCCCTCAAGGTCAAACCCCGCAGGCCTGACTGGCTGCTGCGCTGCCCCCATTCCCCCCAACAGGCACGGGCACCCCTTCCGCCCAGCGGGCGTCCCGACCCCAGGGGCTGCTCTCTGAAGTACACGGCACGCGCGCCAGCTGCGTCCCCCCTGGGAGCTGCGCACAGCTGCCCGTGCTCCCGCACCGCGGCCCGCCTGTCAGCCCCCGAAAGGCTCACGCGTGGAGGTGGCTGAGGCCGTTAGCTCCCATTAGCCCTCCCCTGTCGGCTGATGCTCTCTCATCTGCAACCCCCTCATCACCCGCTAACACCTTCATTAATAATTAATGCCTCCGCCCGGCAGCGCGTCAGCCATGGGCAGCGAGGCATGACCGCCAGCGCGCGGCGGGGGCTCGCAGAGACCGGGGGCCTGGCTGGCTCCGGAAGTCCACACGGGAGCCTGGGAGGCCCTCCGAGAAGTGGAACCAGGGGCCGCTGGGAGGCCGGCACCCACAAGCCACCACGTCCCACTCAGGACACCACCCTTGGGGAGCTCTCCTGTGGCTGTGACATGGAGCGGGGGTGGCGCTTGCTCTGTAAAGGCCAGATGGTTAACGTTTGGGGCCTGCAGGACCATGGGACTCTGTTTACCCAGTTTGCAGCAGGAAGTTGGAACACGTGAACGAAAGGGCAGGACCACGTGCCAATAAAACTTTATTTACAAAAACAGGTCACGGCCCATTAGCCTGGAGCTCTTGAAGCCGCTGCCAAGTGTATGGAAACCCCACAGCTAGGCCACTGGGCATCCTCTGGTCTGCTGACCCCTGACCTTGGAGGCTCCCCCTCGGCCCACTCTCAGGCTAGACTCGAGAAGGGGCTCAGAGGTGGGCCTGAGCACCGTGCAGCCCAGAGGGGCACTCAAGCCATGGTCTGAGGCTCCCGGGTGAGCACGTCCCCTCCAAAGCGTGTCTCCGGGGCACGTGGCCGCGCCATGCTGCACGCTGAATGAGAGACAGCGGCCCAGCCACGGGGGGAGGTCCCCCGGCAGCCAGCAGGCCAGGGCCTTGTCCGGACGCACCCGCCCCCGGCCGAGAGCAGGGCCGCCACCCCTCCCTGCCCAGCGCCGAGGTTGAAGGGTCAGGGGTCGCTCTGGAAGGGGGACGCCGTGCACACCGGCAGAGGTGGGTGCCCGGGTGGTGCATGATGACGCCCCTGTGAGACCGGGAGACGGTGCCCAGAAACCTTTCACAGCTGCGGGCTCTGGGCCTTTTGTCTGGAAAAATACTGCGTGCGACGCTGCCCACCTGGGCGTGAGGGCGGGTGAGCACCTGGAACGAGCAGCAGTTCTCCCGCGAGAGGCACGAAGAGGGAGCCCAGATCCCTCGCCTGAGGGGACCCCCAAGAGCCTCTGCGGGCCCCGAGGACACTGTGCCGTGGTCCTCAGCAGCACACGGCTGCCCTGTCCCCCCTGCCCCGCAGTCCTCAGGGGCTCCCGCCATGCTCAGACGCACCCCCAGCCACCGCGGCCGGGAGTCGCTGCACAGCCAGGCTCCTTCTCCCCACCTGTGCGTCTGTCCAGGGTCCCCAGCCTTCTCCATGTCACACAGAAACTGACGCCCTGGAGTCAACGGAGGCGGTGACAGGAAGTGGGGTGAAGGAGGGCTGGGGGCTCTCTGCTCTGTCCTCTCTCAGAGCATCTGCTTCCTCTCCTTCAAGGGCTCGCCCCAGGTGGCACTTCGAAAGCTCACCAAGGAAAGGACGCCCACCTGTGGCCACTATGGAGCCACGGGGGCCAGACCGGCCTCCGGCTGCAAACACTGATGAGGGCGGGCAGAGCAGTGCCAGCACCGCCCTTCAGGTGGGGGGGCCGTGGCGGGGGGCTCTGATCCTGGGGGAGAAGCCTTTCTGCCTGGGGCGCTTCCTGGACACCCGTGCGGCCCCCCGGGACTCTGCTCAGAGGGTCCTCTCTCCCCAGCTGGTGCCAGTGACAGCTCCCACGGAGGTGCCGCTTTCCTGACCTGGGATTGGGGTGTGGAGAAGGGAGCCTCGGGAACCTGCTCGGGGGTCTCGGGGAGCTGAAAACGCACCTGCACGTGGGAGGGGCGGGGGGTCGGGGACAGGCCACGCGGCCTGCAAGGGCGGCTGCCGGGAGATGCAAACAGAACCGGTATTCTGGGTGCACCATGCTCAGACCTAGGAGTTTTGACCAGCAGGAGGGACCTCAGACATGGCCGCGTGGCTCAGGTGGGGGAGCATCGGCCTTTACAGCCGAAGGTCGCCTGTTCAGTTCGTTCCCAGTCAAGGCACATCTGTAGGTTGCAGTTCCACCCTGATCGAGGCACGTATGGAAGGCAGCCGGTCCGTGTTCTCTCTCTCTGCCTCTCTCTCTAAAATCAATAAACATTTCCTCGCACAAAGATTTTAAAGAAGAGAGAATGGAGGGACCCTGCTGAAATGCCCAGGCCTTCACCGGCACCCCAGTAGTTCGTACCTTAGCAGCAGAACTCATTAGCCCCAGAGAACAACCCTTGTAACCCGCCCCAGCAGCACACACCGGGTCTGCCGTGACTGAGGGGCCTGTCGGAGCACCCTTCCGCGCGCTCTCCCCCAGACTCTCGACACCACAGTCCTGCCAAGTCCGGCATGCAACAAACGCGGCTCCGCGTGGGGGGTAATCAGGAACTGTGACCTGTAAACCAGGGGGAGGGCAGTTAGAAGGGACTCGCCCCGAAAAGACCCAGGGGCTGGAAATCACAGCAGACGTTAAAGCCGCTCATATAAAGATATCCAAGGGCCCGTAGAAATAGAGCCGTTAAAAACGACGCGATGGGAAAGCCCAACAAACAAACGGAACCTGGAAGCGGGAATCATATGGAAATTCGAGGATTAGAGAGCTTTGCCGCCGGCAGCACGACCTCCGCCTCCGCCTGGGGGAGCGGACCGCGGATGGAGCCCGGCTGCCGAGGGGGCCCGAGGACTGCAAGGCGGAGCCACAGCAACGGCTCTCGAGAGCAGACAGAAAAGACGTTCAGAGGAAGTGAACAGAGCCCGCGTGGCCGAGAGATCTAACACACATCTGCTTCTGAGAGCGCCGCCAGAGTCGGGAGTGGGAGGACTCGGGGTCAGACACCCCCCAGATGCAGTGAGAACAAAAGACTCACAGAGGCGGGAATCTCAGCAAACCCCACAGGGAGGAAATTCTGAGGACAGGACGCGTGGGCACATCGCAATCACACCGCCTCGAGCCGAGGAGGGGGAGACACGCGGCCCCCCAGGGAGCACACGTGTGATGTCCGTTTCTTATCCGACACAACGGTGCCAGACTGCACGGCACCGGGGACACGCCAGCCCGACACTCCGTATCCGGGGACAGCGCCCTTTGAGCACGAGTGTGAGAAAAGACACACACAGAGTGAGAGAAGCCATCCCCTGCCCTATGAGGGGCGTTAAAGAAGGTCTTTCAGGGAGATTCCATCGAAAGGAGGCAGGGAAGGTACCTGCCCTTCATTCCCCAAGAAGACAGCCGCTGCCTCCTGAGACGGCGCACGGGGGACCGGCCCTCCCTCCACACCGGCCACAGGCGCGGCCCCATGGAACACGCCTGCATGCGGGCCCTGCACCCACGAAAGCCATTCCCCTGGCTTTGGTCACTGCGCTGTGCCTTGGAGCAAGCCTGGCCTTGTTCTTCAGAAGTGCACACTGGCGTGTTGAGGACAAAGGGCTGGCCACGTGGCTCGGGCCTGTCCTCAAACCATTCTGAAAAAGAGGGCAGGTGCATGCGTGTGCACGCGCGCATGTGTGTGTGTGTGTGTGTGTGAGGAGAGGGAGAGACTCAATGGTGAACAGGGGGCCTAGGCGGCCCGTGCCATTTCTCCGTAACTGTAAGATTAAGCTTTTTACAAAGGGTCCTTTCCATAAAGCTAAAGATGGGGGAGGTTGTTCGATGTCTGTTTCTCCGCTAGGAAATGCGCTCCGGGAAAGCAGGGACCCCGCCCAGGGTGGCTTGTCTGTCACAGGGCCTGTGTGTGTTGGAGTGGCCTCATTGCCGAGGAAGCCACCTGACATTCCAGGTAGGGCTGGGGGGCTGCAGGCCTGGGCCCAGCTCAGCCACCCCGTGTCCCAGAGACCCTGCGTCCCTCCCTGTGTCCCTGCCACGCCCCATCTCCATCTCTCTCTCTCTCTCTCTCTCTCCGGAAGACAAGCCACCCTCGCTGGGGCTGGACAGGTGAAGGACGGTTGTCATGCACATTTTTGCAGGGCCATGAAAGCATAAGTGAGTCATCAGCAGACTTGTGGCCCCAGAGCTCTGACTGGGGACGGCTCTAGTCCTCGGGACACCATATGATCTCAGGGCTGAGCCAGGACGTCACTGTGCTGGGGATGTGCACAAGCTGCCTCAGTGTGTCCCCAGGGCTGGGCACTGGTTTAATCATCACCACGGGCTGCTGACTCACCTGCCTGCCGGGTGTCTCCAGGTGACCCAGAGCCCCTGGGGGCTGAGATACCACCTACCCCCACCCCGCTGCCTCCCTCCCAGCCTCCTCCATCCTGGGGACAAAGTCAGGGCTCAGAGAACCACCTGGGCCACCAGGGGCCGGACAACCAGGGCCAGAGAAGCCAGAGTCGTGGACCCTGAGGAAGCAGGTCCAGGCCTTGGCGCACGGCCGCCTGCCCCGTGCCTGGCAACAGAGGAAACCGCAGCCTGGCAGGGCCCCAGAGTCACACCTCAGACGCTCAGCCGTTCCTGGACTGAGCATTCTTCACACACAACCCAGCCTTTGCCCGAGCCTGACGGTGAGGGGGGCAGGGAGGGGCCCGAACACTCAACTCTTCTGCTTCGGCCACATGTGCCATCGCCTGGGTCTCCTGTCTGCAGGGCGCCCGTGGCTTCTCCCATCGCCGCCCGGGGACAACCCGGGGACAGGCCTAAGGAACACAGGAGGGGCTCTGTGGCAGGCCAAGTCGTGACAGGAGGGGCAGCAGGGGGTGGGCACGGTCCCACCTCTCCCCACCTCCCGCTTCCCACCTTACGAGACGCCCGCCACGTGGGAGCAGGATTAAAGGGGAGGCGGCAAGTCAGGGGCCAGCGCTGGGCACCAGTGCCGCGGGGGAGTGCGGGCGGGGCTCGGACATCTGTGCCTCCTCAGCAAAATGGTCTTGACACCGTGACACTGAGGAGGGAGGGATGGCCCGTCAGCAGGTGTGCACCCCCGCCCTGCGGCTCTCACCACCCGGTGGCCCCGCCACACCTGGCCGGGCGCACGAGCCCAGCGGAGCGGCTGCCGGCGGCCTAAGCCCTGTGTCACGGGGACGTGGTAAAACATTCTCACCTGCCCCTCCCGTCCGTGTCCTCGCTCCTCGGAGGGGCCCGCCCCTGTCCTTGGAAGGCCTGTCCTGGCCATCTGGCCCTCGTCAGCCGCAGCCATGGGGGAGGCGTGGGGGAGGAGCAGCCGGCCCGAGGCTGAGGGTTGCTTTTTGAGCCCGGCTCAGCGGGGGCCTTGGAGGCTGGTGCTCCTCACTCTGCAGTTGGCAGGAACCCAGGGAGCTGCTGGGAGTGTGACCCCCAAGCACAGCGTGGGGGCGCGGGACAACTCGGGGAGCGTCGTTCCTGCGTCCCGCTGGGAGAGAATGCTCCAGCACGAAGACTCCAGAATGAGGCCCAGGCCAGGTCCCAGGCTCCCTGTCTGAGGAGGGTCCTTGGGCCACGTTCCCTCTTCCTGACTTGGGGCAGCCAGGTGGGGGGCGGGGGCTCTGGGCGGGGCAGCCCCCGGCTGGCGACACATCTGCCCCTTGGCCTGCCTCACCTCAGAACTGAGCACCCAGGCCTAGAACTGACCCCACCCCCAGGAGCCCCATCCCCCTCACAGCTGCACAGGGTCCTTAGCAGGCATCTGGGAAGGGCATGGACCAGGGTCAAGGTCACCCCTCCCAGTGCCAGCCTCAGGGCCCCCTCTGCCCTCCTGGCTGTGGGGCCTGGGGAGGCGCGTGTCTCTGACGTTGGCTGTGAAGCAGAACCAGTGGTCCCCCTCCCCCCACCCGCTGCGGCTGCTTCTCAGGACTGAAGGGCCGGGCAGTGCTTTGCCTGTAAGGAGCACTTCCTTGAGTTGTAAAAACAAACGCAGCCGGCGGGGCCCGGCCCTTGGTAGTGCAGCCGGGGAGCAGCTCAGCCACACCAGGACGCACAACGTACTTGCCAGGGCCTGGGTGACCCTGGGGAGGTGCTGGGCAGGAAGGACCTCTGGGAGGGACGGGAGGTCTCAGTGAGGTCCGAGGACGTCCTCCAGGATGCCTCGGGGGTGTGACTGGTGCAGAGAACGAGGGGCCAGAGGGGCTGCCGACCACGGGCACAGGGAAGCGGGGGCGGAGCGAACTGGGGTGGGCGTGTCAGCGGGTGGGGCACGGAGGGCAGGCGAGGAGAGACCCCAGAGGCAGCTCAGGGGCTGACACCGGGCGATGGGGTGGGGGTGGGGGTGGGGGCTGCTCCTGCCACCAGGTTTGTGCCTTTGCCTTCAGCAGCGGCAGCCCCACCGGGAGCTGTCTCCCCTGATGTCGGCACCCCGCCTGGGCGCCCGTCCTGCCACTGACAGAATGCTCCTGGGACGCGGCAGCTGGACGCTGATGGTCAACAGTGGGTCTCCCTGTGATCCCATCAGACTCTGTGCCAGGCCTGGGAGGGAGGAGGCATGAGCAAGGCCGTGTCCTGAGGCGGCTCGTGCTGGAGGCCGGGGCACGTGTGGCCAAGCCCAGGGCCCCAGCACCCGGGTGGGGTGCGGGGAGGGGTCCTCCAGGCCTCAAGGAAGCCCTGGAGCGGGGTCCTCTCAAGTGGAGACTGTGTTACAAGGAATGCCCTGACAAGGGAGAGCCCTGCATATTGCAAAGCGCCCGCCATCGCTTAAGGCCAAGGCCAAGAGCTTCCTTCCCCTCTCCTGAGTTCGCTGGTGGGAAAGCACAGCCAGAGAAACCCCTCGGGGGAAGCCAGGCCCCAGTGTGGCCCCTCGGCGCTCAGAACCAGCCAAGGCAGCCACGCACTGGTCCTGGGGAGAGCCAGGCTCTGGGATCCCCCCACCCCGGGCCGCCTCGCCCAGGTGACCTCTCTGCTCCTCCACCGTGCAGCCTGCCCCCTGGGCCTCCGGTCACCACCCTAAAACTGGGCTCACTCCAGTTTCCAGCCGTTGCCCGGGACGACCTGTCCTGGCCTTGCAGCTTCTGCAGGGTCCAGGGGTTCAGCAGAGCCTGGAACTCTGAGCTGCCCCCGCTCTCCTGGGCCACGTGGCCAGGGAGCCCCAGCAGGGCACCGAGTTACGCCTCCCAGGAGCCGCGTCAGCCGTACTCAGCGCGCTCCCCAGGCGTCCGAATTGTTCTCGGAGGAACCCAGGCACCCAGCAGCAACTCTTCCGGGAAATTCCCTGAGAGCTAAACCAGCCAAGCCAGCAAGGACCCCACCGCTGTGGGGACGGTCACTGCAGCGCGGTGTCCGAGAGGACGGCTGCAGCAGGCGCACGGCCCTTCGACGGGGTGGGTTGCTGTGATCTGGGCTGTGATCTGGACAGTTCATCCACACAGGGGGCTCAGGGGTGGGGGCAGCAGGAGTGGGGCGCAGAGGGTGCCAGCCGGGCACAAGGTCTGCGCCAAGCCCCGCGTGGGGGAGAGCTTTGCCCCCCTGAAGCCTGGAGGGGGAACCGAGGCTGCCTCACCCCCGGTCACACACAGCCCGATCCTTAGCCGCGACTCAGTGCCATCAGCAAGGTGACCACATGGCTCCCACGGGGGCGTGTGGACAGATGTGCCCGGAATCTAAGTGGAAACGGCAGGTACAACTGAGTCAGCACCGGCCCTTCAGACCTGCGCACACATGGCGTCTTTCTGCGAGAGAGGGGGTGGCGGGAAGGGCTCAGGACGCCATCTTCAGACTGAATTTTGCGAACTTTTTGTGCAGTACGATGGATTGGTCTTATACCCAGAAGGAAACAATACAGCTATTTTAAGGCTGGCAACTGGCACCTCGCGGAGGGGACTGTGGCAGGCTGAGTCATCTGGGGCGCTGAACGGAGTGGCTGAGGGCCTCCGTGTCACCAAGGCCAAGGACTGTCCCTGCCTGGACGCAGCAAGCCCTCACTCTCCAGGGGCAGGGACGGGGCCCTCGAGGGGGGCCCAGGACAGAGGTGTGGAGGGAGGGAGAAGAGCGCTAGTCCCTGACAGCTTTGTCACCAACATATGGGACGTCCTTCTGTTCCCCCAGCTCCTCGCTGCCAACAAAGAGACATCAGCAGCCCACACTTAAAAACACACACATACGTGCAACACCCCCGCCAGGGCGGGACGGGGGTGGGGGGCACAGAAGCACCGTGTCCCCTTTCGCAACAGCGACGGGGGAAGGAAGGAGCACAGGCTGGCCCGTTGTTCCAGACGGTGTCCCGTTGAGCGGGGTCTGCAAGAGCCACCCACACGCCCGTGACGGGGTCCCTCCAGGGCTGAGCGCGGCACCCGGACACCAGCAGACACGCCTGCTCCTTCCAGCTGGGCCAGGGGCTGGGGCCCGGCGAGGGCTTCCTCCCTGTTCTGCAAACTCCCGTCTCTGCTTCTGAGAAGAGCAGGCACCCCACCCCCGCCCGTCCCCAGCAACGAACCCAGCAGCCCTCTGACTGCGCGCGTGGACTTGATGGATGGGCAGGGCGTGGAAGATGACGCCGGGGCCGCAGGTGAGGCTGGGAAATTAAGCCAGCCCCCTTAGGTCATTCATCACTAGCCCCTCGCTCCCTGCCCCCTGCGCGGGGTCGGCCGCGGCTCCCAGAGCAATTTGTCAGCCGGCGGCTGTGCTGCCACAGGACGGGGACGCGGCGTCGCTCTCCAGGAAGCCGGGGCCAGCCCACTGCCCGAGCCCAGCGCTGCTCATTTAGGCCCTTGCAAGCTGCCTGCCCTCGACTTGGATTTAATGGCCAGATAATAAGGCATCAAGTGCGTGTCTAAAGGACGAGGCTCTCCTGGAATTAAGCATCATTTAAATAATCACTTTGCTTTCTTGGCACGGGCCCACCCTGCCAGCCACCGCCCCCCCAGCTGCTGCCCTGGCTCTGGCCAGATGTCGCTTATCTGCTCATTTCTGAGAAACGTGATACGCAGCCCTGCCCAGTGCTCCCCATTCCCATTTTGTAGCCCTGCCTCCGGGCCTGGGGGGCGGGGGACAGGGGGCGCAGTGATGACCCAACCCAGGTGGCGGCGTGTGGGGCCACATGACCCGTCCTGGCCGATGAGAGGGGAGCCACCTTTCCAGCCAGGTGTCTCTCTTCCCTGCCCTGGCCAGGCCGCTGGCTGGGCCACAGCGTCAAGGACAGTCACCCTGGAGGGGGCTGCCCCCAGCGCAGTCTCTGTGCGTGTGGGAAATGATCCTGCGTCTGTGCCACCACCGAGGACGGGTCCCCCATCACGGCAGGGGGACAGAGCCCAGGTGAACGCCCCGCAGGGGGCCCTACCGTGTGCTGGGCTGGGGGCTCAGGGCAGAGACAACAGTGTGGGCCTTGCCCAGAGTCGGCAAGAAACCTCTGAGTTGTTTCTGACTTTTCCATTCTGCAAACAGAGACCAGCTTCTGCGGAGGCAGGTCGCCCCCAGACAGCCAGCAGCAGAGCCCCAACTCGCTCCTCCTTGGTCCTGGAGCCCGGGCTCCCAACGGCCCCCACAGGGGACATTCCAGGGGCTGTCGGGTTTCAGGGTGGTCTGGGGGAGCTCAGACGAGCCGCTGGGGTCAGAGGCGAGAAGTCCCGGCTCCCTGTCTGGCCACCCGGTGATTTCCGTCACGTTGTCCTACAGAGGCGCCTGCTGAGGTCAGGCCCTCCGTGAGCAGAGCGGGCCGGGTCGCGGTCACAGACGCTGTCCTGCGCACGCCGTCTGCCAGAGATGCACGGGCGTGGGGGCGGGGCAGGTCAGGGTTATCTGCACGGAAACTCACCAGGGTCTGTCCGGGGCAGGCAGTCTCTCAACAAGCACTTATGGGCAGCCTGCTGCGTGCACGGCCCTGGGTGTCCTGGGCCGCAGACTTTTTTTATGTTTTATTCTTTGGTGGGGGAGTGGAAGTTCAGGCTTCTCTTGTGAATACTGTGCCATCCTCTCAGGGTACAGAGGCCAGGGCCCACCGTGAATCCGGGCAGGACTTTGAGGGCACTCTGATCAGCTCGGCCCTGCCATCCTGGAAGATGCTGCGAACCCCTGACCTTGTTCCCGCAAGGCCAGTGCCGGTTCCCGAGCTCTCCGCAGACAGGTTCCTCACTCCTCCGCAGCAGCCAGGGCCACGCGAGGCCACCGGGCACGCGAGTAGGCACCCCGGTGGGTGCAGTTTTGTTTTTGTTTTTGTATTTTTACTGTGTGGTTGCCTCTCACTCGCGCCCCCAGCTGGGCACCTGACGTGCAACCTAGTCATGTGCCCTGACTGGGAATCGAACCAGCAACACTTGGCTCGCAGGCCGACGCTCAATCCACTGAGCCACAGCAGCCAGGGTGGGGTGCAGTTTTCATGAGGGCCAGCTGCACGTGGGACTGGGGCCAGGGGCTTGCCTGGGCCCCTGGGCGGGAAGTGGAGAAGGCGTCTAGCCCTGAGGGCACCCACAGGTGCACCCCCTCGGGGCCAGGATGACTCCTCAGTGCCCCCACATCTGCCCATCTGGAGTCCAGGGCTGGGGGAGCCAGCACCCCAACTCCTGCCCTTGGGGCCCTGGAGCGGCCCCTGGGAGGACGTCACTTCCCTCGTGAGACATCAGTCCCCATCCACCCCCCCCAAACATCAAAGCCACACAGTGAGGTCTCCCAGAGCCCACCCCTGCAGGGACCCCCTCCTCCCACACGGGTCCCCACCCATGCAGGGCCCCCCACACACACGGGCCCCCACCCCCACTCCCGCGCGTTCAGGAGCCTTTACGCCTCTGCACGTGGGGCATCTTTGTCAACTTTCAACGCGAAGAATAAACACGTACAGAGGTGTCGACGGGCTGGTTAAAAATAGTCCCGTCTATTAAAAGGTGACACATGGTGAGATGCGCGGGGAGAGGGGGGGCTGGACGCGTGTCTTGCCTCTGCCCTGCCCATCCTCCCAGACGCTGGTGCCCGACCGACGCCCTGACCTGCCCGCGCCTCCAGGTGAGTGTCCCCGTCAGGCCAGGCGGGAGGCAGCGCGCTCTTGACTTATTTTCTTGGCAGAGGCCAGTTTTTAAGTCAAGGACTGTGCCTTCCCAGGGAACGGCTTTTATCAGCTACCGTCTGTTGCTTTAAAAAGAAAGGGAGGCAGAAAGAGCCGGATCCCAGCCAGGGACCATGCGCTCAGATCAATGGTGGAGCAAGCTGTCTGTCACACCAAGGCCAGTGGCAACGCCAGCCAAGTCACCCTGAT
Organism: Furipterus horrens; assembly: GCF_987537825.1. Taxonomy (NCBI): domain Eukaryota; kingdom Metazoa; phylum Chordata; class Mammalia; order Chiroptera; family Furipteridae; genus Furipterus; species Furipterus horrens. Next base: position 203,233,467 of record NW_028327174.1, on the reverse strand, counting down.
GAGCTCAGGGATGCCACCCTGGCACGGGGAGGGGCCACCCCACACAGACCCACCTGCAGAAGCCGTGACAGACAGCGCCCAGAGCCAAGGGCTTAGAGCAGTGGCCCCTGGGGTGGGGGGCGCAGGGCGGGGACAGCAGAGCCCAGCCTGTCTTTACCGAATCATCACCACTGTGTTTCTCGCGCCAAACGGCCCCAGGCCCTGGGCTGAGGGTTTCCGGTGTGCCGTAGCCCGGGCCTGGCAGGCTGGCAGGCTGGGAACCAGGGCCGGGCGGCTGCGGAGACCGGGGCGTGTTTGCCAAGCCGTGGAGGTGACCACGCTGAGCAGCAGTGCTTGCGTTCCGAGGGGTCTCGGGAGAGGACAGGATGAAAGTCTGCGCAGGTGGTCCCAGGGACCCCTGACCCCCGTTACGCTCTGGTTCTTCCCGCCGCTGCGCCCAGCTCTCCGGGGCCGGAGGGGAAGCTGGCCGTCGGCAACCGGGCTGCAGGGAGCCTGCCCACGGCACCTGAATGTGAACTTGAGCCGCTCTCAGCTACCAGCTGTTTGCAGATGGAAGCGAGAGACCAGCTGAGCGGCTCTGAGTGAAAGCAGGAACGGCCCGAGGGAGCGGACTAATCCAGTTTCCTCCTCCTGCTCGGAGGGGAGAAGGGAGAAGAGCTCCACCGGGAAGAGAGAAAAGGACCAGCCGTGCCGAGCTGACCGCTGGGGCCGTTGGTGGCGCTGCCTGGGCGCCCGCTTCGTCATCACTAGCAAGAGTCGCGAGAGGCCCCGGAGCCCCCGTGGCCCCTGCCCCAATCCTGTCTCATCCACACAGTGACTCTGTCCAGCGGGTGGTGTTCATTACCCATCGCTGCAAAGACTGGCACAAATTACCCCCAACTCTTAGCCACAGAAGACAACAAAAAGCACTCTCTCTGTTTCTGCAGGTCAGGAGTTGGGGAGCAACGGACCAGACCGGGCGGTTCTGGCTCGGGGTCTCGTGGGAGCTGGGCTGCCTCATCTGGAGGCTCGAGTGGGGCTGGAGGAGACGCTCCCAGGCCGACGCCGTGGCTCCCGGCAGGAGGCCTCGTTCCTCACGTTCCTCACGTTCTTCACCACGGGGGCCGCTCTGCAGGGCTGCGGGCCCCATGGCACGGGCCGGCCCCCAGCACGGGGCATCTGAGAGAGACAGGCACCCACGACAGAAGCCGCGCTGCCTTTTCTGCCCCGGTCTTGGGGGGCATGGAACACCCCTTCTGCAGATTCACGTTGGCCACGGAAGCCGACCCTGGGGCAGGATGTGGGGGGACCACCAAGGTGTGCTACCCGGAGGCGGGGCCGCTGGTTCCCCATTTTACAGATGGGCAGACTGAGGCTCCGGCTCAGTGAGGCAGAGGCAGGCGGGGGTCCCGGGCTCCCGTGGCTGCTGGGGTGAGCTCTAGCCTGGAACTGCCGCTCACTGGGACGTGTGACCTCAGGGGGTCACTCAGTGACCTGGGCCTCAGTTTCTTCCTCGCTTCAAGAGAAGCAGTAAGCCCTGTGCTACAATGTCGCCATGGTCCTGAAGGCCACGTGGGCAGGGGACAGAGCTGAACAAGTCCCTGAGGTGCTGGCCTGGGGTCCAGCACTTCTCCCCCCCGCAGGCCTGCATGGCAGGCAGGGAAGCAGGAAGTCAGCCCCCGGTCAGGGTGGGGCTAGAGGTCAGACCTCGTGGGCCCTGTGTCCCCAAGGCCTGCCCTGCAGGACCCTCCACGTGGACAGAGGGTGTGGCGCTGAGAGGCCCAGACACGGCTGCTCAGACCTGTCCTGGACCCGCGGGGCTCTGTCTCAGGGACCCTCACTGCGGCCACCCCATGTGATGGCATTGTCATCAGCCCCCTGAGGCCAATGGAAACTAAGGTGAGTTACTCCCGAAGTGGGAGAGCTGGCGGGGAGCCGGGCCCACGCCACCCCTGCTCCCAGCTCCTGCAGGGGGCTGTGCTGGGCCCACCAGCCTGAGAGCCCGCCGCCGTACCTAGCTCACCTTCGACTCTGCGGCTGGTCACGTGGCCGGAGCCCTGCCCCCACGCTGCGGCCGCTCCCCAGCTCTCGTCCCTCTGGGCATGAACACAGAGAGGACCCTGCTCCCCAGCCCCGTAAAGGGCCCCTCTGTAGCTAACTGGACACAGACAGACCTCTCACAGCTGTCCCTTGGTTCCCCCTGGCCTGGGAAATAAAAGCACCCCTGCCCCCACCGCACCCCGGCTGACTGCGCAGCCACTACCATCTGGAGATGCTCCCCCCGCCCCTCTGGGACGGCTACGTTTGTCCCTTCATGCGCCCGAAGGGGCGATGGGTCCTTGTCCGAGATTGGAACCCAACATTTCGGGGAACGCCATCACCCAGCGTGAAACATACGGGCTGTTTTCTGTTTCCCTCAGACACAGGTTCCTGCGTGTTTTCGCGTTTTGGAGTCGCATATTTATTCGTACGGAAACTTTCCAGCCAACTGTGACATGGGGCGCTGAGTCATTGCTTTGGCGCCTCCCGACGTCCCACAAAAGATGGAAAACACCAAAAAATATTGTGGACACTGAGCTTCCGGAAGCAGTTTTCTCATTAGTGACTCACAGACGAGCAGAACACGGGTCCACAGGTCTATCCTGTCTCCCGGGCCCGTGGTCTGGGGACATTAGCACCATCGCTGGGCCGGCACAAAGCTGCCACCACCGGCCACCTCCCCAATGCTCTCCTGTCCCTCGGTGCCCAGTGAGCCCATCGGGGGCCCCTTGAGGCTCTCCTGGCCTCCCTGTGATCTCGTGCTGCCTCAGTTTCCCATCTGTGAAGTGGGGATAGTGGCGCTTGTCTGTGTTTCCCTCCTTCTCTCTGCGAATCAAAATCCTTCCCGCCCTCTAAACACACTGTCCCCGGGAAGGTGTCTGCACCCCCCAGGCCATTTGCTGACCTTTCTGCTCCTGTGACTCAGCTCAGGGCCTCATCGTGGGACATGGAGAGGCCGGGCCGGGCCGGGGCGTCCTGTCGCCGAGGCCACCGCACTGAGCTGCGGCAGCGCCTCCCCAGGCAGGTGTGCCGGACGGTCACAGACACACTGTGGAGGGGGGGCCAGCGCCTGCCAGTGGCCAGAAGACAGGGGAAGCTCAAGGGAGGCCGCCTCTGGTCGGTCCTATCACTTTCTTGCTCAGCAGATCCGTGCAGGTTCCTGATGCCGCCGGCCTGAAGCTGCCAAGCCCGTCCTCGGCATCCTCCCCACGTGGTGGCCCCAGGAAGCCTTCTCAGCCCCACACGGCGCCTAAATGGGACCTGAGGATGAGGAGGAACCGCATCCCTGCCCTGTGCTCGCAGCCAGGCTGCCTCACCGCTCCGAACCCCGTTTCTTCGTGCAGAAATCGGGGGAAGCAGGAACGTACCACCAGGCATGCTCCGCCCTCCCCTCTGGGGCCCGGGCACCCTCCCAGCCCGCTCCCTGGAATTAGGTCCCTGTCCACCTCCTTCCGAGGACCTGCCAGGCTCCCCAGGACGGAGGCAGCATCTGGGTTGTCTCTGCCTCCCTCTGAGCAGCTCCCCGCAGCTCCCTGCCCCTGGCGTACCGAAGGCCGTGAGTACGTAAGTGCTGACCGGACCCCTATGTGGCCCTGCAGCCTCACCCCTGCCAAGGGCACGGCCTTGGCCCAGAAACCCCTGGACTCCCGGACGCCCCGGTCCACGTGCCCCTGAAGAAGCCATCCGACCCTGAGGAAGGGAAGTCGGAGGACTTGCAGCCGCAGGAGGGGAGCAACGGGGCCTGGAGGCAGGTGCGGGCCCACCCCTAATGCACAGGCCACTAAATTAATCACCAGGGCACGGGGAGCGCCGCCGTCTCCTGGAAACCAGCTCCGGCTTCTACAGCAGGCGGATTTGTTAAAATATCGAACCTATTCTGAAGAAAATGAAAAAAGCCACACAAGATGCTCTTCCTCCTGGCCGGGGGGCACGTCAGGGGAGGGCAGACGCCACCCGCCAGCTCTCTGGGCCCGAGATTAATGACGCGGAGGTCCAGAGGGGGCCCGTCTCCGACCGCCGGCCTGCTGCAAAACCCGGGCAATGCGAGGCTCTGAATCCGTGCGCTTGCCGTGTCCACGAGCATCCGGGAAGGGCTTTACAAACGTCTTGGCTCCTGCGCAGAAAGCCAAATGCGCCCCGACAGAGAGAGGTATCCGTCATCCTAAGGAAGGGGCTTTCTGCGCAGCCCGGAGCCGCTGTCACTGCCGCTGCCGCCTTCAAGGACAAGCCCAGCTCTCTGCCCGTTAGCAGGGCTGAGCGGTGGGACCTCGGAGAGGGACCTCGGAGAGAAGGACAGCTGGCTGGGGGGCCCCACCTGGAGCCTTGCTGTCTGCCCTGGTGGCGAGGGATCTGGGGGGAATAGGAATCACCCCCGAGACGTAGTTAGCCTGGTTGGGGGCAGGGGGCTCCCAGCTCCTTAAATCCACCTTCCAGCACGTTCTGTCCATGACACCGAGAGGCTGGGGGTTGCGCTGCTTGGCCGGGGGCGGGGATGAGTCACCACCCAGGCTTCCAAAAGACAAGTCTGGAGTGGACCGGCCTCCCGGAAAGGCTGTGCTCTCCTGCCGGCTTAGGGACGGCTCAGGGAAGACGGATGGGCTGGGGGCCCGCACCAAGTCTGCGCCTCCCCACGGGGTTCCACGGCAGACATCACTGAGTGACCTGCCACTTCGGCCTGCGGAGTCCGGCAAGCCCTGCAGTCGCAGGCACTGGGCCCAACGGTGACAACTGAAGCCACGTGGCCTAAAGCGACAACTGACCGTGGGTTTGCTGGCAGGGCATGGGCAGCATCTCGTCCACGAAGGCCGGGGGTCTCCGACGGTCAGGGCTGCGCTCTTCCAGGAAAGATAAAAACTGCGTCTGAAACTGCAATTCCCTCCGTGACAACGACAGTGACGCTACGACCCGACACTGCAGAGGACATTTTGCCTTTGATGTGCGCGTGGACAGTGTACACGGAGCATTTCCAAGGGATCGCTGCTCCCGTTGTCACGAGCACAGCGCACTCACACGTGACGGGATGCGGGACAGGGCAGAGACTGCTCTGTGTGCTGCTGAGACGGGGATTCGGGGCACCGACATCTGTCCAAACCCACTGACTGTACCACCAGGAGCGGCCCCGGCCCTGGCTGCTGGGGCTCCGTGGCTTGGGCCTTGTCCCACGAAGCCAAAGGTCACCTGTTCGATTCCCGTTCGGGGCACAGGCCTGGGCTGCGGACCTGGTCCCAGATCCCCGGTTGGGGCACGTGTGAGGGGCAATCGATGGATGTTTCTCTCTCATGTCAATGTTTCTCTCCCTCTTTCTCCCTCCCTTCCTCTAAAAATAAAACCTTCAAAAAAAAGTGCCCCTCATGTCAACGGTGGCCCCGGGGTGACTGCGACATGACTTCACCTGTGACAGACACACCACCCTGCTCGGGGCCTTAACAATGGGGGAGGCTAGGCGGGGGTCGGGCCAGGAGGAGGGGGCATATCTCATCCCTTCTGCTCAATTTTGCTATAAACTAAAACTGCTTTAAAAGAAACGAGGCCTATTTTTTTTAAGTGGCAAAAAATTCCAGAAAGGCAAATTTTAAAAGCTATAGTAATAATAAAGCAATAGAGAAACTATATGTACAGGGGTGTATGGGAACTCTACTGTCTGCTCAATTTTTCTGTAAATCTAAAACTGCTCTAAAAACATCTATTAGTTAAGAGGGAAAAAACAGAGGCAGCTCAGGGGCTGGGTCACTTTGTCCCCAACGCCATGGTACGCAGCCCAGAGGCAGGTCTGGCAGGCGTCCGGTGCCCGCAGCAAACCCGGTTGCTAAGCCTTCACTCTCCCACGGCTCTGATCTCCGTTTCTGCACTTCATTCGAAGGGGGGGGGGGGCCTGGTCCCAGAGCTGGGAGGGGGCGCCCTGGTCCCAGAGATGGGACCGGCAGCCTGACACTGGCGTCCGGCCACAGGGCGCTTCTCATCCCCACCATCCTCCATCTCCCTGATTCATTCTCCTGCCTTCCATGGGGCGTATTAACGTCGGGTCACAAATATGCCATCAGTTCTTCTGAAGGTCTTATTTCATTCTGATTCAAGAACGTGTAATCTTGAGAAAAAATAATTACACAGGAGAGCTGCAGCTCCGACCTGAACTCACAGAATCAGGGAATCTGAGAACCAGAGAGGGAGCGAGAGCCGGCGCTCTGACCTCACAGCGGGGAGACCGAGGCCCAGAATAACGCAAGGACCCGGCACGTCAGGGAGCCCTCCGGTGCCAGGCGGGACAGGAGGTGTGCGCCTCGGGCGTCTGTAAGAGAGCAGGGTCCCGGGCCTGGAGGCGGTCCCGCGGACCAGAGCGCCGCCGCTCGGAGATGGCGAGACGACCATCACCACCGCAGCCCCCGGCGCAGCCCTGGAGCCGGCCCCATGCTGGGCACATTACAGCACCACGGGGGTCGGGGGAGCGGAGGCGTGGAACATTCTGGAAACGCTCCCAGTTTCCTGCGAGGGTTTGTACCCATGCTCACTGGTGCCCACACCTCCATCGCTCTGTGTGGTTGTCCCTTCTCAGGAGCCGCAGACCCCTTTCTGAAGGTCTTGGAGCTGGTCCCCAGCCCCAGACGCAGGAGCTAGAACTCCGTCCACCACGATTCCAGGCCCTTTCTTGTTGGGCCTCTGAAAGCCCCATTTACAGACTGGGGTGGGGCGGGGATGGGGGCAGTAGGGCTGCCAGATAAATGCATGACACCCTGTCACACCTGCCATTCAGGGAAACGACAAGTGATTTTGTGGGTGTAAGTGTGTCCCCGAAATTGCCTGGGACGTACTTGTATTAAAAGATGATCTGTAGTCGCTCTGAAACTCGGGCTTCCCTGGGCGCCGCGTTTTGTGTCAGGAAGGGAGAGTGCGTGTATGTGATGGTTGGGGGCGGGGGTGACATTTAAATATTTTAGTGTTTGCCAAACACCAAGCCTGGTTTTTCTGATGATATTCCACAACCAAGATAAAAAAACACCAAAAAACTGGACACATTTGAATCTATGCATAAATAACAAGAAAATGTCGGAACGCTGGATCGTCTCTCCAGGACCCTACAAACCTCCCCAGACGTCCTAGGCCGTGCAGGGCGGCGTGTGCGCACACCCTGGGCAGCCGGCTCTGCAGCCCCTCGGGGATTTGCAGAGGCAGTTACCTCGCTCCCATCTGTTCTCTGAGACGCAGCCCGGCCTCGTGCCCTGTCCTCGGCCGCCCACAGAAGCTCCCCCATTCCTGGTATAGTCTGACCCAGGTCTCAGAGAGAAAACGCCAGGAAAGAGGTAGTCGGTCAGCTGTCCCTGCTCCTCACGGTCTTCCCTCCTGGGGCCACTGGTTGGCGGCCAGCCTGCTGGGTGCTGGCTGCAGCCCCAGGCCACCTGGATCCAGAGGACACCGAGAGTCACCAAGTCCTCGCCGGGTCTAGCTGGGGACTGGGACTTGTCACACAGTGTGTGATGTGCGAGTGCCTGGTGCCCCACCACCCCTCCCCGAGTCGTCCGTGTGACTCTCCCTGTCCATGGAGCCCCTGGGGGCCCGGCCTGAGCACCTCACCCACCCGGCAATGCTCACGGTCCCCGAGCAAGGGCGGAGGGCATCAGGGCCCCGAAACCACAGCCAGGGACCCCACAACCGGCCTCCCTCCTCCAGAACAGGGAGGCCCAGACACACGCCCTGTGAGCACCGAGGCCTCGTCTGAACGGACAGGAGGCAGCTCTCTAGCAATAAAGATTTAATCAGCCAGAGAGCAAAATTACCTTAAAAAACACAAGGTACTAAATATTCACTGATGCTCCTCGTGGGATCGCTGCGGCTGCATATTAAGAAAAGATGGGAACACAGAAACATACATGCACATGTCACACATGTGTGCACACAGATGCACATGTGTGTACACACTCTCTCTAGAACCTTCTAGGACTGACACTCTGACAAAACATCACACTCTGAGCCAACTCTGGCCCCGCCCCATTATGACAGTGACCTCGCCTGCCCTTGACCCCTGCCTTTTCTCGGGCCTGCTCTCCTGCCATCCCGCCACCCGGCCGCTCTGCTTGGCCCCCAGGCCCCGGGAGCTGCTTCACTGAAGACCCAGGAAGGGAGCTGCATCCAGACCTAGGCTGCTCCGCCCCGGGGCAGCACCCCCAACCCCCCGTCTCTGCCAGGGCCAACCGCGCAGGCTGGCACGCGGCACTTCTGCTTTAAGATTTCTCTGGAAGGCATGAATACATTTCCCTTTATTAGACACAGGCCTGCCCGTCACCGCCTCGCTCCCCTCATTACTCCTGCATACGTGCGGGCGTAATGGCCGCAGGCTTCCTGCCGCGTGCAGAACCCTGGTCCCTGAAGGAACCGCTCACACGCGTCTTTGTGCATTTGCAGGAAGGCTGCCTAGCTGCGCGGGCTCCTGGGCTCCTGCCCCGCCCCCTGCCCCGCTCCCCAGCCCCCCGCCCCCATGCCCTGCCCCCTGCACCTCCAGGCTGCCTGGCTTCCCCTGCCCTCCGGGCGGGCGGCAGACAGCTCCCCTGTGACCAGAAGGGGCATGGCGCTGCTCACATGCAACCTCAGGAGCAAGCAATAAAGTGCACACGGACTGGCAAGGACACGGTCACTGCTCCACTCACACACAAGAGTGTCCGGAAGTCCTGAGGACCAGCCAAAACCCTGCGGGATCTCATACATGAGCGCGTTCGTGTATCAGCGTCACAGGACACGAGGAAATGCCTTCAGCTTTACTCTACAGACTAGCAGCAGGCAGTCAAAAGCTGGCCCTTCCTTTCCAATACCGCGTCGAAGAGCATTCATGAAATACTTGGGCACGATTTAGCAAAGCTTGTTCAAGATCTGTCCACTGGGAATGACAAGATGTCACCGAAAGGGGTTCGGGAGACCCTGAGTGCGCGCAGAGGGAGATCGTGGCTAGGAACTGGAAGACTCTGCATTGTTAAGGGAGCAGGGCCCCCAAATCAGTCTATAGGTTCCGTGCAATCCCAATCAAAACCCCCATAGGTCATTGACAAAAGGATTCTAAAATATGTACATAAAAACAAACTTGTCGCTGGGATGGTCAAAACAAATTTGGGAAAAAAGAATCCAACATAAAGAACTTACAGGGCCCGGCTTCAAGACTTATTTTTAAGTTAGAGTCATCCAGATAGACAGATTCAGGGGACAGAAAAGAACTTCCAGACACAGACCCAGACACTGGTGGCCACTGATGTTACAAAAAGGTGCAGCCAGTGCAATGGGGAGGGACCCCACGAGCATTTTCCACAAGTAGCCCTGACGCAGGTGACCATCTGTATGAGAGGCGAAAGCAGATCCTGTCCTCAAACCACTCACAAAAAAAATCAGAAGTTACACATTTTCATACACTAACAAGTTTCAGAAGAAAATAGAGAAGTCCGCTTTTATAATGTTCAGGAAAGAAGAACCCATGAGGAAGACACAGAACCTGGAAGCCACTAAGAAACGATGGCCTATTTTACTTGTAAACTGTTTTATATTTCCAATCTGACCGAAGACACTATTTTTAAAATGCAAAAGACAAGCAACGTGCTGGGAGAAGATGTTTGCAACCCCTAAAATAAACAAAAGATTACTATTTAAAAACATGACGAGTTCTTAACATGACGGCACACCCAATAAAAAAAACAGGCAAAAATGGTGAACAGGCAGCTGGCGGGGCGTGGGGGCCGGGGCCGGTGCAGTTAGAATCACTCGGAGAAATTCAGCTTAAAGCAGGCAGATAACAATTTGTCTCTAAACTGACGAAAATGTTAAATTTTCAGCGCTGGCACCAGGGTGGGGAAGCAACCGTGGTCAGACCACATGTGATTTTGCTTCCACTTGTAAAGTTTATTTATTAGTTTTTCAATGTTCATAACAATTGCAAATAAATTTGCCCTTTGATTGTTCCAGTTCATCTCTGGCAGTCTAGCCCACAGCAAGTCACCCAAGTTCACAGAGACAGGCGCGTTAGTTTCCTATTGCTGCTGTCACGGGTCTCCATAAACCGCGTGGCTTAAAAAGGAACGAATTCATTCTCGTGCAGGCTATGAATTCAGGAGTCCAATACCGAGGTGCTGGCAGCGTTCTGGTGAGGGCCCTGTGATTACACTGAGCCTGCCAGAGAGCTCAGGATCCTTACCCTCCTCATACCTGCAAAGCGCCTTTTGCCACGTAAGGTGACACGTTCACAGGTCCCGGGGAGCAGGACGCGGACATCTTAGGGAGGGGTCATTATTCCGTCTGCCGCACCGGCTGTCCAAAGACGCCAACTGCTGCATGAGTGCAGAAGCAGGAAAGGAGTGACCCACGTGTCCATCAATGTGGGGGTGGAGCCCACAGAGACCAAGCTGCTCCAATACAAGGACACACTATGCAGCCGTTAAGAAAAAGTTGCACTTACCTATGCAACGGACGGGAAAGGCCCCTGGGACACACTGATGAGCCATGGCATGTGGAGAGCATGATCCCACTGAGAAAACAGTCATGATGATGACGATGGTGGTGCTGGTGGTGATGGCGGAGATGGTGGTCATGATAGTGATGATGGTGGTGATGCTGGTGTTGGTGGTGGTGATGATGATGGTGATAATGGTGACAATAGTGGAGGTGATGGTGATGCTCATGATGCTGATGATGATGGTGCTAGTGATGATGATGGTGATCATGATGGTGGTGGTGATGGTGATGATAATGGTGGTAATGATAGTGATGATGATGGTGATGGTGATGATGGTGGTGATGGTGTTGATGGTGATGAGGGTTTCAGACAGGCTTCATTAATAAATGCATAGGAACAAGAGACTAGAGGGGACACACCAAAGGGCAAGTGGCCAACGGTGGGTTACTTGGAGCAAGTGGCAAAGGAAAGACACTTCCAAATTTCACTCTAGAGACGTTTATTTGTACCTGAGCCTTTCAGGATGAAAGTGTGCACAGAATAACAACCTGGCCAGCGAGTAGGTACAGCCTGCCCTGGTGACGACACATGACCTGGTCACGCTCTCCGCTCTCAACAACACGTAGGGAAGACCCTCCTGCCCAGACCTCGCCAGCTCCTCTGAGCCCTCTAGTCCACCAGGCCCGACCCTGGACCCTGTCTTCGTCCCGCAGAGCCCCGTTCGAGCGAGAATCTCCCACCCCGGTCCCTGGTCCGGTTTCTCACCCCCCGGCCTCCCAGTCTATGTCCTGGCCTGCCCACCCAAGAATCCTGTAGGCCAGGTTGGCAAGACCCCCACACCGATAGCTAACAGGCTCCTCTTAGTGATTTGCATCACTGACGCGTCACCCCGTCACAGGCGCGGAGTCCCCGCTGCCCTCGGGCTGGGAGACAAGTTCAGGCTCCCAGCGGACGGCCCGGACCCGGCTGCATGTTCCTGAATAAGGTCACCCTTTCTGTCCCTGACAGTGTCCCGGTTACATTTTATCAGCCGTCACGTATAGAGGCCACATCAGGAAGACCGCGGTCTGAGGAGCCCCCCTTGCCGTCAATCACACCGCAGGGGACCGCGTGGGCTCCTGGAAGGTGGTCTCCGATCCTCTGCTCCAGGCAGCGTGCGGCGCTCTTTTCGGCGAAGGGCCACCGCCCCCTCTGTGGTCAGGAAGCTGCTGTCCCCCGGCCAGCGTGTCTGGTCATTCCTCATGAGCGGGAACAGCGAGGAAAGCATTTTCCTGGTTTCAAGGAGCTGTCAGCTTTCAGAAAAGCATCCTCCGGTTACAGTTTGAACCCTGCGTCGCTCCCTGGCTCAGAGCCTCCGAGCTGGCAGGCGCCCTAGTGCTGAGCTCTGCAGGGCTCCCGGCCACCGGGCGGGCAGGCGACAAACGGAGTGCCGAGAGCTCCAGAGAGCCTCCCGGGCCAGAGCAAGCGGGCCGGTGCCCATGGTCCCCGCTCGCCAGCAGGAAGGCTGTCGTGCCTCCAGCAGAGCTGAAGTGACAGGTGCCTCTCCCTTGGGGCAGGGCTGTGTCCTGGGGACGGCAGCCGCTGTTGGGACACGAGCCTGGGGTATGGACCCCAGCTCTGCCCACAGCCCTGGGGGATGCAAGCAAGGGGCCAGCTTCCGAATGTGAGGGACGGACTGGCCCCCCTCCGATGCTCCTGAGGACCACACGAGATACGGCCCGTGCCGCATCATCCATGTTAACGAGTGACATTAATATTCATGCGCACGAGACCACGACCCCACCACGTGGCACCTGCGCTGAGCCAGGTTTGGGAGGCGGGCAGAGGCTGTCGCTTTGCTGCCTGTGGCCGGTGTCTCCACAGCTGAGAAGGCCGTCCTGGCTTCCCGGATGCCACCTCGGCCGAGGGCTCACCCAGGGCCCTGCAGCCAGGGCAGTCAGCACGGGGGACGCTCAGTGGCGCCCCTGCCCCCCCCCCACACTGCAGCCTTAGCGGTGGAGGGTGCTCGCGGGTCCCATGTCACAGACAGAGAAACAGAGGCTCAGAGAGGCAGGGTGCCTGCCGATACCATCACCCACCAGAGGCGGGGGGTGTGGGGCTGGGGCGCGACTCCCCCCAGTTCTCGCTCGGCCCCTGCTCCACTGTGAGGACAGTCACCCTGAGTCATGGGTGTTACAGGGAGCGGGGGCCGCCTCTCCTGGACGTCCTTGGAAAGCCCCAGCAAGGGCCCCGGAGCTCTGGGCCCTTGGAATAAACTAGGTCTGGAGGCAGAAGAACCACCACCCATCCCAGGCAGCCCTGCCCCCTCCCCCACTCCCCTGACCCTGGGGGGTTGGGGGTGCTCCTCACTGATGCTCAGCGCTTCCACATGAGGACTTATTTGGGGTGATCTGCTCTCTGTTCCCCTGGCAACTGCTATGCAGGGGACCCATGGGTGGGGGCATACTGGGCTTCACCCTCTGTGGGGTGGGCGTGGGGTGCTTAGACCCTGGAGGGTCTCCTGGAGAGACCAGGTCGGGCTGGCAGGTGGTACTTTTCCTGCCCCCCTTTCTCACTCCTCCTCTCCCTCCATAAGCAGACGGTGGGGCCGAAAACAGGCCACAGGCAGACCCCCAGGAGCCCACCAGCCTGGTGGATGTGAGTCGGATCCCTCCACGCAGAGCAGGGTGAGGGCCGGGGGCAGGGGGCCGGCTCTACGTGCTGAGAGCAGCCAGGGGTGGGCATGTCAGCCACGGGCAAGGGAGGCGAGAAAGAGGGAGGGGGAGATGCGCCCCTTCCTCCCCAAGGAGCCCCTCTGTGCCCCTCAGCCCTCCCCCTGCCGCCAGCCTCTAAGCAGGCCCAGGCCTCAGCACCTTCCTCCGCCTGCCCTCCCAGGAGGCTCCAGCCAGCCGGCTGGCCTATTTGTCCCTCCTTTTCCGGAGCAGACTCAGCAGAAGGGGCTGCCTGGATCAGCTCCTCCCTCCAGCACCATGTGACCCTGGGGATGGGGCCACAGAGCCCTTCTGTAGTGACGCAGCTCGTGGCCCGGGGCCCAGTGAGCGCCATCAGCGACCACTGACCAGTCTGGAGCTTCCTGGCCTGCTGAGTGGAGCCCTGACCCCCGGGGTGGGCAGCGCCTGGTCCCCACGCTCCCTGGGGGCAGCCAGCCAGGCTACACTGGGGTCGACTCCCGGGGCTTGTGGGACAGGAGTTCATGGTGGACGTGGAGTTGCTGGGCTCACCACCCCTGCCCCTGATGTCAGGAAGTCACTCCTTAAGGGTTGGATGGAGAAGGAAGACGGAGAGAAGAGACAGCAGGGACAGCTGTTCCAAGGCTGTCCCCAAACCACAGCCCGTGGAAACACACAGCGGCAGAGCAGTGACTTGCCTCCTTCCAGCTGCCCTGCTGCCTGGGGCTGGCCTCCTGGAAATGTGTCAGGTCGAGCGCTAGGCCTGCCTGTGGTCTGGCTGTCGGGGAGTGAACCCCCTGCCGCTCACTGTCCTGGCAGGCCCCCGCCCCTTCACCCATCCCTCTGCAGGGCCACCTACTTGATTTCAGTCCCAAGGGGCTTGTCCAGGCAGCACGGGCCCCCGGAAAAACACTGCTGGGGGCACCTCCAACCTCGGCTCTGTGATCTGCTCCCGAGAAGCAGGAGGAGCGAGGCCACCGGGGTCCAGGAAGGCCGCGCAGCACCCTGGCCACATCCTGCCCCAGGTCCCAGGCGGGAAGCCTTCAGCCAGGGAGCCCGGCTTGGGAGCGCATGCAGAGGCTGAGAAAGCCTGCTCCGGGTGGGGGCGGGGGCGGGGATGGTCTCTGCTACCCAGGATGAGCCCCAAGGCTCAGGCCCCCACAGGCCGCAGCCCCTGCAATCTGCTGGTGGCCCCCGCATGGGCACTTTCCCTGCGTGAAAACCAGAGCGGCCTGTAACTGAAGGGGACTGGCCCACCCGGGCTGACCGTTCTGGCAGCTGGGGGACCGTGGCCCCTTCTTGGTGTCCCCAAGGGACTGAGCCCTGGGAGCGCATTCTTGGGATGCATGGATGCCTCCCTTTGTCTTACGCACGACCACACCCAATGCACGGACACCACACACGTGCTCCTGCACGCACAGACATGCGCACACATGCACACACACCATGCACAGGCAAACATGCACCCTTACAAAAGGGGAGCTCCGTTTCCCGCTGCCCTGGCGTCACCGGCTCCTCTGGCCGCCGGGAGAGAAACGGCTCAGGTGGGGACGCCTGGAAGCCATTTGCTGCGGCCTCCCCCGCTGCGCGCCGCGCCTCCCTGCACTTTGGTATTCCGTGCACTCTGCTCCCGGCTCCCCCCGCTCCTCCGTGGCCCTGAATTGCATCCTTTCATCCCTAATATCATCACTCACATCCTGGCTGAGCGATGGTGGCATCGCTGTCCTTCTGAGGCCGGGCTTTGACGGGAACGTGTGCAAGCGGCAGAAGCCAGTGCTTACAGCCCGGCCCCAGGCCGCTTTCATCGCCCAGGGGGCGCCGCCGGCCGCCCGTTCTAGAAAGGCTCCCAGACTGACTTCACTTGATCTCTTGGTAGCAATTTTGTTCAAAGCCTCCTTTCTTATTACATTTGCTCTTCGGGGCCCTTTTTACCCACAGGGACCCTTTTCTAATTAAGGGGTTACCAGGCCCACCAGGGTACTGAGGGCTCCCCCCCTCCCCGGTGCTGCCAGCCTCGGCAGAGCCACCGCGAGCGAGGTCGGAGGCCACACGTCCTGTCCTGCATGCCCCCCGCCCCCTGCCACCGGGGCTGCAGCGCCTCCTGTGACAGAGCCACGGCCGCTGCTCTGGGCAGCCCGCTCCTCCTTCCTCTCCGCTGAGAACCACGCCCCGACTGGGCTCGTCCTGCTTGTCTGCGTGCGCAGGGGCCGGCCTGCCAGCAGCCCAGACGCCTCAGCGGGGTGGGGAAGGGCAGAGTCTCCCCCAGGAGACCAAGCCTAGGGCCCTGAGCTCCAGAAGCTTCTCGCAGGCCCGTGCGCTCCCCATCTGGGCGGTGGGCCGCGGCAGGCCGCCACAGTGCCCCAGCCACCCCTTCCTGGGACACGCACCGCCACCCAGGGCCGTGGCCCTAGGCTTCCCTTTTCCTCCTGAGTCTGAGCTCCAGGGGAAAAAAATCTCCAGAATATGAATTATGGATTGGAAACCCAGGCAGAGCAATCACGGGCAATAAATAATTCCGAGCTACAGACACATTAGTTAGCGGTACAACCCGCTTACAGGCCAGAGCCGCCGCCTTATTAATGCTCCCAGGCAGGAGGGCGCAGGGGCCTCGCTGCCATGCGGCTGCCCCTGGCGTCTGTCCCAGCATCTGCCCTCGGGGACGAGTGTCGCTGGCCTCTGATGCTCCCCACGTCCCCACTCACCCCTGGGCACCAGTCAGGGGTGGCGCAGGCCAGCCCACGGGCTCAGGGGACCGAGGCGCCGGCGCATGGGGACTTCACAGTGTGCAGACTCGGGAGGAGGGGCGTTTACAGAAACACTGCTCTGTTTACTAACGCGTCTTGAAATGTGTCACCTGATGCTGTCTCCCTGAGGGCTTGCAAAGGGTTGTCTGTGGAACAAATGGCATCTCTTCTGAAATGACTTGTGGTTCAGTAGGACATTCTTTTCTTAGCATTTTTTAAAGATTTTTTTCTTATTTATTTTTAGAGCAAGGGGAAGGGAGCGAGAAAGAGAGGGAGAGAAACATCAGTGTGTGGTTGCCTCCCGTGTGCCCCCAACTGGGGACCTGGCCCCCAAACCAGGCCTGTGCCCTGACGGGGAATCAAACTGGCGACCCTTTGGTGCACAGGCCGGTGCTCAGTCCACTGGGCCACACCAGCCAGGGTGAGTCGGACACCCTTAAGTGCTCCTGCTGGCATCTCTGCTCTCAAGGTTGCTTTTGCCGTGACCCCGGCAGAGGGTTTCAAAGCCCGGTGGGCAGGGTGCTCTCTGCGGAGAAGCCACGCAGACAGCGGCTTTCTCCCAGGACAGTGAAGGGTGCCAACCGCAGTCCTTTCCAGGCAGAGGCAGGTGGCCTGAGAGTGATGCCCACATTGGTTCTCTGCCTGGCAAGGACACGCCCTGTCCGGGGACACGTGCCCCCCCCCCCCGCCCGCGTCAGTCTGCTCCGGCCATGTCCCTGGGGCCCCGGGAAGGCTGCAGGGCGCACCCCAGTGGCATCAGCTGTCAGGGAGAAGAGCCGCCACGCGAGGCGGGGACAGTCTACATGGAGGCCAAGGCGGAGCTCCGAGTGCCACACTTGGGCACCAGGCTCAGTGTCGCGCCTCACGACCCCGTGGGCCTGCACAAGCCCCCACACCCGTCTGCACAAGGGGCACCCCCATCGGCCGCACGCATGGGTGCAGGGGCAGATGCAGCCTGCAGCGCAGCGGGGGGAGCTGATTCCTGCCACCTCCGGTCCCCTCTCAGAGAGGCGGAGAGACGGGGCTCCGTCAGGGAAGCCGAGAACAGCGGCGGCGGCAGCGGGAATAACGTCGCAGAGGCGGGCAGGCCCGGGCAGCGCCGCGGCGCCCGGCTTCCACCTCCCGCTAAACAGCGCTCTGGCGCAGGGAGACTTCCAGGAAGATTAAGCTGAAAACCCGCTTTTCCAGCGGAGGAGAGAGGGTTGCCATGGAAACAGCCTCTGGCCCAGTCCTTGCGTTTTAGAGACGGGGAAATGGGTGAGGAAGAGCCTGTGAGCCCCCCACGTGATGCCTGCTTTGCTCCCTGACACGTGTGGGAGGGGCCGAGCGGGAGACGGGGAACGTTCCAAAACTCGTGGAGACAAGCTGTCCAGGATTCATCTGTGGCTCTTCGACATCCAGCCCCTGAGAACGGCTTTGACTGTTTTGTTGCCAAAAGGCAAGCTCAGCTGTTTGGCCCTCGGGACGGGCCGACCAGCCAGGAGAGGCCAAGCTCTCCCGTGTTGGGGGCTAGCTCCTCGGGGCCTCAGGCAGAGATGGGCCGGTGCCTGAGCACCCAGGGCGCTGGGCTCACATGAAGCCCACCCACGCCACAGAGCACGAATCAGGAGGACGCGTGGTGAGTTCTCTGTGCCCATCACATCTGTGCCTAGGACATATTCGAAACACAAACATTTGCCTATTTAATTCATGTGTGTGTGCCATGTGCTCACACATGTGTAGGAAGTACTCAACAACATCCGCAGCTCCCCTGCATGCCAGGCTCTGTGCCCCATGCCAAGAGGGGACAGAGAAGCACCCAGGTGGCTCCAGACACAGAAGAGCCCCTCACCATATCTTAGGTGGCAGAAAAAATGCCAGGGAGGCTTCCTGAAGGAGGCAGCATCCAAGCTGAATTCCGTGGAATGGCTCAGCTGTGTAAGGAGGAGCAGGTCGAGAGACAGGTCACACAAGGCCCCCACAGTGAGGACCTGAGTGATGTGCAGCCTGGCCAAGGGGAGGAGAGGGGGACTGCACCGCTGAGGGGCTGGGCAGGCCTGTCCCTGGGCCTGCTTAGAGGGAACAAGTTTGTGAGCCCCCCATGGGGAGGGTGTTAGGCAGTGAGAACCACCCCAGCTGCCCGGTGGGGTCCCGGTGTCCCAGGGCTGGGGCTGGAGCCGACACCAGGCCGAGGCTGCAGCTGAGACCCCGGTGGCCCCCGCAGGGAGGCAGGGTTATGAAAGCCAGCGAGCTGAAGGGCTGGGGTACAGGGGAGCAGGGAGAGCCAGAGGTGACCTCCCCAGAGAGGGAAGGGGCGCACTGAGGTGCTGGCACACTTTGGAAAGCTGGACAACATCACAGGGCCTTCGGAGGGAAGTGGGGGGTTGCCGGAGGGAGCAGGGCCCATGGACGGGGCCGCCGGCTCAGGCTGGGCTGGCGGGAGGCTGGCGCTGAGGTCCCCGGGGCGTCTCGGAGGAAAAATGAAATGACTTACGCTTTCCGCAGCGCACCCTTGTTTATATGCAAATGGAGACGTATTAAATCGCATCTATTCCCAAATCTAATTTGGGGAGCCACATCTATCCGTCACAGACACGTGGGGAAGCCAGAGAAGACACAGTGTCCACGGCCCCACCCCGGCGTGCATGGCAGGGGGGCTCCCGCCCCTTTCCTCCGTCCACACACAGGTGCGGACAATGGGGCGCAGGGATCGGAGGCTGTTCCTTTCAGTGACTGTCGTCCTGGAAGCCGGAGGAGAGAGTTCATGCCCACAGGGACGTCCAGGCCCAGGGCGCGCCACTGGGCGACCACAGCAGCACCGTCTCTCCCAGCCCTGAGCTTCCATTACCCCAGCCTCTCGGGCTAATTCTGCAATTACCTGCTGAGTAATGAGAAACGTCACCCAAGCTGTGGCCCAGAACAAGCACCTGTCACCAGCGTAGTCAGCAGAGGGACGGTGCCCACCGGGAATGTGCCCTGTGAGCTGGGGTTTTCTGGGCCAGTTTTCCCAACTGTAAGATGGGCCATTTGAGCTGGATGAAGCCAAGGGTCCTGCCTTCCAGCTCTGCCACCCAGGACGCCGCCCAGACCCCGGGCCTCCGTGAGTGCGCGCGTCACAGGAAGACCGGGGGCTCCCGCCCCGCGAGCGTCCACAGGCCCCGTTACCTCCCACCCTCAGCCATGGAAGGTGGCACAGGTGTCCCCGCCTGAGCTGCTACCAGCCTCGGACTAGGACTAACATAAGGTGCTCTCCAGGGACCAGAAACAGCCCGGGGTCTGAGCAAGCAGCCTCAGCCTAAGCTGCGGCCATATTGAGTCCGAAGGAAGCCGCGTGGCGCTGGAGGCCAGCTTTGGGCCCCCGCGGGGGCCTGGCCAACTTCCTGCAGGAGCCGGCAGCTGCCTGCGTGTGGAGTCACAACTGGGGTGGAGGAGAATCTCCTTGAGGAAAGAGCCCTATGCTGCCCCCTCCGTGGCCCCAGGTCACAAGCTGACACCCACACAACAGCTTCACATTCTGGGCTCTTCCTAAACCTAGAAACACACCCGCAGGGCACACAGGCCAGGCCTCGGGGAAGGTGGGCGCCCAGCCAGCACCTGCCTGCAGGGGTGGGGCCGGCCTCAGGTGTCCACGGGCAGATGGGCCTCTCACTCAGAACCCGCAGGAGCCCAGGGCTCGGGGGCGGCTGCCTCCTCAGGCAGGAGCCCCAACCAAGTCCTGGGTGACCAGGTTCCCATCAGGGGAGGAGCGCAGCCAGGTGCCTGAGGGACCCTGGAACCTCCAGCTATGACCTGGAGCCCCACCTCTGGCTGTGTCCCCAAAAACTGCAGAGGAAGCATCCCAGGGTCTGGGGAGATGCTCTCCTGGACCAGCCCGAGGCCAGCAGCTCTGAGCCCTCTTCTCGGCGAGGCCCCGGTTCAGGGCGCCATGCCCGTCTGCGCTGAAGCCACGCTCACCCATCACCGCCCACTCAGCTCACAGACCCGGCCACAGACAGGGCCTAAGAGGGCAGAGGGCCAGCCTCCTCCTCTCCTCTCCACAGCCTGAACACCCCGGCTGCCTGAGACCCACAGCCCCCGTCCTCCCTGACAGCAGAGTCAGGAGGGACGGCCAGGCCATCGGCTGGGCCACCAACGCTGCAGGGGCTGGGAGGAGCTTTCCCTGGGCGCACTGAACCTGCAGCGCCCAGGTGTGGGCTGACCCCAGACCTGGGGCCCCCTGGCCTGGGGGTCGGGCAGGGTGCCCCCTCCCCCAGTGGGAGCCAGGCCAGGACAGGGCTGTGTATTTCTCGGGAGGAGAGGAGGGGAATTGCGACGGGCTAATGTCCGGCGCCCCAGCCCCGGTGTCTCGGGCTGCAGACCAGCCGGTCAGAAGGGGAAGCCAAAAACCGAGAACAGGAAGTCTGGGTCCCTGAGCAAACCTGCCAGCCAGGTCCCCGTGACAGGAAAGAAACCAATTATACTTAAAGCTGCTCAACACCTGGGCAGGTCTTTCCCACCCTGAGCCCAGAGGGGCCGAGGCCAGGGGCCGGTCCCTGCTCAAGTGTCCCTCTCCTTCGGCCACCACCTGCCACCTCAGTGAGGCCGAGGCTCCGTCTCAGGGACCTTCCCACAGGGACCAGGCGTGGGGTCAGAGTTGCCCGGCCCTGAGGAGATGGCCAGGGGCCCTCTGGGGAACTTTCCAGGGGTCCCCCAGCTCTGGGACAGGGACAGCCCCTTGTCACACTCCGGCCCCACCCTTGGAAGGCTGAGTGGGGTCATGGGGCGCTCCCTGCTTCGCACCAGAGTGTAGAGGTCTGAGTTCTCGTTCTCTCTCAGGGAAAATGGGGACGGGACGGGAGACCCCCAGGAAGGGAGGGGGGGACACCGTCCAGACGCAGCAGCTCTGCATGTGCAGTGACAGGGGCGCCAGAGGACTTGGATGTGAGACGGGTCCCAGGTCAGCACTAGAGGCCTGGACTCCTGATCTCCACGGAGAGGCCGGCCCCACTGGGGGGACTCAGGCAGGGTCTCCAGAGACATGAACGCTCAGCTGAGACCCGAGGGCCACCGGCGAGAGGCGTAAGAACAGCCAGTTCTCTGCAGGCTCGGAGGCCTTCCCGCGGCTGGCGACGAGCTGCGCGTCAGTCCGGCCGGCCCTCCCCCTCCCTGTCACGGCCGCCTCTTCCGAAGCCCTGACAAGCCTCCTGGCCCCTCCACCGGCCAGAACGTGGGCTGCCCACCGCAGGTGTTCCCGGGCTTGGCATTTAATTGCCTCTCTTTGCGCTTGCGCCTGGCGGGCGAGCTGTCGGGGACCCTCCCACCGAGAGGCCACAGGTGGATGAGCGCCCTACGGCGTGGGCAGGTGGCCTGTCCTGGAGCTGACATGGTCCTGGGGACCCCGGGCAGGGAGGCCCCCACGGAGGCCGAGAGCCTGGGCAGCGGCCCCAGCCCAGCCTCACTGTGTCACTGCCTGTCACCGCGATCAAGGTCGGCCCTCTGCCCTCATCACAGAGCCTCTGAAAATGCTTTTGATTGTGAGCGATTTCAAGTCCTCAAGAACCAACACGAAAAACACCCGTGTCCCCAGCACCCAGATGTCACAGATGCTCACATGTTGCCACATGTGGCAGAACTGTCTCTCTTTTGAAAGAAATGACGCTGGAGACAGTCACTGCCGCCCCTCGGCCCTGCCGGTCTGTCTCCCCCTCGCGCTCCAAACCTATGGCTCCCCGGGAACAGTGGATTCTCACCCCTCCGGCGGCTTCATATTTTCTCCGTGTGCCTGTGTGTGTCTGTGGCAACACGTGGCGCTCCCTCCAGGCCGTGCCGTTGGCCCAGATGGCATCTCGCAGGCCGCGCCCTCTGCTCACGCAGGGGGTCCTGCCCAAGCGGACGCCGTGGCCGCAGCTCCCCATTTGCGGCCCCACTGCGCGCCCAGGCCCCCACTTCTGTGTGGTTCTCCTGCAGGGCACACAGGGCTGGGGGCGGGGGGCGTCTCCTGAGCTGGCCACGCGGTGAGAGGGCGGGGTCAGGGAGCCATTTCCCAAATGATCCCCCAAGGCGGTGGTGCCCGCGGCCTGAGCATCGTCACTGTCCGGGGCCCCACCGTCCCCCCGCTTTAATTCCCTCCGGACGATTCAGGCAAGATCGCGCATCCTCGGGAACCTCTGCAGGTCCCTCTGCTCCCACGTCCACGCGGTCTCTGGTGCCGTGCACTGGTTACCGAGCGCAGCCTGTGAAACAGGAAGGTTCGGGCAGGGAGCGGAGGACACAGGGAACAGGGGTCACCAGGCACGTCTAGACCACGCTGCAGCGGCCACACCTGGGCCAGGTAACGTAGCCCTCCTGGCGACGGCATTTCCGGACACACGAAGGACCACACGTACAAGGAGAGGGGCAGGTGGGCCACCCGACCTCTCGTGCCATGGACAGGCCGCACTCATCGAGAAATCAGCGGGGATGTGGGAGGCTGGGATAACCCAGGTGACCCGCACCAGCTAACAGCAGTTCAAGCGTCACCGCAGAACCTCGGCCCACGCACTTCTTCCCAGCACAAAAGAAAGTGTGTTTTAAAATTCATGACACCCTGGGATGCAAACAAGCCCCAGCAAACACAAGAGCTCCAGGAACAAGCCATCACATTCTCTGAGCACAAAGCAGTTAAGCTGGCAATTAGCGACCGAAAAGCAACAAAGAAAAAGGCTAGGAAAACTGTTGGGAAATCAAGAAAAATAATTCTAAATAACTCAGGCTTCAAAGACGGAATCAAAATGGAAATTAGACTATATTTAGTACTAGAAGGTAATAAAAATACTGTACGTCAAAACTGGAGAAACGCAGCTAAAACAGTAGTTATGAGAAATTTATGCTAAATGGCTCTTTTCGAGAAGCTGAAAATGTGTGAGCTAAGCATCCATCTAAAAAAGCTAATGAAGTAACGATAGGCTGAAACAAAGTAACACAGATTAATGAGAAACACATACACCAGAGAGCACCCAGAAAACCAAAGCAGCCCTGACTGGTGTGGCTCAGTGGGCTGGGCATCGTCCCGAAAAGCAAAAGTTCGCAGGGTCAGCGCCCGCTCAAGGCAGAGGCCTGGGTTATGGGTTTGGTCCCGGGTCGGGGTGCGTGCAAGAAGCATGTTTCTCCCCCGTCTTTCTCCCTTCTTAACCTCTCTCTAAATACAAATAAATAAAACCTTTTTTTAAAAAAAGTTCATGAGAGGGAGGGATAAAATAGCAAATCTTTGGACTTCCTGATCAAGAATAAAAGGAGATATTGAACAAATAAAAACCATGAGTCGTGGAAACAGGAACACACCTGTAACCATGACGAAGTGATGGAGAGGACAGTGTATCAATAAGCGGAGGCTTCACGCCCGCACGCTCCAGAGCGCAGAGGAACTTGACAAATTCCTAGATTAAAATGTACTTTCCAAAACTGACTCCGTAATAAATAGAAAACCCAAATAGTCTTATAACCGTTAAAGGAGCGGCAGTCATAATTTGACATCTTCCCCCAAAGAAAACACCAGGCCCAGACAATTTCCTCCAGAGCCTTGACAAGTTTACAGAATGTCTGGTGGTAAATCAAATATTACCAGTCAATCTGAGAGAGACAGACCGAGAGAGAGAGGCTGCAGAGACAGGAGGGAGGGAGGTGCACAGGGCAGGCGTGCCAGGCAGGTGACCCCCCCAGGAGGTGCCTGCCCAGCAGGCTGGCCTTCAGTCAGGCCTGAGGCATAGCCGGGCTATCGCCCCGCACCCCACCCTGCCGTGCCGGCCCCCCCAGGACAGCTCTTGGCTGCCTTGGCCTCACGTCACTCACAGGTGAGTAGGAGACCTGGCGTCCAAGGTCTTGCCAGGCCCAGCCAAAACGGGGTCCCTGAGAGTCAGAGGGCCCAGGTCTTCGTGGGGACTTCTTCCCTACTCCCCAGGCTCCGCCCTGCCCTGTGACATGCTGGTCCTTCCTCCTGCCCCGGAGGCCTGAGGCCCGCCCCCCCCCCCCCACCAGAGAAACACTGGGCTGCCTCGTGGGAACAGGGCACGCCTCCCAGGGCGGACACACTGCACCTGGTGGCCACTGCAGCCTCACCTGTGGGGCCTCGGCCCTGTCCTGGGGCCGGCAGGGGTCTCACAAAGCCCCAAGTGTACACCCACCTGCCGCCCACGGCCCCCACCCCACCTGCCCTCTGCTCCCTGTGGCTCCAAGCTGTGGCAAGGAGCCCGGCCAGCTGTGCGTGGATTTACAGGCTTAATTTAATTTATTAATCAGCCAAAAGCCGTGCAAAGGGCGGCTCAGATTCCTGGAAGCCACGTCTGGCCTGCGGGTGGAGTTGCTGATGTAAATTTGCTCGGCTGCGACAGACACAAGGTGGTTCTGGCAGAGAAAAACTAAACAGCAGGCCCTTCGGTTTCCTGCGGACAGAGCTAAGTGCTCCCTGGGGCCCGCCTGAGGCCAGACAGCAGCGGCCTCCCTCGGGGCCATGGCAGGGGCACTGGGGCTTCGGCCTCAGTTTGAATCCAGCTCCATTGCTTTCTGACCCAAAGACCTTGGACACTCCCCCCCCCAAGGGCTGGGGCTTTCTCATTTCCGGGTGGGGAAAGAACACTGCCCGCCCGTGGGTGCTGGGGATTAGAGGGAACATGGGAGGGAGGGAGGGGGAGGGGCGGGGAGGGAGATGAGTTCTCACCAAAGGGAGCAGCATCTCCAGGCCCTGCAGTGGGACAGGAGGGGCTGGGGAAAGGCCTCAGGCTCCGGGGGGAGACATCACAGCACGGCCGGGGGAGGGGGGCGGGCGGGGGGGGCCCACATGGCAGGTTGGTCACCACGTCTCCCTACAAGAGGATGGGGAGTGCTCTGGAGCGTGCGCCCCAAACTGCCCTGGAATCTCGTTAATCCGCAGAGTGGGATGCAGTGGTCTAGGGAGGGCTTCCTCCCAACACAGGAGGGCCCAGGACCCCCCCCCCCCCTGACAGCTCTGAGTCCCCGTGGTGACCTGCTTCCTCCCCCTCAGACCGGCGGGCTCATCCCCACTGTGCCCTGAGGCCCCAGGTGCTGGCGGGCAGGGGGCCGGGACCCTCGCACCTGTTCTCCAGCCTAGGACGCCCCCAGCCACGGCCTCCGCGCCAGCGCCGCGAGCCCAGGGAGCCCTCAGCAGTTCCCAACACCCCTAGTTCGACAAACCTTATTTATGTTTGTTTTTCTCTTTGCAGTGTTTTCTGTCAGCGCGGGTGACAGACGGGTCCGTGCTGATGGATTTTTCAATCTGCTAACCATAAAAAGATTGTATTTTGACTGGTTTAATGCTTTGCTGTGGGGTGTGCAATGCTGGCGTGATAATTACCGAATAAATATCTACAGCCCCGCAGGCGGAGAACACCCTCAGGGTCACACCCCCCTCCCGGCCGCAGCGCTGGTGTTAGGATTTCAACCGGGGGGCTGGAGGAGCCCACCCTGCCCGGCTATTGGAGCTCATGTAGCCCCCCCCCCCACCAAGGTGACGTAAGGTGGGCGGGAGAGGGTGAAGGCAGAAGAGACCCCGAGCGAGGACCCAGTGTGGTCAGTGTGCCCTCAGCTCTGCTTGGTGGCATCTGGGGTCCTCACCAGCCCGGAGGGGGGCCCCGTGCCCAGCACAGGGCTGCAGCCAGTCTGTGAGAGCCAAGTCCCAAGTAATGGCCACGCACAGCCTTTACTCAGCCCCTAGCGGGCCTGGCGTGCGTGAGCAGCCAGTGGAGGGACAGTGTGTGCACATGTGCATACACATGCGTACACATGTGCAGACACACTGGCACACGTGTGTGCCAATACTTACACGGTGCACGTGGGCACACCTGTGTGAGTGTGTGTACGCACAAATATTCATGCATGCACATGCATGTGTGCAGAGATGCACGTTGACACGTGTGCATTAGTGCTTCGCGGTGCATGCACCCAGACATAATGTGTGTGCACACACTCACATATGCACACAGGCACACACCAGGTGGCGCAGTCAGGCTGGGTCCTGGATGTCAGCTGACCTCGTCCTGCAGGGCCAGTGTTGGGGCCACACCCGGACGCCCGCAGGTCCGAGGGCTGAGCAGTGACCATTCCCACGCAGCAGACCCTGAAGGACAGGGAAGAACCGACGCTGGCGGGGAGGCGGGGCCGCAGCCCTGAGAGGACCAAGCTGGGAATGGGTGGGGGCTCCGGCTGGGGGTGGGCCGCACCGTGGTCCCAGGGCATGGCCGGGGCAGAGCCAGGATGACAAGGGCCAGACAGAAGCCCAGGCTCAGGGCGCCCCGCCCCAGCCGGCGACAAAGGTGACGGGCGACCACACCAGCGCCCATGTTGGCTCCCTGCCGGGGCCTGGCTGAGCGTCACACACAGGCTGTGCTTTTTAAATCTTCCCAGCAACCCTGAGGGGCACAGACCAGCATGATTATTATTACCCTCATTTTGCGGGTAAGAAAACGGAGGCACAGAGCGGGTGGGAACTTCCCCGAGACCCCGCGGCTGAAGTGCTGGCCGGGCTGAGGCTCAGGCCCTGGACCCCGGGAGCCTGTGAGATCGCTGCCCGGTGGACGTGATGGTGCCTCAGGACCCTGCGCTCACCGCGCTGCCACCCAGTGGCGCAGGCGTCCCAGCCCCGGCTCAGGTCCCTGCAGCCGCCCTCCGGCACCACGCCCCTCCTGCCTGCCTGAGAAAGCTCCGATCACCCCGTTTCTTTTCAGTCCCTGAAAGCGCCCAGAGCGACGGGTGGCTAAGGGCTGGGCTGCGGGTCCGGCCCCACGGGGAGCTCCCCAGCCACCTCCACACCATCCCCGCCCGAGGGCCCGGCACCTGGGACCCCCGCCCCCCGCCCCTCCCACCAGCTGCCCGCGAGCCTGCGGCGGGCTCTGTGCGCCACCGGTGAATAATTAATTCATCGCCGTTCGCGAGCGGGGGCAGGGTATATAAATGTCCGCATACGTGGGCGTGTGAGCACCCGTCTGCGCCCTTACACCTGACAAACGCCCCTCGGGTCCCGTCCGTAGCAAAGGCAGCAGGTTTGCGCACAGGCTGCACCTCCAGCCCCGCGCCGCCACTGGACGCCGGCCCTCGGCAGGCAGCCTCCGCCCGTTATTACTTTGAGCAAGCTGCTCATGTTTTTAACGCAAAAAAATAAAATAAAATAAAATAAATTTTAAAAAAGATTTATTTCTAAGAAACACCGTGTACCAGCAAGGGTCTGGGCTTCCTGGAGGGAGGCTTTACCTCCCGGCTGCGCGTTCGGGGGCTTCTGCTCCGGGGGGTTCTCTGCACTGCGGGGCAGGGGGGAGGAGCCCAGCTGCCGGAGGCCCTGGGAGAGACGAGGGGCAAATGCATTGAAGGCCCCCCTTCCCAGAGCCGCTGCGTCCAGCAGTCCTGAGCCCTCAGGCTGGTACCCAGGGTCCCGCCGGGAACCCTGGCTTGAGCGTGACAGGTCAGTGGAGCCGTCCCTGGCCGGCGGACTCCCAGGATGGGGGAGGGGGGTTCCATTCTATGCTGCTCCACCAGATGCATCAGGAGACCCAACAGAGGGTCCCGGACCAAGGCCCCGTGTTAGTCAGGAGAGGATGGGCCCCAGCCACCCGGGAAACCTGGTGGCTTACTCCTCCAGCTGGTTCCTAATCTCTTCTTACAAGGACATCTGTCAGATTGGATTAGGACCCGCGCATTGACCTCTGTGTAACCTAATTACAGCTTTAAAGACCTCTCTTCAAATGCAGTCCAAGGTTCTGGGGCCAGGACTTCGACGCATGGTGGTTTGACAATGGACGGCTGGAGGGATGGATGATGGAGGGATGGACGGATGGATGGATGGATGGACGGACAGATGAGTGGATGGGTAGATCCATGGACGGGTGAATAAGTGCCCAGAGGGCGGCCATGCAGGGCCCCTGAGGTGAAGCTGGTAGCGCCCCTGACCAGCCTGAAAACGTTCCTGGGTCAAGCTTCCTGGCCCAGCAGGTCCGCCCCAAATGTTTGCTGAGCGCATGAGCAGCCAGCTGCCCCCTGCGCGCCTCCCGTGACCCGTGCGCCTCGCCTCCCCTGGGCCCCTCACGCGGTACGTCGTGCTGATGGACTCACAGCACCGTGTCCCCTCTGGAGAGACAGACAAGGCTCCCCTTCCGTGGTGTTCCCCAGAGGGGTGGGGACCGTCGTGACAGCTGTCTCACCGGCCAGCCTGGAGGGCTGCGTCTGAGGTCCGCCCCCGGCCCTGTACCGGGCCCAGCACACCAGGCGCAGTCGGCTAACGGGGTACCCACAGGATGGGCGTGGCAGCCCCGGGGTGTTACCCTGGCCGCTTTGTGGGTTCGGTACAGATCAGAGGCATGTTGGCCTCAGGCTTATTGTTTATTCAGGCAGGTGGCTCCAGTTCTTTGTTTAGCCAGGACGTCTCCGCCCAGGCTCTCAGGACAGGCAGGGAAGGGAACACCTCTCCTCCAGGACAGACCCAGACAGCCCGCCAGGGCCCATGGGGGTGGCGCGGTGGCCCCCACCCCCTGCACCGAGAGATGACCTAAGCCTGGGCGCAGCAGGGAGCTGGGCAGGCAGGGAAGACAGGTGTGACTTCCTGGTCGGGGAGCCTGCCGCGGCATCGCCCCGTTTCCCAGGCAAACCCGGTCAGAGGCAGAGCATGCAGTCAATGTCGGGGGGCAGAAGCAAGTTCGTGTGCCCCGGACCCTGTCTTCAGGGACTTACATGGATTTTAATCCCGTGGGTCTTGGCGTGAGCACTGGTCACCTTCTGTCCCCCGGCTGGACTAAAAGGACCGGAGGGCCTGTGCGTCCCTCCTCTGACCCTCCTCTCCCGGCGGCTGGCACAGAACCTGCCACTTAAGAAATATATGAGGCTCAGTAAACAGGTTATGAAGGGACGGACGAGTTCTGTAAAATTCATCACTACAAGATGAGCCCCTCAAGGGCAAATAGTGGGTATTTTCCATCTCGAAACCACTGAGATTTGATCAAATACGTGAACTCAATAAATGTTGAAATTCTGAATTTCATCTCGATTTAACTGAGCAGCCTCTTAAAGGAAGGGGGAGAATGTTATCCGTGACTGAAAAAAATTAAGAACACAATTTAAAACATAACCGAGAGCCGCTGGGGGAGCAGCTGAGACAGGACATCTGGGAGGAGGGTTTTCAGAATTCACGTCTGAAAACTCCAGACCTGCGACCCCAGTATCTGCGGGTCCAATTCAGAGCCTGAGGTGCCGCGCGGGCCCCGCCCTGAGAACGGGACACTCAGTTGAAGGCTCCGTGGACCTGGCACGGCCGGGGCTGGGAGACCGTCCAGGGGGCTTTGCGCCCCAGAAGGACCCTCTGCTGGCGGGAGGTGCCATCGGGCGATTTTCTGTGCCAGGCCGTGAGGAGCCCGCAGAGACGGAGAGCTGGCCTCGCAGCCTGGACGGGCCTGCCCCTGGCTGTGACAGTCCCCTCTCGGCCTAGTGGCCAAGGGACTGGCAGATGCAGCACCTGCCCCAGCAGGGGTGTTGGCGGGTGGCGGGGCGCTTTCAGGGCCCTCCCTCGGGCAGACAGCTGAGCAGGGAGCACTTCCCGCCCTGCCCAGGATTTCTCTCACCCCATCCCTCAGAAGAGGAGCTTGAGGCCCGAGGGAGGGAACTGGGAACTAATGTGGGGGAGTGTGGGGGGGGGGCCCAGGAAGGGTGGAGTGCAGTGGGGGCCTGGGAAGGGTGGGGTGCAGTGGGGTCCTGGGAAGGGTGGGGTGCAGTGGGGTCCTGGAAAGTGTGGGGTGTGGTGGGGGCCCGGAAAGGGTGGGGTGTGGGGGGGCCCCTACCCGCACCACCATGTGGCCAGTGATCTGCTCTGGTTACGTTCCTGTTTGGAAGGGATGATAAAAAACTTAGACGACACCATCAGCTCAATGTCCCAGGCCTGCCTGGCCCGCAGCTGCACGCTCCCAACCCAAAGTCAGAGAGACAAAATTCAAGTAAAATAAGCACCAGATAAACACAAACGCGTTGTTTTAAAAATTCATAAACACTAAACACTGTTGCAATTTATTTTGGCTTAACTGGCAAAAAGGCCCATCCAACTTCCTGAGGAACTGACATCCCAGCCTCAATTTTTGAGAAATCCCATTTAATTCCCAGCATGTGTGGTGGGTGCCGGCGGGATCCTGGAGCAGGGGACCCCCAAAGTCCCTGCCCAAGCTGGTGGGTGGTGACAGCCAGCACGCAGGCTGTCAGGGCTCGGACCACAAGCAAGCGAGCCTGAGCCAGGCCTGCAGCCACGCCCTGGGCTCCAGTCTCTCCCTCCGAGACCCGGTGGCTGCCAGCAGGGGGGTTGGGGGCGCTCGACTGTGTCCACCTGCCACGGCGCCCGGAGATGCAGCCTCACAGCACAGCCAGAGAGGAGGGACAGTCCGCTCTGCACAGAGTTCAAGTTGACATCCAAGCAGGGGACAGTGTTGCTGCAGTTCTGGAAAAGCCCTTCTCCTTTTGAAAAAGTGATACAATGAGGGCACCAAGGGACAGACAAAGGACCCACAGCTGCCCCATGGGGGCAACAGAGCGGGGGGAGGGGGAGGGCTGGCCTGGCCCGTGGGGGAGCAGCGCTCTGCGGAATGTGACCGTGTCTCTGAAACACGTGTGACAAGGGAGGCAGTGGCCTGGCTCAGGTGGGGGGGAATGAGCAGAACTGCCGCAGCAGGGAGACCTGTCACTCCACAGCCTCTGGTGCAGGTCTGCGTGCCCAGGTGCACAGGAAAGCGCTGGCAGAGAGCCTTTGAGCAAACCTGATTTGGAGGGAAGGCTCCAGAAGGTGGCTGCTGGCTGCAGCCAGGTGTTAGGGGGCTGAGGGAAGCAGCGAGGGCCCAGGACCCGGACAGCGATGGGCGCTGATGGGTCCGGGCACAGGCAGCCCACTGGGGGGCCCGAGTGAGAAGGTCACCAGGATGGAGGGCAGGCGGGTGGGACGGAGGAAGGAGTGGGCGCCTGGCAGGCGGGCCGTCCAGCGGCAGCCAGGGGCTTCCTGCTTCCCTGCTGCGGCCCAGGATGCAGTGGCCGCTCTGTCCAGACTCACCCACCCACCCGTTCCCAGAGCGTCGCTGGCTGGGGCACGACGGCCCCAGGAAGGCATGCGAGGACCAGCGGCCGCAGAACCGGTGACGCTGGTGAGCAAACAGCAAGCCCATCTCCTCCAGAAACGCCCCTTTATGACCCCACACCGCCCCCGCCCCCCCGCCCTCTGCCCGGCACCCTTCCCACCGGCTTTTAAACACTTCCACGTTTCCGCCATGGAAGAAAATCCTGGTCCCCCCCCCCCCCACCTCGTGCCCTTCAGCCATGGCCACCATCCTCTCCTCCGTGTGACCAGGGACAGCCGCCTGCTGGGCTGCTTGGTGGGCCGAGCCTCCTGAGCGTGGGCTGCCTGGCTCCTCGCTGAGCGGGGCCCCAATTTCGCGAAGCTGAGACCCCGGCGAACACAGGCTACTTCAGAGTTTCATCGGGGCCAGCGGCCCAGACAGCTCGGGCTGTGGACAGTTCCCGGGGTCAGCCCCGCCCCCAAGGGGGCCCGGGCCACGCGCGCCCATGCCAGGGCCTCGTCAGCTCATGCAGGACAGCTTGGGTCCTTACACGGTGACCGTCCGAGAGGAACGGAGCTGGCACGCTAGAACACGCCCACTGCTGTGCAAATAAAACGGTCAGACGACAAAAAAATCCAGAGCTGGCGGCCCCCACGCTGACACGCTCCTCGCCTCCCACACGCCCCTCAGCCCCCTCCAATCTGGCTTCCAGACCCAGCGGGGCACCCCGCAGCAGCGCGCCAGCCCCCGCACCTCCCACGGACACAGCTCGCTCCCCCTCCGTGGCCCCAGGGCGACCGCTGCCCCCTTTCCAGAAGCCGTCCCTCCCTGGGCTTGGGCAACGTCCCCAGGGGGGGTCCTTGCGCCTCTCTGCTCCTCCTCCTCCTCCTCTCTCCCCCTCCTCCCCCTTTCAAAGATGCGGCTGGTCCAGATATAACCCAGCCCCTCACTGCCACCCATTCCCAAGGC
This sequence comes from Furipterus horrens, assembly GCF_987537825.1. Classification (NCBI taxonomy): domain Eukaryota; kingdom Metazoa; phylum Chordata; class Mammalia; order Chiroptera; family Furipteridae; genus Furipterus; species Furipterus horrens. The sequence continues at coordinate 203,201,630 of NW_028327174.1, read as the reverse complement.
CGTCCGCCCCCGTCCCCAGCCCCCGTCCGTCTGTCCCAGCTGCACCCTCCTCCCTCAGTGCTGTTCCCTCTCCTCCTCCGCCTTCCCGCCCTGCCCCTCCGATGTACCCCCTCCACAGGATCTTGTCACCACACAGGCCTTACACGGCCTCTCCTGCTGGAAACCCTCACGACTGGCCCCTCTTCTCAGGACACAGCCTGGCCCCCGCGGCCCCCCTCAGACTCCCCGCTGCTCTCGGCATCTCAGCACCCCGGGGTGCTTCACACCCACACGGGCCACACTCACTGCCACTGTCAGACTCTGCTCTCACGGTGCCCACATCCCCCGTGATCAGACCTCACTGCTGTCACCAGCCCAGAAGGTGCTCCTGGGATGTGGGGTTCGGGGGTCACAGCCATCATCCTGTGGCTGGCAGTGCCCCACAGGCAGGGACCATGTGTGCTCACGGGTGTGTCCCTGACCCTGGTCCCAGCTGACATACCTGGCCCTCTGCAGACACCCTTCACTGAGTGTCACACACACATAGGCACGTGCACACACACCTGCATGCACACCACACACATGCACACATGTGTGTGCATAATGATATGCTCGCCTATACATGTGCACACGTGCATGCACAAGCATGTGTGCATGCATGTGTGTGCAGTGCGTGTGTGTGCATGCATACAGAAATGCACACATACACACACACCCAGGCCAGACCCTTGGAGGTGCACAGGGTGGTCCTCTCACTATTCCATGCGACATGGCTGGGAGGACACTTGGGGACAGGCAACTAGGAGCATAAAAGAGGACAGAGCCCTGGCTGGTGTGGCTCAGGGATTGGGTGCCAGCTTCTACCCGCCTCCCCTGCCCCCCCGCCTCCCCCTGCCCCCCCAGCCCGGCTCCCAGGTGCCACACCTGCAGTGCCCCAATCCCTGCTGCCGCTCTATCCATGAGCGAGGGGTGTCAGGAGCAGCCAACCATCCCCGCCCTCACCGCCGTGCGCTGTGGACAGATGTTCCTGCAGCTGTGGCAATCAGCTGCCCAGAACAGCAATGCCTTTGGAGCGCTGTCTTTGCACAGCAGGTCACCCCAGAGAGGCCCATGGAACTGTAGGGTTCCAGTCAAGCCCACGGGCCCGTAAGCAATAGCCCGAGTTCATACAGGGGTAACCCTGGGCCAGGGCTCGGCCTGGGGCCGGAATGCGCAGCAAGAGCTCCCTGGCCCGGGGTGGCCTCCTGCCCAGAGCAGCCCGAGCCCACGCGCCCACGCGGTCCTGCTGAGCCGGCAGCAGCGAGGCATTTCCCACAGCTGCCCATGCGCTCCCCCCACAAGGCCGCAGAGCAGAAACTGACTGACGTGGCCCGTCCTCAGCCTGCACCCTCAGACGTAGATTTAAATACAGTGGCAATTTAAACGCCTGCAGCACGGAGGAGAGCGCGTGGGGAGCCGGCACGCGGCCCGGGACCCGCTGCCCTTCGGCCAGGCAGGTGCAGGTCCGCGCCGGGACAGTGGGGAGGGCGGCACCCCCGGCAGAGGGAAGGACACCTGGGACCCCCGCCCTCCCCTCTGAGTTCTCAGATGGTCCCGGTTCCGGGGGACGGAGGCTTCCCCGCCCTCGGCTTCCACCCCCAGGAAAACGGGGGAACACGTAGCGCCTATTTTGTGCCCCCGGTGAGACGGACAGGGAGGCGCAGTCCTGCCCACAGTTCCTGCCCGTACTTGCCGGCCCGCCCCTGCTGGGCCCAGGGACTTAGCGGGTCTGACTTGTGCCAGAGCAGCGTTGCCCCAACCCCCGGTGTGGCCGTGCCCAGGGTGCCGTGTCCCCCCCACCCCACCCCCCGCCAGGTTTCTGATTCAGCAGGTCTGGGTGGGAGCTGAGTGTGCCGCAGGCCGGGGACCACACAGTGCGACCTGCTGTGCCAGAGAAAGCCCACGCGCCCCCGGCTGTCGGGGCTCAGGAGCCGTGGGCAGGGACAGGAAGAGGAAGACAAGTTGGCGGGTCCACTGTGGTCCGCCCAAGAGGTGGCCGGGGGGCTCTGCCAGCGTGGGGTTAGGGCAGAGGGGAAAAGCCGCCACACCTCGGCCCTGCCCAGCGCCGGGGGCCTGCCCCAGCCTTGCCCGCCAGGAGCCACACGGCCCGGGTCCCACTGCCCCAGGCAGGGCACCCATGTCCACGCGCCCTGCCGCGGGCTCCTGCCCACCATCGACAGCAGCTCGCGTCTCCTCCACAGCGGCAGCCTGGGCTCAGCACTCCACCGACGGGGCACTGACCTGAGCTCAGGGAGGGGGGCTCGTGCTGCCCCCTTGTCCAGGGAGTGGCAGCGGCTCGCCGAGCCCAGACCCTGAGCCTCAACCCCCACCTCTCTGCCTACCCTTCTCCCCGCAACCTCGGGGCTCAGATCCCAGCCGGGTCCCAGGTCCTGGAGGCCGGGAGGCTGTGCCGAATCCACAGCGCCCTTGACCCACCTGGGCCCGCGTCCCTCCCCGCAGCCTCCCTCCCTGCACGGCCAGCCCGCCCTGTGCCCGCGCCTGCAGCCCAGCCCGAGCAGGAGGAGGCCTGTCATGCAGCTTTGATGAGCAGCCTTTGCCAAGACTTGCAGCCTGGCGCTAAGAGGCAGGTGCAACTCACAAAGGGGCGGTTACAGGGATGAGCTTCCTGGGGCCTGCGTGTCCCCTGCCTGCCTATGGCGGGGGGTGGGGCTCTGGTGACATCATGGCATCAGTGGGAGCTGAAGGCAGGAGCCAGCTGTCTGAGGCACTGTCGCGCCGGCGTCAGGACAGCGTGACTGGGGACCCTAATAAGCCAGCGCGCAGCAAGGCGGCCCGGGGCTCGGCAGGAGCAGTGGGCAGACGTGCACTCCCCTGTGGATGAGGAAAGGCTTAGGCACTCGTGCGGGGCTTTGCAAGGGGCAGAGACTCACTGATCACTGAGAAAGGGACCAGCAGGGGCAAGACCTCAGCTTCAGCAGAGACAAGCAGGGTCAGAGACTCGCTATATGCCAGGGTCAGGGGCTTTTTAACTGTTTTTTAAAATTTATTGATTTTAGAAAGGGAGGAAGGGAGAGGGAGAGAAACATTGATTTGTTGTTCTGTTCATTCGTGCATTCATTGGGGGCTCTTCTGTGAGCCCTGACTGGGGATTGAACCCACAGCCTTGGCGCAGCGGGACAGTGCTCTAACAGTCGGGGCCGCCAGGTCAGGGCCAGGGCCGGGGGCTTCCCCTGGCTGGGGGAACAGGGGTGAGCTGGGGGTTTTGTTGGTCTGGGATCAGGGTCAAGGTCATGCCCCAGCCCAGCGCCGAGCTCCCAGCAGTTGGGGCCCGAGGTTGAGCTTAGGTCAGGGCAGGGCTGACGCTGTGGGTTGTGGGCGCTAAGAAGCCAGCAGAACTCAGCAGGGGTGCCCAGGAGACGGAGCACAGGAGGGGCCGAGGAGGGCGGACGGAGAGCAGATGGTGCTCACAGCAGGGCAGTGCGCAGACGCACCTCCTCTCCTGCAGCCGGGGCCCCTCACCTGCGGTCTGGATGAGGCCAGGCCTCCCCGCCTCCATGGCCGCCCTCCAGCCCCCGCCGGCCACCCGTGAGCCAGGACAAGCCTCCACCCAGACCCCCTCTCCCTCTGCACCCGCCCTGACCTGCCTCCCTCTGCACCTTCTGTCAGCCCCGCTGAGGGGCCCATCGCCCCTGCAGCACACCACCCGTGGGACTGAGAGGCGGGGTGGGGACTGTCCCTGGTGACTCGGGGTCACACCGGGCAGAGAGGGGGCATCGGAAGCTGCCCAGCGGAGGCTACGTCCTCCTTTTCCAACATCCTCATGGCCTCCTTGGAAGACACACTTGCTCCGGAGGTGGGACCCGGTGCGTCCCGCGGCACCGGGAAGTGAAGGCGCGCACAGCTGGGCAGGGGACCCACTGGGAGGACACGGGCCGACCGGGCACTGCCGTGGCCCACGCTGGAACCACGCGCAAGAGTACATGGCGAGCCGACAGGCACTGCGTTAGCCCAACAGCGAGCGTCCACAAGCCGCAGGGACACGGTTGGGAGCCTGAAAAGCTGCCCCGGAGGGGAAGGTCCCTAAGTGGTGCCCGGAGGCAGGAGGAGGCGGTGGGACGGGATTCCACAGGCCTGGTGCTCAGAACAACGAACCGGAACTCAAGGGAAAACAAGGGGTCTGCGGAGTCTCACAGTAACCCCCGGGAAAGGGACTCATTTCCAAAGAGAAAACAGTGACTTCACAGTAACTTTTACAGAAGAGTAGCTTCGCTGGAGGGGACCCCAGCAGGCGCCCGGGCGGTGACGGTCCAGGCGGGCACCACGGGCCCCCGCGGGGGCGCGCTGAGGAGGGCACCTCGGCTCTCCTGTTCCTGCCCAAACGCACAGCCTCCATTTGATCATGGAACAGCAGCTGACAACGCCATCAGGGGCATTCGATGAGAAACCGGTCAGCACTGCCCCACAGACAGAGACCAGGGCAGAACGAGGAAACGGCGCAGACGAGAGACTAGGAGGCTTGACCACAGAACACAAAGTGGCATCTATGGAGGGATCCTGGGGAGGGATCCTGGGGGAAGATCCTGGGGTGGGATCCTGGGGCAGGATTCTTGATCAGATCCTGGAACAGGGAAGGACGTCAGCAGAGAACTGTGAGACTCTGTGAGGCCTGTGGTTTGGTTAATGGCTCACATGCACGTGGATGCCTGACTCTTGCTGTTTGTAATCTGATACATTAGTATTAGCTGGTGGGGGGGGGGGGGCACTGAAACTCTCTGTCCTGTTGTGCAACTTTTCTTTCCACTCCGAAGTTACGTTGAGTGAATAAAGCATCCGCCAGGCCCAGCCCGAGGGGCTTGGCCCTGCCTCGGCCTCTCCCCTCCCTTCCGCATCCCCGCAGGCAGACAGTCCCTGACCCAAGAGGAGCTCCAGCATCAGCTGCCAAGAAACCATCCTCAACCTGTGGTCTGCCACGCAGCCCTCCGAGGGGCGCTCCACGCCCACTGCCCCAGAGGGACCCACTCCTGGCCCTGTGTGCTGTGTCCCTATAAAGATAATGTCTGCCGTAGGAAGGCCAACCCTAGAGGGCAGTGCCATAGCATGAGGCCAACTCATAGCCACAGGCAAGTCCATCAGGGGCTGCTTTGGGGCCAGATGCCCATCCCTGACCAGAATGGCTGATCACATGGTACAGAAAATGGCAGCCTATGCTTAAAAAATTATTTCCAGAAAAAATTGGAGGACTTCTGGTCAAGATGGAGGCCTACACAGACACACTGCGTCTCCCTCCACAGCTAAGAAGGAACACAACTACCTCAAGCTAGAGACAACCAGAAGTTCCAGAGAATCGAGCTGCATGGAAGCCCAGCAAACAAGGATATAAAGAAGAACTACTCATCCAGACAGGTAGGAGGGGTGGAGCCAGGGTGGAGAGGACGTGGTGTGGTGGCGGCAGCAGCAGGCTGGCGGAAAGAATTGTCACACAGTTTAAAAAGTCAGGAGGGACACCTGGGGAGCACTCCCAGCTCCTCACCGGACCTCACAGCTCATGGTCCCAGCACGGGGGAAAATCAAGCCTCATTGCCTCTGACTGTGCAGACCTGTGGGGGTTGGGGCGGAGGCAGAAACTGCCGGTCTCTCAGCAGGATCTGCTTGTTTAAGGGCCCCCACAGTCCTAGAACATCCGCAGACCCACCCACTCTGGGAACGATGGCCAGGGCAGCAGCTAAAGAGGTGCCAGTCCCATACAGAAGTGGGAGAAGTGCCTGGAAAGGGGTGAGTGCTGGGCAGGCGGCATTGTTCCCTCTCGGACCCCTCCCCCACATACAGCGCCACAACGAGGTGGAACAGGTCGCCCTGTACTGACGAATCCCTAAGGCTCTGCCCCTTACAACATAACAGGAGCGACAGCTCTACCTAAGACACAGAGGCAAACACACACAGGAGCCTGTCAGAATGAGGAGACAGAGAAGTATGGCCCAAAAAGGGGAATGGAACAAGGTTCCAGTGGGAGAACTAAGCAATGAGGAGGTAGCCAACCTAACAGATGAAGAATTCAAAACACTGGTGATAAAGATACTCACAGGCTGACAGATATGCTTGAGTACGGCAAACACATAAGGGAAGAAGTGAAGGTTATGCTAAGTGAAACGAAGAAAAATCCACACAAAACCAGTGGTGAAGGGAAGGAAACTGGGGTTCAAATCAATGATTTGGAACATAAGGAAGGAAAAAACAGTCAACCAGTACAGAATGAGGAAACAAGAATTGAAAAAAATAAGGAGAGGCTTAGGAACCTCTGGGACAAGTCTAAACGTGCCAACATCCAAATCATGAGGGTGCCAGAAGGAGAAGAGGAAGAGCAAGAAATGGAAAACTTATGTGAAAAAATAATGAAGGAAAACTCTCCAAATTTGGTGAAGGAAATAGACATACAAGTCCAGGAAGCATAGAAAGTCCCAAACAAGCTAGACCCAAAGAGGACCACACCAAGACACATCATCATTAAAATGCCAAAGGTTAAGGATAAAGAGAGAATCTTAAAAGCAGCAAGAGAGAAGCAGAGAGTTGCCTACAAAGGGGTGCCTATGAGACTATCAGCTGATTTCTCAAAAGAAACTTTGCAGGCAAGAAGGGACTGGTAAAAAGTATTCAATGTGATGAAAAGCAAGGACCTACAACCAAGATTACTCTATCCAGCAAAGCCATCACTTAGAATGGAAGGGCAGAGAAAGTGCTTCCCAGACAAGGTAAAGCTAAAGGAGCTCATCATCACCAAGCCGTTATTATATGAAATATCGAAGGGACTTACTTAAGAAAAAGAAGATCAAAACTATGAACATTAAAATAACAACTAACTCACAAATATCAACAATTGAATCTAAAGAATAGAAACAAAATCCAACTAAGCAAACCAGAATAGGAACAGAATCATAGGTGTGGGGATCATGTGGAGGGTTATCAGCTGGGAGGGGGGAGGGGGAGAAACGGGGAAATGGTGCAGGGACTGAGAAGTGTAAATGATTGGTACAAAATAGACAGGGGGATGTTAAGAATAATATAGGAAAGGGTGAAGCCAAAGAACTTACATGCATGACCCATGGACATGAACTAAGGGGCGTGGGATTGCTGGTGGGAAGTGGTGTACTGGGCAGAGGGGAGCAAAGGGGAAAAAATTGCGGCAACTGTAAAAACATAATCAATAAAATATACTTAAATTTTTAAAAAAACAGTTGCCCACCCAAAGGATTCTACCTACCATCTACCATCTCCCCCTCTATCCAACCCCACCTCAAATATGCAATTTAGAAATTTCTTCTAAAGCATTTCCCACGGATACCCCCCAGTCTAGAGAGGACATCACAAGCCAGAAGCAGAAAAGAGAAAACCAAACCACGGCCGTGGCTGCCTGTCCCGTGTCCATCCAGAGGGGCCCGCTGCGCATCCAGGAACACAGAGACTCCGGGCACGGCCCGCCTCCGGGCCCAGCCTGCTCCCCAGCCCAGTCCTCCAAGAACCGAGCCCCTACTGAGCAGGCGCAGGCCTGAGTCATTTAGATCCAATCAAGGTGGCAGCGGGAGGCATCTGAAGCTCACTGAACAGCTTCACGCTGGGAAATGGATTAATAAACCATTATGATAAGCAAGCTGATCATTAGTGTGAGAATGAGGCTCGCACCTAATTGAAGCCGTCCAGCAAAACGCCAGCGCCGTCTTGGGGCATGAAATATTAATCGCCCCGAAGCCCCAACGGGAGACAGAGGTTGGTTTGTACCTTTCCTTGCACGGTTGCACGTCAGGGACACTGAATGGGGCAGCGGCCTTCTCTAGAGGGACATGGGGTCTGCTTAAATATGTAGCCATTTCTCAGTCAGTTTTAAGACCAGAGAGAAAGCCTTGGGAGAGAAGGGAGTTCAGCCACTATTCTTATGGGGTCTCAGCAGAGGGAGGGTCCTGTGTGTCTGGGGGTGCCCACCCCAGGGACTTTGCACCGATCTGGAGGCAAATGGCATGTTCCAGTCTGGAGCAGAGCCGTTCCAGACCCTAAGACTAGCCTTTGCCACCCAAATCTCCTCCCCATCCCGCGGCCAGAGGTCCTTCAGCCAGTCTGTCGCCGCGGGCATGCGCGACGGGACGGCACCACGTGGAGTGACCGGCCCCGGTGCTGGTAACGGCTTGTCTCCAGTAAGCCACGATCCTAAAAGGCCACAAACCTGTCTCTCCAGGGAAAGGACAAGTCCCGGTGGGATGAACCAAGGTGGGAAAAGTCCAGGAAGGATGACACCCAGGTAGGCTGACACCCAGGTAGGAGGACTCCCGGAAGGAAGACTCCAGGTGGGGTCAGAGTCTGGGGTGGGAATGCACCTCACCAGACCTGTTCCTCCCAGTCTAGTTTCCTGTCGGTGAACCAGGTGGCCGGACAGTAGGCCGGGGGACGAAGGACGCTGTAAACCTCCGGGGCAGGGCTAACGTGGCCAGGAGCCCAGGGGTGGGTCGGCCGGGCTTCCTCCCGTTGCCGGAGGTGTCCAGGTGTGGGGCTTGCTGTGGACCCAGAGGAGGCAGCCCCACCTATAGCCTGAACCCGCGGGCACAGGACGGCCCCTTCCCCGATGTCACAGCAACCACACTTTTACCAAATGTCCAACCGTGTTGCGTCTTAGAGGTCGTGAGACTGGTGTTCGTTTTTCCCCCGCCGCCACCGCCGTTACCGCGGCTGCCACAATGCCTCTCTGCACCAGGGCACGTCTTAGTTAAAGTGGATTAAAATTCCTCGGTGCTGGAGATATTTTAAAGACCGCAGTACCAGCCAGGAGGTCATTCCCACCCTTCCAGAGCCCTGTCTGACCCCAGTTGTCACACTGTCTGACCGCCCCCCTCCCGGTGGGGTCCTGGTGCGGACAAACCTCCAGCCAGCTGTGCGGATAGCACAGCCCGAGCCGCTGTGTGACGTGAGCAGGCCGCACATAACCAGCGTGGATGCTGCAGCATCGTGCGCCTTGCACAAGTGGGAGAAGGTCCCTCGGTTACACACAGAGCCCCGTGCAGAGAAGGGGCGGGGGGACTCTCCCTCCCTGTTTCTGTTCTCAGCACGAGGACGGTCTCGTTGCTACTGTGACCGGGATCTGGTGCAGCACAACCCCCACGAGTTATTCTCTGGAGATGGTGGGAGGGAGGACAAGTGAAGGGCCCACGTGCAGAGGAGGATGGATTTGCTTTCAGCAAACTGGGGGTGCAGGGGGCGCCGAGCTGAGCGGGTCTCGGGCACAGAGGGCTCTGGCTGCCCAGGACGGGGGTGAGCCCTGCAAGGGACAGATCCCTCCCGATGCTCGGCTCCCAGGGGCACAGAAGGGGCAGCTGTGGGTGCAGGCAGCCAGCTCCGTGGGGACCGAGGCCTCCAGGGCCTCCCAGGCTGGATGGCGCGCCCGCCGGGGGCCAGCAGGTCTGTGCTGGACCCGCCCCCTTTGCCTTCACGTTACTTCCTGCTACCTGGCCTCATGGGGCCGAGAGATGCCAGCCCTGAGCCCCACCGGCTGCTCGAGGAGCCTCTCCTGCTCTGGGCACGCTTGGCTGGGTTTGGGAAGGCCGAGCGTAAGCGGAGCTGACAGCCCCATCTGCTTCCTCTGGGCACGGAGCCCTGCTCAACATCCAGGGCCACCTGAGCGGGGAGGGGCAGCCGCCAGCCGAGCGCCAGGCCCACCTCCCCTCTGGGACCTGCCCGGGTGCCGGAGACAGGGCAGGGCCCACCCAGCCACCAACCTGGGGTGGGGGAGGCCAACCTGCCTCCGCTGGTGGCACAGGCTAGTACAGAGGGACACTGACAGCTGTAAGGACATGGGGTCCATGCAACGCTGGCTCCACCCGTGCTCTGAGCCCTCCACCCTCACCCCAGCCGGGCGCGCCTTTCCAGGAGGGGAGACGGAGGGTCGGGAAGCGGTCGTCCTCAGCTGGGCCCCTCCGGTGGACCCCTGCGTCTGGGCATCGCTGGGAGCCCCTGGCTTCCAGACTCACAGGGAGCAGCATGGCTCCTTCCCCGCGGGACACGGGGGCAGAGGCTCCGTCAGAAAGGCCACAGAGCCGGCCAGCGGGCCTGCAGACACGGCCCAGGGCAGCCTGGGGTACGGGGCAGCCCCTGTGTGAGAGGCGGGGCCTGGTGCAGGGCGGGAGTGGGAGCCTGGGCCAGGCCTGTCCTTGGAGGAAGAGAGAGCGGGCCCGCGCCAGCCTGGGCTCCTGGGGGACACACTCCTTCTGGGGGAGAGGGCAGCATGCAGACCTGCTGGGCAGAGCCCGGCCTGGAAGGCAGCGAGGGCAGGGGGTGCAGCCGGCACAGCTGCAGACCACACGGTCTCTGGAGCTAAGGGGCCCCAAACAGTTGCCCCAAATTGAGGGAAGGGGACAGGTCTCTGCACCCCCTCACTGGCTCACGCTGCCATCCCTCTATTGAAGGGAGGGACAATCTTGGACCGAGAGGATCCCAGTGGCCTGGGGAGTGGCGGGGGGGGGGGGGGGGCGTGTCATCACGCGACTCTGCAGACCCAGACAACATCCTGCGCAACGCGGAGAGCTCCTCCCCAACTCAGCCCCACGAAGTTTCTGCAAACCCCAACCTGCTGAACAGAAACGTCTACCCTCAATTTTGTTGTCAGCAGCAACTCGAGAGAAGCCAGCGGGTGCCTCTCAGCCAGCGGGGGGGGGGGCGGGGGGGCTTCCTCCGGGTCCTGGCCGCAGGGGGGTGACCTGGCATTCTGCTGGAGGCCAGTGCTGCCCACGTGTGGCTGTGAGGCTTTGTTGGCCTGGAATGTTGTCAACCTGATGATCTCCAGCTGGGACCATGCACGGCAGCGGGGCCTGGAGGTGACAGGTCCTGAGGGTCACGGCGCAGGTTTCCAGGACCTTGGCACCCATCCCATCATTCACTCAGAATGTCAATGGCATGTAACCAAGCGCTGGCATGTCATGACTCCCCGTGCGCGTCCATTCACAGGCCCACTCATGCATTCTCTCAGTCATTCTCCTTGTCACACAAGAAAGCAAATCGCTCCTGCCAGCCCCGGACACCGTGGCTGTGAACCCTAATTGGAGCTGCCAGGACCAGTGAGGTTTCCTGACTCTCATTAGCGGGGACATCATTTCAGAAGAGCTACCCAGGGACTGCGGGCAGGGCGCCCCCACCAGGAAGGCGTGTTTTTCCGGATGAGAGGAGGTCAGTTGGCAACGAGCCTCGGGAAGGGGGATCTCCTGGAGGTCATGGGCACTGTTTGCCCTTTTCCAGCATTTAATGAACATCTGCTATGGGCCAAGCATACGTATTTATGAACCGACATAGACCCGGACTGGGGGCTTCCACGAGGCTGTGCCGCCCCACGGGCTGTTTGGGGCTCGCAGGGCGCAGAGGTTCCGGGGCCTCTGGGAGAGCAGGAAATGCGTCCTGGACAGGGGCACCCGGGCTCCCGGTGGGGACGGCAGGCATGGTGTTGCCCCACAGCAGCAGGTAAGTAAGTCCCAGGCTGCAGGGAGCCCGCAGGCCTGCAGCTGGTCCTTCGGCTGTGCAGGCTGCGGGCCCCACGGCAAGTCCCGCCTGGCTTTGCCTCGCACTGCGCAGTGATGTGCCTACGGAGGCCGGTGCAGCCAGAGCCGGCTTTACGATGGGACGGGCACCATGCGGGCAAGCCCACCCTGCCGCAGCGCCCGCTGAGGAGGCCCAGAGTGTCAGGCACTCAGTAGGGGAACGAGCAGCGCTTTGTTTGAAAGTCAATTCAATCTGACTGCACCCCGGCCGGCAGGAGTCAGGGCCCAGCCAGCGTGGCCTGGTGGCTACCGGGGGACCTCTCGGTGTCCTGGCATGACGGCAGCGGCGGCCACCGGGAGGCACCCCTGCCCGAGGCGCAGACGCAGATAAAGTCGTGGCCAGTGGTCCTCGGCGTAAGGGGAGCCCATGGGATTGTAACGACCTCTCCAGTGGGGAAGGGCCCCTACGCGGGGCCTCCATCCAGCCTGGCTGAGCAGCAGGGGCCAGACCACCGCCCCTCCCCCCAACCAGCTGCATAACACAGGAAATGCCCCTGCGCCGCCGTCTCCAAGTCCCTGTCTGCCCGCAAGGCGGCCAGGCCACCGCCAGGCCACTGCCCTCCGCAGCGGGCCGCCCTCCGGGGTCTCCCGACAGCCCCAGCGTGGCCCCTGCCTCGAGGGTCCGTCCCCTGTAAACCCGTCCCCAGGGCAAAGGCGCCTCCCTCATCCCAGGCCCAGACTCAGGGGACCCCTCCAGCCTGAGCCTGTCCTCAGGCACGTGCTCCTGGCCGCTCGTCCTGGGGACTGACGTCCCTCCCAGAGGGCACGTCCTGCCTGCCCCCTGAGCCGCCTTCCGGAAGTCGCTTCCATGTCACGAGAACACGGAGAAACCTCATTATTCCAGACGCCGCTAATTAGGGGAGTGTGATGGGCCTGTCGGGTGGCACCGGTGACACTGGCTCTTCTGCAGAGAGCGCAAATTAGCAACCAGAGGAGCCGGCGGGCCGCCAGGAGCCAGGGCCGTGCCTGAGCCGCACTGGCTGTCGGACGCTCTCCTGGGGTCTCCCTCTTCCTGTCAGCAGCGGGGTCCCCAAAGGGTGGCCAGGGGCGCCGATGCCCCCACCCTGTGGACAGGATCGTGCGTGCTCCCCCTCGAGAGGCCCCACAGCACCCCTGGGAGGGCAATGGGAGCATTGTTCCCATTTCACAGAGGAGACTGAGGGGAGGCCTCCCGGGCCGCGGCTGCCACAGCGAGGACCTCAGGGGGCAGCAGGCAGAGGGGAGGGGTGCAGGCCGGGAAGCAGGCCCCCTTCTCTTGCTCCCCAGACCCTGCCTCTCTGGATCACGGACGCCGAGCCTGGGCAGAAGGCAGAGGGACTGGCGGTGTAGGTGCGGGTGGGCAGTGAGCGGACATCGGGGTGGAGGCAGGAGAGACAGGCCGGGGAGCGTCCCGGGGCCTCACAGCGCAGCCACGCGGCCGGGGTTTGGCGGAGGGGCTGCGCTGGGTTCTTCCTTCCAGTCTCTCTCCCCTCTGGTGGGGTTTTTTGTTTGCCATTTACTGTCTTTCTAAGTAAAGAAAAACTGCATTTACATCATCAGCATGAACGTTGCCACGCACCCTTGTTTACTAGCTGATATCACATCAGGAAGCCCGACGCACTGATGACAGCGCTGACATCACCCCTTGGTGTCCCCGCCGGTTGCCGGGGCATGTAGCCAGCGGGATGCCAGCAGCCCGGCTCCGGAGGCTGGAAGGGGCAGGTGGCCCCAGGCAGGAGCTGCCCCCAAATGAGCGCTGCCTGGCACACTCAGGGTGGGTGCCGGCCTGCGACCCCGCAGGTGAGTCAGGTCCACAGCAGGAGCACCCAGAGCACGGGGTGCAGTCTCTCAGCCTGACCCCCCCCCAGGACCCTGGAAAGGCTGTTTCTCAGATTCCAGGTGCGTGTGGACTCACCCCAGCGTCTCTCTCCGCCCCCGCGCCCCCTGCCCACCCACCGCCTCTAACCTGGAACCCCCATGCCGGGCTCCAGCCCGCCACAGCCCCTGACAGGAAGCCGGGTGCCCGTCGCCCACCGGAAGGGTGATCCTGGTGACTGGTTTGACTCTGGCATCGGTTAAATCAAGTCTGGGTGGCACCTGCGTCTGGGCTCATCCTGTTGTTAGGAAACCAAACTGCCGTGGATCCCACCCCGTCCCAAGTCCAAGGGACTGGACGGACCCACTGATGCCTCTGTGGCCAAAGCCAAGGCCAAGGCTGGGGCCTAAGGGTGGCTCCTGGGGAAAGTGCGGGGCTGGCCGAGCTCCCGCTGGTGGGCGCCCTGCCCACCCTGCCCCCCCAGCACGGCAGACCACTGAGACTTCCGCTTCCACATAGCCTCGGTTCACCCCCACACCTTGTACCAGAGCCTCGGACCACCCCGTGCCAGGCGGCTGCCCTGCGGGAGTGGCTTGGCCCGCTGGCCTCGCCAGGTCCCCCAGGTGTGAATGCTGGGCGCTCGCATTCTGCCCCCTGGGGCAGGGCCGGAGGACCCCTGGCCCTTTCCTCCCTCAGCACCCCAGGACCACAGAACCCCCTTCCCTGGGAACGGTCCACGGACCACTGTTCCCGCGCTCCTCATTTCAGTAATTCTTGCAGCCCGTGTTGTGTAAATAAAGTTATTCTTCCCCAGAAGAGATCATTAGCCGGGCTCGCCATTAATTCCCCCGCAGTCTGCTGTGATTAGCTGCGCGGCACGGGCATCAAAGCGGCATTAAAGGGCCCGCCAGCTAGTCACCGTGCTCCTCTGCTCCCGGCTCCTAATTAAACCCGCTTCCTGTTTATCCACTCCCAGGATCCTCCGTGAAGGCACCGGCGCCCGGACTCCGCTGCGATAAATCATCTTTGGTCGTTTTCCAGGGGGTGCGGGCAGTTCCACTGCACGTGTCTGCATCCCACCCCCGTGGGTCCCCACGCCAGGTGAGGGGCGCAGAGCTTGGGGACCCAGGAGAGCATCCTGCCTGCGGCCCCGGCCCTCAGGTTCAATGCCATAGCCCTGCGGCCAGTCCCATTAAACTCTGTGCCAGCCCCAGTACGCTGGCTCCGGGGTCACTGTCCATCCTGCCTGTCCAGTCCCCTCAACACAGGTGTCTGGCTGCTGGGGCCACGAGGAGGGATTCTGTCACTTCACAAATGGCCCCCGGGGAACCACAGCTTGGAGAGGAGGCATCAGGAGCCCCGCAGTGGCCTCTGAGAGGCCTCCTAGCCCCGTGACACGGTCATGGGGGGCAGCGGCAGCCGGCCCCAGGGCACCCGCCAGGCTGCTGAGTCCGACCCGGCTCCCTTGCTGGAAAGCTTCCAAGGGGTTCCGTGTTAAGAAGCACTATGCTTTGTTTTATGCACCCCAAAAGAGGATGGGACACGCTCAGTGCCACTCTAGCGAGCTCCCCTAGCCCCCCAGCTTCCCACTCTAGCACCTACTAAGCTACACCTCCCAGGGGACCCCTCCCCCCACCACTCTGCCTCCCTGGCTCCCAACTTCAGGCCAACCCCCAAATTCACCTCTCTGGGCTGTCCCTCGGCACCCCGCTCCGGCTTCCCCCAGCGCCCCGCTCTAGCTCACCCCTGCATGGAAACCCAGTTCCCCGTCTAGCCCCCCCGACTCTAGCTTGTCCCCATCGCTCACCCCTAGCTAGCACCCCAAACTCACTCCCGAGGCTCCCAGCATAGCCCCCCAACTGCAGCTTCCCATGCTAGCTCTCCCCTGGTCCCCCAGCCCCGCTTGCCCTGCCAGCGGCCCCCACCACGCCCAGCACACACCCCCTCCCCCTCCCCCCCTCAGGTCCCCCGCTGGCTCACCCCTGTAGCGTGCCCCCTCCTGCCCCCCGCTTCCTGTAGAGCATCTAGAGTAGGGAGCTGGGGAGGAAATTACAGGTGGAGCTAGAGTGGCCCCGTGGACAGGCGATCTGGAGGGGTGAGCTAGAGAGGGGTCCCAGGGGGTGAGCCTTGTAGGGGAGCTAGGAAGCCATCAAGAGGGGCAAGCTGGAGCAGGGAGCCACTGTGACCAGATAGGGGGAACCACGGGGCGAGCTGGGGGCACGTGTGAGCCAGATCATGGGGCTGGGGGTTGGAGTAGGGGAAGGGAACAAGCTTAAGTGGGGGGCTTGGGCCAATTAGGGGGGCAGGCTAGAGGAGAGAACTAGAATGTGCCACTAGGGGTCAGCACCAGAGGGGCGAGACAGAGCCGGGAGCTCGACTGCCGAGCTTTGGGGCAGGAGGGTGGGGACTGGAAAATAAGTTGGGCCGTGAACTACAGGGGGGTGCCGGGTGGGGAGCTAGGATGGGGGACTAAAGTGGGGAGGTGTGGGCGGAGCTAGTGGGCAAGATAAGGGTCCCAGCCTGAATGGAGGGCTCAAGGACCAAAACAGGGGGGTGCTCTAGGAAGGGAAGCTGGACTGGGGAGCTGGGATGACCAGCTGGTCGGGGGGCTGAGGGGCAGGCTGGACAGAGTGAGGTGCAAGGCAGCACGCTCTGGGGTGGGTCCGAGGGGGGCACTGCAGCGAGGAGCTGGGGGTGAGCTAGAATGGGGAGCTGGACCGGGGGCAGGAGCCACGGCTGACGGGGACGGGCTTCTTCAGGGACGAGAGTCGCACTCTGTGGGAATATTCTAGAAACCACGGACTGCACACTTGAAAGGGTCGCCTGGGTGGCAGGTGAATTATGTGGCAGAGGAACATCAACTAAGAAGCCGAGTGTGACAGCGAGGCCCCACCTGTGGTCACGGCCACTTGTCACCCTTTGGAACGTGTAGAACTTAGGTCCGGCTCCAGCCAGAGCCAGCCAGGTTGTTACCCCAGAGCTGCAGGTAGCGGCAGAGAGAGAAGACTCATCAGGCCTCAGAGGCAGGAACAGGAGCAGGTTCTGGAAAAGTCCCCGAGCAGCGCCCGCACAGCTGCCCCCACCAGCCCCTTGGAGCAGAGGCTGAAACTCAGGGCGCACCCCCAGGCAGTGTGGCCCTTTCAGGCCTGTCTGCACCCTCCCGGGAGCCCTCCAGGCCTGCATGAGGTGGTGGGGCGGGGGGTGTTCTGCAGACCAGCAGCACCCTCCCCACCCAGGAGCTTATTAGGAATTGGGAGGGGAGAGGGGGCACTGCTGGTAGGAAAGGCCACTGGGACGGCTGCTGTGGAAAAAGGGTCGGAGCTTCCTCTAAAAATTAGACATGGAAGTCCTTTGGACCCAGCAATGCCACTTCTGGGCATTTATCCAAAGAAATCTGAAACACTAATTCAGAAGGGTAGGCACCCCGTGCTCACTGCAGCATAGGGAACTGCCAGCAGCCGGCCTGTGGAGGTGGCCCGAGTGCCTGGCAGTGGACGAGTGGATAAAACAGCCGAGCCACGGCTACACCGTGGAATACTACGCAGCCATAAACAAGCATAGTCTTGTCATTGTGCTGAGAGAAGTCAGGCAGGCAGAGAAAGGCAAACAACTATGATCTCACTTCTCTGTGGGCTCTAACGAACAAACTAAACTCTGAAACAAACCCGTTGGTGCAGAGACCAGACTGCGGGGGCCGGGGGGGGCGGGGGCTGGGTGAAAGGGGAAGGGAGTGAGAAGCAGACGGGCAGTGACAGAATCATCATGGGGACGTGAAGTCCGGCACAGGGAATACAGCCCGTAATGCTGTGATAAATGTGTATGCTGTCAGGTAAGTGCTAGACTTACGGAGGGACCGCTTTGGAAGGTGTATAAATCTCTAACCACCATGCCGTACACCTGAAATTAATACAATGTTGAATGTCAGCTGTAATAAAAATAACCTTTTAATCGCATTGTGTAAGATACTACGTACTAATCCCTGGGACCTGTGAACGTGACCTTGTGTGAGAAAACAAATGTCTTTGCAGGTGTGGTTTTGAGATGGGAGGTCATCCTGCCCTAAATGCCACCGCGGGCGCCCTTCTACAAGGGAGGCACAGGGAGCTCTGACACCGAAGAGGAGCCACTTGAGGACAGAGGCAGAGATGGGTTGATGCCCAGGGACGCGCTGGGGCCGCCAGCACCAGGAAGAGATGAGGAAGGACCCTCCCCGGGACGCCTGGCCTGCAGAACTGCTGCTTTCAGGCCCCCGGCGTGCGGGTCCTCGTCACAGCAGCCCAGGAAGCTACAGTCCTGAATCAGAACTTGAGTTCTCGCGTGCTGCACGCACACACACACCACCACCCCCACCCCCCGGGCGCGCGTCAGAGCTGAGAGTCGCTGGTCTGGAGGGTGCCAGACCCTGGGCCGGGTCTGAGCTCGATGCCAATAAGCCTACATGTGCTGCCCCTTCGTCAGTGCGACCGTTTTAGTCCTCACTGCAGCACCCTGGGGAGACCCCAGCACTCAGTCCAGGACACGGAGGCAGGCAGGGACGTAGCTGGGCCAGGAGCGTGCGGCCTGCCAGCGGCTGAGCTGGGGCTTGGACCTGGGACTCTGGCTTTAGTATCTCTGCAGCGGGCCAGGGGGCCAAGCCCCCGCCCTCCCCTTCACCCCAGGCCCCTTGTCCACACAGCACTGAGGGTGACGAGGACACTCATCTCAGGTCAGCAATGACCATTCAGAGCCCAGGGGGCGTGACGGGGTTGCTGACACCAGGCGGCGGGGCCGAGGTTGTAGGAAAGACCAGGTGCCCAGCACGGAAACACACACGCTTCTTTGCACGATTGTCGCAGGGCGGGGGCAGGGCACAGGGGCCCCCGAGGGTGGCGGGGGAGGCACCGTACCTTGGGCATGTTCCAGGAGATGGGGACCGGCGGTCTGAACAGGGACATGGTCCTTCACTCTCCCCACCCCTGGTGCCCCCAGGCTGTCCCCAAGGCGCCACCGAGGCCCCCAATGGCTTGGCCCCTGTCTCAGGTCAGCTCCCTGGGTGCAGTCCCAGGGACCCCATGGGTGTGCAGGAGGTTCACTGGGGGCTCCCTCTGGAGGAGCAGCCAGGGGTGGAGAAAGCGGGACCAGCAGGGGCAGGGTTGGCGGAGCTGTACGAAGGCCTCAGCCAGCCCAGACGGGCCACCCTCACAAGGTGGGGGGTCAGGGGACGCAGCGCAGCTCCAGGCAGGGGGCTGGGCAGTGTGACCCAGCGCCCACCACGCGCACCTGCAGGCGCCGGCCAGCACGGACACCTCCCCCGACTCTCCCACCTTCTTCCAAGGCCCCTCACCCCCACGCCACCCATCCTTTCCCCCCGCAGCTGCCCACCCACCAACATGGAGGACCTGTTTCCTGGTCAGCAGAGCGGGCCTCGGGTCCGCAGCGTGGGGGCTGGGCAGAGCTCGGGGGTCGGAGCCATCACTCCCTGATTTGGGGGTGGTCAGTGGCCCTCCACATGCCTCCTTACAATGGGCACCTAGCCAAGCCCGTCTCCGGCAATTTCCCCCACGTTAATAACGCTTCCATTAGCCCATGCAGCAAATCTGTCAAAGCCGCCCCCTTCTGGCCCATAGCTTCAACCTTTAATTATGATCAGATGTGGAGTATTGAGTAGTCTGGTGCATCTGCAGACATCCACAGGCATTTCTTGTTAATTAAGCAATTGTAAGCTTCTAAGGGCTCGCAGCTCGGGTCGCGCATGGAATACGTGTCGGGGGTGCCCCCAGACGCACGGCTCTCCTTCAGAGGGCAGCTGGGCCAGCGCGTAGCCCAGGGCGTGGTCACGGAGGACGACTCCTCCAGCCCACGCGGGAGCCTCAGCCACCAAGTCACCACAGAGGAGCGTTCGTGACCGCGTGCTCCTGGCTGTCTCGCCGCCTGCAAAGCAGCTTCTCATCCCTACCCTCGCCAGGAGGGGAAGGGGCTCACCCACAGGAGCCTGGACTCAGGACAGGGAAGGTCCTGGGGCCCAGGGAGCCCCCACGCCCCTCCCTAACGCACGGCACCGGGGGGTCGGGGAGGGGAAATCTGCCCCCCAACTTCGGAGTTTGCATCCCAGCACACCTGTGGCCACTGGACCCCTGAAAAGAGCACAAATGGGCAGGTCCCTGCAGCTCTGCAAGACGGCCCCCACCCCGAGGCCCCCACGGGGCAGGCTGCCTCTCGCTCATCTGACCCAATCAACATGTCATCCATTTGGGGGTCAACGTGATACCCTGTGGGGTGTCCAATGGCCCAAGTACCTTCATAGGACGTTGTGACAGGGGACAAGGGTGAGCACTGCCCTGGGAAGCCGGCAGCCCGTGAGAGCAGGAACCACAGGCTGGGCCTCGGGCCAGCGCCCCTCCTCCCGCCCCCCGGTCCCCCAGGGCAGGGGAGCCCAAGCCACCAGTGCAGGGTCCCAGAGGCCCAGGCAGAGCTGCAGCCTCTGCATGGAACTGTCTGGCAGGAAGGGGTGAGGGTGACCCAGATTCCATGTGTGTGTGTGGGGGGGGGTCTCGATGCCACCTCTCAGTGGGAGGATGACAAAGAACGGAACACAAGGAGCTCGGCCAGACCAAGGTGAGCCCACCGGTCAGGGCCACTGATGAGTCAGGATCCCCGAGGCCCCTGGGCCCCAGGCTGAACCCCGCTCTGCCCTGGGTCCCCAGCAGAGGACATACGCTTTCCCTGCCTGTGTGCCCTTGTCTGCGTGCCTCTGTGGGTCTGTGTGGGAGTCCCTCGGGGTCCGTGTGGGGTTCTGTGCACCCCCCTGGGTCTGAGATCTCCCCGTCCCCAGAGGCAGTGGCCCCTGCCTGTCACCTTCAGCTCCACGGAGAGGCAGGAGGGCCTGCTCCTCCACTCTGCAGAGACCACGCACAATTTCCACCATGCCTGGACCTCCGGGACCACCCAGCGCCAAGCCAGCCTCCCCCCCGCCCCTCCCCCGCACCCCGCCACGCACGCACGCGCACGTCCGCTAGACCATCGAGTTAGGTGCTAACAGCGCTAAACTACCAGCCTGATTTATGGCTCTTTCCTTGCAAATACTCCGCTGGGCTCCCTGAAGACCCCTAACTTCCCTTCTGCAGATCCAT
Organism: Furipterus horrens; assembly: GCF_987537825.1. NCBI lineage: Eukaryota > Metazoa > Chordata > Mammalia > Chiroptera > Furipteridae > Furipterus > Furipterus horrens. Next base: position 203,181,186 of record NW_028327174.1, on the reverse strand, counting down.
TTATCATCCTGTTTCCCGGCGCAGGGGCGGGCGCCCATCCTTCCCTGGCGGGGCTGCCGCGCGAGCCCACACAAACCCCACCACCCCCTCCTGCTTTCTGACAACTACCGACAGTCAGGCAGTGTCCCCGCAGCCCGACGTCCCCGTGGGCCCTGGAGGCGTCCTCGGCAGCGGGCGGCGCCTTCGCTGCCCGCGAACTACTCCCCACTGCTCGCTGGTGCCCTTCACGGTCAGGGGCTCTCTGGGCCCGGCCCACCGTCTCCAAAACCCAGCGCAGCCTCCGCTCGCCCCCAGCCCTGCCCACTCTTCGGTGAGGCCCCTCTGAGGCAGACAAGCGCCCATGTCCCCCTTCCTGGCTGAATGAGACCTGTGAGGGGCTCCCACGTGGGCCAGAGGTGAGACCCCTACAACAGACTCCAGTGCCCTGCACGCCCCTGAGCCAGGAGCCCGCCCGCCCGCTCAGGGACGCCCCCAGGAGGCTGGGAGATGGCCCCAGACACCAGCGCCCACCCCTGCCCTGCACCTCCCAACCCCGTAAGGCCCAGAGATCTCCCCCAAAGGTTTCAGAAAGCAGTGTGGGCACCTCCCTGAAGAAAATGCTGCCAGTGCTGAGTGCTGGGTCCTGGCCCTGCAGATCAAGTGCGGGGACCGGAACTGGGCGCCCCCACCGGGAGTGTCCAAGGTGAGAGGCACTGGCTGGAGCACCACGTGGGACACAGACGGAGGAGTCTGGGCACAGACTCAGGGGCACTTCCCCAGGAGGGAGCTGGGCTCAGGACATCCTGAGAGAGACCCCTCCCATGGCCAGGTGACCCCAGGAGAGGGGACCATGGTAGGCGGCTAGTCGGCAGGCACCCATGGACAGATCGTGGATAAACAAGATAAGACCTGTCCCCACGATGGGAGGTTACTCAGCCGCAGAAGGGAAGGAAATGCCGGTACGACGCGGGTGAAGCTTGAGGACACGGTGCGGAGTGAAACAAGCCTGTGACGAAGGACAAACCCTGGGTGGTCCCGCCCCTAGGGGTAGTGGGACCCACACAGATGGGAAGTGGACGGTGGGGGCCGGAGCTGGGGGAGGGGTGGGAGCGGGGGTCTCATGGGGCGGGGTGTCCCTTTGGGAGGATGGAAAGTCCTGGAGGGGACGGTGGTGGCGGCTGCACAGCTGCGTGAAGGACCCCGATGCGCGGAGCCGCGCATGGAGACGCGGTGGGGACGGTCGCTGTCACGTTGTGTGTGCTTTACCACACCCTTTTCCATTCTAAATCACCGCATCGCACACGCACTTATTTTGATCCCAGCCCCTCTGGAAGCGCCCAATGAGGGCACGCTGCGTCTGGCCAGGGGCTGGCCCCGGCCACCATCACGCCTCGGCTCAGTCGCTGTTCCTAAGTTTCCTACTATTGGAGTTGGAAACAAAAACCCGTGGCCAATGCACACCATGGTCAGGGAGGGGACAGACAGCCAGGCCGTCTTCCGGGGCAGCTGGGGGACTGACGGCACCCAGGCCCACAGCAAGGGGTTGGTCTGCCCTGAGTGACCCCATGTGGCACTAAGTACTTGAAGAAGCAGCAGGAAAGGTCATTCTGGTGCCCCTCATAATGGCCAAGAGCAGGGCCACTGGTCTTTGCCCCGGCCCTCCACCTGCCCTGTCCCCCACACTGAGCCAAAGCAAGAACGACCTGAGGGCAGAGCCCAACATCCAGCGGAGCCGCCCAGAGGGAACCGGCACCGGCAAATCACTCCTGGCTGGCTGAGCAAGTGGGTTCTCGGCCATCAATAAATGATGAGTGGTTGCCACGGCAACGGCCCGGCCCACATTTCATCTCCCGGAGACTCAGGAGTGCTCTCACAGTGAAAAGCCAGGCTGGACAGTGAGGGGCCCTAGCCTCCCCGCCTCTGCCTTGGCCAGACCCCTGGGCTCTGAGCGTAGGGCGGGGTGGGCCCCCCTGGATGGACGGGGCTCCCAGGAGGCAGAAGGGCTGGGGCTGGGGCTGGGGGAGGGGAGGACAGACAGCACAGGCAGGCAGCACAGCTTGGGGAGTGAAAGGGCGCAGAATTCAATCCTGCGTGGACCCCGGCTCACTGCCAGATCGTCCGGGTCATGTGACCCCTCTGAGCCTCAGTTCCTCTTCTGTAAAAGGGAGGAAGAAATTGTATCTGCCCCACCCGGGCCCGTCGGTGCTACCTAAGGCGGTCGCTGTGGGTCAGGAGGCTCAGATTCTCAGATACGTATTTATTTGTCTCTGGCCACAGTGGTCCGTCTGGTGATTAGCGTTCGGTGTATAAGCCCTAATTCCATCAGCATTCTCTCCCGTCTCCCCCAAAGGCACCCTTCAGCATTCCAGTGCACGGTGCCGGGGGTCATTCTTTCAGCTTTGTGTGCCTGAAAAGTCTTTATTTTATCTTCATTTCTGAAAGATGTGCTCACCGGGTGTAGAATTCTAGATTGACGATTCTTTTTTCCATCCAGTGTTTTAAAGTTGTTTTATTTTATTTATTTACTTTTAGAGAGAGAGGAAGGGAGGGAGAAAGAGAGGGAGAGAAGCGTCCATGCATGGCTGCCTCTCGAGCCGCCTGAGCTTGGGTTCACTGAGCATCCTGAATGTGTGGGTTTATGGTTTTCATCAAATTTGGACCGTCAGGCGCCATTATGTCTTCAAATCTTCTCCCTGCTCTCCTTTCTCTCCTCCCAGGGCCCCACGTGCACGTGCCGGGTGCTACCTGAAGCTCTCCCACAGCTCTCTGCGGGGCTGTTCCTGTTTTTGAGGGTTTTCCTCCCCACGTCACTTTGGACAGCTCCTGTGGTCATGTCCTCAAGGTCACTAATCTTATTACGGCGGTGTTCCATCCCATCCGGTGTGAGTTTTCAGCTCAGACTTCAGAAGTTTGATCTGGGTCCTTCACAGTGTCCGTGCCTGTCTTTAACCTGCTTGATTTTACCTCCGGCTTTTCTGGGCACAGAGCAACGGTTTCCACCTCCCTGCCCGCCAAGGCGAACATCCGGGCGAGCGCTGAGCAGGTTTCCCGGACTGGCTTCTCTCCTCGCTGGGGCTGCACTTCCCTGCTTCCTGCGTACCTGGCCATTTTTGCTTGAATGCCCGATGTTCCAAAGTTCACGGTGTTGGGTGCCCGATATTTTTCACTCACGTCAACAGTACCGCACTTTGTTTCAGGACGTGTTTAGTTTGAACAGTTTGAACCTTTAAGATCTTGCTTTTAAGTTTTCTTATACAGGACCAGACGGTGGGTAACCTGGGTTCGTATTCCTTCTGACGGAGGTGGGTCCTCTGGACTCTCCCCTGGGACCCCCGAATTGTGAGGCTTCCCACCAACCTGGTGGGGACAAACAGGCTCCCAGCCCCGACTCAGGTCCGAGGGCTGCTTCCTCTGGTCCTGTCGGGTGGTTGGTCTTCCCCAGGCCCCAGGAGCTTTGAACATATTGACTGTCCCACAGATGGGGGCCCCTCCAAAGCCCCCCCAACTTCTTCCTCTGCACAGCCCTCCTCTGGCCCTCTGCCCTGGGCCCATCCCCTCCACTCCGGGGGCCCCTCCCTGCCTTGGCCGGGGAGCGCCCTCAAGGCAGTGAGTGGGTGCCATCACCGGGCTCAGCGTCTTTGTTTGCACCTCTCAAGTCACTGCCCTCCGCTGCCCAGGGTCCACTGTCGTGAAAACTGTGGTTTCTGAGGTTACATCTGGACTTGGGGAGCAGGGAGAGCATTCACTGAAGTTTTGAGCAGGTTCCTCCTGGGACCAGGAGCTGGTCCTGAACCCCAAGCCTGGGGGCACCTGGGCTTACCCAGAGGGAACAGCGTCACTGTCCCGTCTGTCACATTTTACATGGAGACAAGGGAAGGGGAGTGTCTCACGCCCCCTGGGCCTCGTCATCCAGCCTCGGTCTTGGCCTGTCAATACGAAAAGACCTTTCTTACCTCTCAGTGCTCTTGGGAGTGACGCCGGGTCCGCTCATGTCCTCTGAGGTCATTCAGAGGAAAGAGCGACCACAAGGCAGGCCCAGCACACAGGAATGTGTGGGCTCATTGTGGGGACGGAGCCCCGGGGGGACACTGGACATCTACCCTGTGCCCAGTGACCCTCCACATCAGGGGCCAGGAGGAGGGTCTGGCCACAGAGGGGACATCTGCTCAAGCAGCATGAAGATAAGATGCCTACGGAACGTAGGCTGGCGCAAATATCATCATCATCATCATCACCATCACCATCATCACCTCCAGCCTGACCTGCTCTCCCACCCGACACCCGCTTCCCCCTGTCGGACCGCAGCATCGGGGCCCCATGGTGGCTCTCTCTGGGCAAAAGTCCAGGACATGCCCCTGGCTCTGCTGTCCAGGCGTCCTTGGCTTCCCGGAGCCCTGGGGACAGGCAAGCCACTCACTGACCTCCAGCCGACGGGTCTCCCTAATAAAAGTTTACCGCCCATCCATGAAATGTTTAAATGCCGTATTTCACTGCTAAATGGTGAGGTAGTGCCAGCACCTTCTGAGGAAAGATTTTCCTGGATACAGACAGGCATTTTATACATCAAAGCAATAAAATAAAATAAATATGATCAGCGAGCTGTGAGGAGTGGGAGGTACTGTCCACGGAGCTTCTAGGAGAACAGAGCCGAGCTCCCCAAAAGCTGTCGGGGGCCGGGAGCCACGCCTCTGGTGCACACACGCCAGCCTCCCTGCTGGCCTCGCCTGGGGCACAGAGGTCATCACCGCCTGACTTGGAGCATCTCAGGCACCTCCCGGCCTCACAGACCATCATGGCTGTCTTCCGGGGAGGGGGGCGGGGCGGGGCCCCCCACTGCACCCCAGCAGCTCCTCAGAGACGCTTCTGGAAACAAGCCATCCCTCCCCAGGAGGCCCTGGGCCGGCTCCAGGTAGCTGTTCGCTGCCCGCTGGGCCCTCTTCCTGAAACGCAAACACATTCCAGGGTCCCAGGGAGCCCGGTCTCGGCCGGGGTCACATTCGAAGACTCAAGAGTCTTAAGAGCCAACATTTATTAATAAAAGAAATCCAGGCCTTTACTTTCGATTCTTAAAAAAGATTAAACTGATCTGATCAAGGGAGTACCTGGCACTTCACCAAGTCTTTACTTTCTTCTTTTTCTTTCTCTCCTACAAATGCTCACGAGTCCTGGGGGCTTAGCCTCCAAGCCCCGCCCCAGCTCCGCCCTGATCCTCCAAGCCCCGCCCCAGCCCCGCCCCAAACCCCCAAACCCCGCCCACAGCCCCGCCCTGAACCCCCAAGCCCCGCCCCGCCCTGCCCCCAACCGTTCCAAACGGGGACGTGAGGCCCACAGGCAACCAGAGGAGCCGGGCCCCGGGGGTCCTTCTCCAGGCGGGAGCCTCCCCGTCATCTCTCCTCCGGGAAGGGGGCGCCTCCCCGCTGCTCGCCTCCCTGCGCCCCCCGAGAGAACGAGGAGGCCTGGCTGACCCTCTTACTGTGGCGCGGGGACTCCTCCTGCCCGCAGGGCTGCCATCTCGGCGGAGCCTCGCCTTTCGGCTTCTGTTCTTTTTAACGAGGACGAAGTCGCGCCAGAGGCGGATTTCACGGCGGGCGCCGGGGGGCCCGACTTCTGAAGGGCCCCGCAAAACCCCAACTTCACACTTTTTTCTAATGACACCAAGTTTGGTTTCATGTGTGCAATTTTAATTACGATTTGCATCTTTACGTACAAGTTTTACATATGTTCAACTATTAGTTCAAAACTTTGTGATTATTATGCTATTATTAATCATAGTATAATTATTATATTCAAATTTTATTGGAAATAAAACATTAATAGTACATAATATTTTTTATTTATTTAAAAATATGGTTAACATGTATTTTTATTTTCCCTGTCTTTTTTTTTTTTTTTTAAGGGGCCCAATATTTTCTTCTGCACCCGGAGCCTCAACCAACCTTAGCAGGTTGCGTATGGGTGGCGAGAATTCTCAACATTCCTAAAAGGCATTTAAATACCCCAGTACACAGCGTGTTAATCTGCCACTGGTCGCCACCTTCAGTTACCTGGGGGCAGGTCAGGGTGCCCTCCTTCGAAACCCCCAGGTGCTCAGCCCTCACGCTGTTGGGGCGGGGAGCGGGGGGCGGGGGGGAGTGGGCAGGCAAGTCTGTGCAGAGTTGGTCAGAGCACGAAGGCCAGAGAGAGGAGGAGAGTCAGGGGTCTGGATGAGCCCAGGCAAGTGCCGCCCCTCTGGACAGAGGGTCCCTTTCCCACACAGGAGGCCTGAGCCCGACAGCCAGCCGCTTCCCTGGCCTCCCAGCTCAGCAAGGCTCTGTGCCCACCCAGGTGGCCCCGACCCACCTACAGGCCCTTCCGCCCAGCCCAGCCCTGTCGTCAGCTGGCCCTCAGCCAACCAGACCCCATCCTTCTGTGTCCCCACCCACCATGAGCACCGCTGCAGACCAGCTGTCCTCACAGTTGGGGACACTCAGCCATGTCTGGGGACGCTGGTTGTCACAACTGAAGGGGTGTTACTAGCACCTGGCGGGCAGGACCCAGGGATGCCGCTCAGCAGCCCGCAATGCCCAGGACGCCCCCAGGCCAATGATCCAGCCCCCAGCGGTGACAGTGCCGAGGCAGAGGAATTGCTAGAGACGCGCCACCTGGCACGGCCAGGCACACAGTAGCATGGGTGCACGTGAGTGACTGAGAAACAAATTCGAGGACAACAGGTCCAGGGTAAGATCCGTCTCCACAGAAGCAGAGCTCAGGGGTCCCTGTGCAGGGTCAGTGCTCCTGCCCAAGCCTGCGCCCACCATGACCTCCTTATGCCCCCTGCACCCTCGCCCATCACTTGAGCCCCACCCAAAGCTGAAGCCATCCCCACCCACAGCCAGCACCTCGCATTGGGCAAGCCCACCCTTCTCCTCTCCGCCCTCCAGGCCACACAGCTCACGCGTCCCACGAGGAGAAGGCTCAGTCCTGCCCCTGGGGGCTCTGTGCCTGGGGACAGGTCCCTGGATCCTCAGGTCCCGCTCCTAGGAGGCAGCCATGGTCCCAGCACTGCCACCCCCCAGCAGTCACAGGAATGAAACCAAACACTAGATATGGGACCACCTGGCAGACTGTGAAGGGGGCGCCCGGGAAGAGCATCCCTGGTCCAGGTGGGCTCTCCAGGCCCCGCCCCTCGTCCACTGGACACCAGGCCCCTGGGCGTTCTGTGGGCGGGACTCAGAGCCCACGTGCACCGCTGGCACTGTGCCAGCATCCGGGCAGCGCATGGTCCCTGGCGCACTCGCTCGGAGAGGAAGGAACGAGGCAGATGGCCCGTGGGCAGGCTGGGGGCCCCGCCTGTGTGGGCCGCGTGCCGCCTCCTCTGCTCCACATCAGGAGACGCCCGGGAGAACTGGTTGGGCCCAGGAGACGCCCCCAGAGACTCAGCCTCGCTGTCTGTCCTCCAGGGCACCTCCCTTGATCATCTCCCCACAAGGCACAGCTTCCCTGGCTCACGTGGCACCTGCGCCGTCCTCACCCCACCCATCCCACACCCACGGAGGCAGCTGTCGGCTCACCTGTCCCCCCACGGACTGTGACTCTGTGAGGGCAGAAATGGAACCTGTATTTTCCCCCTTGGGTCTCTCCCCTCCCCTCCCTACCTCCCTAAACTGGCATGTCAACGTACTCAGGAAAAACATTTATAGAATGAGGGGATGCATGCATGGGTGGATGGGTGGTGGAAGGTGGGTGGAAGGTGCGTGGAAGGTGGGTGGACGCACAGATGCACAGATGCATGGCTGGATGAATAGTGGATGGAAGGACAGACAAACGGACAGAAGGATGGGTGGGAAGAGGGATGGACACAGGCACACGCACATGCTCGGCACATACGTGGAGGGATAGCATATGGGGCAGAAGAGCACGGCCCGGGCAGAGGCAGGGCGCCCTGGAGCCGAGGCAGGAGGCCCTCGGACAGCAACCCAGGGCAGCGGGGCGTGGCAGGCCGTGCGGGAGCCCAGAGGAGTGAGGCCGCAAGCACCCATGTCCCTGGAGCCCCAGCAGCTTATCTCCATGCAGGGGGCGGGGGTCTCATCAGAGACAAGCCAAGGTTTGAGATGCTCCAGCCCCGGCACCGCGCCCTTCCTGCTCAAGGGTTAGGGTTAGCTCTCACGGTCTCGCCGTAGCCCTGCGGCCACGCCGCCTGCAGAGAGAGTCCCCAGGAACGAAGGAATGCTTGACCTGGAGCAGGGGGAGGGTCCCTGCCCAGGGGATTCCAATGACCCTCTGAGGCGGCCCCTGGGCCCTCCTCCACCCAGAAAAATGCACAGACCTGCCTCCCAGGACTTTAAAAGTCACCCAGCTAGGGCTGCCTCGCATCCCCCTCAGGCCCTCTGCCAGTCACGCGTGGTCCCGCCTCACAGCCTTTCCTGCAGGTATCACTCAGGCCCCTCTTCGGACACGCTCTCTCAGCCCTGCCCAACGCGGCTCCTTGGATCTCCGCCTCTCAGGTCCCAGATGGGGGAAACGAGGCCCAGTGATGTGCGGTAATTGCCTGGCCGAGGGTGCACAGGGCCAGGGGGGCCAAACTGACCCCTGACTCGGGCCAGCTGTGGGCCACTGGGCGAAGTCCCCCTGCCAATACACGGCCCTCATGGGGATCTGCCCCATCCCCTTGAACCTCTGTCTGGGTGCTCCTGGCATCTAGGAGGCCGGAGGGAGGTGCGGGCACCCGCCAGAAGGCTGAGCCCCTGGGACACACGGGCGCCCTAACTCTCGCACACCCGAGAGCCAGGTAGGGTCACCTGTTCACGGGCGAGGGGCCCAAGCCCAGAAAGGTCCAGCACCTGGCACAGGGGAGGGAGGGGCACCGTCACCCACTCTGGAGCCCACCCACCGCACTGGGAGGCACGGAGCCCCCTCAAGCGCAGCAGTGGGAACAAACCCCCTCCTAGGCCTCCTTCAGCTCCGAGGGTGGAGGGCTCTCTGCCTGCCCTCCCCAGGGCCCCTCCATTTCCGGAACTCTCTGAGCAGGGGCCCCAGTGTCCTGAGGGACAGCCCGAGGGCACCTCAGGGCGACAAAGAACAAGGGGCATTTTATGGGAATGGACTCTGAGTCCAAGCCAGGGAGGGATTTTGTGCTTGGTGACCCGTTTCCCGAGGGGGTGTGAGGGCTTGGCATCCAGTTGGAACAAATTAAAATGCATCTGTCTTCCATTCAGGAGGAGCCCGGCCCAGCGGGGAAGCCAGGCGCGCTTGGTCCAGCGTGCCCAGTGCCAAGCCTGTGCGCAGGGACGGGCGCTCCAGCTCAGGGACAGAGCCACGCGCTCGGTGGGGCTGCCAGGCCCGTGTCCTCACACCGCACGGGAGCCTCGCCCTTCCTCGGTCTGTGGTCGTGGTGACCCCAGGTTTTGGCTGACCCTCCCTGCTCCCCAAGAAGAGGCGACCTTCAAGACAAGGCCCAGAGGCTGGAGGGGCCATCCCGGACACCCCTGACCTGGGCTGACAGAGGACAGGTATGTTTGGGGCACTGCCTGGGGAGGGGCTGGCGATGGAAGGAGAGGACCATGGCTGCGCCCCGCCCTCGGAGAAGAGGTGTCCCCTACCCCCCAGCTCATCAGCCTGACCTTGTGCAGAGAACAGACCCTCCCGCCAGGCCCCGGCCAGGGCCACCGTTGGCCTCACCAGTGACTACGCCCTCTTCCCGTGCCCAGATGCTCTGCCTGCCTCCCAGGAGGACCCCGCAGTCCTTCCCACCCCGCCCTGGGTCCAACCCACGCCCTGAAGGCCACATCCCCTGTCCGGACCCCTGCCCAGCCCCCTGGTAAGGAGGAGCAGCTTCCCCCTGTCCTTGAAAGCTTTACACTCAGCTGTGGTGCCCCCATGGGCACTCCCCCGCCCCCTACCCCACTGCCCCCCCTGCCCCAACTACAGCCGGCTGCCCTCCCTGCCCCGCCACGGCCACCCGCACCGGCCCCTGCTCCCGCCCACCTCCCAGGTGGCTGAGGGGCCAGCAGGACCTCCTGGGGCAACGGCAAGGCTTCCCAGACAAGCCCCAGACGCAGATGCAGGTGTCCGGGGCCACACACCTGGTCATTCCCGTGAGGCAGGGCTGACGCGGCGCCCGGGGCGGGGGTCCCAGCCCGAAGCCACGCCGGGGCAGCTCAGAGCTGGGTCGCCCACCTGGCCTTCCCCACGGGGACTCCGCTCACAGCCCTGATCACCTTGCTGCCCTGGCCCACTGCCCTCCAGGCATAGACGCCCCTCCGCCCAGCGCAGCCCTCCCAGGCCCTGGCATCTGTGCAAACCAGCACACGCCTGCACACGCCTGCTCCTGGCACGTGGCCGGGCAGGACCCCCGCCCCCACCCTGTCCAGCAGCCCCTCACCCCCCTCCCTGCCGCTCCGGGTCTCCCGGCCTTCTGTGGACGGGCTCCCAGCGCCCTCTTGTGGACAGTCGGAGTGGGCCGGCCCCGCTGGTCCTGGACAGAGTCGGGGCCCCTCCCTGCTCCCCACAGGGGATGGGAGCGTGGGAAGCAGACCCTGAAGGCAGGAGGGTGGGCGGAGGCCAAGCGCGGCCTGAGGTAAAAGGTTGGGGCCGAATTGACTGGATGACATCAAAAGACCCCATCTGCACGCAGCCGTGATGCTGGTGTTTTAGGGCCCAGGGTCATAGTTCACCTGTTTATTCAACCCAATTTAACTGAGTGTGGAGGGTTCCACCCTGAACCAGGCTGGCTGGCCTCGCCCCCGGAGTGCCTGTTCTAGGGGGGCAGACAGTAAACTGAGCCGGTGGTCACCCCAACAGAGCGATGTGCACAGGGTCTCATGGGAGCCCCAGGTGGGGTGTGTCCCACCCACGCCTGCCGGGTGGGGTGGGGTGGGGACACGCCAGGCTGGGCAGGCTGCAGGGGCTGGGGACAGAGCAGGAGCAGCAGCCAGGGTCACAGGAATGAGCGGCGAGGGCTCAGCAGGGACCCGTCTGGGAGGCCTGGGTACAGGAGTGAGGGGTCCCGAGCAGAGGACAGGCGGGGCAGATGGATGAGTTAAGGAGAGGACTCTGGTGGCCTGCGGAGGACCCCCGCTTGGGAGGGGAAGAGGAGACAGAGCCACGTAGGGACACAGCCAGCAGGCCTGGTGACTGGGCAGATGTGGGGGCGAAGGGGACAGGGGGGACCCCAGGCCAGGGAGGGAGGGAGCTCCGGCAGGAGAGGCTCCAGAGGAAGATGGGGGCTGTGCATGGGCCAGGGCCCTCCAGGGCATCAGCACAAGGATGACAGGAAACTGTGGGACTGGGGACAGTACAGCCTCACAGCCCCCACATTCACCAAGGTCATCGGCTTATCACTCTCTCCCAACCTGAAGAAGAGCTGCAAGGTCAGGACTCTGGTCCCTGCCCCCGCGCCCCAGCCCTGCCCCCGCATGCTCATAGGCGACACTGGGTTAGGAGAAAATGCTGCCAAGGGAGGGAGACAATTTCCCATGACACGATGTGACAGAGGCCCGCCTCGTGGTGGGCGGGGGCTGGGGTCCGCCCTGAGAAATGCCAGCCAGAGCTGTTCCACGAGATCACACACCATAGGCGCTGAGACAGGGGCCCTGACCCCGGCTAACTTCTCAAACCCTGCTGGAACAGGGTGGCAGCCGAAGGGACAGTGCACGGGAGGGCTACCTGGAGGGCGGCGGGCCTGCAGAATGCCCCCTGAAAACGGTCGCCAGCCGCCCTGATCCCCTGAGAAGGCCGGTCTTCCCTCAAGCTAGCACCGGAAGGAAACCCTGAGCCATTAGTGACAAGCCAGAGCCCCTGGTCCCCTCTTACACTGGGGCCTCGGAAATCCCACGGAAACAAACTCTTCCCCCGAAGCTCTTCCACTCCGCACCTGGGACACCCCACCGTCACGCGTGGCCCCTCTTGCAGGACTGATGGATGTGTGCGTGCATTTACATGTACATAATAGTACAAGGAACTCCTTGAGCCCCAGACCCCAGAACGAAGGCGCCCCTTTACGCACTCCCTCCACACACACACCCGCCTCCCCGACGCAGACGCTGGCCTGCTTTGCACAGACAGTTGCCTCCTCTGGTTTGGTCAAGTTTCCTCCGATACTAACGTGCCCCCAGGGCACCTGTGGCTGGGCCAGCGACTTTCAACAACTGCAGCACAAGAATTTCCAACACGTGCAGCACCTGCCTGTTCAGTCAGGGGCGCCGACCCCTTTTCCCTTAGACTGTCAAATAAAAAATGACCACAGCCAGCACATCCGTAGCCGTCCAGTGGGAATGGATCAAAATTATATCTAGGCGCTGCATCTCAACACAACTAAGGAGGAACACAACTACCTCAAAACGAGAGACAATCAGAAGTTCCAGAAAACCGAGCTGCATGGAAGCCCAGCAGACAGAGATATAAAGAAGAAACACTCACCCAGACAGGTGGGAAGGGCGGAGCCTGGGCAGAGAGAGGACATGGTGTGGTGGCGGCAGCAGCGACAGCAACGGAGTCACACGTTTTAAAGTCAGGAGGCACACCTGAGGAGCGTTCCCAGCTCTTCACCAGACCACTAAGCTCACAGTCCCAGCACCAGGTAAAATCAAGCCTCATTGCTTCTGACTGTGCAGACCCGTGGGGGCTGGGGCGGAGGCAGAAACTGCCGGTCTCTCAGCAGAGTCCACTTGTTTAAAGGGTCCCCATGATCCTAGAATGTCCGCAGACCCAACCACTCTGGGAACGATGGCCAGGGCAGCTGCTAGAGGGGCGCCAGTCCGGTGTGGAAGTGGGAGAAGTTCCTTGAAAAGGGGTGAGTGCTGGGCAAGCGGCATTGTTCCCTCTTGGACTCCTCCCCTCCACACAGTGCCAAAACGTGGTGAAACAGGTCACCCTGAACTGATGAATCTCTAAGGCTCCTCCCCTTACAACGTTAACAGGTGCAACAGCTCTACCTAAGACACAGAGGCAAACACACACGGGAGCCTGTGAGAATGAGGAGACAGAGAAGTATGGCCCAAAAGGGGGAACGGATCAAGGTTCCAGTGGGAGAACTAAGCGATGAGGAGATAGCCAACCTAACAGACGCAGAGTTCAAAACACTGGTGATAAAGGTGCTCACAGGCCTGACAGCTATGCTTGAGTACGGCAAACGCATAAGAGAAGTGAAGGCTATGCTAAGTGAAACGAAGGAAAATTCACACAAAACCAATGGTGACGGGAAGGAAACTAGGGTTCAAATCAATGATTTGGAACATAAGGAAGGAAAAAACAGTCAACCAGTACAAAATGAGGAAAAAAGAATTGAAAAAAATGAGGAGAGGCTTGGGAACGTCTGGGACATCTTTAAACGTGCCAACATCCAAATCATGGGGGTGCCAGAAGGAGAAGAAGAAGAGCAAGAAATTGAAAACTTATGTGAAAAAATAATGAAGGAAAACTTCCCAAATTTTGTGAAGAAAATAGACATATAAGTCCAGGAAGCACAGAAAGTCCCAAACAAGCTAGACCCAAAGAGGACCACACCAAGACACATCATCATTAAAATGCCAAAGGTTAAATTTAGATAGAGAATCTTAAAAGTTAGAAAGAGAAAAGCAGAGAGTTACCTACAAAGGGGTATCTATAAGACTATCAGCTGATTTTTCAAAAGAAACTTTGCAGGCAAGAAGGGACCGGCAAGAAGTATTCAATGTGATGAAAAGCAAGGACCTACAACCAGGATTACTCTCTCCAGCAAAGCTGTCATTTAGAATGAAAGGGCAGATGAAGTGCTTCCCAGACAAGGTAAAGCTGAAGGAGTTCATCGTCACCAAGACATTATTATATGAAATATTAAAGGGACTTATTTAAGAAAAAGAAGATCAAAATTATGAACATTAAAATGACAACAAACTCACACCTATCAACAACTGAACCTAGAAAATAAAAACAAAATCCAACTAAGGAAACCAGAATAGAAGCAGAATCATAGGTGTGGGGATCATTTGGAGGGTTATCAGCTGGGAGGGGGGAGGGAGAGAAATGGAGAAATGGTGCAGGGACTAAGAAGCATAATCGGTTGGTACAAAATGGACAGAGGGAAGTTAAGAATAACATAGGAAAGGGTGAAGTCAAACAACTTATATGCACGACCCGTGGACATGAACTAAGGGGGGGGGTGAGATTGCTGGAGGAAAGGGGGGTACTGGGCAGAGGGGAGCAAAGGGGAAAAAGAATTGAAACTACTGTAACAACATAATAAATTATACTTTTAAAAATTATATCTAACTTTTTCGGTCAGATCAGCAAAATACATATTTTTTGGTGTTCCGCAGAATTTTAGTCATTAGTTTACATGTGCCACGGGACGAAAACGGTGGAAAATCGCCTGCTTGGTGTGATGCGTTGTGGGTAAGCTCCCGGCACAGGCCGGGGCTCAGTCCTGGCGGTGTGACCGACAATCAGTGCGGGGACCCCGAGGACCCGCCTTCCCGCTCCGGCCTCCGGCTCCTGCGTCCTTCGTGCACCGCGCACTCAACCCAGGGCGTCTTCTGCCTGGGGGGCGGGGTGTCGACTTCACAACACCGGCCACATTTTGCACAGCGGTGGCTCAAACTGTCCTTCCCCCTGCGAGTGACGTCCTGTGGACACAGTCCTCTCGGTGCGAAGTGCCCCCAGGGCCCTCAGCCTTCTGCAGGAACAACGGCCCGTGTCCAGAGCTGGAGGGGGCAGCGGACGGGTCCCCTCCGGGCAGAGGGCCGCAGAGAGCCGCTGAGGACTGCCACCCACCACCGAGCCCGGGGTGACACCCAGGCCCCGAACCTGCCCACACCTGGGAGAAGCCCCTGGACGGGGGTCTCTCCTGATGGCCTCGCTGTGCACCAGAACCAAACGGGCTGCCTGACGGGGCGGAGGTCACGGGGGCCTGAGCGGAGACCCTCTCCCCCAGGACCGCAAGACTTGCTCCTCTGGGAAAGAGGCCACCCAGGAGGCAGAAAGCAGCGGGCAGGACACCCCTGGGGACACATGCCAAGCCTCTCCCACCACCCCCAGCCCTCCCGCCCCGGCAGCAGCTGGTGGTCAGCTGCCCTGAGCAGGGGGGACGAGAGCCTCCCCCCGCCCCCCGGCCCCAGGACGGACAAGACTCAGAAAACTGCGGAAGCCCTTCTTTAACGACAAGCCAGGGTCCGTGCCGGGAATGGCCGGGAGAGGGACGTTTCTGTGCCCGCAGGCTGTACCCGGGGGTGGTGGCCGGCTCTCCCAGCATTTGGGCTTCAAGGCGCGGCAGGGCGTGCGCGCCCCCTGCCGGACACTCTCCCGCCTGCGCCCAGCCCCTCCCGCGGGGGACCCCGGCACCCAGAGGCCAGAGCCCGCCTTTCAGCACCCGGGTACCAACACCATGGGGACGGGGCTGGGACTGGGCGAGGCGAGGGACGCACCTGCCCTGAGCACAGGATGATTTAAGGGGACGCCAGAGAATGCATCAAGATCTTTTAAGTATTTCAAAAAATACTTGTTTTAAATAAAAATTAATGCAAAAATATCCATGACAAGCAAAGTGTTCGGTGTTAACAAACTCAGAAGCCGACCACGCCTGCCCCTGCCCTGCCCTGGAGGTGGGGTCCTTCTCGGCTGCGCGGAAACCCACGGAAGTCAGCCCAGGGCCCGGGGCGAGGTTCTTTCTGGAGAAAGGGCGGTGTATCTCTCTGCTCGGGGGCCACACCGGGATTCCGTAGGCTGGGGGGCGGGGGGGCTTGGGCAAAAACAGGGGTTAAGTGTGGGCCCAACAAGACACATGCTGTCCCTGCCTGCACACCCTCGGTGTCCCCACAACTCAGACCAGGCTCCCCTGTCCCTCTTCAGGAGCCAGGCTGCTGGGCCACCGGCACGGCCGCCCACCAGCCCGCAGGGTCTTCTGGGCAGAGGCTGACAGCGGGAGGGGAAGGAGGCCCCGCTCCACGCGGGCTTTCCTGCCCCACAGGGACCCCGAGCTGACAGGTTCCCCATAGAGGGGCCTGTGGCCCCCAGTAATAACCAGGATGTGCAGACTGGCAGCCCGTCCAGGCCCATCCGGCCCCTCCCCTCAGGCCCAGGCCGGGCAGAGGTGGGCGCAGGTCTCTCTGGGCATCCCCAACCGAACAGAACTGATTTCTTGGGCGATTTAGCAAGAAGTCCCGTCTCCGGTTCCTGAGAGAGGGGCCTGGGGGCGGGGAGGGTTTGTCTCCAGCTCGGCATCTGGGCGGCAGAGGCAGCACTGGGCCGGGGGCTGCAGAGCTGCTCCTGCGCCCCCTCCATGTACCGACCCGCCGCTTCTCCGTTTTCTTTCAAGTGCTTCCCCCAAAGAATTGAAAACAGGCATTCAAACGACTTCCACGCACATGTTCACAGCGGCACAGTTCACAGGGGCCAAAACGTGGCGCCCGCCCACGTGTCCCCCGCTGGTGATGGACGAACAGCTGTGGTCCATCCGCGCAGTGGGGTGCTGTCCAGCCTTGAAAGGGGGTGCGGTTCTGACACGTGCTCCATGGATGACCCTCAAAAACATTATGCTAAGGGCCCCGGCTGGTGTGGCCCAGGGGACTGAGCACCGGCCTGCGAACTGAAAGGGTTGCCAGTTCGATGCCCAGTCAGGGCACAGGCCTGGGGGGCGGGCCAGGTCCCCAGTTGGGGGCATGAGAGAGGCAACTGATCAGTGTTTTTCTCCCCCTCTCCCTCCCGATCCCTCTCTCTAAAAATAAATAAAATCTTTTTTTTAAATACATTACGCTAACGGACACAGAGGCCACCTATCAGGCGGTCCCTTTCATGTAAACTACCCAGAATGAGCCGACCCACAGAGACCCAAAGCAGACAGGCGGTTCCGGGGCCGGGTGGGGGGTGGGGGTGGGGGGAGTGACGGACACCGGGACAGGACCTCCACTGTGGCCATGAAAATGTCCTGGGACCACACAGAGAAAGTGGTCCCACAAAACTGCACACCGGTTAATTTCCTGTTCCGCGAATTCTCCTTTCTATGTTTTGAAAGTTTGCTCATACTTGCCAGGCACGGAGCTCCGGCAGGGACCCAGCTCTGAGGCCGGGGTGGTTCGCGGATCCGGGGAGCCCCGGATTTCCCTCTCCCCGTTCCTCCCCAGTGCTCGCGAGCTGGTCCTTCCCGCCCCCAGACACAGGAGCAGGCGTGCGTTCCTTCATCTAATGTGTGGCGGGAAGCCCTATTCCAGCCCTAAGGATGTCTTAGGGGCGCGGGGGTGTGGCTATAAAACATGGCCGAGACATCAGTGACCCGCTTCCCGTTGGCGGGGGGGGGGGGGGGTCTCTGTCCCTCTCCCTGAAGCTGGGTGGGCTATGACCCTTCTTCCAACAGAGGATGGGGGGAGGGAGCCACGTGTCCCTGGAGCCAGTCAGCACCCGCCAGGCAGCTTTGCCTGGTCACTCTGGGACACCCCCTCTCAGAAACAGGTCAAGGCACAGGGAGAGGCCACCAGCAGGTGCTCTGGTCAATAGCTGTGGCTGAGCCCATCTGTCCCCGCGCAGGGTGACGGTCCAGCCTCAGGTCACCTCCAGCCGAGCCCGGAGCAGAGGCAAAGCCACCCCACTGCACAGCTCAGAGTCCCGAGCCCGGGCCCCACGAGCGGGACAAGAGATTGGCTGTTTCCTCAGACGCCGCACGGCTGAGTGGTGCCGTTCACAGGAATGGATCCACGGTCATGGGTGGAGTGTCGCTTCCAATCGGAACGACCTGGGATCGGTACCAGGTTCTGTCTCAGATTCACGTGCGAACAGCTGACCTCGCCCACAAAGACTTGATAAATAGCAGTCTTCTCAGGACATGGGACACCCACCAGAGAGCCCGGCGGTCAGAACTTTCTGTCGCGAGGGGCAGAAATGTGACCCGAAGCAGCTCACCCCAGAAAGGAAGGAACCGGCAGGGGGCTGGAGGTGGCCTCCCCGGGGCCCGGCTCCACGGAGAGGTCACGGGCGCATCTGCCTCCCTCTCCTCCTGCAAACTCACCTTCCCCAGGCGGCCAGGGGAGGGGGAGACGTGGCCTCAGGGGTCCGGGCTGACACTGCTCCACATCAGTGACCCAGATGGAAGGTTCCCCCTTTCAGGGCATGTCGCATGTGTGGATGAACATCCATACCCAGTGTGCACACACGCACACGCACACACACATGCATGCACACACAGGAAGCACTCAGCCCACAGGGCCAACCTTTTGGTCATAGTTTCTATTATAAGCAGCACACACACATGCAAAGGTGTACACATATGCACACATGGGCACACATGCTCATGCACACACGCACTGGGCCTTCTGACCTCCCCACCCTACTCCACTCCCCTCCCTGCTGGCCTGGGCGGTGTCATAGCCCCAGGCCGACCACCTCACGGTCATTTCCTAGTGACACCTTCTGTGAGGAAGGGAGAGGACCTTTTCAAAACAGGGAAATATCGGCCCTGGAACATAAAAGTCGCAACTCCAAAGAGCAATTATCACAAGGGCCCTGAGGCTGGAGGGGCTTGGGTGGTGTGGGCCTGGGGGCAGCACCCCCCCCCCCACCGCTGTGGGGGCACCTGGAGGGGCTGGCGTCCCCTTGGGGCCCCTAAGACAGGCTCCCCCAGGCTCCGGCCACAATACACCCCCTCCTGCAGGCCTTCTCTGCTTTGAAAGGAGGAGGTGGACCTTGGCTGCCGGGTGGACTGGGGCTCCCTTCCCCTTCCTAACTCCGGCCAGAGTCCTTATGTAGGCTGCGGAAGAGGAACACCAAAGGGACAGGTGCCCTGCCACTGTGGTTCAGCGGGGAGACCGTGCTCGTATAAGAGACGGACCCATGCACAAAACTCCTGCATTATTTCTGCCACCATCCCGACGCCCCCTTCCCTCTCCTGGAGGGCTTGCACACAGCGGGGTTTGCCCAGCACAGGACAGGGTCACTGGCACTGGGTCACCGCTGCCGCGGGGCCCTCAGACACCACAGGGCCTCCTCCTGCTCAGTAGCAGCAGCACCTCCGCAGCGGCCACCATGGAGCATCTCCAGACACGGCCACGTCCCCGGGATGCTGCGTCAGCAACTGCTGAGAACCCCGGGTGTAGAGGGACTACCCTCCTAGCTTTGAGGTCCTTCTTGAGCCCGGCTGGGGAAACTGACACCCTCACGTCCACACCAGGAGGAAGCTCTTTGCAAATCGTTTGACCAAGACCACTTTGCAGAGGGGAAGCCCTCTCGGGCAGGGCACCCTGCCACAGACACTTTCCACGTTTTGACAGACATCTTCTCTCCGTCATCGTTAGACGTCTCTCCAGGTTCTATTCCTGACGGCGCTCTGTCGTTCCAACACGGTCCCCAGCACCGCCCCCTGAACAGGGCTGGAGGGAGGCTTCCAGGGCCTTCCCTCTGAGCACAAACGGGGAGGCAGGTTCTGATCACGGCGCAGGCAGGCACAGAACTGCCTCAGGGAGACGGGCCCTGGAGACCACACAGGGGAGCAGCAGAAATACGATTCCTCTTATTTCTGAAGTGTGGCAGCTCTCTGAGAGTCCTGCCTGTCCCCGTGGCCGCCCACCCACGTCTCCTGCCGGAGTTTTCTCCCATCTGTCGGCAGGCAGCCCCGTGGGTGGGGTGGGGGAGGGAGGCTGGCGCCCAGATGCCGGGAAGGAATGACCGGTGCTCTGTCTTCTGTGAAGTGTCAGCGAGGAGAACCACTCTGTTGTCCCTCGTGGCTTCTCTACAAATAAGCGTAATACTGAGCAGCAGCAAGTGAGAAAGAGAGGCGCCCGCTTCTTCTTTTTAAATAGACCATTGAGTGAAATTTGTCCTTTAGCTTCTTCTATGGAAGGAGGGGTTTATTTAAATTATTTTGACCTTCGTAAGTCTTCACAATTGTCCTTATTTTTTAATGCTAAAATACTATAAAAGATATTCCTAAAACCAAGATGACTCCAAACATTTTCTTCAGGCAAAATGATTGTTTTCTTTAGCTGCAAAAATAAATCTGAGCCGCGTCTCCCAAAGGGGGACGTTGTCTTTTTAAAACCTTAAATATTTACTTGAAGAGCCTGATTCTGGGCCTCCTGCCGCACGCACGGCTCAGGATGCGGACCTCTGTCCGGCGGGCGTCGCGTGACGGCAACAGGAGACCTACTGGAAGCCCGTTTCCGGAAAAAAACAGCAGATGAGTGTCAAATGTCGACCGGAAATGCAGGTGAGGACGGGCCTCGAACTGAATGGGAGCCTAAGAGGGACAGTCAGAAGCTCACGGTGGACCCTGTAGGCAGAGGGGACCCTTGGGGTAACAATGAGGGGCCGTCCTGGCTGGCCTGGCTCAGTGGACTGAGCGCCGGCCTGTGAACCAAAGGGTCGCCGGTTCAATCCCCTGTCAGGGCACATGCCTGGGTGGCGGGCCACGTCCCCAGTTGGTGGCCTGAGAGGCAACTACGCATGGATGTTTCTCTCCCTCTTTCTTCCTCCCTTGCCCTCTCTCTAAAAATAAAGAAAATCTTTTTTAAAAAAGCACAAAAAACAGGGCAGGGCTGCAGGGAGAGGAGGGAGTCACAGCCCCACAGAGGCCCCGTCACCTGTTTGGTTCAGGGCCAGTCCGAAAAGGTAGGGGGCTGGCAGGGAAGGTAAGGGCACATGTCACGAAAGGGAGCCCTGGCTCCGCTCCACGGTGCCCTGATGAGAGTGACTTGAAGGCGGAAAACGCGCCCGGTGTCACCGGCGGATGGTTGGCTCGGTGCCACTGTGTCCCAGGCCGGGCAGTCGCTGCAGGTGGTGGGGACCGCGGTCTCGCTCGCCTTCAGGGAAGCCGCTTGCCAGGCCCCTCGGCCACAGCGCAGCACAGCTGGGACCTGAGCCCCGGACCGGCTGCGGGGAACCCGGGCCAGCCCCAGGGCGTCCCCGCACGGTGTCCCCACAACCCAGCCCTGTGCTGGGCCGCTTGTCCCCGCTTCCACCTCCTGATGTCACGCGAGGAAAGTCCAGGCCTCCGGGGACCAGGAACAGACTAGAAACCGTGGCCCACGGTGGGTGCTGTTACATCTCCCATGCAGACTGGCTGTCTGCCACGTTTTCCGCGGTGAGCCTACAGGACTTTTTAAAAACTGATTTTAGGGAGTGAGAGAGAAGCATCGATTTGTTGTTGCCCTTATTGGCACGTCACTGGTTGCTTCTTGTCTGTGCCCTGACGGGGGACGGAAGGAACCCACAGCCTGGGCGCATCAGACGACGCTCCAGGGAGCCAGCCACCCTGCCAGGGCTCTGTATCGCCTTCATAGCCCGAGAAAAGCACAGCAAATATTGGCCCAGCCCAGGGGCGAGGTCAGCTCCTCCCCAGACCGCTGCCGGCTGTGGAGCCGGCCCTCGGACCTGCGAGGGGGCTCCGGCGGGGGCGCGGCACGCGGCCACCGACTGCACTTTTGCAAACAGGAGACGTAACCCAGGGAGCGCTCGGGGGACCGGTGAGTCATCAGGCAGGTGGTGGGCGGGGCACCTGGCTCCATGGGACCGCCCAGCACTGGCTTCCCCCGTGAGCAGCGCCCCACGCCCCACGTCCCACCGCCGGGGCCGCTCTCACTCGGGGAACACAGCCTGGTCCTTGGGGAGAGGCTGCACTTCCTGGGCTCCCCACCTCTGCTCCTCAGGGAGTCCTTGGCACCCCCGCCCCCAGCAGGGGCTCCTCCAGGCATTTCCGCAAATGCAGACGCCAGGAGAGGCCTGTGGGTTCCCCCTGCCCGGCCCTCCCAGAGCGCCCGGCAGGTGCCTGCAGGCAAATGGCCCTCCCTCTGCACCTGAAAGGCGAGATGGGGGTGGGGCTTGGCTTATTTGTTCCCTTTTTTTAAAAGATTTTACTTATTTTTACAAAGAGGGGAAGGGAGGGAGAAAGAGAGGGAGAAAAACATCCACGTGTGGTTGCCTCTCACGCGCCCCCAACTGGGGACCTGGCCCATAACCCACGCCTGTGCCCTGACTGGGAATCAAACCTGCAATCCTTCGGTTCCCAGGCTGGTGCTCAATCCACTGAGCCACGCCAGCCAGGGCTGTTCACTTTTTAACACCTTCATTGTGATATCATTCAAAGGCCATGAAACTCACCCCTTTAAAGTGCACAAGTTTTAGGGCACCTACCAGAAGGACAACCATCACCACAACGGAGCTGAGCACATCTCACCCCTGCACCCTGAACCGCTGCCTCCCAGCCCGGCCCCGGTGACACTCCTCCGCCCTCCTTCTCCCTCAGTTTCCCTACAAACAGGCTGCTTGCTGCTCTGGTCCCACCACAGCCACCCTGGGGGTCTCCCAGGCAGACATGAGGAGGGTCCCCTAGGAGCCTGAGTGCCCCTCCCTCCCGTGGCCCCACTGATGGCCAGGAGCCGGCTCCAACTGGGTGGCCGCCAGCCCAACCTCCTCGCAGTCTCTTGGGGTGTGTTGCTTCCAGAAACGGGCAGCCAGGCCCCGGAGTACAGACTGGCCATGACTTAGGAACTTTGTAACCACCAGCAACATCCACAGGGAGAGCCAAGATGCACAGACTGTGCCTGGGGCGTCACCTGATGGGGAAAGGTCAGCCCTGCCCCACAGGAACGAGGCGGGTGGGATGACAGAGGCCTGCCAGGCAGGCCGGGCCCACATCCGCCCCGGCCCAGCAGGACATTTCCCCAGGGAAGGGAGTCTCGCCCCTTTAAATGTCAAATGTCCTGGGCTGCTTCTTCGCTTTTGCTGCCTTTACAGGAAGCCCAATTATCTCCCAACCTGTGAACTTGCTGTAAATGTGACTCCCAACGTCCTGGATGGCAAACGCGCCTCTGAATGTCAAGGGCACAGCGGCCGCGCGCACCGACCTGCGCGAGGAACCTGTCGGTCTGCCGTGGGGCTGAGACTGCCCACGCCAGCGGAGGGGCTTCCAGGTGGCCTGCACCGCTCTCCTCAGCAGCTAAGCCTCCCGACACGCGTCACTCGCGGGCGTGAAGACACCGCGGGTGGGGGAGGGGCGGAGGCCGGGGCCCCCCTGGCTCTGAGCCTGTCAGCTCTTACAAAGCTGCCGCGGAAGAGCAGAGACGCCCAAGGGGAGCGGCAGGAGGGGAGTGAGCAGACGATGGGAAATGGGAGAGGAAGGCGCAGTCTAGGGGCCCCCACAGACGGAGAGGCCGCCAACCCATCCTCAGAGCATGCCAAAGCTGCCCAAGCGAACCAGCAACTCTTCCTGGACCCGTCAGAGAACTGAGGTCGCGGGGCTAACCGCCACCCCGAAACCAGGAGGGACAAGGACCGAGTCGCAGCCCAGCCCCGCTCACCTGGAGGGGAAGCCGCGGACCCGCACTGGCAGGAGCAGGCCGTGGGGCCCCCGAGCAGCGGCGGGCAGCGGGCGAGGACCACCCAGGCCCCAGCAGGGGCTCCCGGGAAGACGGGAGCAGAGCCCTAGCGTCCCTGGTGACGCTGCCGGGGCCCGCTCCGTCGCTGCCTTTCCCTTAAAAGGTTGTGGCGAACCCCCAGACTTAAACTCATTTACGAGCTGTGACCCGTGGCCACGGTCACCCTTGCGGAAGCTCAGGCTGTCACGTCTGGCACGTGGGCGCCTCCTCAAGCCTTACTCCATTCTCCCACGTGGCCAGTGGGACAGCGTGTCCAGCCTGTGCCTCCAGGGGCCGGAGGACCGTGGGAGCCGGAAGGCAAGCCCTGGGCTCCCCCACCCGCCCCCGCGTGGGGATGCCCGCTCCAGAAGCAGAGTGGGCTCGCACACTTTAAACGTGTCCCCCAGAGCAAGGTCTCAGGTATGACGTGTTTTGCCCATCTGAGGTCTTCGGTTCAGTCTCAACGCCGGTGGGTAAGACACTAGAACTCACTACACATGTGCCCTCAGGTCTCCCCACTGTGGTCGGCAAAGGATACGCGTCCTGGGGGTGGGCGGGACACTGACCAAAGCTCTCACTGCCGTGGCCTATCCCTGAAGCCTGGCCCCGGGGCCCCGGGAGGGCAGCCAGACCACAGGCTCTATCGCCAGGGTAGCACCTTCAGCCTGGGCCAGGGTCTGCACTGGGACAGGTCTCGAGAAGTGACCTTCACTTTCCCACCCCGTTTCTCAGCCAGCTCTGGATTCTTCAGGAGAATGTGCGTCTCTCCTTTTTCCGTCACAAATGCTCTGCCCTGGGCTCCTTTTCCCCGGCCTGATGTTTTCGGGTGACACCCTCCCTCCCTCCCTCCCTCCCTCCCAAAAGGGCCAGCAGGTCGCCATGGACCAGGCAGACCTCCCTTCCTGGGCCCACAGGGTCACGGCAGGGCTGACAGCAAAGCGGGGTGCATCTCCCAGTCCTGATGGGGGGCTGTTCACTAAGCCTGTGCACTTCTCGGCCCATCCGCACGGGGCGGACCTGAGCTGGACTCCTGTCCCCGAGCTTGTCCGGGGCCAAGATGTCCAGGTTCCGCTGGGTGGTGTTGCTTTTGCTTTTTCTTGGTACGTTTTTTCCAACCTTCAAAGGGGGACCCCGTCCCCGCCACATCTGAGTGCCACCACACCCTCCAAGGATGGGAGCAAACTTCCAAAAGTTGCCGAATAAGAATAAGGGCCTTTGTCCAATTTGTTTTCTGCAAAGAATCGGAGCAGGAAGATCGTTTTTGTCTCCTATCTCGAAGAGAAAATACTCTGCTAAGCGGAGTGAACTCGAGGTGACGTGGCCGCGGTTCCTGTCAGTGAGCACTGGGCCCTCCCGGGTCATCCGACTGGAGAGGCTCAGTGTCCGCCGCAGCCGAGGAAGCCACCTTCTATGACGTCAGCCCCAGCATCACAGCACGCCCGGAAACGGGAGGTAAGAAATGGGTGAAATTCCTGGCAGAATGCTGAGAACCTGATACCCAAGAAATAAAACTGAATAAAGCTGTTACAAGTCCCTTCTGCAGTGAAAGATTTTAAAACTTGTCCAGAAATAGAATTTCCAAAGACTGAAGAGAATCGGTGGTCGCTTGGACCTGGCTCTGGGTAGAATATGCATATGATGTTATTTGCATATATTAACTCATGTGTTCCCATGAGGGTTAATATTTTCATATACAAAAGGAATGCTGCCCTGGCTGGTGTGGCTCAGCGGGTTGGGTGTCGTCCTACAAACTGAAAGGTCACCAGCTCGGTTCCCAGTCAGGGCACACGCCTCGGCTGCAGGTTCAGCATCAGATCGGTGCATGAATGGGAGGCAACCAATCGATGTTTCTCTCTCACTCCCTTCCTCTCTCTCTAAAATCAGGAAACATATATATATATTTTTTAATTGAAACAGTGTAAAAGGAACAATGACCTGTCTCCCGGCGGGCCCCCCACCCCAGGCCACGCCCCAGAGGAAATGCCAGTGATGGCTGCTCAGGCCCAAGCAGGACAATGTGAGCCAGCCTCCCTGGGCCAGGCAGAGGGTCACCTGCCCACGCCCCCACGCCCCGCAGTTGCAAGCACACCTGGATGAGACTTGATGTGGTCCGGCTCCAGCACGCGTGGCCAGACTGCATTCTCTCCACCAGATTCAGCAGCGCACGGACCCCCACATTTCACTGACCCCCTAATGCTGGTCATTTTGGGGGTTTGCGTTGATAAGGGAAGGACGGTCTGTGCAGATCCACCAGGACAGAACGGGAGCAGGGCCTCAGGGCGGAGTTCCCCTCCCAGGAGGGTCGGTCATTTCACATTCCACACACAGGACAGGGCGCACCCGTCCCCCACCCGCGGGGACTGCCACACTTCCTGCAGTGGGAAACGTGTCTTCCACTGGGAGGGGCGTCAACTCCTTAAAGGAGGACACACCAGTCCCTTATTTTGGGATTTAGCCATGAACTCGGTGAGCGTGTGTGAAATCTCAGAGTAGGGCGAGCTACCCCGGCTGGGCCTTACCCCAAAGCCAGGAACCACAGAAGAAAACTCGATAGATTTGGCTACTGAGCAAATGTAAAGCTTGCCCATCACAAAGAAAACAAGCAAAAAGCCAACTCCCAAGTAAAAAAAAAAATGAGAAGCCGAAAAATAAGTGGTTACCTCACAAGTACATGGTAGATGGGCTAATATCCCTAACAGAGAAAAACTCCAGGGGAAGAAAAAGACGCACGGCCCAAAAGAAAAATGAAAAAAACGTGCACTGAACACATTCAGGCAATTTTCCAACTGGCCACTAATAGAATGAAACAATGTTCAGCATCACCAGCAGAAATTAAAAGCAAGGTGATAAAGGCCGTTCACCTACGAGGCTGCCAGAGAGGGCCACAATGGCCACTCAGGCGGGCTCACCCGCCCATGGCCGGGCATTGCTGGACGGCATTTTGTCAAAATATAGCCCAGCCTTTGGTCCCAGGTGTCCCTTCTAGGCGTTTACCCTGAGGAAATAGCAGCTTCCCGAGGACACGTCCTCACAGGTTGGCTCTACTTAAAAACGGTGACAGCTCACGCCAAAACATTCATCGTCCGCGTTTCTGGATTGTCGGGTGTTTAATCAGATACGTTTTCCCAAATTTTTGGTAATGAATAGTACCTTTCTTTTTTTAAGATTTTATTTTATTTTTAGAGAGGGGAAGGGAGGGAGAAAGAGAGGTTGAGAAACATCCATGTGTGGTTGCCTCTCGTGCGCCCCCAACTAGGGACCTGACCCGCAACCTAGGCCTGTGCCCTGACTGGGGATCGAACCGGCGACCCTTTGGTTCACAGGCCAGCGCTCAACCCACTGAGCCCCACCAGCCAGGGACTAGTACTCCTATAATGAGGAAATATTGTTTATTAAAATAATTCACTGAAGCATTAAAACCATATTTTGATGGGATTCTTGACACTGGGCCCCCAAATTCCCCAGCCTGATAAAGGTAGGAACTATCTCCCTTCCCGTGCCCCGTGGGGCGAAGCCTCTGGCTGCTGGTCCTGTCATACTTTGGGCATTTCCAAGATGGGAAATGAACACTCATCTGCGTCGGACCACGGAGGCAGGCCAGCAGACATGGGCCGACGGGGAGTTGGGGTCTTGCTCCCGATCTGCCCCGTCCGGCAGCAGCGGTGGACCCCCATGGGTCCTGGCACCCGAGCACCACCCATGACACCCTGGGCCTTGGGCAAAGATCTCCGCACTGTATGAAAAAGAAAACGGGGCGGGCATTCCAAACCACGCCTTCGGTGAAGGGACCAGAAACAGAACTGGACTTCAGTGCAGGGTGGGTCCCCAAGTGTCCCTTCCCTCTTCCCCGACAGGCCAGATGTCCAGGACAGGAGGGATGTTGGAAGCAGGCTGCAGGTGTACACCGGGTCCAGTCACCCAATTCCCCGCCGACCCCCGCCATCCTCCAGCACCCACTCACTCCCCGGGGGCCCAAAGGCCGACCAATCCTTGAGGGACCGAGGGAAGCTCTCCTGGGGCCAGCTCTACGCTTCTGTTAGACACAACGCTGGACCCCGGCCGGCCTTGCTTCCTGGGCGGTGACCCAAAGGCCAAGGCAGCTGGAGGCCTGCGCAGCCGCCCGGCGGGAGGCAGCTGGGGGGAAGGGGCAGAGGGACCCCCCGCTTCCAGGCCTGGGAGGCCAGGCTCAGCCTGCTCTGTGCAGGGACCGTCCTCCGAGGAGAGAGGGGATGCAGGCACGTGGAGGGCACGCAGGGGACACTGGACGCGCAGGTTCTGGGGGCACGGCAGCTCACAATCACAGTAGCGACCCCCAGAATAAAGTAGCCATCGGCGCGCTGGCCTGCGCCCCCCTCCCGCCCCCGCCCCCGCCCTCCCCCCGCCCAGACTGCACCCCCACCTCTGGGTGGAGAGGAGGGCGGGCCTTCCCTGACTCCCAGCACTGAGCCCGCCCCGGGGACTGGGCGGTCAACAGCCCCCGGGGGTCCCCGCCTCTAGGGGGCTGAAGGAGCGTCGGCCATCACACCAGTTCGCCGAGGGCGCCGCGGCCTTCCAGGGGCCCCGTCCGAGGCGGGGAGGGGGGGCGGCCCCGGGCCTCCGCGGCGGCCGGCAGGTGGGCGCGCGCTCGCCGGGCGGGGGTCCGGCCGGGCCGCGCGCCTCCCCCGGAACTCGGCCGTGCCATTCCCATGATGCCCAGCCACCGGGCACGGCTTCCGGAGCGCGGCCGCCGCTCCCGCCGCCGCCGGTAGGTCCGGGGAGGGGGCGCCGGGATCGCCCCGCCCCGCGCGCCCCGCCCTCCGCGCTCCCTCGGCGCCGGGCGGGGGTGGGGAGCGGCGGCGGGGAGTGGGCGGCCCCGGCCCCGTCCGCGCGGCCTGAGGGGCGGGACGCCGGGACCCCCGCCGCCCCCGCGCGCCCCCCGCGCACCGCTCCTCCCCCGGGACGCGGGGCTGGCGGGAGGGCCGCCGCCGGGGGGAGGTGAGCGCCGGGGCCGGGGCCGGAGGGCGGCGGGGCAGGCCGCGGACGGCGGCGCCGGGCCCCCGGGGAGGGCGCGCGGGGCGGGGGGCGCACGCGGCGGGCGCGGAGGCCGGTACTGCCCCGGGCGGGGGTCTGCGCCCCGGAGGCTGCCCTTGGCCCCGCCTCCGCGCCGCCGGGCCCGCTGCGCGCTCCGCGTTCCTGGAAGCCGGCGGGGCGCGGGAAGCAGGGCGCACCCAGGTGAGGCGCAGGTGAGGCCCGCGGGGCAGCTTCCGGCCGCCCGGCCCCGCACCCCCGGCGGAAGAACAGTCACTCCCGGCGCAGCTTTCGGGAGGGTCACGGGCGCCCTGCCGGCCCCAGGACCCCAGAACAGCGCCGGGGGTGCAGGCTGCGTGCAGGCCTGTCCCCTTCCCTGCGGGCGCTGCCCGGGGCGCCGGGATCTGCGCGCCTAGGTAGGGAGCCCCAGTGCTCGGGGTGAAAGGGCAAGGCGGGGCCATCTGAGGGCCTCGCGGGGTCTGGGTCCCGGAGGCCATGCTGCGAAGCTGTAAGGTCTGACCCTCTAGCCGGCAGCCGGCTTCTGGCCCACGCCCACTTCAGGTTGGCTTGCTGGGCCCTCCCTAACCCCCATGGGGGTGTCCCCACCTGGGAGGTAACGCCCGGGAGGGCCGCTTTGGGTGCTGTATTTGGGGCATTAGGTCCAGGGAGCAATGCTGTTCAGAATAAGCTACACCGGGTTGCTACGCCGGGTTTTGTCCTCCCAGGAGGAGCGTGTCTGCATGGAGATGTCCCGGGACCTCCACCACTCCAGTTCTGGCCTCACGTGGCTTTGGGGTACAGGGCTGGGTGTGCTCACAGCCCCCCTCTGACCCAGCTCGGGCTCTCGGGGTGCAGGGAGGCAGGTTGATAGCCGAGCCGGGTCTCAGCCCACAGCTCCCCCAAGTTGTGAGGAGTTTGCAGACTGATGCATCCGCGCCGCCGATAGTTGCAAAGCCCCAGGCTGCCGCTGCAGACGCCCTCTGAATTTT
Source organism: Furipterus horrens (assembly GCF_987537825.1). Classification (NCBI taxonomy): domain Eukaryota; kingdom Metazoa; phylum Chordata; class Mammalia; order Chiroptera; family Furipteridae; genus Furipterus; species Furipterus horrens. Next base: position 203,151,923 of record NW_028327174.1, on the reverse strand, counting down.
TAACCTCGCGCTTGCGCTGGTTAGTGTGACGGCTCAGAAGACTGTTTCCTAGGACCGCAGGCACTACCGTTAACACCCCGGGGACAGGGCGAGGACAGGCTGCCACTTTACCCTGAGCTTTGCTGCCTGGTGTAGCCTGGTGGTTCTGGTCGCCCTGGGCCCACTTTTAAGATCGTATTTCTGTTGACGGGGCGGGGGGGGGGGGGGGTACCGTCCTTGATTTAGACTCTTCACACCCCAGGCCTAGCAGGCATCTTGTAATCTTTGTCATTTTGATTGACCACCACAGTGAGGTGGGCACAGTCCCCAGACAGCAAAAGAGCCCCCCCCCCCCCATTTCTGGTCCCCATTGGTCTGTGGCGGTGACATCGTGGGAGAGGTCATGGGCTGTGGTGGGTGCCAGGGTCTGGGACTGGTGGCCAGCTTCCCGGACTTCATGCCCATCAGGTAGTGGTAAACTGTGATTCACTCCACTTGGCCTCAGGGTAAGTTCCTCCAAAACTTACCTTTGAGCGGTAAATGGATCCTGTTTCTTTCAGGCACACACACACACACACACACACAAAACTTGCCAGTTGTAACCTCAGCCTCTGAACTAGAGGCCTCTGCCCCCTTTATTCTGGCAGAACAGAGCCCGTTCTAAAAGCAGGCAGAGGGCAGCACAGCACGCGGGTGGGACCGTGAAGACCTCACGCCTGCGACCGGCCACTGGCGGCCGCGCCATCAGGGCTCAGAAGCTGGACTCGAAGAGTTTCAAGTAAGTGCAGGACATTCTTGGGCGTGTAGTTCCACTTTGTGGGCCCTGATCAGTCGTGGCAAGTGGCCCTCTGGTTATCACCTGTCACGCCTGCTCAGGCATGTCTGTGCCTAGGTGGCCAGGCCACGCCTCCCCAGAGGAGGTTATGTGGCCCTCAGCAAGGGAGCGCCTGGAGAGAAAGGTCCGTGTCAGAGACAAAGCAGCTCCCCAGGCCGGTTCCAGCCCACCCCGCAGGTCCCCAGGGAGGTGACAGCTTTGCCTGGCACCGTTCTGGGAGTGGCACTCAGTTTGCTGTTCCCATGAGTGCTGCCAACTGTGCTCTTGCGTCCAGCAGCTTTGCGTTCCAGGTCTGGGGGTGGCGAGAGGTCAGAGATGCGTGTTAGGGATGCACCGTTGTCTGGCGTGTCTTGTGTTTTCCTACGTGACCAGCTGCGGTCCCTGTCACCACCCGTGCTGAGCAGTGGCCCTGACCTTTGGGGTGGATGCTCTTTGTTGGCTGTCACCTGTGTTCCCAGGACTGGCCCGGTGGTTCTGCCAATGAAGCCATGTTTGGTCTGAGACATGGGTAACCACAGAGGATGGAGAGGGCACACGGCTGTGTTTGGGGCAACGTCCATGCTCACGAGCCGAAAATAACGATACAGCTTCGTGAGACCATCTCGCAGACACGCACCTGACATCTTAAAACAAAAAGGGACTCTTTAAAGACGTTCAGGGAAGTGACTGCTTATTTGCTCACGTCACGTAACGTTTTCTCCCAGGGGCTCCCTGCTCCCGCCAAGAATGAACCAGCCCACGACGCCCCCCTCACCCACCGGGGTCTGCATCCTCCTGCTCTTTGACCTGCAGAGAAGCGTGTGCGGCCTTTGTCTTGTTAGCACCTGGGCAGCTTCTTGAGGTAAATAAAACCTGTTCTCTTATGGAGAAGATGGAGGCCCGAAGCCAGAATGGGGACAAGAAATGACAGGTGTGGGCTCCCGTGAGCGCGGGTGGGCGGGTGGCACCCAGGCGTCTTCCTGTGGCATCTTCACGGCAGCGCAGCGGGCGCGGCTCGGGACACGGAGGCCTGCGCAGCCTCAGTCCTGGGGTCCGCACCGGCCGGATGCTGGCCGGTGGCCACAGGTGCTCTCCCCGCGCGCACGGGTGTCTCACCGGTGTGCTTTCCTCCCAGCAGGATGTGAAGCCAGCGGGCAGACAAAGCCTGGCCTCTGCGAGCCTCCTGTCGCTAGAATGTTCCTGATGAACGCCCCTCCTGTGCTTGCTCTCCAGTCCACATGGGAGGCTTTCAGGCTGCCCGGGCGCTGTAGGTTCCCCGGCCACCTCTCGGAGCCGGAGGGCGCGGGGCGTGCAGCCGTGAGCGCCAGGGTGCAGATGATCATCGGCTCGCTGCAGGGCGACGGGGCCACGCGGGACAGGAGCCAGGAGCATGCGCTGCTCGCAGGCCCGCGGGGCCACGACACCCAGCCAGCTGCCAGCCCCACCTCGTCTGTCTGTGGTCTCGCGACTGATTTTGACCCCCAAGGGGAGGAGGAGGCCACAGACTTCGGCCCCTTGGTGCTGGATTCAGACAGCGACGACTCTGTGGACCGGGACATAGAGGAAGCCATCCAGGAGTACCTAAAGGCCAGGAGCGGGGCCGCCCAGCCCACGGCCACCGACAGGGTCCGTCCGTGCAAACCAGAGCCTCAGAGCCACGCCCTGTGTCCCCCCAGACTTGCGCCTGCCGCAGGAGATGTCCCCGGCAGTGGCGGGGCAGCCAGCGGGGTCCTGGGCTCTGCCTCCCCGGTCAGCGTCAGCAGCGAGGATTCCTTTGAGCAGAGCATCCGGGCAGAAATAGAGCAGTTTCTGAATGAGAAAAGGCAACACGAGAGCCCGAGACAAAATGCGCCTGCGGATAAAAAGCCGGACCCCAACGACAGCGTGGCCCCGTCGGCACTCAGATCCTGCAGAGAGCCGGCCGTCAGGGCGCAGCGGCAGGATTTGGCGGGAGCCTGTAAGGAGTTTGTCTTCCGGAAACCTCCCCGGTTGGCAAAGGCGACCGCGCAACCCAGAAGCCTCAGGTCTAAAGTCACCACCGAGCTGGAGAGCCTGGGCGGCCCGAAGCCGGCAGCCCCCAGGCCCACCCCCTCCTGCCGGACAGCAGAAGCGCAGAGTAAGGGTGGGGTCAAGAGGGGCCTGGGCCCCGGGAAGAGGGGGCAGGGGGCCCAGAGCGCGGCCCTGGTGCGCGAGGCGTCCGACTCCAGCAGCGACGACAGCATCGAGGAGGCCATCCGGCTGTACCAGCTGCAGAAGCGGAAGGAGGCGCGCGGGGGCCCGCCGCAGAGAGCCCCTCCGGGGCAGGAGCAGCCTGAGCCCCCCGCCCACGGCACGAACCATGCCGTGAAAAGTGCCTTGCCCGAAAGCCACAGGAGGACGCCAGGCAAGAAGAGGCCAGTGGCCTTGAAGGCTGTGGAGCTTGGCCCAGGTGGCCTTGACCCTGACCATCCCTGCAGGCCACCAAAGGAAACCAAAGCCCCTGCGCCCCCAGGGAGCACAGCGGCCAAGGGCGAGTTTGCAGACCGGGCCTCGTGCCGGGCAGACGCGTCTGCTGAGCTGATGTGCGCCGAAGCAATCCTGGACATTTCCAAGGCGGTCCTGCCCGCGCCCGGCGAGGGCAGTGACAGACCGCTCCCTTGTCCCCTAAACATGCCTCCCCGCTCAGACGGGGACAGCAGCTCCGTGGACAGTGATGACAGCATAGAGCGGGAGATCCGGACGTTTTTGGCACTGAAGGCGCAGTCGGGGAGTTTGCTGGCCAGGACAGACACCTGCCCCCAGTCCACGCAGAGCCCGCTGCCGTTGCCTGGCCCCAGCGGGCAGGCTGCTGGTCCCAAGGCCCCTGTCTCTAAAACGCTGGACCTGTCACTGAGCCGCAAAAGGAAACGCAGAGGAGGCAGCCACACCCTGTGGTCGTCCGCACCCAAGAAAACGAGAGAGGTGCCGAAGGAGGGTGTCCCAGACGCTGACCTCGGCCAGGGAACAGCCAGTGAGGCCCCCGGAGGGGAGGGCGAGGCCAGGGGGCCGCCTCTCCCCTGCAGGACGGTCGGGCTGGGTGATGAACACGTGGCCCCGGATGCGCAGGGCAGCATATCGCCAAGCCACGGGACATCGGTCGAGGCAAGGGGCGTGGATGAGAAGGAGAGCTCCGAGGACAAGAGCAGCTCTCTGGACAGTGACGAGGACCTGGACACAGCCATCAAGGACTTGCTGCGGTCCAAGCGGAGGCTGAAGAAGCGGGGCAGGGACCCCAGAGCTGTGTGCAGGAAGACGGTCAGGTTCAGCACCACCGCCGAGACCCGGACCCCGGGTCAGCAGGGTGGCTTCCAGAGAGGCTGGAAAGACAGAAGCCCACCCTTGTTGAAAAGCTGCCTCTCAAAGTCCAAAAGGGACGGCAGAGAGGACGCGCCGAGGAAACCTCCCGGCGTCCTCTGCAGCGGGACAGACAGAGCGCAGGCAGGCAGCACTGGGCCTGCGGCCGCGCCCCCGGCAGCGAGGACGGCCAGCCACCGTCCCGGCTCTCGGTCTGACGACAGCAGCTCCGTGGACAGTGATGACAGCATCGAGCTGGAGATCAGGAAGTTTTTGGCTGAAAAGGCCAAGGAGTCTGTGCGCGGTTTAGAAGTTCAGGGCGGGGTTCCCACCGTCCTCAGGCCGGGGAGCGTGCCCAGGCCAGGCCCGCCATGCCGGAGGGTGGCGGCCCCAGCCCAGGCCCTGCAGCCCGGTGTGTGCACACGGAGCCAGCGGGCCAGGGGGGCCCCTCAGGCAGCCGCAGGACCGAGGGGCAGCCCCCATGCAGAGCAGGCCCACCTCCCCGCTGTTCAGTCGAGAGGCCCACGGGTGCCACCCAGGAGCAGCAGTGGGACTGTGTCTGCCAGAGGGTCACCCGCGGGCAGGAGAAACCTTCATCCGCACAAAGACCAGAGCCCCCGAGGGGCCGGGCCCGCCGCCGGGGACAGTGCTTGCGGTCAGCTGCCCAGCTGTGCGGAAGGAGGCCCTGAGGCAGGAAGCCCCAGTGGGACCGCGCCCGTGACCTCTCGGCGCTCAGGAGCAGACGGGGACGGCGGGCCCCAGGCCGGCCTCACCCTCCCGTGGGGCGACTTCGCCCACCAGAGTCGGCTGCCGAGCACATGGGCGCTGAGCTCAGAAAGCAGGGACCCAGCGTGGAAAGGGGCCCTGGGGAGCAAGAGGCAGAAGACGCCGGGGGGCCAGGCCCGGGGCGCGCCCAACCTCACCACAGACCCCAAGAAGGGCCTGCCCTTCGCTGGCTTCTCCCCGCTGCTCTCCACGCAGTTATTCCACTTTGGGAACAGCGTCTCGTGGGGCGCCAAGCCAGCCGGCCTGTTCAGCCCCGGCCTGAGCCTGCCTCTGCAGGGCCCGGCCTTCTCCGCCTTCAGAGAGGCCCCTGCGGGCCACGGCCCCGCGTTTGGAAGCTCCCACCTGCTCGTGAAGGAGGGCAGGCGCTGGCCCGGGGCGAAGGCCCCGGCTGCACTCGGCTTCCGCAGCAGCAGGAACTCGGGCTCCGACGAGGACATCCTGGACCTGAGGTACAGTCGGAGGGTGGACAGAGACGAGCAGGACCAGGAGGCCTGGGGCAGCGACGCCAGCGAGCTGAGCGACACCTCCATGGAGGACGGCGGCCCCGTGGCCCGGGGCAAAGTCCTCAAGCTGTGAGCTCGCGGCCGGGCGCCAGCGTGTCTGTGGACAGCGTGTGCACCTGTGCGTGTGCGGGTGGCACTGTGGGTAGAGGGGGCGGGGCTGCCGTGACCACCCTGTAGATAAGTACACTCATGGGGAGCGATGCCCCTATTTAACACGTGTGTCCTGGTACATATGGGTTTTGTAGCTCGTTTGTAAATTATTTAAAGTGCTGTAAAAACTATTTTTGGAGAACAGAGCTGTTTGGTTTTGTAGGGCATCTGTGACTGCGGTTTCTGCAGCCCCCACAGCGTCCCCCTGGTTCTGCCGGCACAGCCAGGCCTAGGTGGCTCAGAGACTGCCACTTTGAGGTGATTGCTGTGGAAATACCCAGCTGCGCCCAAGGGGGCCACAGTGACACCCCCGGGCCTCCGAGGTCTCCGTCCGGAGGCTCCCGCACATCACTTGTTTTAAGGGACCCTGGGCTGACGTTGTGGCTGATCCTTCAGCGGAGACACATCAAAGCACAAACACCAGCGACCCCGCCGGCCGCTCCCGGTGCGCGTGGACGTCCCGGGAGGGGCCTCACGCAGGCCACCCCAGCCCCCCGGGGCTCCACGTTGTCTCACGTCCAGTCCTGTTCAGGGACGACATGGTTCTAACAATTCAATAAATCTCTTTGTACACAGGCGTCCCTGGTCCTCACTGCTAGCCACCACCCTGCAGGGTAACAGGCGGCCTGGGCGTCCTAAACGCCCATGTCCACCCCCGTAAGCGCCAAGGGCAGAGTCCGGTGCCCTCGCCTCCCGGGGCGGGACAAGAAGGGCCGTGTCCAGTGCTGTGGCCTGGCTGTGGGTGGGGTCCCAGGCCTCTCCCGGAGCTCTCAGTGACTGGGCTCAGGATAGCGAGGGGCGCGGCGGCCTGAGCCTTCTGCTCCGCTCTGCAGGGGCGTCCATGGCTACTGCAGACACAGGAGGGACCGCTGTGTCCCAAAGGGCTGGGCCCTGACTGGGCACCACAGTTACCTGCAGGTGTCCAGCAGACGGTCATCGGATGCCCGAGTTTTAGAACCCCTAGTCCCAGGTCAGCTGTGATGGCCCAGGAGCAAGGGGTACCGTGCAGCTGGGTGTCGCTGGGATTCTAACATGCAGGTGAATCTTCTGCAGGCCCTGCACCCCTGGGGTTTCGGCAGTGACCCTCCCCTGTGACCGAATGCGGGCCTGCGCCGGCCCCGCAGTCAGCGTCTGCCGGGTCACGCGCTGTGACGAGCAGGCCTGGGAATCTGTTGGCGCCTGTGTCCCGTGCACTTGAGGTCATCGAATAGTCACTGAGGCACTTCCAGGAGAAGCAGTTCACCTAAGCCATGCTTTAAGTTGTGTTTCATTTTTAAGGAGCGCATTGAACACTGAAGAATAAGAACCAGCGCGTTTTGTCGATGAGAACTGGTTTTTTAATGCCAATAAACCAAGCGCTGCTCGTGAATCAACTGACGTAATTTGTCCTCTGCTGGGCGGCCCAGTGTTGGGGGCCGGTGTCCCGCCTCAGCCACCGGCATCTTCTGCCCTGAGCACCCGCTCCCCGCACCTAGAGGCGCCTCCGGGGTCCCCCCCCCCTGCATTTGCAACCCGGAGCCTCATCCTCTGTGTTGATTGCCACTCACGCACCCATTTTCACAAACGACGTAAACCTGGTGCGCCAGCCCATCCCCGACGTGGCCAATAGGCCGCTGTGGATGAAGGCTCAGTGCCCCCCACCCTAGGCTTCCTCGGGCAGGCTGGGGCCGAGGTCAGAGGCTCCAGGGCACCCCGTCTGGGGAGGGGGCTGCCGCAGGGTGGCGACTGGCCGTGTGTTTGCAGCTTCCGCCCCGCTGATCCGTGGCCCCCGGCCTGACCCTGCTGCCCGGACAGCAGCGTCAGGAGCTGCTGCCTGAGACGCTAAATGCACACCCACTGGTGAAAGGCGTTTCCGCGTGGATGACGTGTTGTGACTCCATCCAGCTGTCACTGTGGAGACCTAGAGACGAGTCACTCCCAAAGAGCCAGGGAGCCCGGGGGGTGCATCTGCGTGCCTGGGCCCGGCTGCGTTTCATTCAGCGCAAGGACGCGGGAGAGGCCCGAAGTCAGGAGGTGTCAGTGCCCCGGGTAGGCCATGGGGTCACCGTGTCGGCCGGCACTGTCCCCACCCCTGGCCGGGAGTCCACGGAACAGTCACGGGGTTGGAAGGAGGGAAAAGTCCTGGCGGTTGGTTGGTGTGGGTGCTCACCACCCGCCCCCCGCGTGGAGGGTCTTCTGTCGGGAAGGGTCATCCGTAGCCCGGGATGGGAACTGGGAACGGGAAGGTGGCCGGTTTTCCGTCTGAGACGCACGCGCATCGGGAAGTCGGGCACCTTATCTGCGCCTGTGAGAACATGGCCGGTGTTCGTCTTCAGCCCCTGCCTCCAAGTTACCAGAAGGGCCTGTTCAGTCGGCGAAGCAGGACCCGTCCCAGCCCCACGCCCGCCGCCTGCAGGCCACGGCCGGCTCACACCAGGCCAGCATGACGGGGCGGGGCAGGGGGCAGGACGTTACTTGCAGAATTCAGGCCCCTGGCGTTCGGTGTGCTGGGCAGAGGGTTTGTCTTCAGTGTGCGTCTGTTTTACTCTGTGTTTGAAGCCTCTCTAACTGACTAGGCTTAAAAGAGCAAAGGTTACTGAGGAAAAACGAATGGAAATGGAAATATGCTTTGACCGTAAGGTACTCCCGGTTTTAAGCCGAGCCGGCCGCTCAGTCGAGGTACGAGGGACGTGGCAGGAAACTTCATTTCTCGGCGTTTCCTTTCGGAGTGCAGTAAAAGGCGGGAGAAAGGAACACCTCCTCGTGGCGGAAGAGCCGTTTCCAGGAACGGCCGTGAACTTTCCGTTCTGTGGAAACGCTTTTGTCGCCCTGATGTTTCCAGGGCCTTTTCTGTAATTGTCCTGACTGGGTTTAAGGTTTTGACAGAACTCGGTACACAAAGATTCCAGTCGGAAAATACGTTACGAAGATCGAAAGGCCACGACATCTGTAATCACTGGAGTTCCTGTATGACGGTGCAAATACGTAGGAAGGAAGGGCCCGGGTGACCTCACCCCTCTCAGGACATCCCCAAGGCGGCGTCAGGCCCAGGGCCACCTCCCTGGGACCCTAATTTCCCATCCGGAAGCGGAGGTGCAGGAGTAAGACCTGCCCCAGGTGTGGTGTCATAGGAGGCGACAGCGTCAAAACCCTTTGACCGCCACCGACGGTCGCTCACCGGGCCCAGGCGCCAGGACACGGACACCGGGAACCCGCACCGGGGACAGGGACTGAGCCTGGGAAAGACGGGCATGTATACCAGAGGCATTTCTGTTTTCCGTCTGCCCAGACGTTCACTGTTTAGAATAAATGTCCAGAGTCTGACTTCACCTTAACACATTAGCAGCTGTTACCAAAATGGTAGTTATTAGCTACAACCAATGAAAGCATTTCAGTCCCAGTCACTGACGCCTGCGTTCACGTGGTGACGTCTGCCGGTGGGCTTGGCGTCCTTGTATTTTCTTTTTTTATTATAGGAAAACAGATACATCGCAGTGTTAACAAAGTTGAACTCATCCGTCTTTTCCTTGAAGAAGCCTCCGCCTACCCAAGGTCACAAGGACATTTGCTGTGCTTCCTCCTGGAAGCTGTTGTTTGACCTTCACACTTGCGTGTGGATCGCTGGCACCAGCCCAGCTCCTGGCTGGGGGTGTCAGCTCCATGACACCCCAGCCAGAGCCCTGGAGCCGACCCCTGAGAACAGGGCACTGGTCTGGGCTCAGTAGTCTCTGTGCTTGGCTTGGGGGGGCTGCCTGGTGCTCACCACCTCTAAGGTAGGAGAACAAGCAATTTTGCTGCGGGCTTTACCCCCCAACCCCATCCGCTGCCCCCCAGACAGGCTCTCCAGTCTGGTCAAGGAGGGGCTCATGCTTTCTGGTGAGTTTTAAAATCACTAGGTTGGTAGGCATTCTTTTTCTTTTTTCTTTTTAATTTCTTCAGAAGCTAAACACAGAAGAGTTCTTAGTGTTTTGGTGGGTTTTTGTTTTGTTTTTTCATTTTGATTTTAGAGACAGAGAAAAATCGATGTGAAAGAGAAACAGCGACCGGTTGCCTCTCGTATGCCCCCCCGACTGGGGACCGAACCCAAAACCCAGGCCTGTGCCCTGGCCAGGAATCGAACCGGCGACCTCGCGCTTTGAGGGATCACCTCACCCCCGCTGAGCCACACCGGCGGAGGCGTATCTGGGTGTTCTAATGAAGGCTGTGAAAACCGATTTTCAGTTTGATGCCGGGGGTCTCCCCGGGCCTCCCAGCTGAGACACGCTGCACAGGTCCTGACTCAGGCTCGGCTTTGTGTCTTTTTATTAAACGTATTGATTTTCTCTGGAAATTATTTTCACTCCAAAATGGACGTGAAGAATGTTGCCAAAATGTTTACTTTCTGTATGAATAACAAGTGTTTTGTGTTGTTTTAAATTTTTTATGTATTGATTTTAGAGAGAGAGAAACTGATACGTTGTTCCGCTCATCCATGCATCATCGGTTGAGTCTTGTACGTGCCTTGACCGGGGATCAAACCCGCAACCTTGGCACAGCAGGACCAACTGAGCTCCCAGGCCAGGGCAACAAAAAGTTTCCATGAAGAAATAACCCGTTGCTGGTTAATTTCCTCCCAGATTCATGTATGAGTAAACTCACTTTGGGTAAAAGTCTCTGTAAGCAAAGTCTCAGGGCTGGTATGGAGCCGTGGTTTCTTCTGTTTCCAAACATAAGGAGCGTATCTGCTCAGGGAAGGGGGAGCCTGCGTCTCAAAGACACGGACCGTCACGGGTGGTTTCTGGTGGTGGGACCCCCCTGGCTCCCGGAAAGCACCGACTGAGGACCGACCTCACAAACAGCCACTCACGACAGCTGTTACCCCTGCCTGAGAAAAACGTTATTCCCTGCCTGCTTTTTTTCCACTTTCTATTGAAGGTTTTAAATGAACGGGAAGGCGAGAACTCCCAGCGGGCATCGGCCCCTCCCCCGCGCGGCCCCTCCCCCGCGCGGCCCCTCCCCCGGGAGCAGCTCTGTGTCATTCACTGGGCCTCCCGCCCGCCCAGCTGGCCCTTCCTAGGCACGGGAGGACGGTCTGTGGAGCTTTCCGGATGGGCTCTGCAGCATCCCTCCCTTGCCCAGCTCCGTTGGCCCCAGGCAGGGCACCCTACCCTCCCTGCACCCTGAGCAATCACGGGTAGAAACAAGGCTCCCAAACAGACGCAGGTGGATGGTGTTCAGGGCGTCATGTGGGTCCCAGGACGCCCACGGACCTGCTCCTTGATTGCAGATGAGTCGGGGGACTCAGGATGTGGCAACATTTTAATGCAAATTCAAGGCATCAGCATCCTTGCATCTCAGACATGAGGCAGCAGGGCATCCCAGCCCTGCTCGCATATTTTCCTAATGTAGAGGGAAAACTATTTTTAGGGAAAGCAGTGAATTCAGTACATTCACCACTGGGCAAGTCATCGGAGACAAAGACGGGGGTGGGGGTGGGGGGTGATGATTCCCCAGGTTGCCTGTGCTGGGGGCCCCTCAGTCACTGCAGATGGACGGCCTGCTGACGTTGTAGCTTGGGTGGAAGTTCAGTCGGTCGTAGGAGGTGATGCAGTTGTCGGCGCCGGTCACGATGCTCTTCTCCATGTAGATGTTGAAAGAATTGTTCTGGAACATTCCAGCAGCTGCTAGCTGTCTGGAAAATTTCCTCGAAGTTGCCCAGAATACTTTCTGGAAGTAGAAAAGGAACACAACAATGCGTAGCAACACCCTTAAACAGTCCATCCTTAGGTATTTTTGGAAGAAAAATAACGTGTAAGAAAATGTCTCTATTCCTAGGACGCAGAGAAGCCAGCAGCACGGCCTGGTGTGCCCCAGACCATCCCAATTCATGCCTCACGCCCCAGGAAAACGATCAACGGTGCCTCCTGCCACCAGGACATGGATGGGAAAGTCAGTGTCAGGGCCACCTGGGTGCAGTTCTGAGCCTCGACTTGGGGGTCCCGCCCAAAGCCGCTCCCAATTTTTTCGTTTACAAACTGTGCTGCTAGGCCAGTTATTGGACCTTTATTTATTTGCCTCAGAACCGGCTGCCTTCCCTTGCAAGATTGGCTGTGTGTACGTGTGACGTCGTAAGCAAGTCTACAGGCCCTTCCTTCCTCCATGAAAACGTGTCCTAGCTAGATCTGTTCATTTCTACCTGGCCCTGATCCAACGGGGTCGGAGGTGCCCCTCCCACTTTGTGATGTTGGAGCTTTGCCATTCCCCACCCCCCCACCCCCGACTGTTGCCCTTTTGAGAAATCCAGGGCCCAGGTCGCTTCTAGAGACTCTCCACCTGCACCTGCCCTTCCCTGCGTCCCGCTTACCGGCATCTCGTGCACAGTGGGGGCCCTGCTCCCGTAGGCTTGGTTACTAGTCCGGTACACCAAGGCGGGCGCCCGGGTCCTGGCAGGTGAGAAACACGATTTTCAGTCCGTGTAGCCTAATTCTGCCCAAGCCACAGCCCTAAGGGGTGTGGTTGGTGGAGCCTTGTCGTAAATGCCCCAGGTTGGCGATGCAGCCGTGAACGTGGCTCCCAGGGAGTGCGGGCCCCCTCTGCTCCCCTCTGCCCTTGCCCTTCACGAGACAGACCAAAGCCCTAGAGAATTTCCAGGGGGCAGGTGCTGGCCTCAGCACCCCTCGGCCCTGGCACACACGGGCGTTTCCGGGGTAGGTGGGTTAGGCCCAGACCAGGGGCGCGGGCTCCACTTCCGAGCCTCCCGAGAAGAGGCCTGTGGTCTTCAGCACGGACTCTCTTAACAGAGCAGAACGGCTGAGCGCGCTGTGGGCTCGGACAGCAGCCCTGCCCACGCGGTGAGGTCTCGCGACCGACCTTTCCACCCTCCCAGTCGCCTCTCCAGGAAGACAGGGATGGCCACAGACCCGCCTCTCTGGGACTGTGGAGGGGACTGAGGCAGGTGGTGTGGCCTGTGCTGGAATCGCCCACCGCCCCACCTGCACTGGCCGGACCCAGCGACCTGGGTGTCTAAAGCTTTGGGCAGCACTTCTGCCGCCCGTGTGGCCAGGAGGTGGCCAGGGTGCCGGGGCAGGCTGGGGACCCGGGGACGCTTGCCTCCAGGACTGTTTAAGCAGACGCAATCCGGCTGGGCGCACCTGGCTGCCCGCTGGAAAAGGTGGCCTCTCTTTCCTCTGCCTGTGCCAGGGGGCCCCCACCCGTGGTCCTCACCTGTAGCCCCGGAACCACGCCGGGTTGTTGAACCTGACCGGCAGGTCCTCGTTGACGCGGTAGTAGTCGCTGGTTTTCTCCGGCGGGGCCTGCGCCGCGGGCTCCTCCTCGGACATCTGCCGTCCGCGGGCGCTGCACCGGGCAGAGAGGCCAGGCAAGGAGCAGCCTCTCCGCGGCCCGCGCCACCAGGATCGCGCGGCGTCCTGTTGCTAAGCGACGGCTCGGTCACCTGACTGCGTGGCTCAGGTCCTTAAGTGCCCCGCGGCTGCCTGGCCACGCCCCCTGCTGGCTGGCGGGGCTGGAATGCGAGGTCCAGAACCTTCCGCGGCGAAGCCCCAGGGTCCCGCTGGGCGGGCTAGCAAAGCATCGCTTCCTGGGGTCGCATGCCGGGTGCCCGGGGTGCGTGCAGGGGGGCCGTCCTCCTGCGCAGGTTCCGACCTGGCCGAGTCCCAAACACGGGGGAAGGCGAGCGCCGGGAGTCCATCAGCGACCGGCAGGGCCGACCGGGCTCCCAGGGCACGCCGGGGTGCTCCTTGGCCCCGCCACTGTTGCCCCCCAGTATCCAGTCTACATTTCGACTTGCCTACGCTTATGAAACCCTCCTCAGCCAAGCGGTGTTTCAGAATCGGAACGAGCCCTGGCTGGGGTGGCTCAGTGGGGTGAGCGCCGGCCTGCGAGCGGGGGTCGCTGGTTCGGTTCCCCGTCGGGGCACAGGCCAGGGTTGCGGGCCACACATCGGTGTTTCTCTCCCTCTTTTCTCCCTTCCTCCCCTTCTCTCTAAGAAGAAATAAATACAATCTTTAAAAAAAAGATAAACGATTCCGGAGAGCGAGAGGTCGGGTTAGACCGGCCGGAGATGAGGAGAGTCCCGGGCCCGGAGGGTTCCCACGGGGACAGCTCGCGGGCACTGTGCGGGGGGGCCGCCCCCAACGCCGTGCTGGAGAGCGGGCGAGGTCTCCGGGAAAGGGGACGGGGCGAGGGGACGCGCCCCCAGACCCCGCACTCGTGTGGCCCCGGGGCGGCCCCCGTCCTCGCGCGAGCCTGGGTCGGGCTCAGCGCCTCGCGCACCCCGGGGACGGCGGGAGGGCCGCGCGGAGCGGGCGGTGGCGCCTCCAGGCCTGCAGGCGGCGGTGCGGCGGGGGCGCGGGCCGCGGCGGAGAGAGGAGCCGCTCTGGCCCCCGCGCACGCCTGCTCCGCACCATGGCGCCCGCGCCCCCCGTGTCCCGGCTGCTGAGCGCGGGTGAGCGCGCCGGGGGCCCCTCCGCCCCCTCCCCGGGCCTGCGGGGCCGACGCGCGGAGACCTGGGGGCGGGAGGACACCGGGGGGCGCGCGCCAGGACTCCGCTCTCCGCTTTCCCCGCAGGTGTCTGGCGCAGGCCGCTCCGCCTGCTTGGCCGCGGGGCGGCGACCCCGGGACCGGCCCGGCCGAGCAGCAGGACGCTGGGGAGCGCCGCGGCCCCCGCCCCGAGCGAGCCCGAGCGCAGCGACGGTAAAGCAAGTCCCTGGGCAGATGGGGGCAGGGGGAGGGGGCTCCAGGCCTTCCCGTTTGGGGTTGAAGTCATCTGTCGCCAGTTGTGAAATCCTGGAGGGATCAGTCAAGGGGGTAGAAGGGGCGACCTGTCCCGCAGCAGCCACGCGGGTTAGGTGCTGCGCACTGAAGGCGGGCTGGAGATCGACCCCCACCCACCCCGGAAGGGGTCAGACACCGCGGTCGTCCGGGGGGTTACCGCAGGGCTTTGCGCCCTCCCCGGGAGTCTCTGCTGGCCCTGGAGGTACCATAAGGACCTCAGAAACCAGCTGGGCCCAGGAGCAAAGCCATGGTCAAGCCCAGCCTCTGCACCCCGTCTTCTGGAAGGGACCCTGTGGCCCCGGGCACCTGCAGCGGGGGGCCTCACTGCCCCTCCCCCAGGCATGCCACTCCCACTGGGTGGTGGGTGGAGCAAGGGCACAGACCCAGTGTCCTGCGCCCCCCCCCCCCCACTTGCCAGATCTCCAGGACAAGGTCCTCAGCGAGCCCCTCAAGCACTCTGACTTCTTCCACGTGAAGGAGCTGTTTTCCGTGAGGAGCCTCTTCAATGCCCGGGTGCACCTGGGGCACAAAGCCGGCTGTCGGCACAGGTAGGTGTGGGTTCCGGGGGCTTTGGGACCCTCCTGGGTGGGGTGCAGGGTCCCTCTGTGCTGGCATGTGCCCATCTGTCTGAGTACTGCCCCCTCCTCCAGATGGGCTCCCCAGGCCACAGGAGAAGCAGGGATTTGTCCTCAGACTCAGTTTGTAGCCCCCCACCCGCGTGGATGCATGTGCGCACGCGTGCTCACACACATTCACACCCCTTCTCACCTTGAAGTGAGACTCAGCCCTGGGGGGGGACAGGTGGTGTTGGGAATGGGGCGCGGGCACGAGAATTCCTAGAGGAGCGGTAGCTGGCCCCATCTGCGCACGTGGCCAGCACCTGGAGAACGGATCGGAGGGGGCTGGAGGGGCAGGTGGGAGGCCAGCAAGGAAAGGGGCCTGAGCCCCGGGGTAGAAGAGCTGGAACCGCGGGTGGACGTGAGGTGGGGCAGCGCCGGGGTCTGGGGTCTGGGGTTGGAGGTGGGGATGGCGGGCAGAGCCCAGTGCAGCTGTCAGCGGCCTTCACCGAGATGACCGGAACAAGGGGACCTGGGAGACATCAGGAGCTTGGGTCCTGTGAGGGCTGACACCTTGGCCACCCCAGTGCGATGTCACATGGGTGCTGGGAGGGAACAGCTTGGGCCTCAAGGGCTGCCACATCAGGGGGCATTTTGAGAGCCCCTGGGGAGGGGGCGCAGTCCCGGCAGGAGCAGGGGGAGCAGGAGGCCAGGCTCAGTTGTCGTGAGGGCCCGATGGGGGCTGTGGGGCCTCCGGCAACCTGCTCAGGAAGGGACAAGAGCCAGGTGGGAGGGGACTGAAGTGGATGAGGGAGAGGGACCCGCCCGTGCAGGTGACTTGCCTCCTGGCCTGCTGTGCCCTCAGGGGCCCCCCACCCCCTGCCCAGACCTGGCTGGCTCCCGACTCAACCTCCCACACTTGAGCCTGGGTCAACCCCTGCCTTGCTGGTCCCTCAGCCCAGCTCCAGGAGGGACTCGGTCATAACATGACAAAAGTGGCTGTGACATCGTGTTTAAACGTCCGGATGTCCACATGGGATGAGCTGTGTTAGGATCCCCATGTCACGAGGTGCGGGTTGCGGGTTGTGGGTTCCGAGGCTGAGCCACTTGGAAGTGGCCTGCAAGCCAGACCAGCCCCCTCATTCCCCGTCCCCCACAGAGGACGTGGAGGGGCCCTGTTCACCCTCCTGGGTGGGCTCTCTGGCAGGTTTATGGAGCCCTACATCTTTGGGAGCCGCCTGGAACAGGACATCATCGACCTGGAACAGACAGCTACACATCTGCAGCTGGCCTTGAACTTCATGGCCCACGTGGCCTATCGCAAGGGCATCATCTTGTTCATGGGCCGAAACCGTCAGTTCTCACACCTGATCGAGAACACGGCCCGGGACTGTGGCGAGTACGCCCACACCCGCTACTTCAAGGGCGGCCTGCTGACCAATGCGCCCCTCCTGCTGGGCCCCGGGGTCCGCCTGCCAGACCTCATCATCTTCCTCAGTACGCTCAACAACGTCTTCGAGCCGCACGTGGCCGTGAGAGACGCGGCCAAGATGAACATCCCCACGGTGGGCATCGTGGACACCAACTGCAACCCCTGCCTCATCACGTACCCCGTGCCCGGCAACGACGACTCGCCGCCGTCCGTCCAGCTCTTCTGCAGGCTGTTCCAGACCACCATCAACCGGGCCAAGGAGAAGCGCAGGCAGGTGGAGGCCCTGTATCGACTGCAGGGCCAGGGGCCTGCTGCCGGCCAGGGGGCTGCTGCCGGCCAGGGGGCTGCTGCCGGCCAGGGGGCTGCAGACCCTCCAGCCCCAGGAACATCGGCCCGGCTGGACGTGGGCCCTTGCCCATGATGTGTCTGCTCTCCTCCCCAATAAAAACAGCAGCCCTGCCTGCTTCTGAACTGGGAAGCCCTTCTGCCCCTGGCTGTGGTCCTGCGTGTGTCTGAGTCATTCCGGCCTTGCGTCCCTGCTGCTGGCCGCAGTTCTGGGCAGCTGCCTGCCCACGGCTCCAGCAGCCCCAGGAGGCCCAGCAGGCCCACAGAGGGCCAGTGGCCTGTCCAGAAGGGACCGGTCCGGAAACACACTTGTCCCAGAATGTCACCGTGCTTGCCCCCCGAGGCCAGCTTTTTGCAGGCCAGGTCCTTAAACCAGGCCAGTTCCTGTTCTCAGCCCAGATAGCCCTTGGCTGGGCTGCTCTGTAACGTGAGGTCATGGGGTGGCCACTCAGAAGACCCCATCTGGTGGGACCGCCCAGGCAGAGCAGACAGCTCGGGTCCAACAGAAATAAAACTCCAGCTGCGGCAGAGCATTCAGCAGTGGGGTCCATGTGGACGTACTGTCATTGGTGTGGCCCACGGAGCCACAGGTCCCTGTCCTCGGCGTCCTCGAGCTTCTAGGAGGTGGGCAGGCGGATGGCAGCAAAGGTGCCAGCTGTCCCGTGAAGCCACCATCTTCCATGTTGGGGCTTAGAGGCCCACATGACCCCCACAGCCCAAGCCACCCTGGCTGGTGGTCAGGAAGGACGGGCCTGAGGTGAGGGTGGACCCTCCATCCAGTGCCTCGTGGCAGCTGAGCGTTTGTGCACCTGAGCACCCTGTCTGCAGGGGAGTGTCCACAGTGGGGTCTGGGACAGGGTGGCCCTCATGTACATGTGCCCACCTATGCTGGCCCAGATCCTGCACAGCCCATGAAGGGCAGGAAGACAAGTCTCAAGTGTCCCACCCACCTCCCCTTGGAGTTGGGGGCAAGGAATGGCTTGTGGTCTAGGAGGTGCAGGGAACTGTGTGCCACTTAGTAGCCATGAGTGACCATCATTCAATCTGCAAACCTGAAGCGGGGAAACGCAGGTGTGCAGGCGGGTATATCAGGGACCCCTCCGGGGCTTGGTGTACAGGTGGGGTTCCGTGAGCTGAGCTCTGAAGGACAGCACCAGGGGGGCTGCAGGGGAGCCAGGACATGTGACATCAGAACACTGACGATGAGTTCTGACCTTCCGGGGCTGAGGGTGACAGGGTCCAGGCCACCCCAGGCAGGCCTCCAAGTCTCAGTGGAAAAGCGAAAGGCTGTGAGGCAGACAGGACCGAGGGCCACTCAGAGGGATCCCGTGGGAATTGGGTTTAAAGAATGCATATTATGCCTCAGAGCTGCCCAGACGGGGTGGGAACATGGTGGCAGTATGATGCTCCCTTTGGTGACATGGATCAGCTCTGTCCCCTGCAGGGTAACGGGGGTGAGGGTCTGCGTCCCTCTGCGGAGGTGCTGGCCTCCAGCTTGTCTTCAAGTCCGTGCAGCTCATCCCTCTGAAAACGCACAAGCAGAACCCGTGACAAAGGACTGGACACAGAGCAAAGGCTCCTCTGTCCACCTGAGTCCAGCTCAGAGGGTGGATAAGAGGTGGGTCCCTGCTGGGCTCAGAGGTCAGCCTCTGCCCGCACTGGACAGTTCAGAAACTGCCTGTGCACAGTGGCAGTACCGAGAGCACGGGACGTCCTCTGGGAACAGCAGTCACCCCACAGCGCATACGAGGAGGCACCCAAGGGGTTCAGGAACTCTTCAAACGCCCCAGCGGACGAGGGGCGCACAGAGCAGCTGGCCTGGACGGGACACTTGGGGCCAGCGGGTTGGGGTGGAGCTGTTGGGGTAGCGCACGTGCGCACGGTGAGGCAGGGCCCTGTGCACGCGCTTTCCGTGGGCCTGCGTGCGCTTCCAGCCGTGGGTGCGAAGCCTGACTTCCTGCGCGGGGTCCCCGCGAGGGCGCCCCCTCCACCTACCGCGGGGAGGGGCCCTGGTGTGTCCACGCGGAGCTGTTCCATAGGCAACACTCACGGGGCAGCTGGGAAACCGGCAGGGACTGCGCGCTCCCCCCCCCGCCCCCCCACGTCTCAACCCTCCCGTGGGGCTTGCTTTGGGCACGAGACTGCCTGAGATCCGGGAGTCCCCTGCTCCCCCAGCCTTTCCAGTCCTCCTCTCTCCCATCCTCTGTGCGAGGCCCACCAGAGCCCCGCTGCAGACCGCCGGCCTTGGGGAGCCGGGCCGGGAGAGGGGCCGCGTCAGCCACGTGCAGCGCTGGCTCGGCTCTAAGTGCTCCGCGCAGGCCCGCGGCTCACGCAGTCCCGCCACCCACGGCGCGTGGGCGCCACCCTCCGAGAGGCAGGAGGGCGGGAAAGGAGGGCCCGCTGGAGGGCGCGAAGGCGCAGCGGCGGGGCGGGCGCGGCTTGGCCCTCGCGGGCCGCCGTACGCGCTATAAAAGGCGCGGCGCGCGCCCCGTTGTCCTTTCCGGGCGGCCGAGGCGGGGGCGTGATGGCGGTGTCGCACGTCCTCGGGGTTCTCGGCCCGGGCGGCCCTCGCCTGCCATCGCGCCGCGCCGGGGCCCCGCTGGGAGGACGGGAGGAGGCGCCCGTGGGTTTGGAGCCTCTGGGGGGGCGCGCCCCGCGGAGAGGAGGCGGGAACGGCGAGGGGGCCGTGGTCCCCGTCCGCGCACGCGGCTCCTCGCGGCGGAAGGTGGGTCGGCGCCCGGCCTGCCGGGCAGTGGGTGTGGCCGCTGCTGGCCTGCGTGGTGCCTGGGCTCCGCGGCGGGTCCGCCCTCGGGCTGCGCAGGGAGCCGCGGCGGGGGGCACGGTGTCCTCTTCCCCCGGAGCACGGAGGTGGTGGCGGGGTCGCTCAGCGGAGCGCAGGCCGGGCGCCGCGCTGCTCCGTGGGCTTGGAAGGCTCACGGGCTGGGTTTGCGCCTCCCCCGGGGAGTTGGCTGCTGGCGGCCGCGTTCGCAGAGGGGCGCCCGGGGCCCGGGGGAGTCGCCGGGTGCGCCCGTGGGGCCCGGGGCCTGGCGCCCCTCTGCCCGGCACGCTGCCCCTGGAGGCGTTGCAGGTGCGGCTGCCGTGTCGCATCTGTGTCATCAGGTGGCAGAGAGCAGAGAGGCTTGTCTACGCCCAGCGCTCTGGCGTGAGCGCCTGGATGATGGAGGGCCTGACACTCGGCCGGCGCCCGCGGCTGCCGTGGGCTGGCAGCGCGGGGCCTGTCCGGTGAGAGCTGCCCATTCTCCCCTAGCGCTCGGCTGCCCCGGGCCCGGTCACGAGGTGGCCCAGCATCTGACAGCAGGAGGGCGGAGCCGCCCGCAGCGCGGGGTGCGTGGCACAGGTGAGTGCGCTTCGGGCTGACTCGGTGGCAACGCCCGCTGCCTTACTGTCGCTGCGCGGTCACGGGTGGCCGTTCAGACCGCGGCCAGGGACACCGGAAGCCCTGGTGTAGGATTTAAATATTCCCGACAGTTCCGTGGGCCGGGGACACCTCCAGCCGAGTGGTTTGAGTAAGTTCCCGCGGGCAGTTTCCTGGGTGCCACCCTCCCTCCGGGCTTGTGGGCTTGATGTGTCCCTGCCTCACTGGGAGTCTTCTGGGAGGGGGGCGGGGTGCAGGGACCCGGCTGTGCCGCGGTCGCCCAGGGTCTCCGTATGCTGAGCTCCTGCCAGCGGCTGGCAGAGGCGGGCCAACGGTTGAGTCTGCACTTGGCCCCTTGGGGGTGAGAGAGGTGACCGTGGAAAAGGTGAAGGCTCCCCCGGCCAGGGGCAGCTTTGGGGGCCGGCAGTGCTGGGACGGCAGAGTGGGTGCAGGCTTGGAGCCCCGGCCAGGGCGGCTGCCCTGCAGGTGCCGGACCTGCCGGCACCACAGACGAGGCTGCCGTGCCGCGCCTGTGACGTCAGGGCAGAGAGGGAGTGGCTATTTCTACGCTCAGTGCCCAGAACAGTGGGCACTAAGAATGGTTTGTAGCCAGACATGCCTTGGAGCCCCTGGCAGCAGGATGCTGTGCGTGCCGTCGGGCCTGCGGGCAGGACCCGCGTTACGGGCGGGTGGTGTGCCTGCGTGTGCACGCACAGACGCGCGTGTCAAACTCCAGGCCCGACAGGCCTGCCCAGGAGGGGGCCTCCTCCCCGGAGGCGAGGCCTGGGCGGGCGGTCAGCAGCCACCTGGCACGTGAGCACCCACAGTGTCGGGAGGGACCCTGGAGACGAGCGGAGCACCTGCAGGAGCAGGAGAGGCCTGTCGGGTGGGCGTGGGGGTGCCAGTGGTTCGCTCTCAGCGTTTGCCAGTTGCCTCAGCGGGCCGACCAGGGCACCAGGGAGGGCGGGCCGCTCTTGGTAACCCCGCTGGGATGGCAGGTGTGACCAGGCTGTCCTTGTCCCCTGGCAGGTGGAGAGCTCAGTGCTGTCACGGCCATACGAGATCTCAGGCCATGGGCTCAAGGTAAGAAACTGCGTGTTTTGTTTTGATTTGAGAGAGAGAAAGAGAGACACATCGGTTTGATGCTCCCCCTCACTGATGCATCATCGCTAGTGGCGTCCTGTCTGTGCCCCGATGGGATTGAACCCGCGACCTTGCACATCAGGATGATGCTGTAACCACCTGAGCGACCTGGCCAGGGCTTCCCTGTTCTGAAATTTAAAAATGGAGTCATATTTTGCATCTGTTCCCTAGAATGTTTCGGTGTGAGAGTTGGACAGACGCTGTTCGCCGGTGGCTCTCCACGAGGGGCGCCTTGGCTGGTGCAGGCAGGCGCTGCAGACACGGGCGGGGCCCGAATGCCTGGGGTGCTGAAGCTGTGGGGTCGCGTAGGCCGGCCCTGCAGCGCGGGAGGGACTGCCTGGTGAAGGCGGGGGGCAGGAGCTGCCCACCACAGCATGCCAGGCGCCGTGTGTCCTTTATCTCCGTGGCCTTGAGTCCCCGTTTTAGGGGGGAGCAGCTTCGTTAGGGAAACAGGCACCTTGAACTTGTGGCTGTTCTTGCTGCTCCTGAGTGGCGCAGGCTTTGGCCCCTTTTCTCACATTACGCGCTGGGTTTCCCGTGGCTCGTCTCCAGGGTGGCGTGGGGTGGCGGGAGTCAGGGGGCCTGGTGACCAGGAGGAGGACGAGGGGGTCGCTCACGTCCACCCGAGCCCCGCGGCCAGTTTGGGGCAGAGGCTCGCTGTGGGCTGTGACATCTGTGGCGTTTCCTCGGACCTGAGGGCGGCCTGGTGTTCAAACCCGCTTCTGCTGTGGGCTCCACCCAAGGTTGGGCGGCGCATGGCGGGCTCAGAAGAGCGAGCTGGGCCTGGTCGTGGCGGGAGAGGCCTGGGGGGACCTCAGCAGCCCTGTGTTTGCGTTCCAGGAGCCGTCCTGCCCGCCTTTGCGAGCAGAGCGTGCCGCGGTCCAGCACCAGGCCGTGCTGCTAGGCAGTGTCCCGGGGTCCGGAGAGAGCGGAGAGCCGGAGGACGCCGCCCGACGCACGTCACAGCAGAGGAGCGGCTGCTGGCGCAGGCGTGTCGCAGGGCCGGGCCGCTGCAGGCGGAGCGCGGGCTCGGGAGGGGGCTGCAAGATTCATTGGAATCACGTTTTCAAGCAATGATCAGCATATCCAATACAAATAGGGACCTCACTAACTCTAATAACATATCTAGGTAATATAGTCCTTCCTCATTAGGGAACACAGGGCCTCTTACATCATGAGGTCCAAGAAACCATCCGATTTCATTATTATAAATAGGGACAGGCGAATCCTTCCATGACACTCCTCTCATTAATGGGGGGTTGGCAACATAAG
The DNA here is from genome assembly GCF_987537825.1 of Furipterus horrens. Taxonomy (NCBI): domain Eukaryota; kingdom Metazoa; phylum Chordata; class Mammalia; order Chiroptera; family Furipteridae; genus Furipterus; species Furipterus horrens. The sequence continues at coordinate 203,129,503 of NW_028327174.1, read as the reverse complement.
CCCAATAAGTGTAATTTCCAGCATTAATGCCTTTAATATTGGTGAATAAAATTGTAATCATGGCTAAAAATAATGAGCTAGCCGAAACTTTCATTTTGGGGGCTCTGACTGCTTTATTTGTCCCCAAGTTACTGGTTTAGAATTTCGCCGTTCTTTCCGTGGCGTCCTGTTCTTATGTGTTTTCAGACTCATCCTCTGGGTTTTTTCTGGCAGGGTGTTCAATTCCTTCTCCTTGTTCGTCATGTTTTGTTTTCGTTTGGGCATGACGTAACTTGAGGCATTTGTCTGGAATCCAAAAATTCTGTGATCCTGTAGAAATATAAGCATAACCTCGACCCCAACAAATGACACTTGCTGGGAGATTAAGGCATCAGAGTAATAAACAGGCTGATTTATTGGTGAAACCATTTTCACTGTCCAATGCCTCTGCGCTGGGACAAGAGAATCGTCACCAATTTGTAAAAAATTTAAAGTGAATACTGCATTCATTAACTTTTTCTTTGGGGAATCCATACCATATCCCCCTTTTTGTTTTAAAAGCAACTCTTTTAAAAGTTCTGTTATGAGGTTCAATGAGGGCTTGTCCTGTACTGTTCTATGGAATCCCAGTAATATGCTTAATATGGAGCTGAGTAAAAAACCCTTGGCACTTTTTAGGAAGATATGCTGAAGCATTATCTGTTTTGATGACGTCTGGCTTTCCTGGGACAGCAAAGGCCTCTAGGAGGTGCGTGATGGCACATCCTGCGCGTTCAGGGGACACTGCTGTAGCCCATGAAGATTTAGAGCAGGTGTCGATGTAATGGTGAACATGTTTAAGTTTTCCAAAATCAGGTATAATAGTAACGTCCATTTGCCAAATTTGGTTAGGTAATAAGCCTTCAGGGTTAACACCCATGGGCAAAGATGGCGGATTGATAAGCTGGCATGTAGGACAATTTGACGCACTTGTCGCCAGGTAATTTTGTGCCAGTACCTCAGTGATCGTGCATTATCATGATGAAGCTGATGTTCATCGTCAGCTTGTTGGACAGCCAATCAAAGTATCGATGTGACTGTTCCCTTTGGCTAGAGGTCCTGGCAATCCTGTGTGTGACCGGAGATGAGTTCTAAAGAGCATGACAACGAATCCGCAAAAGAGACTGTAACTGTAAGAAAAGTAAGTGAAGCTCAGATTTATTAGGTGGTTTGGTCACTGTTCTAGGGCTTGAACGCTATAAGCTGCATATTGAGAATCTGTAATAGTGTTTAATGGGATGGAAGACACCTCAGTTGGCAGCATGACAGCGGCAAACAGTTCTGCTCTTTGTGCAGAGGTATACGGGCTTGGAACAGCCTTGTTGGTTTTTAGATCACTATAACCAGCAATTCCTGATTTGTTGGCATCGGTAAAAGCAAACTTCACAACCCTCCGGCCGTAAAGGAATAGTGAAAAAGCAGTCTTAAATCAATGATGATAATATGCCGATTTGGGGAATCCGCTGGATTAGGTAGTCCTGGCTGCAGCGGTCCCATAGGCTGAATCACTGGGTTAATTTTCCTCAAGTCGGTTAACGTTCTCCATTTCCCCGATTTCCTTCTAAGAACGAGAGCGGGAGAATTCCAGGGCATTAAAAACCTGCTAGTTTCTCGGTGGGAGTTTGTTACCTCGACGTTTTTTAAAACCTTCCTGAGTTTTCAGACAGCCCTTTGCTGGCGTGAATTTCCTCAGCCTTAGGTCTTCCTTTGGCCCCGAGCTGTCACCTAATGACGTGGCTTCCTTGGTGGTGACCAGCCGGTAGACACGCCTCATAGCGGTTCTGCCCCACTCGAAAACTGCACCTGCAGCTTGGTAGGAAGGGCCTTCCACAAGAAGGGTGGGGTGCCCGCGTCCACTGTGCCGCTGCCGCGGGGGCTCTGTGGGCCCCTGGCCCGCACGCTGGGCTCACGTGTCCTGGAGAGGCGGGTACACGCACGGCCGTTCAGGTTGTCACAGCGTCCTGGCTCCCGAGCGTTGTGGCAGCACCTGCAGTCTCACGTGACACCGCGCACGGGCCCCCGGCGTTGCCCTGAACACGGGCAGGTGCACGACGTGAGAGGTCCCTTTCAAATAGAAGCACCTATACACAGGTCTGCTGCATGGGCAACAGCAGACCCTCCATATCACCCTGCCCAGGCTCTGTAGCTTCAGCTCCACTGGAGAGGACACTCCAGCGTCATCGCAAGATGTCAATTCAACACGGGAGGAGACAGATACGATGTCACTCCCGAGTCGGACTGCACAGCCATTCTCGGCGGTGCAGATAGACTCTTGAGAAGCTACACCATCGTCTCTCGAGACGGACGGCTGCCGACGACGATGACGACCTACACACATCTTGTGCATTCGTGACATGCCTCTTTCTTAATATTTTAAGAAAATTTCTAGGCTTCGTTTTTTCAAATTGTTGCAAATAAAAATTTCTTTTTTTTCCAATATGTTTACTAAAAAAAAGGCACATCTAAGCGAACCCAGGCAGTTCCAGCTCTCGTCCAAGCCTGCTGTGGTCTTGGCGGGCGGAACCTGCTGGCTGCCCAGAACCCGCTGTTGGAATTCTCTTCCCCAGCCGGGGTGGGGGGACCTAGATGGGAAAGCAGGTGTTTGATGTATTTGGGATGAAGTGAAATGGTTAGTGCGAGGATATGAGTATTATAGTTGAAATTTTGGAATGTGTTTTACACAAGGTGTTGAAATGAATTGAAGGATTAATGCCGCCTTCAGGGAAAGTATTCCTGTGTTGGCAAAACTTGAGACTAAATTGGTCTTCAATAAACTATCATTTTTTTTTTTTTTGGATTTTATTTATTTTTAGAGATGGGGAGGAGAGGGAAACATGGATCTTGCTTGTGCCCCAACTGGGGACCTGGCCTGCAGCCCAGGCGCATGCCCTGACCAGGGATCGAACTGGTGCCGTTACAGTTTGCAGGACAACACTTTATCCGCTGAGCCACAAGGCCGGGGCACTGGATACTCCGTGCATTCCCCTGCGTGGTAGGCTGAGTCTGACACATGGGGAAGGGGTGCTCACTGGCGAACCCCCCACGCGTGTCCGAGGCCCCAGGGGCCATGGCTTCCTTATCCCACAGCCACTGCAGTCCCTGCAGTGAGAGTTCCCGGTGGGGCCTGTGTTCCGAGCAACAAGCTTTGCAGGAGAAGATGGGTCCAAGGTTCCCTGCTCTGCTAGGACACTTTCCTGCTGGTCCAGCCTCTTCATCGCCGGTCCCGCCTCACTCCAGCGTGGCTGGTCCCTGCGACTTCGGCAGCCAGAAAGGAAGGTCAGCTTCCAGCACCCTGTCACACAACACCCCCTCATTCCCGTTCATCGCCCCAGACCGGAGTTTGAGGGCAGGGCTCTGGGAGCGCCCGCTGAGGCCTCCGGCAGCTGTGCCTTGACCCTGTGCTGCTGTGTGCAGGAGGCCAGGGTGGCCCCCCGTGCCATGCCCGAGCGGGGGCAGGGTCTGGGCAGCCGGGGTCGGGGGAGGGCAACTCCAGTGTACTCACACAAAAGCTACTTATTCACATCAGATGTTCCTGGAAGTAACAAAACCCAACTTGGCCTGGGTGGGTCCCCCTGGCCAGCCCTTGGTCAGGCTCCAGGTCCTCTGGTCTGCGTCGCCCCATCCAGCCTAGTGCCAGCTAAAGTCTGACCACAGGGGCTGCGGAAACTGCCCAGCTCCTGCAGCCCCGTCCTTCGTCCGGTGACAGTGGAGCGGGAGGGTGGGGCCGCAGTGGGCAGGGCCGCGCTGTCAGGAGTACTTGGTGTTGGAGATCTCCTTCCACAGCAGCGTCTTGAGGTGGCTGAGCACCAGCGAGTGGTGCGCCTCCACCTGGCTGGCCAGCCCGCTCAGCGTGGTGCAGGTGCGCAGCTGCTTGCTGAGCTCCGCGCGCAGGCCGCGGGGCGCGCCGGGCAGCAGGTAGTCCCGCAGCAGCTCGCACACCTTGGCCAGGTTGGGCTGGATGAGGTCGCCCTTGCACTGCCTCATGAGCTTGTCGCAGGGCGCGCGGCAGTCGCGCCCGTAGGTGCAGTCCGCGCTGTGCTCGCAGTGCCGGCCCTGCAGGAAGCGGCGCACGGCGGCCTCCGGCGCCACCTGCTGCAGGTCGGCCATCCTGAAGTCGTAGCGGGCCGTGTAGCCCACGTTGGCCAGGCTGGTGTCGCACATGTAGAAGCTCCCGTAGGCGCCGTGGAACAGCTCCTCCACGAACTCCAGCAGGCCGATGGCGATCTTCGCGCGCCAGGGCCACGCGGGCCCCAGCCACGGCTGCAGGGCCCGGTGCAGGGCGGGGGGCAGCAGCGGGCGCAGGAGGGGCGGGAGCACGGCCCCGGGCCAGGAGCTGTGCGGGACGCCCTCGGTGACGTACAGGTCCCCGCAGTAGCCCAGCAGCCGGGAGGCGTGCTCCTGGCCGCGCAGGGACAGCAGCAGCAGGAACTCGTTCCGCTGCAGCAGGGCCCACACCGACTTGGCCTCGGCCAGCGACACTCTGCTGTCCTTGTTGAAGTCGGCCATGAGCAGGACCTGGCCGGCCAGCGCGGGCAGGGAGGGCAGGTCTCCCAGGTTCGCCTGACGTTTGGGACCAACAGAAAGGGAGACGGTGGCTTCAGAGCCAGCGCGTGCCTGAGGTGGCAGGATGCCGGCCTTGCTGTGGTCCTGCCAGGGCCTCGGTGCCAGCTGGGAGGGCTGCACCGGGGACCCTCCGACCGGCCCCCCACGCAGCTGCGTCTCCTGGAGCTGCTCTGAGGGACTGTCCCTGTGGTGCCTGGTGGGGGGGGGCACCTCCGCATGGAGGTGAGAGCCCGCTGGGTGGGCCGGTCGCTTCTCATCTGCCCTCACCCACCCCCGCCGCACCCCTGCCGCACACGCGCAGCTTCCTGCCCCTGGACGGGCGTGGGCCAGGCCCCTCTGATGCCCACCCGGCCTGCCCCCTGCTGTGGGCGTGGCCCCAGGAGAGCCGGCTGACCTTGAGGAAGCTGAGGGTCATCTCCCGGAACTCTTTGATCGAGGTGCCCCGGGTGGGCTTGTCAAAGAGCACCAGCTCCCGCCGGGGGGCCGCGTCGGGCCCGGCCTTGGCGCTCAGGCTCTCCTCAATGCCGCACTTGATGGTCACCTCCTTGCCCTGCCACAGCCCGCTGTACACCTGGGGGGCCACAGGGACCCTCTGTACAAAAGCCCCCCTCCTGCTGCATGGCCCAGGTCCCTCCCTGCCCAGGTCCCTCCCTGCCCCGGCTCACCTGCTGGCCTGGGACGGCGGACAGGCAGGCCCTCCACTCCAGCGTGCGCGGGCTGCACAGGTCCTGGCAGAGGGAGCCGGAGATGATGCCCTTCCGGTACTGGTCACACTGGGGAGGAGGGAGACACCAGGAGGGGGCCTGGGACACAGGCCGCTCGGGCCCGTCCCCACCCTTTCCATGCTGCGCCCCCTCATCCGTCTGCCTGCCTGTGGCTCCCTAGCTCTCAGGCCGCACTCCTGGCAGAAGGGCACCCCGCAACCAGGTGGCTCCAGCCACACGACCCCGGTGGCCGGCCTCACGCCCACTGCGGTCTGAAAGTCGCCAGCCCCTCAGAAGCAGCATCTGCCCCTGCCCACCGTCCCACAGTCCCCGCCGTCACCCGCCGTCCCTGCGGTCACCCGCTGTCCCTGCCGTCACCCGCCGTCCCCAGTTTGGCCCCAGGGGCTGACGCAGGAGCAGGAGGACCTGTGGCGCGATGCAGCCATCCAGGTGCCACACAGGCCGCCAGCCCGCCGGGCGCTCGCCAGCTGGGGGACGGTCCGGCTGTCCCTCCCCTACGGCCTGCCCAACCCCTGCCCAGGAGATCCTGTCAGCTGCAGGTGGCTGCTGTCCCCTGCCCCTCCGGGTCAGGGGTGACAGAGTCAGGCCCTTCCCTCTAGAAGGAAGTCCCTCTGGGTTCTAGAGGAGCACGCTGTTGCCATGGAGCCCGGGCCCCTGCAAGCCAGGCCTGGAGAAAGGAGTGGCAAGCGGGCATGCGGGGGGGCGGGGGTTGGGCCCCGACCTCCAGGCCGGGGACAGAAACGAGGCTGCACCTGGGACGCAGGTGTGTGAACTGGGAAGGAGGCATGAAAACGACAGCCGGTCGTCAGGACAGAGAACCACACGCCTCCACGCCACCGCCCGCAGGGGCTCCTCCACCCCAAGGCGCCTGCCCTGCCCCCCAGGCCCCGGTGTGCCGCCAGGGAAGGGGCAGCAGACAGCTCTGCAGATGCGGCCACCAGGGCTGGGGAGCACTCAAAGCCAGCCACGTCACCTCCTAGCCTGTTTCCCCTCTGCAGACGGGGCCACGGTGGGGACCCAGTGCGCGCCCAGCACCCAGAGGCCTGTGGGCACCTGATCCCTGACCCCGGGTCCTGCCCTCGACGGACGGCCTAGGACAAGCTGTGAGACCTCTCTGAGACAGCTAGTGGCCCTGTGAGGTGGGCCGGTCTACTATGGAAAGGAGGGTTGTCCCCATGGCCTGGGGACAGGCCTCAGGAGAGCTGGGCTTCATGAGGGGGCCCTGCCTGCCGGCCCAGCCAGGGTACCTGGGAAAATGGGGGCGACAGTTTCCTCCTGGCAAGAGGGGCACATCCCTCCTCCGCTCCCCCGCGTCCACCTCTGCCCTCTGCATGACACGGGGCAGGGGGTCTGCTGGCACACAGGAAGGGCTCAGAAAATACCTGCGACACTGACCATGTATGTTCACTGCCCCCTAATGGCCAGACCCCCAGCTCTCACCGCCCAGGCGCATCCACCACCTTCACTCCAAATGGTCACCTGCTCCCCACGGCCCTCGGGCTGACCGTCCGTGCCGCCCCCAGCTGCCCAGCCACCGTGGACCCCCCAGCTGCACTCACGCCTCCGCCCAGAGGCCGAGGCCTCACCTCCGTCTCCAGACGCACGTCTGCCCTGTCCACCCTCCAGCACCCAGACCGTGAGGGCCCAGCCACGTCTGTGTCCAGCTCAGGCCTGGCCCCCACAGGCCCCCAGTGAACACGTCTGGAGTGAACAACCGTGTCCGAGAGCAGAGGGCAGACCTGAAGGCCTTCCCCCAGCACCGTCCTCGGTGCCTGGTGCTCGCTGGGCCCCTGGGAGGCACTCGGTTAGCAACCCGAGAACGGGGCGCCACTGGGCCCTGTGCATGTCCCGTCGTGTGGGCACTCCCCCACCCAGGCCCCCAGGCCCCTCCTTATCACCATCTCTAACAGGGGACCCAGGCCAGAGCAGGCCTGCCCGAGGCCTCCTGGGCCGGCTTCAGTCAACACCCAGAACCCAGGACAGGTGCCCCTCCCCCCTTCCAGAGCAGCAGAAACCGCAGGCTGCGTGGCTGGTGGGCGGCAGGCACAGGCAAGTTCAAAGCCCGGCGTCTCCCCTGGTCCATAGCCCATGGCTCCCCTCTGAGGGCCATGCCTGCTGCCTCCTTCGATGCCCCCCTTGTCCCCAAGAGGAGCCCTCAAGGCCACCAGCATCTGCCTGTTCCAGTCTCTCTCCCGAATGTCTGGAGTCCGCCCACCTGCTCACTGGCCACGCTCTCCTGGGGGCCCCACAGTGGCCTCCCCACAGCCCTGCCCTTCGCCCTCCACCCCCCCAGCCAGAGGGTGCGCCTGAAAGCCCACCTGTGGGGCCCCCGAGGGAGGACCGAGCCTGCCTAGGCACCCCATGGCAGCCACATGCCCGGCCCAAGGCGACACTTACGATGACCGCCTGGCAGATGTGCCCGCGGCAGAGCTCCACATAGGACGAGTAGTTCACGTACGCCAGCCAGCTGCCCGCAAAGATGCCCAGCCAGACCAGGAAGACGTACTTGACCCTGAGGCCTGGGAGCCGGCCCTGCGGGGGGAGGGCCCGTGAGGAAGCGCCACATTCCGGGGGCCTTACCCCCTCACAGACCCCAGACCGGCCCTGCCCCCCACCCAGGAACAATCTAGGGTCTCCCCCACTCAGTGCACCCATTCTAGGGAGAGGGCAGGTGCCCAGACTTTTAAATATAGGCAGGTAGGCCAGGCTGGCGTGGCTCAGTGGATGGAGCGCCGGCCTGCGAACCAAAGGGTCACCGGTTGGATCCCCAGTCAGGGCACAGGCCTGGGCTGCGGGCCAGGTCCCCAGTTGGGGGCGCGTGAGAGGCAACCACACGTGGATGTTTCTCTCCCTCTCTTTCTCCCTTTCTGCCCCCTCCCTTTTTCCTCTCTCTCTAAAAGTAAGTAAATAAAATCTTAAAAAAATAAATACAGGCCGGTAAAAAAAATTTCAAAATGAGGTGATACAGGGTAGTCAACTTTATTCTGCTGAACAAAGCTGCTTTTTACACACTAGCCTCCTGTCCTGACCTCGTTTCAGGACATGGAACCTCCGCACAAGGGCACCTGCGCCCACTGTCCTCGCGGAGGACGGGCCTGGGAGGCTGCCGGCGCAGAGGGCAGGCCCCGGCCGCACAGTCGGCCCGTGAGCGTTGGGGACACACCTCGCACACCCATGTTCACGGCAGCGTGTGCCCAACAGCCAAAGTGGGGACACAACCAGGTGCCACTGACACAGGGCTGGATAAACACAAGGGTCTCTCCAGGCAGTGGACCACCGTCCTGCCCACCACAACGTGGAGGAGCCCTGGGGTCATGATGCCAAGAGAAAGAAGCCGGACACAAAAGGACAGTCATGTGGGTCCCACTCGCATGAGGTCCCTCCAGGAGGCAGATCCACAGAGACAGGGAGTCTAGGGTGGGGGCCTGGGCTGGGGCAGGGGTGGGAGTGGGCGTTTCATGGGGACACAGTGTCCCTTTGGGAGGATGGAAAGTCCTGGAGAGGACAGTGGTGGCGGCCGCACCACAGTGTGAATGACCCTGATGCCGCCGAGCTGTGCACAGGGACGTGGGGAAGAGCATCAGTTCTGCGTTGAGTGTAATTTACCACAATAAAGAATCAATGAGACACACAGCCACGGTCCTCGCTGCCAGATGCTTAGTCCCTGGGGTCTGGGTGGCCAGGACCTGCGACCATGCAGGGCTCAGCCCCGCTGGCAGCTCCCCCAGATGACAAGTGGGATCACAGGACGTGAGGGCCCCAGGGCCACAGCTGGGGGGCAGGGGGTGTCTCCCTGCAGCCCCCACCCCCCATGCAGGGGCACCACCTCCGGTCCCAACTCCCTGTCCTGGCAAATCGTAGGCCTCGCAGGCTGCTGCCCAGGAGCAGTGGCTGAGCCCCAGGGGCGCAGGGGCCTGGGGCTCCAAGGCAGCCTGTCCCCAAAGGAGGCACCATGGCCAGCACTGGCCATGCCCACCCTCCGGGGGCCAGGGGCTGGGGGCTGCCACCAGCTCCCCACTGAGGACAGCCCGTTCACGGTCACGGTTCCTCCAGGAGGCAGGGTCTCACCTGCTGCTTCCCGGCGCCCACACACGTGGCTGGCCGCCTGGGAGGGGCTGTAGGGGAAGGACCCCGGGGCCTCAGGGGGCAGGCGCAGTGTCTCGGTGGCCACTAAGGAGCAGGGGGACTGGAGTGGCCCTGGAGCAGAGTGAGAGGGTTGGGCCTCAGGCCCACTTGTCCCTGAAACTGCATCTGTTTCCGTAAGATTAAACAGGAAAGCAGAGAAACTGGGGGGGGGGGGGGGGGGGGGGGGGGGTGTCCAGGACGTCCGCTGGTGGCGAACAACACCCTGAGGTGGTGGTGTGCGGGGTCTGGGTGGGCCTTCAGCGCTGGAGTCCTGGGGGGACAGGAGGAGGACAGTCTGGACTGGTGGGGGAGACCCCAGGGTGGTCCAGGCTTCACAAAGCGATTGCAGGAGCGGGAGGCTGCCTGCAGAGGGCGCCAGACATAGAGCAGGCCCCCCACCCCACCCCACCCCCCGCCCCCGCAGGCCCATGGCCTTTCCCTGGTGGCCCTTCCAGTACACGGAGCCACCTGGCTGGCTGGCTGGCCCCCAGGTCCTCATCTTCGGTGGGCACTTCCTCCAGGAGCAGCCCCTGAACCTCATCCCTGCACTGCCCTGAAGACAGGCAGGCCTTCCTCGGGTGGAAGAGCCACTCGTGGGGCTGGGAGGGTTGCTCAGGGGGTGGGAACAGCACAGTGACCTGTGGCCCGGAGGCTGGCTCCCTAATGCACAGCGGGGAAACCGAGGCTCAGGGCAGGGCTCAGACCACGGGGAACCCCTCGCCAGCCCTTCTGCCGTTCCTGCAACGGGAAAGGCCTTCTCAGCACCAGGGGCCGGGGCACACGCCACCTCCCGCATGGAGTAGGGACCTCAGACCCCTCAGCTCCCCCCCCCCGCCCCCACCCCACACCCCTGCCAAGGCTGGGCGGGCAACAGACACCCCAGGCCCTGGGCAGGCAGGGAGGGCGTCTGGCAAGGGCACTTAGCCCGCACGATCCCCGCCTGCCACACTTGCCCCCAGTTCTTCCCAGAGGGGAGCTGAGGACAGCCAGGACCTGGGCCAAGGCTGCACCCTGGCAGGACCCCTCCTGCCTGGGCCCCGGGAGGCTCTGGTCAGAACATCACTGGGGTGGGGTTGCTGCATGACTGAGACTCTGATAGGGCCTGGCTTGTCACCCAAAGCAGAAGTGGCAGGTTCCCCCAGCAGCTGGCGCCCAACGCAGCCTGGGCCTCCCCTGCAGACGCAGGACCCCGCCAAAACGGTCTTATGCAAGGTCAGCGTGGGGTCAGGACACCCAGGCTGGCGGGGCGCGGACCCAGCGGGAGGTGACGTCTGTCCTCCTTCGGGCTTTTCTGCGCCCCGTGTTTTCCACAACAGAAAGGAAACCTCATCTTTAAGAAGAGGCGAGAGGGACGTTTTCGGTGTGGTTTCTAGGCCTCTGGGAGCAGGGTCCATCCGGCCCAAGGGGGGTGGGGCCTTCTCCAGCGCTAGGAGCAGGGGCTGCCGTCACGCACCGCGGGCGCCGCCGGGCCCCTCCGCTCGCCCCAGCAGCACCGCTCACACCGGCCCCATCGCGGCCCCCCAGCCTCCCTGGCGGCCACTCACCCCGCGTCCCGAAGCCGCCCCGGCCTCCCAGCCCCTTCCCAGGACTGGACGCCACGCGCCCGGGCGCCTCCCGAGCAACGAGGGCGAGCGTGAAGGGCACTGGGCCGGGGCCAGGCCGCGGCGCGCCTACCTGCAGGCCCTTGGAGAAGGGGCAGAAGAGCACCAGGTGCGCCAGGCGCCGCAGCCGCCGCATGGTGGGCGCCGGGCCGGTGCGCGGGGCCGGCCCGCAACGGCCGCGCTCCCGCCGCCCGCCGCGTCCCCGCGAGGGCGCGCGCCTCCGCCGGCGGCCGGAGGGAGGGGGCGCTGCGGGACGCGCGCGGGGGAGGGGGCGGGGAAGGAGGGCTGGCGATGGGGCGCTGCGGAGGCGCGCAGGGGAGAGGGGGCGGGGTTGCGGCGGGGGCGCAAAGGGGAGCTGCGGGGCGGGGGTGGGGAGGTGGCGCCCGCGGCCCCGCCCACGCCCTCCGCGTCCCCCCAGCGCACTCCCAGCCCCGGTGAGAATGGGGCGGGACCCCAAGGCCTGGCCACTCGCGCCTCTTCTCTGTACCCTGGCAGGGCAGCGGGGCTGTCACACGCGGGGCCCCATCAGAGCGGGGCAGGAGAATGAGCCTGGCGGCCTGCAGAGAGGACCGCTGGGTCGGGGTCCGGCGGGACAGGAAGCCCAGGGGCGGGGGCGTGTCGGGGAGAGGTCTGGAGCGGCGTCCGCGCCAACCATCCGGCCTGGAGGGGCGGCGGACGGCGTGGCAGCGCTTGCCTGGTCCTTCCATTTTTTAAAGAATACAGTCAAATGCATCGTTTCTGTCGTGCGGCTCTGCATTGTTTGTAAGCCCCGCCGGGCCGGCACGGGCGCTTCCGGAGGCGGATCGGCCCCCTCCCCGGCGCGCGGCCCTCTGTCTTCCCGCTGGGGTCTCCTCCAGGGCGCGTCAGCGGACTGAGGCAGTGCCGCCGCGGCTGCCGGCCACTGCCACCGGGCAGAGCGGCCTCGGGCACGGGTGCTCGGGGTCCTTCAGCGCTCCACCCGCTGGGGGACGGCTGACTTGACTCCGGATTAGGAACAGAGCGGCGTCCACTTGGGCATTCAGGTGCTGGCGCGCAGCTGCTGGGATTTCGTCCCCAGGGCAAGCCGCACCTGGCAGCACCGCCCACGGTCAGCCCCGAATTCTAGCCGGTCGCCGGGTGTGCGCAGTCTCCTGGTGGCTGTCGCGTGCACTCTCCGAACAACCCATGATGCTGAACAATTTTTCATGTGCTTAGTCGCCCCCTGTATACCTTCTTTGGCAAAGTGTCTGGTCAATTCTCCGCCCCGGTTTTGGGTCGGTTCCTTGTTGCGGAGTTGTGAGCGTTCTTTGTGTCTCGGGAGTCCCAGGACATCGCCCAGCGGGTGATCTGCAGCCCCCCCAGTCTGTGGGGCGTCCTCTCAGTTTTCCTAAGAGTGCCCTTCATGGAGCACAATTCTTCCTTGTGTTGCGGTCCGATTTATTTGTCTTTTTCTCTTGTAGTTTGAGCATTTCCAGTGTCTTATCTAAGAAGTCTTTGCCTAACCTGGGGTCACAAAGATTTTCTTACTCAGACCCACACCACCAACACTTTGAGTCACTTGGCCCACCCTCGGGCACCAATGTCCTCAACCAAGTGGTCGTTATCCTCGGCGGATCCAAGGCCATGTTGGTCCCACAGGAGAGCCCAGGTGGTGGCCCAGAATTCAGTGCGTGTCCCCTGGTTCCCCAAAGGGCACCCGTAGGGAGAAAAAGAGGCATCTTCTCAGGAGGGTCAAGGTAGAATCTTGAATGGACAAAAAGATCTAGATTGCGCCCCGCCCCCTCCTATCAGGGCGGCCACATTCAGGGCCAGAGCTGCCCGACCACAGTGTGTGGGCCTGGAGGGGGGACAAGGGTCGTCAAAAATCTTCCGTGAACCAGGGAGGGCATGCCAGCGCTTCACAGCGCTGGGGTCTGAGGGTGGAGGACGTGAGGAAGGGCCCAGCCTCCGTGACCACCGGCCACTGTTGGGCAGCTCTTGCAGTAAAAGAGGCGCCACGGCCAGACTGCAAAAGACGCTGAAATCCTGACACTGCTTAGCTTCGGGGGCCACAAGCTTGTGGCCGGAGTCAGCCAGCTGGCTTGGAGCAGCAGCCGTGTGCGTGGTGAGGCGCTGAGGCCCAGCCCAGAGCCCTGGGAGGAGGTCGAAATTGGATGGCGCCCATCTGCCAGAAGCTGGGGGTCCGGGCCCCACGTGACGCCCACATTCTGCAGTTCCAGGTAGACATGAACCCGGGCGGACGCTATCCAGCCCCCTGCACGGACCAAATAGACATGTCACTGGAAACGGCCCAGGAGTCCATGAAAATATAACAGATTTCACCAAGGGACCCCAAAATGGAAGTGGCTTAATCAGGAGAGAAGTGTGTTTATCTTTCACGTAGTACTCTGTGTGTAAGCCTCCAAGGGCTGATACAGAGACCGCATGTTGTCAGGGGCTACAACTCCTTCCGCCCTGTTGCACTGGCATTCTCAAGATAGCTGTTTGCAGTCCAAAATAGCTGCTCTGCTCCAGCCATCACCTCCACGCTCCAGCAAGGAGGAAGACCAACGGGCAAGTGAAGAGCCAGACTTTCCCTTTAAAGGCAGGACTTGTAAATGCACAGGTCTTTGCTCACACCCCATTGGCCAGAGCTTAGTCACATGACCCTACCTGCTGCAAAGGAGGCTGGGAAATGTAGTTTTTTTGGGTAGCCATATGTCTAACACTCCAGGGCACAAGTAGGTCACAGCAATAAATGGAGAAATGGAGACTCGGGCCCTTGGGCATATTGCCTTTCCAGACATGGCCCATCCCACTGCCCCAGAATCCTGATGACCTTTGGACTGAGTTCAAGGGTCACTCAGTTGAAATGGAGAACCCATTCGGGCAGGATGCCTTCAGGCCAGGCCTGGAGACCGTGATGTGGGGGGAGGGGCGGGTGTTGAGGGGGGTGGGGGATGCAGTTCCAGGCAGAGGAACAGAGTGTGCAAAGGCCCAGAGCCAACAGAATGTGGGCCGAATGGACCCTGCAGTTTGCACGGTGAACGTTTGCATACGTAGGTCGTCACCACAAAGGTCAGGAGGAGCCCAGGGTAGGGCGGACCGTCGTTCTGCCCTGTGTCCCCAGTCAGCCAGCCTGACTTCCTCACTGTCACACCTCCTCTAGCAGATTCCAACATTTCTCGTGAGTGGAAGCCCATAAGGGGGTGGGGCGGAGAGGACAGGAGGGCCTGGGGCCTCGGGGACGCATGTCCTCCGTACAGAGGTCTTACCTGGTCACGGCGGAAATACAGGTAAGTAGCCACCCGTGATGAGTGGATGAGCGGACGTTTCTTCGTACAAAGGGAGCGGCGTTCCACAGGGTGTGGCCCTTCCATACAGTGGAGTAGCACTCAGCCATGAACAGGGCTGGTCACCTGACACAGGTGCAAGACACAAAAGGCCACATGTTGTCTGAGTCCACGTACATGAAATGTCCAGAATAGAAAAGTCCATACAGAGCGCAGATTAGAGGTTGCAAGGGACTGGGGAGGGGGGTGCTCTGAAGGGTCACTGTTTGCAGGGTTTGGGGGTTCCTTTAGGGGTGACGAGGGTGGTCTGGAACTAGAGAGAGGTACTGGTTGCCCAACAGTGAATGTGCTCAATGCCACCAAGCTGGACCGTTTACAGCAGTTACCTTTGCCTTGACTGGTGTGGCTCAGTGGGGTGGCTGTTGTACCTCAAAGCTAGGGGTCTCCGGTTCGATTCCCAGTCAGGGCACAGGCCCAAGTTGGAGGCCAGGTCCCTGGTTGGGGGCCCGTGAGAGGCAACCGAAAGGTGTTTCTCCTGCACATCGATATTTCTCTCCCTCTCTCTCCCTCCCTTCCCCTCTCTCTAAAAATAAGTAAAATCTTTCTTTTTCTTCAAGAAAATGATTCATTTTATGTCCTGTGAATTTCACCTCAGTTTGAAAAGACACAGGTGAGCAAGAGTAAATAAAAGTCTCCCGTAACCTCAACACCCAGCTGACGCTGCCTCTGTAGCCTCTAGGCGTCTAGCTTTCCAGATCTTAGCGTTTTTATTATTCGTGAACATACAGCCACACACAGCTCACAGGACATGTGTGCCACTCTGTGTTGTTTATGTAAATGGGGTCACTTTTCTTGGATCTGTGTTTCTCGATAGCGCTGGACTCCGCAGCCAGGCTCCCGGGGACCCAGAGCTCCCCGTGAGGCGTTAGATGCTGCGCTTTTGCTTTGACGACTGGAGCAGAAATTGCCGCAACGGTGCAACAAACACGAGCTTCCCTTTGGCATCAGAAGGACTTGCTTCCCCGAACACCTCGCCCTTCTAGGGAGGCAGGCACCCCAGCGGGGTGGACCCCCCCACCCTGGAGACCACGCTTCCCCTTTGGAAGGGTCCGGGCCTCACGACACTGTTCCCTGAATGGACCCCGGTTTATGTAACCAGTTGCAAACTTTCCGTTCCCCAAACAAGACAGGGTGAGTGGCCTCCTGGCTGCGTCCGGGCCCCATTCCTTAATTATTAACTTTGGACAGGTTCCCGCAGGTGACTTTTCTCAGGCCCTGCTTTCCATGGGGACACAGTCCACACAGGCCAGCCCTGGGGTGGGGGCTCGGGGGACACTGGTGGAGGCCCCGCAGGAGCACCGGTGAGAAGCCCGGGGCGGGCGGCAGCCCTGGGGCAGCTTCCACCTCCCCGCTTCCCTCCATACCGTGGCATGGCCTCGTGGGGTGTGTCCCTCTCATTGACCCCAGCCCCTGCTCCTTTCAGTTCCCAGAGGCACCTGCTCTTTCCTCCCTCGGAGACTTGGCCAACGCTGAGGCCTCTGCTGGGAATGCCACCCACCCCACCTCCCGTCCACAGCAACACTTCTGGGTGGGTCCCAGCTCAAATGACCCTCTCCCGGGCCTTTCTGATCCCAGGGGCCCCTCAGGCCCCCTTGATGCGGGGCTGCCCCGTTGGACCATCAGCACTGGGCTCTGAGCTCCCTGCCGCCACGGCCCAGTGAGTCTGCCTCTGCCTGAGTCCAGTCGCTGCTGGATTCCTCAGCCCGGCACAGGGCTGGGTGGGCGAACACACATGCACACACACACATGCACACAGTCAGCTCACACATGCACGCACGCTCCCACACAGCAGGGTCAGGCTGTGCTGACAAGCTCGTGACCCCGTAAACGCTTGTCCGAAAGGGCCCAGGCCCAGGGGCAGCTAGAGGGTCAGGCCACTGACCCTGCGGCTCTCGACGCTGCGGAGTCTGGTCCCTGCCACCCCCTGCCCAGAGGCTGGCTGCAGGACTGTGGCCTCGTTGTCCCCTAGAAGTTCCTGCAGGACCAGCAAGGAGTCAGGATTGGGAGGGAAAAAGTGAGGGAGGGGAGGATGGAGGGGGAAGAAGGAGGGGAGACAGAGAGGGGAGAGGGGACACAGGAGGCGGGGAGAGGGGGCGCGAGCCAGCGGGGCCTGGCTGCCTGGACGTCAGGCTGGTGGCGTGCGCCCAGTGGCAGTCATGGGCACTGATAGGAGAAGGGGCTGGCATTAGTCGTGGTTGGAGGCAAAGCCCTGGAGCCAGACGGACAGGTCTGATCCCGGCCCATCACTGCGGCATGTGACCGAGGCCCGTGGAGCGTGGACAGTCCTGCACTTCGGGACCCGTGACACCGTTAGGAAAGGCATCCCAAAGTCTGGTGTCACACGAGGATGCTGGCACTGGCTCTACCCAGTGTCCCCAAAGCCTCCCTGCATAGACCTGACCATCCCAGGGCATGTGAGGTGCCCAGGCCCCCAGGGACCCTCACTTCCTGGCATGGGGACTTCCAAGGACCCACCTGTGTTCTATGAACTTGACTGACCCTCCAGGTCCAGGACGCTTGGGCCCCTGGGAGGGATCAGAAGCTGGATGTTCATTCATTCATTCATTCATTCATTCACTCCGTCCTTCCTGACACCTCCGTGTGGACTCTGGCGCTGGGGATGGAAGGTGAGTTAGCAACCTGTGCCCTCAGGGCCCGCGTCACGGCGGCAGAGACAGACCCAAGTGCTCTCGCCGCGCTACAGCGGTGGGAAGGGGCGACGGGCGGGGTGTCGGGGGCCTGGCCGCCGGGCAGGCCCATCTAGGGAGGGACACCGCACGGGGCCTCAAGGGAGTAGGGTTCTCTCAGGCCCAGCTGGCCCTCGAGCAGAGGGGGCAGCCTGTGTGACGGGAGGGAGGGCTGGCTAAAGCCCGCCCTGATGGCCCGGTGGCATGCTGGGTGGCCTCACTCTACGAGACGCTCAGGCACATTGTGGCGGCCACAGAGCCAAGTGAGGCAGAAGAGACATCATGGTCCTAGTCCTTAAAAGGGACACCGTGCACACATGTGTGTGCACACGGACCGTAAATGCACGTGATGTCAGGTGACATCGCCTGGCCCCTGCTGAGGGACGCCAGCATGCTCCAGCGCCTGACGTGGGCATCTCGGCCTCGCCGTGAATGTCCCTCCAAGGTCCCCTTGGAAGGGAAGCTGGCCCAGCGGTTGGCGGTGGGCCCGGGGAGGGAGATTCTACCCAAAAGCACCGACCGCATTTCCGCTGGGGGACAGCCACAGACAGGCTGGAAGCCACAAACTCTCCCCCACGAGGCCGCTGCTGGGCTCCGCTCTCTGCAGGCAGGTGCTCCCCAGACGGGTGTGGCATGTGGCCAGTCACCTTCAGGAGCCCTGTGGCCTGTGGGACAGGTTCCCGCAGCACTGTGGTCTCACGGGGCACCTGCCAGGGCTCTGTGGTCTGTCTGGCATGGCGGGCCACGCGTCCCTGGGCCAGGCCGGGCTCCGGTCCTCACTGGGCTGTGAAAAGAGACCCAGGCTCCAGGGACCCAGGGCAGGGCAGCGTCGGGGCCCAGCCCTGGAGGGCTCCTCGCTGTGCTCCCTGCTCCGCGTGCGTGCGCTGCTTGGACCCTGCCCTGCCGGGGACTGACTGCCAGTGCTGGGGTGACAAGAGGAAGGGAATGAAGCTCAAATGGGGGCAGCGGGGAGAAAGGACAGCGCTTCCTGAAGCCCCCCTGCCCAATACTGAACAACTTCGGACACTGGAGCCACCTCTGCTCCCCGTGCAGGCGGAGCCTCGGGCGGGCCCGCCTCTCGGGTCTCTGCAGGCAGACCACAAGGGCGGCCCGCAGAGCCCGGCCCCGGCTTGCAGTCCTGGGTGGGGAGAACCCTTGGGCTCACTAGTGGGCGGCTGGCCCTGGGCGGGCGGGAGGCTCCGGTAATTATCACAGGGTTGCTCCCCTTGCGGGCAGCGTCCGCGGAGGAGGCGCCAGGGAACCGGGGCCCCTCCCTCCAGCGTTCTGCCTGTCCTCCTTCCCGAGGGCCTGTCCACTAGAGGGCACTGCTGCCCAGCCGGTGGCCGGTGGCCGGTGGCCTCGGGGTAGAGAGGGCGGCAAGTCCCCCTGCGGGCACCGCGCTCTGACCCTCGTCTGGGGCAGGCATGCCAGACTAAATACAAGACACCTGTTAGATTTAAATGTCCGATAAAGAACAAATAACAGTTTCCAGAGCAAGTATGTCCCAAATATTACGTGGGACGTACTTACGCGAAAAGTGGCCTTGTTTATGGGACATTCAGATCTCGCCCTGTGTCCTGTTTGTATTGGCTAGATTGGGAGCCCCTCCTTGAGGACAGTGCAGGCCGGCAGGAATCTGGGTGGGGCTGCAGCACGCGTTCCAAGCTCATTAGTTCTGCCACTAATTAGTCTGCATGGGTCACCCGACAGCCGTACCTGCCCTAAGCTCTGACTCAGGGGACAGGTGGCACTGGCTGACACAGCGCAGGGTCAATGGCCTCTCACCCACACACCATGACTTCAGCGTCATTAGCCCAGACCTCCAGGTGGTGGCGGGTGTGGCGGAGGGTCAAAGGCCAGAGAGCCAGGTCTGCGCGCTCTGACAGGGGACACTCCAACCGTAGTTCCCGTGGTGGGCACACCTGCAGCGATGTGCCCGGCGGCCTCGGGCACCCAGGAGCCCTCCTTCCTCCTCACCCCAGGCGTCTGCTCCCACCACGCACAGCCCCTGAGCTCCTGCAGGACTTTTCTTGGTATCATTTAGGTTGTGCATGAAAAACAGAGGCTCTCTGGAAAGTCACCTCACAGGATGCTGTGACCCTCAGTTCCTGACTGGGCAGGCCGTGGTGGGTGGTCACACCCCTGTCTACAGCTGCGCGATGAAGCCATCCCTGTCCACTGTCCTTGTGCATTGGGTCGACACACCTGCGAGGTGCCCGAGCACCCCTTGGAGGGGTACTTACCCTCAGTGGAACATACAGTCTCGTTAACTGTCCGGTCATCCAATCCCAGCTCTGTGCCGTCCTCCTGAGGGCCCCTCCCGAAAGAATGAAAGCCATCAAACGTCTATTCTCGGGAGCTCCTGAGGTCTCGTCCCTGGCACGTGCCGTCGGTGGTTTGGCTCAAAGAAACTCATAAAAATTCCTCCAGGTTTTGACAGTTCTTACGTGGTCACCCGGCTTCAAGGAGGAAGAAGCCCTATGTGGGCCACCTAGGTCACCCCGGAATGTGGCTCTGGGGCTGAAGAGGTGGCATAAAGTCCCCCCTTCCCACTGTGAGGGCCTGGCTTCCCTGAGTCCTTCCTTCCAGGGAGACAGCAGCCCCAGGGGAGGGCTCCCTGGCCTCAGAGCACAGTGAGAAGAGTTTAGGCCTGGAATTCAGAGCTGAGCTTCCGCCGCCTCCAGCCTCACCGTGCCACAAGAGAGGGAAAAATCGCTCCCTAAATTGGCGAGTCTGGGTCCCTAGACTGGATTTGCTGGGTGGCATCACCGGCAGGGCTCACAGAAGGACGTCCTGCCTGGCCGCGGGCCGGGCCTTTGGGGGCAGGCCCCTCAGGGGAGCTCTGCTGGGCTTCACAACGCCGGAGGCGGGGCCACTGGGGGAAGCCTCCCCACCCTGACCCCCATTGTCCCCACCCCTCCCCCAAGGTCAGAGCCAGGCAGGTGGCTGGCCTTTAGAATGGAGAGGACCCCCCAGCGGGGACAGGCAGGACAGCAGGGGCCAGGGCACCTCGGAGAGGTGGGGCCAGGAGGGGGGCTGTCTGCTGGCAGCCCCCGAAGTCCCTGGGGCTGGCCCCAGAGCACTGGGGCAGCTGACTGAGCCTGGATGCCAACTGGGCCATGGGTGAGGTGGCCAGAGGGTAGCCAGCCTGAGCCAGAGCTGCTGACGGCTGGCATCTCCCCCGAAGGCTACTCCGTGTAATCTCCTGGGCCCCCAAAAGCCTGTCACTGTCCCTTGGTGCAGAACAGGAAACTAAGGCCCAGAGAGGACGGGCTGGTTGGACATCACCTGAGGGGCTGGGCAGGGCCACCGGGGTCTGGCCCTGGGCTCTAAGGCCCTGCCCTAATCCTGCCTCCCTCCCACTTCATCTTGCTGGCCAGGGGCCTTGGGGTGTCCTCTCACACTTCTGGGCCCCTCTGTTCCTGTCTGGCTGTGAGGGGGTGGGCGACACCATCTCTGAGGACCCACCAGAGACCAGGGTACCAGCCACTGTCAGGGGCCGGATGGCTGGGGGGCCTCCCTTGGCCTCTGTCCTGTGCTCTCTGCCTTTCAGCCCCTCTTCCCAGCCTTGTGACCTGGTAGCCTGGACCGCACATCCAGAGGCTGGGTTCCCATCAGCGCCAGAGCCCAGGCCGCATGTCCTAGGCCACGGGTGCCCTGGTCCGCTCCGTGGCCCTCACCCTCCTCCCGGCCTCCCTAGGGAGTTTTTGGCCCCAGCCCTGCGCAGGGCCCCAGGAATCGGGCCCAGAGGACACACCTCATCTATTTTTAAGCAGAAGCCCATGAAAGATTCACAGGTCGCTTTATTTACAGGTGGCAGGACGGCGTCCTCTCCTGGTGGCACACCCACCAAGAGGCCCGTGCGCACACAGGCCCCTCCCTCCCAGGGCCCAGCTCAGTTCTCCTGGCTGCTGCCCTCCAGCCTCCAGGCCCGGCTCCCATCAGTCTCCTCCCCAGGGGGTGGGTCCCCTAGAGGAGCCCCAGAGAGAGCAGGGAGCTCCCAGGGGCTCCTCCTCGGCCCTGAGCCTCTCCTGGCCCACACCCTGATCTTGGGGCTGCTGAGACCCTCTCCTGTCCCTGTCTTTCGTCTGCTCTTGCTCTTCCCTGGGCAAGTGTGAAGGGCCTGTGACCCACGGGCTGGGATGTGAGAGGCAAAGTCAGTGTGGTCCCGGGCGCAGGCCTGGGACAGACACTCCTTTCATCGCTGGAGGCTTGGGTGCCGTTGGGTAACCTGCGGACTGAAGCAGACGCAGGACTTCAAAGGCTGGGTACCTGCCCCCACCCGTCATGCCACGTGGCAGGCGGGGAGGGGTCTCACCCTCCAGACTCCAGCCGACCCTAGAGAAAACAAAGCCAAACCGGGGGCCCTACCCTGACCCCCAGCAGGAGGAGGCCATGGGGCACAGGCGGGTGGCGTGGTCAGCCTCTGGCCAATCTGGGTCCCCTGTGCCCAGCGGCGTCCCCTTCCCTTGGCTGTTGGCTTTCAAGGGCCTCAGGAGGTGGTGCCAGCTCAGCCTTGATTGTGTCACCCGATGCCATGTGCTAGCTGGCTGGGTCCCAGCAAATGCCCTGGAGGGCTCTCAGCTGCTACCTGGCAGGGGATGGGGCTGGCCCAGCCAGGGGCCCACCCAGCACCTTGCTGGGGTAACTGTGGGGACTCCGGGCACCCTGAGAGGGTCGGACGGGACAATGCGCACCCTGCCCACCGAGGCAGTGCTGCCTCCCGGGTCTTGGGAGGCAACAGAGTAGGTCCCATGCCCTCAGCTTTCTGAATAGAATGTCACAGTGAAATGCTGAGTATTTGTTTCAGATCCACGTCCGATGTCCCTCCTCCGCCTCCCCCTCTTGTCAGAGGAAAAGTGGGCGATTTCTTCAACACTTCCCCAAGGGGAGGGCGGAATGAGCAAAGGAGGGAGCACCGGGGTGCAACAGCATGGGCAGGACGGGGCGGCTCGCGCAGTGCCAGGCAGGCTTTCCAGGGCAGCGGGCATGGGCCACCATGACCGGGTCGGCTTCCTCCCATCGCTGGCTGGGTGTCTGTCACCCTGGGAGCCCCAATTTCCCATCTGTAAAATGGGGGTGCATTTACTCTGGAGGAGTATTTGTTAAGCACCTACTATGTGCCAGGCATCCATTGTTCCAGTGCTGGTGTTACTCCAGTGAACAGGACAGGTCCTAGTGGAGTGGCCGTTCTAGTGGGGGGAGGGGCACTGCAGTCCCACAAACACACACGTGTGCAGCTCAGTCCTCGAAGTGCTGGAGGGCGTATGAGGCTGGCAAAGGAAGGGATTCGGGTTATGGGTGGGCCCCTTGGGAAGGGTGGGGGGCTGGGAGCTATGGGCCCAGCAGGAAGCCTTCTGGAAATACAGCCCTTTCTTCCTGGGGTTGATGAGGACTGGATTCCATTCATCCTGGGGGACCCTCAGGACCTCCAGCCCCAGAGGCTGCTACGCCCCCTCCCAGGAGCCTGCCCTGACCCAGCCTACACTCATGCCCCCGCCTGGCTCCCTGCAGAAGGCATTCCCCTGCACCCACCATCTCTCCAGAGCCTCGCTGTCCTCGGCCGGGGGTGGGGGGCTGTAAATCCTCCCTGGGGGGGGTTCTCAGGTCCCCTCTGAGGGGCAGGAGTACACGATCCCAAGAGTGGGAAGAGGGAGAAGCAGTCTCTTTAAATTCAGACCAAATCATGGCCAGGTGGGTGGCAGAGGCTGGACCAGGGAATGTGGGAGAGGCCTGATTGCAAGGGGCCCACAGGCGCGGGGCAAAGGCACCAGGCGGCACTTCACGCGAATGGATGAGCACACCCAGGAAGGCTTCCCCTAGCCCAGCAGGGAAGCCCCCTCCAAGGGCCAGAGCTTCCCACTCACCACACGAGCGAGCGAAGGTTTTGTATTTGTCACCGGAAACAGAGGTGGCAGAGAGGGGTGGTCAAGGACTCGTCAGTAACAGGTCACCTCCGCATCTGAGGAAAGGGAGAGGCCAGGGATACCCCTGCTGACGTCCCCAGGCCCCGCAGGCCTGGCTGGGCACTTCCTGCGCGCAGCAAACACAGCCCCTAGCGCGGCCCAGGTGGAGAGAACTGGGGCAGGAAGGAGGCTCCGTGTGACAAATCTGTCTCGGAGGCCCGTCCCCAGGATGATCTGGGGCACCCTGGCAGGGCCCTGCCTCCCCACCCCGGGCCAGCGCTAACTGCGCCGTTGCTCTGCGAGGCTGGCCGATCGCCTGCGCTGATGTGAACACAGTCGCCTGATATCTGCCTCTGGCCGCGCACCAGGAGCAGCCGGGTGACACTGTTCCTGACACCCAACGCCGGTGGCCCCAAGAGCCCCACCCAGAAACACTCCCCGTTCCTACTGCCCCCCTTCAAACACACCAAACTGGGTGCTGCCCACCAGGAACCCCCAGGGCGACGTCGCCCAAAGGCCGGCCGGGTGTCCCTGCAGTTGCCCGAGGGGACCCGAAGGGGCAGGCTGCCCGTCCAGGTGGCTGTTGGTCTCTCGAGTGTGGGTCAAGGGCCCCTGTGTGTGGCCACGGGGCTGGCACGGGCGGCCGCGTCCTTGGGCTGCCTTTGGAGCTGTGGTCTGGGCTCAGAGGCGGCGGGCGGCCGGGCGCTGGGGGACACGAGGCAGGCGAGGAGGCCGAGACTGCGGGAGGCCGTGCCGGGGTCGCCGCGCCCCCGCCGCCGGGGTGCGGGGCTCCGAGGGAGGCTAGGTGACCCGGCGGCGCGCGGGGGGAGCGTCGCGGGGCGGGGCGGGGCCGGGAGGGGCCGGACGGAGGAGGACACGGGGCGGGGCGGGCTGGGGCCCGGGGCAGGGGCGGCGCCGGGGCGCAGCGAGGTGACTCGGTGGCCGAGGGAGTCGCGGGGCGCGCCACACCTTGGCTGCCTCCCTGGCGCGCGCCCTCTCCCCGCCCCGCGCCGCCCCGCCCCTCGGCCCTCGCCATAAGGGGCGCGGGCGGGGCGGGGACGCGAGCGAGCCGCCGCCAGCCGCAGCCCAGGCCGGGAGCCCGAGGCCAGTGCCGTCCGGGCCCCGAGGGCGTCGCCGCGCGCGCGGACGCGGCCATGGAGCTCTGGCCGTGGCTGACGGCGGCGCTGCTGCTGCTGCTGCTGCTCGCGCAGCTCAACCGCACGGCCAACTTCTACGCCAAGATCTCCTTGTACTGCGCGCTCTGCTTCTGCGTCTCCATCGTGGCCGCCGCCGTCTGCCTGCTGCGCCACGGCGGCCGGACCGTGGAGAACATGAGGCAAGGGGGCCGGGCGGGGTGGGGAGCGCCGGGCGGGGGCGGGAGCGCCGGGCCGCGGTGGGGAGCGCCGGGCCGCCGCCCGCTTCCGCTTCCCCAACTTTCTTCTCTCCCTTCCCTCCTTCCTGCCCCGCCCGCGCCTCTCCCCGGCTCCCGGGCGGGCGGACGCGCGAGGGGCGAGCGGCGCTGGCAGGCAGGCGCGCGGGGAAGGGGTCCCCGGGAACCGGCGTCACGACGTGCCCGCGCCCTTGCCGGGAGGCCCAGGCCGGGGAGCAGGCACTGACGGCTTCAAACAGGTCTCGGCCTCCGGCGCCGCCGCCGCGCTGAGTCCCGCCGAGGGCGTGTGCTGGGTGCGGGGTCCCGGGCGGAGCGTGGCGCCTCCACTCTCCGACGGAAGGGGCCTGGGCCGCGCCGGGGGAGGCTCAGTCCTGCGGGGAAACCGAGGCCGGGATGGCGCAGCACCGCCCCCTCCTGGACCGCCCTCTCCTCTGCGCCCCTCCTCCCGCCTGCCCGGCAGGTGGCGAACGCACCTGGTCCCGGGCTCCCTGGTCCCATTTCCCTCCTCTGCTCTGGGAGGTGGGAGACTCCGCGATTGGGAGGGCGAGGGTTGGCCCTTGGGGTCCAGCTTCAGCCCAGGTGAAGGAGGGTGGGGGTGGCTGGAATTTTCCTCTGGAAGCCTCGCAGACCCGGGGCGCTACGCGTTGGGGAGGGAGGTCGCGTGTGGCGCGGGGTCTCGGGTTGGGCGGACTCGAAGAGTTGACGGCCTCTCTGGGTCAGAGGCTGGGGGCGGGGGAGGGGGTGCTGCCAGAGGCGGGGGCACCTTCTTGCCCTTTCTCCCTGTGTCTGAGCGGCTCGTAGCTGTTGCTAACATTTGTCTGTGGGTTTTGCAATAGCCTCGTGGCTGTGACCCGGCGAGGGGACGCTGGCCGGGGAGCACACCCCTCCCCCCGCGCGCCCGGTTTCCCCAGTGGTTAACAGAGCAGTGGGTGAGGGTTCCTGGCTTTCTCCATCTCTGGTCTTGCCTGGGACAGGCTGGTGCTGCCAGGGCTGGCTCACACTGCCCAGGTCCCCAGGCCCTGTGTCCAGGCTCTGGTAGCTTCCATGGCACTGAGAATGCTCAGCGTGGAGGGCTCAGTAAGACTGTCTGCCCCCCTCCACATACACACACTCAAATGGTCTGGGCAGTGTCCTGAGGAATGTCCCTGAGAGCCAGGCCCCAGGTGAGGCCCTTTTGGCAGTCCCCCCTCCAGTGTCCTCTGGGGTGGGGAGGGCAGGGCCAGTTTCCAGAAATAGTATTTCCTGTGCTGGGCCCGCCACCCCAGGGCAGGGGTGCCCCCGGCTGAGACCAGGGCCTGGGACCCTGCAGGGAACAGGCACCCAGCCTGAGTCTCTACCCTGTAGAGTGACAGCAGATCCTGGAGGTGACCCTTCCCTTCCCCTCCCCCTGCTCTGGGTCATCAGGTGGCCTCTTTATAAGGGCTTCCTTGTCTTTTAAAAGGCCCCACTGGCTCTTCCAGGAGTAGCCTGCGCTTCAAAGCCGCCTCCCTGGGGTCAGGTCAGAAGTGCCTGGCGTGCTGGCTGGGCCGGGCCGGCCCCGCCTTGGCCCCTGCCGGCCTGGATGCCGTCTCCTCAGCCGGGGGCCTGACTGGCACCCCCGCCTCACCCGAGAATCCAGCCAACTAGGGTGTCCTTCTCAGGCCCCTGGAGGCCTTCATGGTGCTTGGTGGGAGCTTCCAGCCGCCTGCCTCCCCAGGGGAGCCCCCAGACTGAGGCTCTGCGAAGGGGCCACGCCAGGACATAACAGCAGGTGCTCTGTTGTGAGAAGGTGGGCCTGGGGGAGCCCAGAAACCGATAGCCTGTCCGCCCAGCCATCACAGTGGCCACTGCCCAGCAGTGCTTAGGGTGGGTTGATCGTGACCATGACTTTCCGGAGGGATATGCTGTGGGGACTGAGAAACGCAGAGAACGAGGAGGTGCTGTGTGGCTCTCGGTGTCTGTCCCAAGGACGGGATCCAGGAGGATGGAGGGGGAGGTGTGTGGTGGGGCTGAGCCGCAGACCCCCGCTGCCCCTCATTTCTGGCCCCTCCTGGGCTGGACGAGCCGAGTCTGCCCAGTTTGTCCCGGGACACCTGAGCACCCTGGGTGCCTGGCTGTCTCCAGTCCCACCCTGATTTGGGAAGGACTCTCCCCACTGGGCACGGTGCCAGCCTCTGCGTCCGTCTCCCGAGCCCCACTGTGCGCCACAGAAGCCTCAGCCTCGGGAATGGATTGTGTGTTCCCTTTTACGGATGAAGGGTCTGAGATTCAGAGAAGCCACTTCAAACTAGGGCCTCCGGGAGGGGGAGGACGTGGCTGTCTGGGTCCCAGAGCTGGGACATGGCTGACCCAGGATGCAGACCTGCCGAAAGGGATCCAGAACACAAGCTGTCCCTCTGCCCTCTGGGTCCTCCACCACCAGGGGCTGGAGCAGCACTGTGGGACTGGAGACCAGGCTTTGGGGGAGTCCCGAGCTTCTGGGGGGCATCCCAGCTCTGCCTCTCTCCCACGTTCTGTCTCCCCTCTAAGCAATGGCCCCTCCCCGTGGGATTCTGGGTGGGCACCCAAGGAGGCCTTGGCTGTTGAGACTTGAGTTCTGAATGTGCCAGAAGAGTGATGAGCACAGAAGGGCAGAGGCTGACCTCTGTTCTGACCGCGCTGGGGGGCTGAGGCCGCAGACACCCTTCAGGTCGGTGGTACCCTGGAGGCTGCACTAAGGAGGAGAAGCAAGTCCTTGTCCTGGTAGACAGAGGCCCTCGTCACACCCATCTGACAGAGAAGAAAGTAAAGTCCAGGGAAGCTGTGTGTTAGGATTGGGTTCTGCCGCAGGATCGGGAAATCCTAACAACAGCGGCTTAGCCAGACTTTACTTTTTCATACATCGAAGTAGACCACAGCTGGGCAGCCTAAAGCCACAGAAAGCTTCCGGTTCCTCTGTCCTGTGGCCCCACTATTCTCTGCGTACAACAGGACACCATTGTGGTAGGACCTTTGGGGACCGGACCGCATGCTTCCACACCATCCTGTTGCCAGGAGGTAGGCAGCCTGGCTCTTAGCGGCAAGGGAGGCAGGGCAGTGAGGCACTCCTTCTGTGTACACGGTGCCCATGCAAAGCATCAAGGCGGGGAGAACAGGATGCACAAGCCAGGGGACTTCTTGATGCCGGTCTGGGATTAAATCCAGAATGGCATCTCTTAGCCAATGCTGCCAGAACCTGAGCAGTCCCCGGGGGTAGGGCATGGATGGGGACACAGTACGTGGGAGCCCCCAGCACCTGGGGGCTGGCCTGGGGCCCTGGGCTGGAAGGGAAGTCCACCCTTGTTCTGCTGGTGCACACACTTCCCTGGAGCAGCAACCAGAGGTGCCAACAGCCCTTTGCCCTGGAGACTTGCTCCTTAATGGGGCCAGGAGAGTTTCCCTCGAGAGCTTGTCACTCATCACCCTGAATTCACCCCACTCCTGCACAGCCCTCTCAGCACCTCTGGGTGTCTGCACAGGCGGGACACCCCTGGCTCTTGTCCCCTTCTTGTGCTTCAGCTCATAGGACACTTGTTGGAAACCATCCCCCCTCAGCCAGGTGGCTTCCCTGGGCACCTCCATGGCCCTTGGTGCTGCCTTCCTGGCAGGGCTGCCCCCCAGTTAGTCCCGCCTCCACCCTTGCTCTGCGGGGTCTGGCTGCGACAGGCGCACCTTGGCCAGAACAGCCGCACAGGTCTCCCGGGGCCACCCAGCTTGAGTCCAGGGGCTGAGGGCAAAGGTCAGCAGCTGGCCCGGCCTAACCTGGAACTGCCGCCCAGCTTCCTGGAGCAGGAGCCAACTGGGTCCGCGTGGGCTGGCGACTGGGGGCGAGGTCTGCTTTCATGGACTTTGGGTTCTCTTCTGTGCCATCAGCATCCCAGCCACTGAGCAAGGGGGCTCCCGGGGTCCTCGCCTCATTGTACCCAATCCCTCTAACCCTTCCCATTTTACAGGCGGAAGTACAAGTTTAGGGGGTTGAAGTGCATTGCCCAGGGTCACGGCCAGTGAGAAGGGAGGCGGGATCCAAATGCGGGCCTGTCTGACTGAGCGCTTGAGAGGGGCCCAGGGGTCCTGGGGCCGAGCGCAGACGGTCCACGGAGGCTGGCTGCCAGGACCCCAGTCTGGGCTCCCGTGTGCCCCAGAGGAACCTGTGAGGCTCATGGCGCAGGGCGGAGGTGACGAAGGGCTCCTGAAAGGGTCTGGGAAGGCCAGGACATCCCCTCTGCTTGAGCAGCCGGCTGCTCCCGCAAGTAGTTGGAAAGGGCCTGCTCTGGGGGGGCCACCTGCCCTGCCTTGGAGAGCCCACGCCAGTGACCTGGGCTTCAGGCGACCTTGGCTCACCGCCGTGGCCTCCCCTGCAGGGTCATGGAGTTGGGGGCTGAAGAATGGGGGACAGCGGCCAGAGCTGTGTGACCGTGTCCCAGGGCCAGCACCGCTGACCCCTGGCCCACGCTTTGGGGCCACGGAGGGCTGGCCCTCAGGACAGGGCCTGGGCTGGGCAGGGGCAGCCTGGGGGTGACAGGGGCTCTCAGATTCTTAGGCAGCTAGGCAAGGGGGACAGAGTCACTTCCGGCCCTGCTGACAATTGGGTAGGCCCCCCCCTGGAAGGAAGCAGGGAGGGAGGGCTCAGAGGAGCTCCTGGAGTTTTGCAATTCCGAGCCCCTCCCCCACGTCCAGTGCTGCCCTTGGCCTGGCACCCTTCACGCCTTTCAAAGCCGGTTCTGGCCCATCCTGGCCCCCCGCTGTGTGACCCTGGGGAAGTCACTTCTCTCTGCTGAGCCTCAGCTTCCTCGCCTGCAGGGCAGGTGTAATGAGTGTGTGGACCTTGTGGGTTGTTGTCTGAACTCACGGCGCCCTTGGCACAGCGCTGGCACGCGGTGGGTGTTCAGCGGGTGTCAGCCGTCGGCGTGTTCCCGCCACCCGGCTTTCCCTGCCCGGCGCCCGGGGCCGGGTGGCCCATGGGTGGGCACCCGGGAACATCTGCTGACGCAGGAGCCCACAGAGCGGGACTTGCTTCCTTGTCTTTGAGGAAACACCATTGAAATGACCTCACACACTCCCCCGCCACAGTCACAGAAAACAGCGGGGGGATGCTGGGAGAAGGAAAAGGGGGCGCCCACATGTATGTGGCCTGTGGAGACCGGCTTGGCCCCGAGGACACCGAGGGCCTCTCCCGCTCCCAGGTGCGCCTGTCTTTGAAAGCACACTGCAGTCACGGGGGCTGTAGTGGGTGCAGCTGCTGGGAAACGTGTCGAGAAGGAGCCCCCAGCTCCTGCAGCCCCACCCTCTGGCTGCCTGCGTCCCCCCGGAGCCTTGGTCCCAGCTGGGGACCCGGGGACGGGCGGGGAGGGCCCTGCTGGGCTCGGCAGGCGGAGGCTGCCACACAGTATCTTTCCTAGTGCAGAACAGTAACTGTGTGCAGCCCGCTCCTTAGCTTAGATACAAAAGGAGAGCAGACGGGAAGGAGAGGAAGTCTGCAGTGGCAGCGTGAATGAACCGAGCCCCCCAGCTGCGTGCTCAGAAACGGGGCGTGATAAGTGTTATGTTCAGTGTATTTTACGACAGTAACATTTTCTTTTAATTTATTGATTTTGAGAGAGAAAAAGTAACTTCAGTAAGTTCCCCTTATGGGTGCTCCGTTAGCTGAGGCTCGTAGGAGCCCCGACCAGGGGTCACACCTGCAACCTTGGAGCAGGAGGCTGTTCCAACCAACCGAGCCACCCAGCCGGGCCTTTACCACAATTTGAAAACAGGAGGCGAAAAAGAGACCAACTAGCAAATCCTACTGCCAAGGGCGCACCTCTGTCGTTCCCGTGTGGCCTGTGCGTCCCTGTGCCTCTGGGTACGGGGACAGGCCAGCGTCCCCGCCGGCAGTCAGGAGTGCCCCCCGCCGTAAAGAAAGACGTACAGCCCACGTCATGACTCTCCTCGGCTGCTGCAGGCTGCGGCCCCGACCCGAGTTTGTTCCTCCCGCCCTTCTGGGGTCGGAGAGTTTTCAGATGTTCCTAATTCAGGCCCCACGTGCGCATGCCCGCCGCCCGGGGAACTCCTGAAGGATGAGTGCAGATCAGAGGGACTTCGGGCCCTTGCGGGAGGCTGGCAGCCCGCCCTCCAGAAGCATCCGTGCCTGCGTCTCCCTCTTCTGCCAGCACCTCTCAGGCCACTGCCCAGCAGCTGCCGTGATGGCCTTTTATCTGTGCTAATCGAAAGGTTGAGAAAAAGGCGTTCTTTTTTAAATCCTCACCGGAGGATATGTTTTTATTGATTTTAGAGAGGGAGGAAGGGAGAGAGAGAGAGACTTTGATGTGAGAGGATGGGTCTGCTGCCTCCCATATGTGCCCCAACCAGGGATCGAACCTGCAACCTAGGCATGTGCCCTGACCCATGCTTTTGGGGGCACAGGACGATGCTCCCGCCAACTGAGCACGCTGCCAGGTGTTCTTGTTTTGATTGGCATTTCTTAATTGCTAGTAAGGAGGGGCTTGTTCCGTGTTTTATTGGACTCTGTGTTCTTTCTGTGAATTGTCTGCTCATGTCCTCTCCTTGGTCCCCGTCAGTCCTCACGGGGACCCAAGAAGCTGCCTTTTGCAGGTGAGGTTACTGAGGCTCCAGGGGTGAACGAGCCGGGGCGTGCAGCCCGGCCCAGCCCCTGATCGGCCGGACTGATGGCCACGTCTGGCCTGAGCTGGTGGAGGCTGGGGCTCTGAGGGGGAAGCCCCTGCCGCCGTAGCCCTGAGAACAGCCTGGGGCTGGCTGCCGCGCCTCCCTGGGCCCCGGTCTCCCCGTCTGCTACAGGGCAAGGCAGGCTGCCTGCCTCCCTGCGGGGGTCAGGCTGTGAGAGTACAGCTGGTTCAGGGTCAGCCTTTCAGACACAGGACAGTCCCGTGGGTCCCCACGCGCACGAGGTCCCTGCAGGAGGCAGATCCACAGACAGGGAGTCGAGGGTTGGGGCTGGGGCTGGGGCAGGGGTGGGAGTGGGCATTTCATGGGACGGAGTGTCCCTTTGGGAGGAAGGAAAGTCCCGGGGAGGACGGTGGCGGCCGCACCACAGTGTGAATGTACCTAATGCCGCTGAGCTGTGCACAGAGACGTGGTGGGGACAGTCCCTGTTTTGTGTGTTTTACCACAATTAAAACTGAGTCTGGCTTTGAGTCCAAGGGCCCTGCTCTGTGAGAGCCAGCTCTCAAGAGCCTCCTGTGGAGAGTGGGAGCCCCTCCTTCCCACGGGACAGTGGACCTGGGGGCGGGGGAGCGTGGTCGCAGGAATCTCCTGGGAGACGTGTGACAGGAGCCCGTGGGTCAGCGGGTGGCATACTCCCAGCTGCCTGCCACCTGCAGGGGAGGGGCAGACCCTGGGGCCCTGCAGGGGGCTGCAGAGCAGTGAGCTCTCACCTCGGCTCTGTCACCCTGAGGGCTGACCCCCAAAGGGCGCCTGTCCTGTCCCCGCAGACCAGGGGCCGAGGCCACCCCTCCCCCTCGCGTTCTCTGCACGCGCGCAGCCGCCACCGACGCAGTCCCTGTGGGCACTGAAGGCACAGAAGGCACAGGTGGCCCTGGACATGCCATCGAGGCCCCTCCAGTTCTGGGCGCCGGGGACGGCCTCCTGCAGAACGGCCTGGGGGGCTGCGGGCATCCTGACCCCCAGCTCTCTCTCCCTGCGACCTGCCTGGGGCTGGGTCTTCCTCTATGGGAAGGACACACTGGCCCTGCCCTGCAGGGGGGTGGGGGAGGGGCGTGGCCTGGGTGGCCCCTCAGCGCCGGGTCCCCATCATTCCAGAGGCAACTTGATCAGCTTGCAGGGGCCTCCACTTGGTCTGGACATTTACTTCCTGGGGGGGTACCACCCTGAGGGGACGCTCACTTCACCATCTGGGCCTCCTCCACAAGCGTGTGCGGGTGGGGGCCTGGCCTCGCTGCTGGGGCGCAGGGGCCTCTCCCGGGACAGGTCCTTCCATTGCTGACACGTGGGGAACCAGACCCAGCCCGTCCCTGGGGCCCTCGGCCCCCGGCGCCCTTTGGGCTAGGTCCCCACTCGGAGGAACAAGCAGGGGTGTGGGCTGAGGGCCTGGCAGGCAGCGAGGGCGGGCCCCTGGAATGCAGACTGGGAAGCGGGCGCCCTCCGCTGTGCCGGGCATCTGCCCCCAGAGGCTTGGCTCCCTTCCGTCTGGCTGCGGTGGCTGGAGGCAGGGCGTCCCTCGCGGACCCCTTGAGGGACAGGACCTGAAGGCTCGGGAGGGGATGGCAAACGTGGCCAGCCCACAAGCGATGAGTTGGGGGGAGGCGGGTCTCTACACCACAGCACCCCTCCCCAGGCCCTCGAGGCCGAGACGCCTGGGGCAGCGGGAACCCCGCTCACTGGCACCGTCCCCCGCAGCATCATCAGCTGGTTCGTCCGGTCCTTCAAGTACCTGTACGGCCTCCGCTTTGACGTAAAGGGCCGCGCGAAGCTGACGAGGGACGGTCCCTGTGTCATCGTCTCCAACCACCAGAGCATCCTGGACATGATGGGTAGGCTGAGGGTCAGGGGCGGGGTGGGGGCTCCTGGTCTGGATGGGGGTGCGGGGGGGGGTGAGCAGGCAGGTGAGGAGGGCTGACCCAGGCCAGGGAACCTGGGCCTCCTTCCGGCCACCGGCCAGGCTGCGTGTGTCACCGGGGCCTCCGCTCACTGCAAGCCGGGAGCTCTGTTTAGCACCGTTTCCAGGCAGGAAGGAGCCTCAGAGGCTGCATGACTCGCCCAGGCAGCCCGTGGGAAGGCGTGGCTCTACCCAGGCCTGCGGGTGCTCAGGGCACAGGGCCGGCTCCCTACCCCTCGGGGGCGTGGCCCCAGGCTCTGAGCCCCGCCCCCACCCCCGTGACAGGCCTCATGGAGGTCCTCCCCGAGCGCTGTGTGCAGATCGCGAAGCGGGAGCTGCTGTTCATGGGGCCCGTGGGCTTCATCATGTACCTTGGAGGCGTCTTCTTCATCAATCGGCAGCGCTCCAGGACAGCCATGACCGTGATGGCCGAAGTGGGCGAGCGCATGACCCGGGAGAACGTGAGTGCGGGGCCCGGGGCCTGCCTGGCGTGCGAACAGTCACACCTGCCCTGGCGGGAAACAGCGGGAATCACAGCTGCCCCATGGGGCCGCCTCCTGTGGGCATAGAAAGCGCCTTGTCACGCGTGTCTGCAAAGGCACACGGGCGCGTCGGGAGCAGGGCCTCCCTGTCGTTGGCGGTGGTGGTCTCAGCGGAGAGGGGGGGCCCTCAGGAGGGAAGGGGTACCGCCTCCCCCCAGCCCGGCCTCTGCCTCCTCTCTCCCCTGCAGCTCAAAGTGTGGATCTACCCCGAGGGCACGCGGAATGACAATGGGGACCTGCTGCCTTTCAAGAAAGGGGCCTTCTACCTGGCCGTCCAGGCCCAGGTGCGCAGGGGCCGCCCCCTCCTGGCGCAGCGGGTTCTGGGGAGCGGGTCCAGGTGGGCTTAAGGCTGACGGTGGCGCAGCCGGTGCTCAGGGACTGTCTCCTGCTGGACAGGCGGCAGGGCCTCCTGCCCGCTCCGCACCCTCACCCCCCGAGTGGTAAGGCTGTGCCTTCTCAGGCCCAGTGACCAGCTGGAAGGGTGCTTGTGTCTGGGGACCTAGCCGGCCAGGCGCGAGCCCCGACACAGCCGGGGCTGGTAGGCAAGGCCGCGCGGGCCTATTTGCTTAGCGCGCACCCGGGCCCCCAGTGGCACCGGCTGGGGCGGGGCTGGAGTGGGCAGGGGCACAGATGAGTGGGGCCCGAGGTGGGGGTCGGGGGCGGGGGAGGCTGGGGCCAGAGCGGGACGTGGGCCTGGGTGTGAGCTCTGCCCTGGGTGGGACCTTACACTCTTCTGGTCCTGGACCTCCAGGGATGTAATTTGTCCCCGAGGGGTCCTGGGGCCAGGAGACATTGGGCATATATCCATCCATGGGGGGATCTCCTGGTGGGTGAAGGCTGCCCTGTCCCACCCTGGCCCCGTGTGGTGGGGGCTCCTGTAGGGGAACCAGAGGGTCAGGCCTCCGCCTGTGGCAGCTGGCCTCTCGTGCCCCGCAGCCCTGGCCCTGAGCAAGGCCATGGGAGCTTTCCTGCCTGAGGCCCCAGCTAACGGCATGGGGGTGCAGAAGCCGGCAGGCCGGTGGCAGAGCCCAGAGCTGGACTCTCCTCCCAGCCCTGTCCAAGGGCTTGTGGCCCCCCTAGCCAGGAGGTAGAGGACCCCCTGCCATGCACCTGGGGCTGATGTCCCTTCCCTTTGCTGGTGGCGTGGGGGAGGGGCCGTGGTAGAAGAGGTGGCGATGATGGGACAGGAGCAGCAGCAACCTCAGCCAGGAGACTGGACATCATTTCCTGTCATTTCCTGTCCCCGCCCCTCTGTCTCCCCTCCAGGGCCTGCTAGACTGTACCCCTCTGGGTTCTCAGCCTCACCCCCATCCTCTGTGGGTTCCTGGGGAGAGCCTCCCCAGCCGCAGGGTTAGTGATTACCCCTCAGGCACCATTTCCAACTTTGCAGTCACCGCTGGACTGGACCCTGGTGTCTCCCAGGAGTAGCAGCAGGCTCTGCGCCCTCCCCTGGCTAATTCTGCCCCCAGCCTTCACGAGCTAGAAGGGAGCCTCCTCTGGCTCTACTGGACATGTCCTGCCCCGCTAGGTCCCCTTCGGACCCAGTGGAGGGCTCAGATATGAATCAGATGGACATATGCCAACCTGGGAAGGCTCCCTAGAGGAGGTGATGCTTGAGTGATGGCATACAGGATGCGTTTATGGCCCTCTGGGCCACTCAACCCATAAAGGGTGTCCCAGGCCCCAAGGGCCAGCGTGTGGAAGGGCCCTGAGGGTGGGCACGGTGCCTGTCTGGCAGCCACGGGTGCTGCCAAGGTGAGGCAGGTGGGGGTGAGGCAGGACTCCCCCATGAGCTTGCTCTCAGGCAGGGCGGTCTGGGGGTGAGTCCACCGTCCTCAGGCTTCCCTTGCCTCTGTGCACAGGTGCCCATCATCCCTGTCGTGTATTCCAGCTTCTCTTCTTTCTACAACTGCAGGACGAAGCTCTTCACTTCAGGTAGTGCCACACACGCAGCCCGTGTGCTCCTGTCACTGGTGCCCAGGCCGCTAACGGGATGCAGCCCCCATTTCTGGCGGTTACTATAGGCCGGACCCCTGCCACGCAGTGACCATTCGGGGGAGGGAGGGAGGGATCTAGAGTCTTGAGCCATTTCCTGAGCAAGGAAACTGAGGTTCCCTCCCAGGGGGTGGCTGGGTCCCCGAGTTCACACACGGGTGTAGGCTGCACACACAGCTCAGGGGACTCAAGGCAGACGGCTCCTGTGCTGCGGGGCGCTCCTGGGCCGGCGTGTCTGGGCAGCAGCCTCCCAGGCAGCCCCACACCCACGGGCCACAGAACTCGGGGCCTTCCCTCCAGGCCCTGCACCTGGTGCCCAGGTGGGAAGGTGGGGTCCAAGATGGAAGGACTGCAGGGGAGCCAAGCCTGCCACCCCCATCTGGGACCCCGCGGATGGCGGCGCAGTGTGGGCAGGGCTGCGAGGGAGGGGCCACGAGGACACTTTCTGGGGGAGGAGGTGCTCTGCACCTCGGGGAGCACTTAGAGGGGAGGACACAGCTGTCCCAGCCCTGAGAGTGAACTTAGGAGCCGAGTGTGACCATGTCAGTTACTGGTGGCTGAAAACCAACCACCTGAGTCCAGGGTGTCCTGGGAGGAACCCAGCCCTGCTGGGCCCTCTGGGGCGGGGGGTCCGCAGGGAAGGCTGCCCAGTGGCCGACGGGGCGGGGGCTCAGCTGGCAGTGGGGGAAGAGAGGCTACAGGGTTGGAGCCAGGGCGGAGGGCATGGGTGAGGCACCCAGCCCCCCAGACAGCTGACACCCACCCCACCCCCATGACAGGCACAATCAAGGTGGAGGTGCTGGACGCCATCCCCACCAGCGGCCTCACGGTCGATGACATCCCCCAGCTCATGGACACCTGCCACAAAGCCATGAGGACCACCTTCCTCCACGTGTCCAAGATACCCCAGGAGAACGGGGCTACTGCAGGGCCAGGCGCCCAGCCTGCCCAGTAGCCGAGGCCTGGGACAGGCTGGCCCTGGGGGCAGAGGGGCAGGACCTGGCTAGAGAATGGACAGGGAGACCCTGCCACACCCCGCCTCGGCTGCCAAATGCCCCTGTGTTCCACTCCCACGGCCCGGCGGCTTTCACTCGGGCCCAACAAGCAGGGCCTCCTTATTGTCACTGGCTCCGGAGGTCCCCGCGGTCAGCCGGAACTGCCCCAAGCTCTGAGGGCAGGGCCCCACCCACCCACGCCTCCAGAATTGGGTGCAGGAGCAGTCCTGGGGCCCCAGACAAACGCCCGAGCTGGGGCCCCCCGCCCGGCCTGCATCAGGCTGCCAGGGAGGTGCGGCCTCTGGGGTCCGGGCCCAGACTCCTGCTGCATCGGTACTTCGCTTGGTTATTTTTTATAAATGAACTCTTGGAAGTGCTTGGTGAGCTGTGGTCACTCGGAGGGTGGGCGGCCCAGGCCTCCTCCCCGGGCACGGCGCGGGCGCCCCCAGGACTCCCCAATGCCCAGCGTTCCCTCCCCACGGTCGTGCTGTGGTGCCCCCCTTCAACAGGCCGGGTTGTCAGGGGGCAGCAGGTGTCCCCAGGGGTCTGGCAGGCGCTGGGGAAGGACGCTGAAGAGTTGCTCTTTGGCCACTGGCTGGGGGTGAGGCCACTTTGTCACCACCAGGAGGAAGCTGTCCCTGGCCAGTGTCCCTTCCCAGAAGCCACCTGCTCCAGCCCCTTCTGGAGGTGGGACCAAGACCCTACATGGCAGCGCCCAGCAGGCTGGAGGCCTCTCCCTGCCCTGCGGCTGCTCCCCTTTCCCCCACCAGCCAGCACGTGGTGGGGCCAGGGAGGCCCCTGTCGGCTCCTGGGTGCCTCCCACAATCCATCTATGGACCCGGCAGCTCTTCAAGTCTCATTTTATTCTGACAAAGACCAGGGATGGGGCTCCCCTGCCAACACATGGCCCTGCCAGTGGGCCTGGGCCCGGGCTTTGGGCAGGGCGTTGTCGTACCGCCCCTTGGCCATGGGCCTCCTAGGCCCCGAGAGCCAGCTGAGGTGCAGGGCCTGGGTTCACTCGGGGCAGTCCCCCAGCTCCCCCTGCCCTGTTTCTTTGGTGAGGAGAGGCAGGGTGCCCTCTGCCCTGCCCGGTGGGGTGGGAGGACACAGGCCAGTCACAGCTCCTTCTTGCAAGAACCTGCAGGTGGAGGGGGGCTGAGGTCAGAGGTCACCACTCCCAGCACCCTCCAGTCCAGCCAGATGTGCCTGCCCCACCCTGTGGGCGGGGAGGTGGGCGTGGGGACCGGACACTCACAGGACCCCAGCTGCTCCTCCAGGAAGGAGATCTGCTCGCTCAGAGAGTCGATGCGGTCCAGCTGCTGGAAGGAGTGGGCCAGGAGGCTGCCGGGGTCGGGGAGCCCGTGCTCCTGCGCCCGCGAGGTCAGGCTGCGCAGGGGCGCCAGCACCAGCTGCAGCTTCTGCAGGGCGGGTGGGGGCCGGCGGGTGAGGGCCCGGGCGGCCCTGGGCCAGCTCCTCACCCTCGCTGCCCCCCAAGGCTTTGAGGACGCTGCTGTGGCCGACAAGGGCTCACCAACCCCAGACCCGGCTCTAGCTGCAGGGCTCTGGATGACCCCAGGGGAAGCTTCTGCGCCAAGAGAGCCAGAGGCCAGGGGGTGCAGACGTGGCCACCCAGGCCCATGGTTCCCGAGGACGAGAGCGTGTCAGGAGTCATCAGGCCAGTGGCCCTGTGGAAAGGCCCACGGGGGTACTCTGTCCCCTCAGGGACAAAGGCAGGGTGGGCTGGACCTGGGTTCAGGTTCTCTGTGTGGCCCGAGGGGACAGGGCTGAGCTCACCCCCTCCTGTCACGGGGTCCCAGTCACTCTCTGCGGCCCCTGCCCAGCACAGAATCCAGGCCACGGGCACCCTGGGCCGTCAGTATTGAGGAAGCCTCCCCCAGGCACCCCGCTGAAGCCCACAGCCAACAATGGGGAGACAGACCGAGGTCCGGGGTCCACAGCCCCCCAGCCCAGGCCTCACCTGCTCCAGAACATCCACCCGTGACCGGAGCCTCTGCACTTCCTCTTCCACCACACTGTCCACTCCTGGGGAGACCCGCTACTGAGTTGGGGAGTTCCCGCCACCACCCCTCCCCAGGCTGGCCTCTGCCCAGGTGTGGTGAGCCCCCCTCCTCATTCTGGGCCCCCGCTGTCCACCAGGGGCAGCCCTGCCAGCTTGGCGCACCCCGGCTCACACCCTGGGCAGATGCAGCCCCGCCCCCGCCAGCTGCTTGGTTGCAGGTCCCCGCCGCGCTGAGGGGTCCCCGCCGAGGTCCGTGCTGCGCTCCCGGTGGCCAGGCCGCCGACGGCGCATTATTACTCACGGTACGAGTTTGAAGTGTCACAGCGCGTACCAAAAGTAATAATGCCCCGTCACCAGCAGAGGCGCGCGGCGTCCCCAGGCTGCTGAGGCAGGGACACAGGGCCCTCGACTCTCGCGCTGAGATGCAGCCCCCCCGCAACCCTCCCCGCAGCGCCGGCCGCCCGCCCGCCCACCCCCTGGGGAAGAGGACCCTGCTGCCCAAGTCAGGAGCGGCTGCCCGCCGGTGCCCCACATGCCCAGCACCCGGGCCCGCCCCACGTGACCCCTGCATGCGGCAGTAAGTGGGGCGTTTACCTCCGGGGGGGTTCGGGGCCACCCTGGGGGTCCCTCTCCTGGGCGGGCTTAGTGCCCCACCGGCCGACGGGCACCAGTAGCTGCCCGCAGTGTTGACGCAGCGGTGGGCACAGCCCCCCCTTCCAGCGCTGCATTCATCCACATCTGCAGGGAGAGGGGTGTCAGGCAGGGCCGGCGCCCGCCCTGAGCGCCCTGGAAATGGACCTGCAGAGGGCCGCCCAGAGGAGCCCTCCCCTCGGGGGCAGCACCCAGCCTCACCTGTCTGGCAGGCGTCTCCCTGCCATCCCGCAGGGCAGCGGCAGCGGCCTGGCTGGACACAGGTCCCTCCGTTTTGGCATGGTGGCTGGCATAATGCTGTGGGAGGGGGGCCTGTCACGGACTCCTGAAGGTCCCCAGGGGGTGGCAGCCAGGAAGGGGTGTCAGGCAGCAAAGAGGCGCTGGGCTCAGGTTTCGAGAGCAGCAGCAGGTGCTTTGCCTGGGCCTGGACAGAGGGGGGACTGGTGCCTAACTGGGCCACTGTTCTGACTAACGCGTGGCACTGTGGGACCCTCACCTGCTCCGCAGGCCCCGGGGAGCCCGCCTGTCCGCTTCCAGCCGGGGCAGCAGGCGTAGCGAGGCCTGGCGGGGGCCGGCCCGGGGCTTCGGCGGTAGGCAGTCCTGTAGATGGTCCTGTGGGTGGGGGCAGCTCAGAGGGGCCAGGCCCTCACGGGGTGGCCTCACTGGGTGCCGCCAGTTTCCTGGACCCAGGCCAGGCTTTCCCCAGACACACCAACTGAGACGCCCTGGACCTCCCCATCCTCCCACCCTCCTGGTCCTAAGCCCTCCAGGAGCCACACAACGGTGTCCCCCAGAGTGGACGTCACCCAAGAGTGTCCCCAGAGGTTCCCTTCCCCCAGAGACAGCATAACCCATCTCCCTGCTCTGTGCTGCAGTGTTGAGTGGGCCCCCAAGACTTGGCAGGAGCCCCGGCTGCCTGCCACAGAGCAGAGGGTGCCCCGGGATCCAGACACGCCAGCCGGCTGAGCCTCCTATTGCAGGAACGGGGCATTGAGGTCTCCCCAGTTTGCCAAGGGTGCTCTGCTAGACCATTGCTGCCAGGGGGCCTCTGAGACCCGGCCCTGCACCCCCCCAGCAGGTGGGGCTCACGAGTGGGGTTATAACTACACCCCCTCCATCCTCGGCCTAACCACCCCCCCACACTGGCCCCTGCCAGGAGGTCTGAGAGAACCTTGCAAAAAATAAAATGTTTTTAAAGCCCGTCTCTACAGCGGAGAACTGGAGATGCGTGCCCCT
This sequence comes from Furipterus horrens, assembly GCF_987537825.1. Lineage (NCBI taxonomy): Eukaryota > Metazoa > Chordata > Mammalia > Chiroptera > Furipteridae > Furipterus > Furipterus horrens. The sequence continues at coordinate 203,089,169 of NW_028327174.1, read as the reverse complement.
CCGGTGGACACAGGCTGAAGGGACGTCCTGGTGAGGGACAGGGGTAGGACCTGCATCTGTGACCATGGGGGCTGTCAAGGGGACCTGGACAACAGAGGCAGGTATCATTCCAGGGGGACAGAACTTGCAGCCAGTGATACCGGGGGTGGGTGGTGTTAATGCCCTGAAATGGAGCAGTGCAGACCGGATGGAAGACCCCTCTAAAAATGAGGGTGGGGGGCAGGTGTGCGAGGAGCGACCTTTGAGGTCACCATGGTACCATCGAGACCAAGTTCAGACAGGCATCAGCCTGCCACTGGCTCGAACATGGCCTTGGTTTCCCATTTCAGGGTGAGCTTCCCCCCCACAGGTCCCAGGACTCACGAGCAGAAGGTGGGGGGCACTCACCGGTATGTGCTGCAGACCCGGGGTCCGTCGCAGGTGGTGAGGAAGGGCTGGTACACACGCTGCACAAAGGACTCGGACACGGGGCCCCGGGGAGCCCCAACGGTACACACCCTGCGGCTAGAGGGAGCCAGTGAGTCAGCCGGGGGCTCCCAGAGCCAGACCCTCCCCACCCCAGATCCCAAGGAAGCTGAGAACCTGAGGAAGGGGCTTCTCAATGTCCCCCCCGCAGCAGCCACAGCAAGAGCCACAGCCCCTGAAAGTTTGGGGGGCTGCCCCGAGGAGGGGGGAGGTCTCACCCAGGCCGGTAGACGTGCTCCATGCCACCCGCTGCCAGCACCAGGAAGCACAGCGAAAGCAGCCCCCTGCAGCCCCACATGGCCCGTGTCTCCAGGTGGGACGGCCTTCTCAGGGTGGCCTGCGCGACAAGGCATGGCCCTGTAGGCCCGGCTACAGAGTCCCCACCAAGCCCATGCCCCTGGTGGGGACTGTCCCCTTGCGCTGACTTCCTGCCAGCGGGAGAGCTCCCAGCCCATTGGGCACCATGGCAGGGCAATGTCCGGGGCTCAGGAATGGAAGCCAGCGCCTGGCCTGGGGTGAGAGGCCCCCAGACTGGTGGTCTTGGCTAGGTGAACACGGGGAGCGTCCAAAGCTGCAGGTGGGGGCCCGGGCTGCACACGTGGGCCAGCGTGCCCTCCCCGGCGGGGTTCAGCACCTCCTCGTCACCACAGGGCAGGGCGCAGGCACGCTCGCACCCCTATCTCAGTCCGCAAACGGGGTTAGTGGGCAGAGCTGGAACCCAGCCCCGCGGGCTCAGCCCTTCTGGCCTCTAGTGTCCTCAAACGGGGAGCCAGCCATGGGCAGTGCGGGAGTCCATTGGGGTGTGGGCACTTGGCACACACAAGGCGTTCCCTGCTCGGAGGGTGGGGGCCTGCAATTTGAAGCGGGACTCTCATGCTGGGGACTGAACCAGCATTGTGCAAACAGCCTCCAGGGCTCCCAGACAGTGGCCCACTGGGCGCCCACCCAGCAGGGGACAGGAGCAACCCCCCCCCATGTCAGTGGAGCTCATGGCCATCCCTGTCCTGTTAGGGATGGGAGCCTGGGAGCCCTGGAGATAACTCCTGGGAAGGCGAGAAACCCAGTCCTGAATTAATGGCCTGTAACATGCCCAGGGGACAGGAGGGGGCCATCTCAACAGTCAGGCGGAGGGGGAGTGGCGAGATGCTGTCCATCTGTGTGGCCAGGGACCCCTATTCCGGGTGCTCCGCCGCCCTGTGGGCTATCCTGGGCCCTGCAGGGTCCCCAGTAAGAAAAAGCGCTGGAAGAAGCCTAAGTGTGTGTGTGTGTGTGTGTGTGTGTGTGTGCGCGTTGTCTCCCCAGGGGCTGCTCCCTCAGACGCACTGCTGGGGTCTCAGAGGCCCCGCCTTCGGCTGTGCCGGTCAGTCCCGTGAACAGGGGCCACATGAACTGACTGAGCCTCCATGCCCACCAAGCCCCACGGTGGTACTGTCACTCAGCTGGGAGCCCACTCCACACTCGTGCCCCCCCTTGGCTGGGCCCTTCCTGCACCCCCTGTTCCCTGTGTGGCCACAGAGTGGGGGAGGGGCAGGGGAGGTGTCAGGATTTAGTGTGGGGTCAGTGGGGCTTCTCAGAGTTTCTGGACAGGGGCCAGAGCGGGAAGGTGAACTTCGGGGTAGACCCTGGGGGGGGGGGGCTGCTAGTCCAGGTCAGAACTGGGGGGACAGGTGGCACTGGGGGGCAGGCCCTGGGAAGGCAGCAGCGGGTGGGATCGGTGGCTGGGCTGGGTAGGGCCACCCCGACACAGGGTTTGACAGACCCTGTGCCCACCTGCCCCAGACAGGACTGCCCTCCGCAGACGCCCGCGCCAGCACCCACCCCGCCGGTCCCAGCTGCTCACGAGGGTCACGCCTCTCTCTTAGGCTGGAGGCAGCTGACCCTGCTGCCCGGCCCCTGCTGGGCTGGCAGAATCTCATTTCCTTTTGGTGTTGCAGCCCTGCTGGGGCCAGAGCACCCAAGCAGGGGTGGCCCCAAGCCTCCAGGTCCCTCAGCAAGTGTTCGGTGCCCTCCCGAGTGTCAGCATGAGCCCTGCCCGGCACCTCCACTCCCACCTGCCTGGCCTGCGTCTCTACGCCCGCACCCCGGGAGCCTGGGTCCTGACTGCTGCCGGCCGATGTCCTGGGTCACCCCTGCCACCGGAGGGGTGCACTGCACGGTAGGATCCAGGGAGAGTGGGGGCGAAGAGGCGGAGTGAGAAGACAAGACTGATTCACGGGATGTGCCCTCTCCAGCGCCCGTCCCGCGCCTCCCCTTCACCCCGCATGGCCGGCTTCGTGAGGGGTGGCCGTGAAGGGGGGGTGACACGCCCGCCCCGCAGACGGACCAGAGGGCCTGGGATGCGGGGTGCGGAGCCTTCGAGGCCCTGAGGCAGGCCCTGGAGGGCTCGCAGGGCCCAGATGCGGGGTGAGGGGCCGCAGCGCCCCCACCCCGGACCCCCGCGGCCCGGCCCGGGCGCCCGTCGCCGGCAGAGGGCGCGCTTCCCCGCGGCCGCTGAGCCCATTCTGCAGAACCAGCGCAGGACCGGGCGCCAGCGGGGGTCGGCTCTCCGCGCAGCGGCGCCCGGCCCGCTCGCCTCCCGGCTCCCCGCCGTTGCCCGGCGGTCGCCTCCCAGCGTCACGCGCGGCGAGGTCCCCGACCGTCCCCGCATCCCTAGCCCGAGCGGCGACCGGCCTCCGCCCTCGGCGCTCCCCGCGCCCCCGGCCCAGCGCCCCGCTCCCTCCGCACTCACCGCCCGATCCGGGCGCGCACGCGCCGCTGCCGCCACCGCGCCAAGGGGCCCCGGCCCCGCCCCGCCCCGGTCCCCGCCCCACCTGGCCCTCCCGGCCCCGCCCCCGCCCCGGGGTGGGCTCGGAGCCCGACGCTCGTCCTCCCGCCCCATTGTGCGGATGGGGAAACTGAGGCCCCGCAGCAGATGATGCCGCCGGGCCGGACAGTGAGTCAGCTGGAACCCGAGGCTCCCGACGCACGGCAGCCTCTGCACGCCGCCGGCCCTCCCGAGCCCGCTGAGTCCCCGCAGCAGGGCGCACGGCTGCGGGGGCCGCGGGGTGGGGGCGCGGACAGAGGGCCGAGAGACGGGTCAGGTACTCCGAGGCCGCGTGGGGAGCCGCACTGGCCAGGCTTGGCCAGCTCTCCAGGCCCCCGCCCCGGCCGGGGACAGCCTGCACAATCCGGAGGCGAGTCCGCTAGGCTAAAGCTGCGGGTGCTCTGCAGTCACCCCTGGGGCGGACTGCAAGACCCCCAAAGCCGGAGACCCCTTATTCCCGCGCGATCACACGTCCGGGTCCTGGTGTGACACCAAGCCCCAGCGTCTGGTGCGGCTGGTCACACCCTCTTTGTTCAGGATGATCAGGACACCCCCGAGGGCTCCTCAGGCCCCCAGGGAGCGTCGCAACCCCCTCGGCACCACTGGGGACTCCTGGGCAGTCCTTCGTCCTCAGCGCCATTTATCCATTTGTGACATGGGTTAAAGCAGCCCCATGTGGCAGTGTCCCGGAGCAGCAGTGCCCTCACAGCTGGGACCAGGCGCACCCTACTTGGGAGCTGGCATCACTTGGGTCATTTTGTTCCATGGTCATTACAGCCATCACTGTGCGGGAGGCTGTGCCCCTCCCCCGCATCCCCCCATCCTCAGCAGCGTCAGCCTCGAATTCAGCCCAGGCTCTGGTCCCCTAAGTGCACCTGCGCGTGGAAGGCTTCCCTGGCTCAGGGGGACCCCTACAGCTGCCCAGAGGCCCCCAGGCTTGCTGTGGGACTCACCTGGAGAAGGGGGCTCCGTCATGCCCCAGACACTGGTGGCGGCTGCTCTTCTGGGCGGTGGGGGCCACCCGAGCCTCCCCTGTGCGGGGGTCTGTGGGTCAGAGACAGCGCGGGGTTAGTGCCCCGCCTTGGTCCCCGTTATGCCGGGGGCCAGCCTGGATGCCACTGTGGGACCTCAGCCGCACCTGGCCCACAGACCCCCAGCCCCTGGCCACCCAAGCTGAAGGGGCCTCCCAGATCTGCCCAAGGCTCACGCCCTCCACCTTCAGGCAGACGAGGTTCCCCGTCTATCAAGTGGCCTGCTGCCTCCTGCCTGGGGTCCCCAGGGACGGATCGCGCTGTGCAGGCAGCCCAAGTCTCGGCAGAGCCCAGCTGCTGGGTGTGGGCCCTGCAGGACCGCAGGGAAGGAGGGGCTGCTGTGGAGCCAGCGTCCGTGTGGCGCCGGCTCAGGCCTCCTTCGGTGCGTGGGAGCTGGGGGAGGGAGGGGACCCAGGTAGCTGGGAAGGAGCCCCCAGAAGGAGGCTTTCCCTTCCTGCTCTTCAGCAGCCACTATCCTGGACCAGGGTGGGGGGGCCCTGGAAGACCCCAACAGATGGTCCACGGGCAGCAGGGATGGGTGCTGCTGGATGCCCATAATTGTGGGGCACCCTGCACTGGCCTTAGGTCTGCTGGCCCCCAAACCCAGGCAGGGAAGCCCCGGTCCAGCCCCAGGCAGTGAAGTGTGGAGAGCTGGATCTAGGGGGACCCCGAGGGAGTTTCCCAGCCCTGTCCCCTGCCCCCGTCCTGTCCCTGAAGCTGCCAGTTATTTGACCCTTTAACCTCCTGCCTGAGCAGAAAGGGCAGCCTGGGGAGCTGGGCCAGCCTGTCCTCACTCCGCCTGTCGCCCGCTTTCTCCTCTGAAACTTGGGCCTGGTCCTGCTTGGGGTTTTGGGTGGGGACCTGGGCCGCTCTGGGTGGGGTGGAGAGAGGGAGAGCGGGGCCTCCCCCAGGGCCCAAGGTGGGCAAACAAAGTGCCCGCACCACACACCACAAGCTGTCCCTCTGCCGGGGGACCCTCGAGGCCAGGCCAGTGGAGCAGGGGGTAAGGGGCTCCTCCCAGTCCTGTGTTCAGTGCCCCTGACATTCATTGATCATCCTGGCTACAGATCTGGTTTCGGGGTTCCCGTCCCCCCAGGGTGTGCTTACCCACCCTTGGGGATGCCTTGGGATGCCCAGGGCCCAGGAAGGCTGAGCTGAGCCAGGTTTCTCCCTGAAGCAGGGTGTGGCCAGTGGGAAGGGGCCAGGGGAAGGGGGCTGGAGAGCTACACGTGCCTTCTCCTTCCAGGGGTCATAGTGGCCGCAGGCCACCAGGGGTGAGTGTTGGAGTCGGCCAGGCCAAACCGAAGCCCAGACTGGGCCACCCGCCAGTGGGCACCTGGGCCAGGGAGCCTGGCTGTCCCCTGCGCGGTGGGGATGGCACCCATAGGGAGGACGAGGACGCAGCACCAGAGGGGCGCTCCCTCCGCTCTGCCTGCTCCCTGCCCGTCCAAGGCTACTCCCACCGTACCTGAAGCTGCCCCGGCCCCGGCCGGGCCATGGGCACCACCGCTGCCTCCTCGGGCCCACGGTGGACCTTACCCCTCGCCAGCCACCCCGCGGCTCCTCCTGAGGCCGCCCGAGGGCCTGCCCGCTGGAGCCTCCCCCTCTGCCCTGCATGCTGGACAGCGGCGTGGGCCAGGGAGGCTCCTCCCGGGCGAGGAAGGGCGGCTTTTTATGCTCCGTCCCGTGTAAATCGGGATTGGGATGGGCCCTTCCCGGCCGGACTTCCTGTGTGTGTTCTCCGCTGATAACGGGATCGTCAGTGCACAAACAGGAGGCTGCGGCCCGGTGGGGGCCGCCGAGGGAGGGGCCTGGTCAGGCTGCAGCAGGGCTGGGGGACTGTGCCCCGCGCTTCAGGGTGCAGCGCTGAAGCAGCCAGAGACCAGGCTCTGCAGAGCCACAGCCAGGCTGGTGGCCCCAAGACGCGCTGGTCCGGGTGTGAGAGAGGACATGCCTTCCCGTGCTGTGGGTGCCGCAGGCTGGTGGGACCGCACAGAAAAGACCATTGGTTCAGTGACCCTGGACCTCCCCCCTAACCCAGGGTACACAGCAGCACCCCGATGTGTGGGCCGGGGGGGGGGGGGGGCGCCAGAAGCCTGGGGCTGGGCAAGGAGGCTGGTCGAGAGCAGCCTGTTCTATGGCTCCCTGGAGCCCAGAGTGGCCGGATGGGGGGCCAGGAGGGGCAGACATCATTCGGGGCCTCCCTAGAAAGGGCTGCCCACGGGGCAGTCAGCCCCCGCTCTTGGAGGTGTGCCAGCCTGGCGGAGGCCCCAGCACCCCGCACAGGGAGCTCTCCTGGGCCCAGCCCTCCCCTGCCTCTCAACCTCCTGTAGGCTGAGGGGTGCAGGGGTCGTGGGGAGAGCAATGCAGGAGCCTTTAGGTGGCCAAAGAGGGTGCTTCCTCAGGTGGGTAGGGGTCCAGGCCCCAGCCTGGCCCTCAGGTCCCTCTCTTAGGGCCTCGCAGGCCAAGCTTCAGCGACCGGGATGGTGGGTGGCAGGTGTCCAGGGGGAGCTGGCCTGCTACTGAGGACCAGCCCAGACCGCACAGCCAGCCAGGGGCCAGGCCGAGGGCGGCTGTCCTTGGGCCCGGGCCGCGCTCCCAGGTCAGGCCCCTCCCGCCCCTGGCCTGGCCCTGAGCCCTCCGCTGGACCTCACCTCCCTTCAGCCCCACCCAGCGGGCATCCTGGCCCAGAGGATGGGAAAGTCCCCAGTGGGATGCAGGAGCAGGAGGGGGTCTCAGCCATGCTTGGCAGTTCCCAACAGTCCGCAGGGACCTGCTCCCCTACCCACCCTGTGACCGGGAAGGGTGTGGTGGGTGGGGGCCTGCGGTCTGGGCCAAAGGCCTTTCTCTCAGTTTCCCCATCTGCTCCACAGGGGCAAGAGAGGTGTCAGCCACTAGGGTTGTGGTGATGGCCCAGGTGGGACTTAAGCGCCATTGGTCTGAGTGGCAAGGGAGCCCGGGAGCCTCTTCCCAGGTGCTCCCTCCCACCCTGGCATCTCTCTCCTCCAGCCCACAGCGGCCACACTCTGGGCACCCCTTCGCCTCGCTCGGATCCCCTTGGTCTCCCACTCGAGGGCCCATTTGCCCAGGGTGGCCTGCCAAGGGGACTTGCCAGAGCACAGGGCCTCCTGGGCTTTACCCCCCTCCCAGGGGGTACTCACACTGCCCAGAGCCCAGGCCCCAGGGTGGAAGGGCCCGTGGACCTCAGCCCCTTTTGTGTACAGACAGGGAAACTGTGGCCCAGAGAGGGGAGGCTGGGCCAGGCGCGCAGAGAGGCTTAGCTGGTGACGGATCCGGCCGCGCTCCCTCTCCCCGCCCATCCTCAGGGCACCCACGATGCCTCCTGTTCCCGCCAGCCTGTTGTCAGACACGCCCCTGCCAGGGTCAGGCTGAGGCTGGGAGCGGCTAATTAGCCAGGTGAGTGGCTTAATGGACCACCCTCCCTGTACAGCAGGGCATATCAGAGAACTTTCTGGAAAGGCGTGCAGCCTGCAGGGGGGACCAGATACGGAGGAGAGAAGGCAGAGTACTGGGTGCTGTGAGGCTCAGCCATCCAGCACTGGCTCCTGATGCCGCCCCCCCCATGGCACCCACTTGTTTTGGGGTCCCCACTGCTCCATGACCACCCCCTGACAGTCTCTGCCCTGCCCCTGCCCTCCCTGGACCAAGACCAGAACCCATGCAAGCAGAGGAGGCCTTGGCACCCCCCACCCCAGTCAGGCCCTGACCAGTGGCCTAAAACCCACCCTGCGCCCCGCTTGGGCTGGGGTCCTGCCTCCATCCAGGGCATGTCAGGGACGGGGTGGGGGGGCTGCCCAGGACAGGGGTGTAGGTACAGGCCGGGGGCAGAGGTGGGTGCTATCTGATACCCTGAGACTGCAGGAGGGGCCTGGGGGCTGGAGACGGGTGTCACCTTCTGCCTCCTGGGGCCCCCAGGGTCCTGGTGTGGTGAGCTCACTCTGTGCTCTGGGTGGGAGGGGGCTGCACCTGGGACAGCAGGACCTCCTGCACCCCCCGCCCCCGAAAGAGTCTGCTTACACCACCTGCTCACAGGGGGTCCGTCCCCAGGCCTGCATCCTGTGAAGGCAGTGTGACTCCCTCCCAGACCCAGCACAGGGCTGGCCACGGGAGGGCATCGGTCAGCCTGGGTGGCCCAGAAACCTGGCCTGGAGCCCTGCAAGCCTCAGGAGTGGCATCCCAGGTAGGGGCCCTGGCACTCTGGCGCTAGCTTTGCTTCTGTTGCTGGAGTCTCTGCCCACCCCGGGCCTCAGTTTCCCCATCTGCCCCACGGTCAGCAGAGCGAGATTGTTGCAGCTTCCTCCCAGCCGCCAGGGAACCTAGACTGGAACGGGGTCACGCTGCCTTACCTGCACAGGGCGTGCTGGTCAGGGGTCTGCCGGGCCTCCAGGGGCCTCCCGGGACCCCTCACTGCCGAGCTTCTGGCCTCTGCAGCCCCGGAAGAGGGCGGACCAAGCCCCTGGCAGAGGCCTGCGTGGGCACCTCAGGCGGCGAGAGGCAGAGGGGCACCGGGCGCGTGTAGCCGGGCCGCAGCCAGGAGCGCACGGAGCGCAGAGCCGGGGACAGATGAGTTTCCTGTTTATCTCCCAGTGCTGTAGCACTGGGGACAGGATGGCTCTGTCAGCCACAGCTGGGCCCAGCTTCACGCCACCTGTGGCTGAACCTTCATGGAGGGGTGCCTGACCCAGCAACCCATCCCAGCAGGGCCAACGGATGGTGGGGCTCCAGCACCCCTGGGCCAAGTGGGCTGCCTCGCCCTGAGTGGGCCAGGTCCCGGAGGGAGCACCAGGTCTGCCCAGGTGCCCGGGGGCTTCAGCTCCCCCCGCCCCCACCCCCACCCCCAGTGTCTGTTAGAAGTGCCCCCCGCTGACGCCCTGCTCCGCACTGCCTGGGCACCCTTGAGTTGGGAAAGGCCCGGTTTGAGATGATGTGACTGAGACTCACGGGAGAAAAGGCTTGTGCAGGGCAGGCCAGCGCTGCTCACTGCTCCTTGACCTCGCTCCCCAGGGACCACCACGGAGGCCCAGGAGACAACCTTCCCCCTCACCCCCCACTTCCTTGGCTCCCAGAAGGTCCCCGTGGGCTCTGTCTCCAGATCACGGCCCTCCTGCCACTGCCCCATCCTAATCCAGGCCACGCACTTCCCTCCCGGCTGGCCTCCTCCTCAGCTTGCCTGGCACGCCAGCCCCCACCCCAGTGGCAGGGAGCTTTGTGCAGGGCAACTTCAGGTCTTCTTATGACACCCCTGCCTTTGCTTCTCCAGGGCTCCCCATGGTGCTCAGACTAAGTCCGGTGCTCACACAGCAGCCCGGATCCAGGCCTTGACTGGCTGAGCGGCCGGAGCTGCAGGCGCTGTGACCAGCTAGAGCACACGCAGTCTGCGAGGTGCAGAGAAAAGGGGCTCCCTGCTGGGACAGGGCCTGGGGTGGGTCCCCTGGTGTAATTTCTTTCTTTTTTTTTTTTTCACTGTGTGGTTGCCTCTCACTCGTGCCCCTAACTGGGGACCTGACGTGCAACCTAGTCATGTGCCCTGACTGGGAATCGAACCGGCGACACTTGGCTCGCAGGCCGATGCTCAAACCACTGAGCCACGCAGCAGGGCTTCTGGTGTAATTTCTGTTGTGGGTGCGCAATGTGTCCCTGGCCCCCGAGAGCCCCCTGAAATGTTTGTCTCCAGAGCTGTTGGCCAGGTCGGGGTCCAAGTGCTGCCGGCGGCTGAGAAGTAGGCACTTACAGGGGAGCCTTGCTGAGCAGGGAGAGCCCCACGAGGGATCCTGAGGCCCTTGGGGGCCACCCACCCACCCTCAGCCCCACCCCCAGCTTGTCCCAGCACCCAGCTTCAGCTTCGTCTGCAACGGGGGCTTTGCAGGCCACGGAGGTCATGCCCAGCCCTCGGAGCTCGCCTGCCGTGAGGGCCAAGCAAGGGGGGCTGGCCCTCCCCACCTGGCACCCTGCGCGGAAGCCCCACGCACGGTCCGGCTGCAATTTGCTAAGCTGGGCGGACGGGGCAGCCGTTAAGGGGAAGGGGAAAAAACACTTTATCTCCCGGGACGGAAAGGGAAGTTTCTGTGAATAGAGTTGGGGGGCAGGGCAGCTCACGGAGAGGGTGCCAGTTCAGCAGCCCACCCTGCCCCCGCCCGTCAGGGCCATCCTGTCCCCTCCCCTCCCGGCCCACTAAGGGATAGCAGGAGCCAGGCCCTCGGGAGCCCCTGAGGTAGGGGTGGGGTAGTGACAGGAGAGGCAGCTCCCCGGAGGCTGCCACTGCCCTGTGTGGGTGACATCACAGTGTGACCCCATTTATGGAGGAGGAGTGGCTTCTCAGGGTCATGAAGATGGTCACAGAGAGCCTGACCTCCAGCCCAGAGCTGCAGCAGGCCCAGCCTGAGCAGCGGGCAGGGGTGTGGGGCCGAGGTGGGCCCCTGTCCCCAGCATCCCAGTGCTCAGTGGGGGGCTGCCAGGAGGTGAGTAGGAGTCCCTCCCTGGGCTCCAATGAGGTCATGGATATCGCATGCCCCAAGGCGTCTCTGCCTGAGTTTCCCCATGTGTGTGATCAGGGAGTGATGGCTTTGGGGAGCCCTGGGCAGGATCTGGGTGTCTCCAAACGCTGTCACGCAGTTGGTGCTGTGCCTTTGGGGGTGGACGTGGGGTGGGGGGAGGTCTGCAGCTTCCACCGGATTCCCAAAGGGGCCTGTGACCCCCCCCCCCAGATTCAGAGCCCTGAGCCTGAGTAGGTAGTCCTGGGGTTCCTCCAGCCCTCCCAGTCCAGGATCCTCAGCTTTGGAGGCGCCTACTGTTATCATTATTTTTCAATATCCTTAAAAATGTAAAGAGAGAAAGAAAAAAAAGGCCAGCATTGCTGCCTGACCAGAAATCTCTGTTTCCTCTCAGCCAGGAAACAGGAAGTGAGTGTGCCGGGGAGATGGGGAGCCGGGCTGGAGAACAATGGGAACCCCTCCGGAGGGGAAGAGGAACTGCGTCAGGGGTGGGGGGTTCGTGGGGGCTCTGGCCCAGGCATAAATTTAGTCCGGGCTCTTTTCCTGATCAAAAGCTCAAAGGTGCCACTGGTGGGGGAGGGGTGCGAGGTCTCTCTGTCTCTGGGTGTCTTAGAGACCATCTCGCTGTGCCCCATTTTCCCCTATGGGTAAACTGAGGCCCAGAGAGGGGAAGAGCCTGCCTGGGGGCCACAGGGTGCAGGTCCTCTCTGGAGAGGCCACTAAACAGAGGAGTGAGAACCCCACCAGGCCCGGGAGAGGCAACGGGGGATCTCCTGCCTGCCTGGCCCCCGGGGCCCCCCACCTCGCAGACCTCAGAGCTGGACCCGGTGCTCCACTCCACCCCACGCTTCCCTGAGGAAGTTCAAGCAGGTCTCACGGAGGCAAGAGACAGGTGACAAGCAGGCACTCTGCCGCAAGCCCGGCTCTGTCACCTGGAGCTGCGTGACCTCAGGCAGGGCCAAAGGGGCCCTGGGTCAGGGACAACCCGGGGTCAGCCCCAGCTTGCTTGTTTTTTTAAGGCAGCAGCTTTGTTGGGCTGTAACTCACCCACCACCCACGCATTTCCAGGGCCTAAGTCAGTGGATTTTAGCCCAAGTCACAGGGTTGAGTAGCCGCCATCAGAGTCAAGTCTAGGACATGTTCGCCTCCTCAAAGAAACCGCTCGGGACTTTCATGCAAGTGGGACCCACACTGTGTCTGGCGCCTTTCACTCAGTGTGACGTGTGGAGGTCCACGCGTGCTATGGCTTCACACCTCTCCATGATCCTCTCCGCGATCCCTGGACCCACACCTTGTTCACTCTTCCTTTGGCTGCATGTGTGTACATGTTTGAGTGTGCACACGTGTGCTCCCTTCTCTCAGGTGCACGCCCAGGAGCTGCCCCATCTTACTTCCCCAGCTGGTGGCATCTGCCCTCAGCCCCAGAACAGCCGGAAGGGCACCCCTCAATCCTGCCAGGACCCAGGACGGACCAGGAAGCACACATGTGGGCTGGACTGTGGCTCCTCTGGGCCGGATCAGAGGTGAACCGAGGCCCCATGAGGCCATGTGGGGTGGGTGTCATGCAGCCTGTGGCTGTCCCCTCTCTGCACACTGAGAGGCAGGGGTCACATCCAGAGCCCACAGGAGCCTGCCTCTCCCCTGGATGTCCTGGACGTAGCCCCTAAGCCCCCGGGGAGGTGCAGGGGGTCCCCGTAACTCCTCCAGCATGTTCTCAGGACTGCCCTATGAAACGGCTTGCTGTTCCACCCCGGTGCCGAGAAATGGTCCCCAGCTAGTGTCCTTCCCTGGCCTCCCTCTGGAGGTGGTGGGACCAGGACCGGGAAGGCAGCGTCCCCTCTTTCCGCCCACCCCTTGCTGAGGGACAGCGGCGGTCTGGGTTGGGCTGTGCCCAGGGCCGTTCTCCCCCAGACCCTGGTACCCTCCATCTGCGATGACAACAACCAGACTCCCATCGCTAAACATTAGGGCTCCACTTGGACGTCCACTGAGCTGGGGGGACGAGGCTCAGAGAGGCCTAGGGACCCTCCGGGCCGTGCAGCCGCCACACGGCCAGCACTTGCTCACGGCCCTCTCCTGCACCCCTGCCTCTCACCCATTCTAGGATCTGAGTGGCCCGAAATCTCCCTGACTCTCTGCCCGTCCTCCACCAGCACTGCCCGTCACTGCTCCGGGGACCGCCCCTGCACGCCCCATTTGAGCCCACGTGTGACCGAGGGAGGGAAGGCAGCCCTCCCCAGACCCAGTAGCAACTCCGGGCAGGCGCACCGGTGTGGGGGTCACCCCCCATCTGGGGAGTCTGCGGTGCTGCCGCCCCAGGCCACCATGTCAGCCCACATGACACCAGCTGGACTCTCAGCCAAGCTGTCCCCAAGCCCACCCCAGCCCCATCAGGCCCCTTCTGGGGATCGCAGCTTCCTGAGCCAGCCCCTGCTGTGGACAATGGCCGGAAAGGCCTCGCTCTGGCTGTGCTGGGCAGGCCCCGTGCGGCCCTGGGAGAGGTGGCAAGGCTGTCCTGTGTGGCCCTGGGAGCCCGCCCGCCCGCCTGTCATCTCTGGGCTGACCGTAGACACCTCCCCACAGAGGCCGGGGCGGCCTGAGGGCTCAGGACACAGGCCACCTCTCCCACACCCAGCCAGGAGGGCCCGCTGGGTTAAAGGCAGAGCGCGGAGGGCTCAGGGACGGAACCTGTGAGGACAGTGATGATGTTTTACTGGGTCTGACTCAAGAGCACAGGGGTGACCCCATTCAGCTGCCCCGTTTTACAGGAACAGCGTACAGAAGGAAGAAAGCCACCCCCCACCCCCGACCCCTGTCCTGGGCGCCAGTTCCCTGGACATGAGATGAGCCCCTGCCTCTGGGACGTGGCGGGGGTGGGCGGGCAGCGGCCTGTGACTGGTGCAGGGCGGGGAGGCCCCTCTGGGCCCAGGGTCACTTATTTACGTTGCATTTTACGATCCCACAGTGCAAATCCATTTTGTGCGTGCTCACTGGTCTGTGACGTAGCATGTGCTCCTTTTGAAGGAAACGGCACGCGGCGTGTGAGCTGCCTGGTGTCCGTGGGGGCGCTAAGTGCCACCAGCACCCTCCCGCATCCGGGTCAGGGCAGAGCGCTCCCCCCAGGCCCTCCTTGACGGCGACGGTGGCAGGCGCGTCCTTGACACCAGCTGGCTGAGCTCTGCCACGTTCCGACTTACAGTAAGACACGCACGTTTTCAGTGACTATTTTTTACGGCAGTTTCAGGCTCCCGGCAACATGGAGCAGTAGATGGAGCGATTCCCAGAGAGCCCGGCCCCACCATGGAAGCCCCAACCAGGGGACCGTCTGCTACCATCCGGGAACCTGTGCTGGCCTGCCGTCCCCCAGCGTCACTCGCGGTCTGGGCACGCGTGGGTCTGGACAGGTGCACACTGACTGCGGTCCCACGCAGAGCGGGTCATTGCCACACACCCTCAGAGAGCTCGCAGGGCGCGGGGACAGTTTTACGATTCTGATGGATGTGTCTCCTGTGGGGTCCCCACCACAAGCGACAGACAGGGCACACCCTGTCCTGCCCATGCCACTCTGGAGAGTCCCTTCCCAGAACCACACGGCGGTGCCCACGCTCAGCTCGGTGCCTTCGAGAGGGTCCGTGGGGACCGCCGGACCCACTCCCATCCCCTGTTGTGTGGGTGGCCGCAGGCTTCCAAAGTGACAGAGAGTGACCGTGTGACCCAGCCACGCCCCTGCCCAACACTCCCACGGAGGGACGAAGCAGGGACTCAGACTGACAGGTAGGAGCCCCGTAGCCCACTGGCCACGATCACCAAGAGGCAGGGCACCCTCGCGCCCCCAGCTGACAAGCGGACAGGCCGCGTGTGGCACGTTCGCGTGGTGGGACGTCACTAGCCCCCAAAGAGAACCAAGTGCTGACATCTGACAAAGCACGGAGGGCCTCGGAGACCGGATGCCGGGAGGGAGAAGCCAGACACAAAGGGACGGGCGTCGGATGGTTCCAGTCATGGGACGTGTCTGGGACAATGGGCAGATCCAGACAGAACTGGTTCCTGGGCCAGGAGCGGGAGATGAGAAAGTTCTGGAACCAGTGCTGACGGTTGCTCAAGAATGCGGATGTAATTAATTCCACTGGCTTGTACACAGTAAAAAACCGGCAAATGCTATGTTGTGTGTGTGCATGTATGTCAGTGCAGTTAGAAGGCAGTGGCTGCCACACACCCACACTCACTGGGCCGGGGAGCAGCGTGCCGTGTGGGTGGGGTCGCAGGGAAGCCGCTATAGCAGAGAAAAGGCCAGGATTCCAGCCCTGCCGACGGGCGGAGGGGGTGCGTGTTTCAGGGGGACCCCAGAGCTGTCGGGGGGTCAGCGCCAGGAGCCCCAGTCAGGGAGGGTGAGTCACAGGCCCTCCAGAAACAGACATGGCGGCAGGTGTGCCCAGCCCTCCCTCAGACGGGACCCCCTCTCCCCAGCCAAGGCTCAGGTCCTGGCCCAGGCTGTGGTGGGCAGTGTGGGCGTGGCGTGGGGCGGGGGCGGCGGGGTCCGCGGCCTGGCATCGGGCTCCCACCATAGGACAGGGAGCCGGTGGAGCAGCGCAGGCGGCGGTCCTGAGGGGACAGCACACTCAGGCCGGGCACTAAGCGGGGTGGTGGCAGTGTCTGCCTCAGAGCCACCAGAGCTCGGCGGTGCCAGGAAGGGGGGACCCCCTTCCCCACTGCCCCGCTTCCCAAACGCTGAGGGAGCAACATGCTGCCCTGGCAGGACGGGCAGGAAGGAAGCCTGGGTCTGCTTGTCCCCCGGTCACCTCGGTCCAGATTCCAGGGCTGGACCTGAAGCCCCGCCACCTGGGGTCCCAAACCCCTCCAGGTTCCTGGGCCGCAGAGCCCAGAGCAGGGGGAGGGGCAAGGGCTGCCGCCAGGACCTCAGGCCTCCCGCCCTGGCAGGAAAGGCTGACCGGCGCCGGGACAAAGGGCGGACGTGCAGCTGGCCATGTGCGCCCTTATCAGGACCTGCACTCGCGGGCGCGGGGCCTGGGCGGAAACGCTCCCCTCCGGGGCCTTCCTGCCGCCCAGCCCCCGACCCCGACCACCAGGCCCGGCCTGTGCGGGGGCGAAGGCCACCTGGCCGCTGGGGTCTGGACTGCAGTCCAGGCGGAGTGGCGGCCTTGTCACCTGTGGCGGCGCTGCTGGGAAGCTGGGGCTGGGCCTCTGTCCTGTCAGGGGGGAAACTGAGGCCGGAGCCCTGGGGGCGGCTGGGCAGGCACCCGGAGCTCTGCGGTCTGGTTGGTTGGGGAAAGATCTCAGTCCTGTGATTGCGGGCCACTGGGTCCCCGCCCCCGGGTCCCCCTGGGAATGTGCAGGAGGCAGTGGGAGAGGACGCAGGCAGGGGGGTGACCGAGGGGACACACCTGTCACCGCCCCCCACACCGCATACGTAAGAGCGCGCATTTTATGTGATTTATGAACAGTGCGCCTCCATGAACAAACACAGGAGGGAGCCCCAGGCAGCGGGCCTGGGGGCTCGGGGGGCTTTCCTACAAGGACCCACGTTGGTCGTGGGGATGGGGGGCAGGGAACCTCGTCCTGTGGACCCTTCCCACCAGCCTGGGCCCTTGTGGCTTCACGTCCGAGGCTCTGCCCCCAAGACACAGGCGTCCTGGGAAAAATGGGCGGGGGTCTCTGCCGGGTGCCCCCTGCTGCCTGGGGAGGCCTTGTCTGAAAGGACGCGTGGGTGCTCATGGCCTCTCCCTCTGTCAGCTCCTCGTGGGCCTGATTACCCCACTTCCTGAAGGAAGGTGGCAAAGGGGACTGGTTCTCAGTCTGGTATGTGGGGAACCCTAATGACCCCAGGGTCAGGGGCACCCCAACAAGGTACAGGACAGAGCTACGGCAGCAGGGTGCTGGAGGCCAGCCCGGGCACCTGTGCTGACTCAGGCTGTCCCGAAGGCACCCGGGCCCTCTGCAGGAAGAAGTCACAGAGACTCTAATCCCTGCTCCTTCTGGGTGTCTGGGACCGATGAGTGGGAGGGGCTGGCCAGATATTCCCATTCGTGGTTCTGCCATGCCATGGGACCCCCATGTTCCTGCCTGAGGTGGGGTGACTGCCGTGCCCTCTCAGGGGGCAACGCCATGGAGGTCCTTCCCGTTGGTCCTGCCTGGGGCCCGTGACGCAGGCCAGAGGGGCCCAGGTTCTGGCGCGGCCCCTGCGCCTGCCACAGCCAGCCAGGTCCCTCCTCACCGCAGACCTGCTGTGCTTCGCGGTCCCTGCAAATGGGGTCGTGCTTGGAGCTTACGTGGGGCTGGTCCCGGCCCCATGGGTGGCCCTGCTGAGCCAGAGGGAGAGACGTGCTCGGGAGCCACTGAGGGACCAGCGTCATGTCCCGAGCACGTCCACACTCTGGCCTGGCCTGGCCTGCGGCCCTGGTGCTGGACAGAGGAAGGCCCGGCGGCCCGGCACTTCCTTGCTGACCTCCTCCCCATCTGGGATTCTCTGAGCGCCCAGGGCGTACTGGGGGGCCTGTGGCCGGCCCCCTGCTGTCTGGGGCCCCTGTGGCCTGGCCCCAGTGCCTCACTCACTGAGACCTGCCCAGAGCCCTGGAGGAGGGTTAGTGGTGTCTGTGAAACTCAGCTCCCACCTCCGTGCGGAGGGCACACAGCCACCTCTGTGTCCCACACCCAGACACGGTCTACCCGGGAGGCAGGCCAGGCCCAGAGGGAGGGGTGGGGCAGTGAGGGCCCGGGAGAGCCTCTTAGGGCCTCCCAGCTGGGGGTGTGGGGGCGCCTCTCCTGAGCCCCAGGCTGAGGGTCCTCTCCCTGGTAGCCCCCACCAGCCCTGGGACCCCGCTTCACAGCACCTGGGCATAGGGTGAGCAGATGAGGTTGCCCCTTGCAGCGAGGCCCCTGCCCTCCACCAGCACCCTGAGCGTGGGACATCTGTGACCCGGCACACTGCCCTGACAACCCATGTAGGCTGTCTGGGGCGGCCCTGCACATCATTTCTTCCCAAAGGGGCTTCAGACGCACCGGGGCCGAGGAGACCGAGCTCCGGGCTGACATGGCTCCTTCTGTCCCTGGGAACATGTGTGTCACAGTGCCCCCCCCAACCCCCCAAGAGCCAGGCACCTCTCCTGAGAGGCTTCACCTCCGAGTGTGAGCCTGCGCCCACACCCATGCCAGACCCCTGCCCAGGCTCAGGGTCTCTTCCGACCGGCCGGGGTGCGCAATCTCAGCCTTGCGGGATCGCATTGAGAGGGGCCTCAGAGGGAGCTCCCGGCTGCTGGGCCCTGGACTTTGACCCTGGCCCTTTGGTGCCGGTGCACATGGATTGCACTTGGCTGCCAGGCTCCCTGGCTTTCCCTCTGGGGAGGACACTCCCAGGGCAGCAGATATCCACATCTCAGGAGAAAAAAAAAGAGGCACTTGGGTCACAGCTGAGCCTCAGGCTTCAAAAGCGACCAGAGGAGGGGAGACGGGCACCATGGGCTGCAGGGGGCAGGCCCGCGGGACCCCGATGTCCATGGCGTGTGGAAAGCGGTCTCACGGCCTCCAGCAGGTCTCGTTGGAGCCAGGGGCCGTCTCAGGACTGTGGCTGCCAGCGGGCGAGGTCACAGAGGCCCTCCATGTCTCCACGGTGCTCCACAGTCAGGCACGGGTGTCCCACGTGGCCGCGGGCAGGTGTGGCCCAGGCGTGGTGTGCTCTCTCTTTCCCACACTGCTGGGGCCAAAAGGGAAGGGCAGCTGGGGCAGGGGCGGGAGTGGGCATTTCATGGGGACAGAGTGGCCGTTTGGGAGGCTGGAAAGTCCTACAGAGGACAGTAGCGACCGCACCACAGTGTGAATGACCCTGATGCCACTGCGCATGCACTGGACATGGTTACGTTGGGAAAGAGTGTGTTGTGTATTTTAGCACAATTTATGAAGATAATTTTTTTTAAGTTGAGTAAAGACACAAAAGCCATTACCCTGGAACGTTCCCCCAAGCCGCTTTCCACATCCCTTCCTCCCGCCCCCGCCGCGGCCACCCACAGCCACTCTCTGACATCTGTCACCGGTGAGCTGGGCCTGTGTTTGGACTTCGCGTACCAGGAACCAGACGGCGTATCCTCGCCTGTGTCTGGCTCCTTCAGCTCAGCACAGTTTTGTTTGAGTTGCGAGTCACATATTGGGTTTCACAATCACAGCTTGTTTGGAACACACGGACGCCTGGCAGAGCCAAGCGTTCAAGCTCCGACTTTGAAGAAGGGGTTTTGCACTACCAAGGGGTGCTGCACGGGTGTAAGGCACGCGGGTACATCTAGATGGGCTCGTGGAGTGGGAGACAGAGTCGTGCGGGGAAGGGAGCGCAGGCGACAGGTCAGGGGCGTGGGAGGAGGTGGCCCCCGCTGCAGAGGGTGGCCACAAGGACCCAGGCGGCTGTCTGGGCGGTAGCAGGGAGCACAGGGTCAAGGACACTTTCAGTGAGCCCTACGAGGACAGTTTCAAAGCAGGTCCCACTCCTGTCCTGAGCACTCAGACACCCAGACTCAGCCCTGGCATCCTCGGCGTATTTCCACTTGGGTGTCTCCATCCACACGCATGAGTTTTCCGTTACCAGGAACGGAATCTGGACATTACTGCTCGGCCCCTTCTCTACTTGCCCCGCCCCTTCCATGCCGGCCCCGCCCCCGTGTGCCTGCAGCTTGCGGTCTAAAGGTGTTGAAGTGAACTCTTTATTTTAGAAGAGACTCAGACCTACTGAAAAGCGCCAGAGATCACGCCGATCCCCAGTTCACCCCGTGTCCCTATTACTCACATCTCCCATGGGATGTGAGTCACAGCGAATGACCCAGCGCTGATATGTTATCATTAACTCAAGCCTGGACTTTATTCAGGTTTTTTTAGTTTTCACCCAAATCCCTTTCCTGACCCAGGACCCCCCATCCAGGACTCACATGACACTTAGTCACATGTGTCCTTGGGCTCCTCTGGGCTGCGACGTTTCTCAGACGCTCCTTGTTCTGATGACCTTGACCGCGTTCAGGACTGGTCAGGTGTTTTGTAGAATGTCCCTTTACTAGGATCTGTCTGATGAGTTTCTCATGGCTCAGGGGACGGGATTGGGGGGAAGACCACAGGGGGGAGGTGTCCTCCTCGCGTCGGATAGGGGGTGTTTGCTGCCATCGTGACGTTACCGCTGATGGTGTTGACCTCAGTCACCTGGCTGAGGTGCACTTCCAGGTTGCCCGGCTGTAAAGCCAGCCCCTCCCTCCCACGCTGGCCTCTGGGGAAGGACTCACGAGGCACCACCTCCTGGGGGCATCTACATACGTGTTGGAAGTTCTGCCCGAGAGGCTCGTCTGTTCAATCCCTGTATGTACCACGGGGACGCCTGCAGTCCCATGCTTCGGGTTAGAATCCAGTACCGAATTATGGGGTTGCCCAGCTCTGGCCCACAGGGGGCGCCTTCAGGTTGGCGTCTGTGACGCTTTGACATGCCCCCCATTATTGCAGGTTTGGGCGGAGGGGGAGCACGTCCTTACTTTCTGGCACCAGAAAGTTTCACGCCCCATCCCAGAAGCAGCCATCTCCCCGAGGAGCCCGGGTTCCTTCCACTGGAGATGGTGTTAGGGACCAAGGCCAGGGTGCCGGGACGCCCGTTGCACTGCGCTGCCCTGGCTCTGGGGCCTCTCAGCCGACAGAGCAGCAGGAGATATGAGCTGTCTGTGCCTATAGCAGCCTGTGTGCCTGCACATATCTGTACATGTTTCTCTGTGGAACCACTCAGATCCTTATGAAGCTCAATGTGGGTTTGGCCTGAAGTCTCCAGCTCTAACCCATCCCCACTAGCACCGCTCCCGCTCACCTGTCACTCCTCCCCTGTGGCCGTCTGCACGCATGGCAGCCTCTGGCTGGCCGCCCTGCCCCCCCCCCTCCGTGGGCGAGGATCCCGTCGCGTAACGATGCTGACGTCCATCCGTGCCGCGCGCCCCTGTAGCTCCTGCTTGGCACCGAGCCTGTCTGTGACTCAGTGCTAAGGGCGAGGCTCACCTGCCGGCGGCCATCGGGTTGGCATCTGTGTGTTGGGTCATGGGAATGAGGCTTCCTGGGACATTCTCACGCGCATTTTTGGTGACTGAGGTAGGCAGGTAAGACAGGCCCCTAGTGGCCTCGCCCTTGTCTCCCCCTCCATCCTGAGCGTGGTGGGACCTGTGAACATGAGCGGACGTTGCTCCTGTATGCCAGTTATGGCATACGGCAAAGTGAGGCCGTGGGGTGAGAATGAGCGAATCACGCGCTCCCTTCAAGAGCAGGGAGTTTCCTCGGGGGGCAGTAGAGAAGGAGGTCAGAGAAGACGGAGCGGACGTGTGCCAAGGAAGGAGGGTGGCCTCTCAGAGCACAGAGACCAGCGAGGAAATGGGGACCTGGCTCCCACAACACCAAGAACTGTGCTTGGCCAACAACCTCAAGGAACGTGGAAGCCAGCTCTGCCCTGAGCCCCTACGTAAGCCCAGCCTGACGAGCCTTCGATGCCAGCCTGTGAGACCCAGGCCGCGTGGGGCTTCTGACCGGGACTTAACCAGTGGGTGTTGTTCGATGCCGCCAAGCTTGGGGAAGTTTGTTACACAGCAACAGGTGACTGATACAGCGACGTGTTTCCATTCCTCTCCCATGAACACCCGAGAGGGGAATTGTGGGCGTCTGGGGAGATGCATGTTATCTTAATGAGGGACTCCCAAACAGTGCTCTAAATCATGAGGTCGGTTCCCCCCTGCCCCCCTTGGCAAGATCTGAGCGCTCCCATTGCTAAAGGTCTTCACCCATATCTGGTGTCATCAGCCCTTGGAGTTTAACCGTCACCTGTCCATGGGCGTATCCTGGTTTCTCGCTGTGATTTTAATCTTAATTTGCATTTCCTGATGTCCGCAAGTGTTGGGCAACTTCCCATGTATGACTGGTCCCTTGTACAACTCTTCACGGAATTCCCATTCAGATACTTCGCCCATTAAAAAATATTGGGTTGTCTGTGTTTTTATCGTTTGTTTGTTGGTGCTCTTTACGTATTCCGATTTCTGAACACAAATCTTTTGTCTGAGATTATACTGTGAATTTCCCCCATCCCCATTTCGGTATCGCCTATTCATTTTCTTCATGGTGTCTTCTGATGAGGAGAAAATTTTTATTTTGATGAAAACCAATACATCAATTTCTTTTCTTGTATAGCTGGTGCTTTTGCGATCTGAAAGAAATCTTTGCCCACCTCAAAGGTCACGAAGCTTTTTCTCTTATGCTTCCTTCCAGAAGGTTCTGGGTTTTATGGTTAGGCCTATGGTCCATCCTCATTCCATTTTCGTGCGAGGAGTGAAATAAAAATTGAGGTTCTGTTTTTTTCTATATGGATATGCAGTTGTTCCAGCAGCATTTGTTACGAAGATTTTCTTTGCTAATTGACTTGCCTTGGCATCTTCGTTGAAAATCAATCGACCATATGTTTGGGAGTCTATTCCTGGACTCCCCGTTCTGTTTTTCATTAGCCCATTTGTCTAGCCATCTGTCAGTACCGTGGCAGCTTAATTACCACAGCTTCAAAGCAAGCCTTTCAAGTGCACAGCCTTCCACGCTGTCTACGTTTTCAAAATTCTGTTGGCTACTCTAGATCCTTTGCAATTCCATTCAAATTAGAATCACGTTGTCAAAAACTTGCTAAAAGCCTGATGGAATGTTCATAGAACTTGCAATGAACATCGGAGAGAGCGATTATCTTAGCAACGTTGCGTTTTCCTGTCTACAGATACAGTACGTCTCTTCAATGAGTTAGGCCTCGCCAGTTTCTCTCCACAAAGTTTTCTAGCTTTATATTTGCAAGTCTGTTTTCCTCATCATTGTGACCCCTATAAATTTGAGGTTTTGATGCTATTGAAAAATATTTTAAATATTATTTTCCAGCACTTCAGAATCACTAGCGTGTAGAAATGTAAGTGATTTTTCTAAATTGACCCTTTACCGCTCAGCCTTGCTCAACTGAATTATTGATGCTACTAGCTACTTTTGTAACCTCCAAAGGATTTTCTACCAATAGAATCCTGCCTTAAAATGAAAAAAATCTGGATGTCTTCTATTTTCTTTTCTTGCCTTCGTGCCCTGGCTGGGTTCTCCCATACAAGGTTGTAGAGAGACGGGGACTGCGGACATCCTGCCTTGTCCCCGACCTTGGCGGCAGCGTGAGCTTCTCCCCGTTAAGCCTGAGTTTAGCTGTGAGTTCTATGTAGACACTCCTATCATCTTCCATTCCTAGTTTGCTCAGAGTTCTACCCTGAATGGTGTTGAATTTTGTCGAATGCTTTTTGCTGCATGTATGAAGGTGATCACATGGATTTTTCTCTTTGCCCTGTTAATAGTTACAGGGGTCGATTTTAGGATATTGAACCAGCCTTGCATTCTGGGGATGAACGCCCCCTTTTATATGTGGCTCAATTCTATTTACTAATGTTTTGTTATGAGACTTCTGTGTCTGTGTTTATGAGGATATTGGTCTATAATTTTTTCTTGTGCTATCCTGTGTGATTTTGGTCTCAGGATAATGGGGGCCTCATAAAAATTTTACTTTCTGGAAGCGTCTGCGTAGAATTGATATTTCTTCCCAGAAAGTCTGGTTGCATCCACCAGCAAAGCTACCCAGGTCAGGAATTTTCTCTGTGACAAGATTATAAATGATAAATTGAGTTTCTTTAATAACTATAAGTCTGTTCTCATTACATGTGTTTTCTTGTGCCTGTTTTGATCACTTGTGTCTTTCAAGGAATTTTTCCATTTCATCTAAATTGTCAAGTTATTCAGCATCAACTTATTAATAATGTGGAAATACTCTCTTAATTTCTGTGGGATATGAAGTGATGTCTCCACTCTAGTTCTTGATACTGGTCACTTCCTTTTATTTTTCCTGATCAGTCCAAATAGAAAGTTATCGGTTTTATTGATCTTTTCAAATAATCAGCATTAGGTTTCACTGATTTTTCTGTTGCTTGTCCATTTTCTATTCCTCCCGTCTCTACCGTTTATTAGCTCCCTTCTGTCGGGTTTACTCTCCTCCTGCTCAGTCCCTTGGCGGGGACTGGGTGGCCCGGGTCCCCAGGAGGGGCAGGCCTGTGCCCCACCAGGGTCTTTCTGGAGAGGAGGGTCTCGGGTCCCCTTCCTCATGCACTGGGGAAGGGGTTGGAGAACGGCCACGTTTGGAAACCAGGGCTCCCAGGCTCAGCCCCAGACTGTCGTTGGGGACTTGGGGGACAGAGCAAGGGGTCAGTGGCTTGCCAGACTCTGCCCTCACCCAGGCGTCCCCTTACCTGCGTGTCCCCGTGCCCCTGCCCTGGTTGCGGCATCTGAGCCGCTGAAGCGGCTCCACGTGTAAAGCCACCTGTGGCCACTGGAGGGCGGTGCAGCCCCGGGAATGATGAGGCGGGGGCGGGGTGGGGGGAGGTCCGCTAGCCCTCCTGCAGCCGCTCGCGGTCTCCCAGGATCTCTCAGCTCCTCCGCGTCCGAGCCCTCCCCCTCTGAGCCCCTTCTTCTCTGACCTCCCCCATCGGGCCCCCAGGTGTGTGTCCGCGGTTAAGCAGATGCAGCGCCGCAGGGCCCCCCGGGCGCAGCAGGCGGCGCCAGGAGCTCAGGGAACAGACGGGTCCCGCAGAAGTAGGGGTGCGGGTGGGGGAGCGGGGGCAAGCTCTGCTGCGAGAGGCTGGAGACCTGTCCGTCCGGCGTCCTTCTCGGCCCCCCTGGGGCTGGGGGCTTCCCTCCCCCTGCTGCACGTGGGGAGGCTGGGCTGAACCCCAGCGCTGCCCGGGAGCGCGGGGCACTGCCAGGCGCGCTGAGCTGTTCCCACGTCCCAGCCATCCATGACTCGCGGCGGGGGGGGGGCCTGGGGACCGTCTGGGGGAGGCGGGAGAGCAGAATGCAGGGGTGAGCGGGTGAGAGGCAGACCCCTGAGTGGTCTTGCAGGCTCGGGGCGGGACCGCCCAGTCAAGGAGTCCGGGGCTTAGGGCTCCGGGGCGCGGGCCCAGCCCCTGCCTGGACCCTCGCTCTGCAGCCGCAGTTGGGCGGGGTGGGCCCGGGGCTGGTGCTGGGGGGAAGGGGTGGGCGGAGGAACGTGGGAACGTGCAGGGGGAGCCCCAGGTGCTGCCGGTCTGATTGATGGCGGTTTGGCCGAGGGAGCCAGTGGGGGCAGGGGAGCGCGCAGGTGGGAAACCACGGGGGCTGTGGGGGCCTGGGGAGGGGCCGGGGCCGGGGGAGCCGGGGGAGGGCAGGCCGCGGGCACAGCTCTGTGGCTGGGGAGCTGCCCTGCCCCACCCCTACCCCGTCTCCCCCCTGAAATGCCGGAGAAAGACCCCTCGTCCTGCATGATGCCCCCTTTGCCCCAAGCCCACGGTTCCTCCCGTTGGCCTTCAGGGCCCTCCCTGGAGACCATGGAGCCCAGCCCTTCGTTGCACAGATGAGGAAACTGAGGCACGGGGCCAAGTCTGCCTTCTGATCTCTCCCTCATCAGCCCCTCTCCTGCTGGGACCCCTGCCTCCCCCCAACACCTGCAGCATGTTCTCCCGACTCCAGGCTACAGCCTCGGCGCCCCCACCCCACCTTATACAGGGGGCCACCTCCAGCCAGCCCAGCAGCCTCTGAAATGCAGATGGAAACCTATCCGTTCCTGTTTAAACCTCCTGTGGTTCCCCTCGGCCCTCAGGACAAAGCCCTGCCCCACAGGGTGGAGGCCACCCCACCCCCCAGGCCCTGCCCCCACCGACCCCTGCAAGCCCAGCCCCCATGGGCCCCTGGCTCCATCCTTTTGCAGGAGGCCCTGGTGCTCCCTCTGCTGGTCCCCCACCCCCACCCGTGCCAGCTCCTCCTGTGTCAGGTTCTGGGCTCTGATGTTGTATCTTCTGAGCGGCTTTTCTGTCCCCCGAGCCCAGGTCAGGCCCCTCCCCTGGGTCCCCAACGCCCAGAGGCCAACTCCTCCATGAGGCCCAGGCACCGGGGCCCAAGACATGTTCAGGGGCTTAGGGTGATACTTTCATGTCCTTTAAAATCAGGAGAAAAAACTGAATTCTTAGGAACAAGAAAACTCTTTCATATATAACATTAATGTATTTGTTTTTAGACCAACACAAAACCGAGTGTCCGCTCTCTTCGTTCTTTATGGAAGGAAGGGCTCAGGAGCCCCGGGCCAGGCCACGCTCGGCACAGCCCCGTCCCCAGGATGCCCAGGGCCTTGAACGCTGTTCACTGTCGATTGTTGCCTTTTCCTTCCTTCTTTCTCTCCTACTTTCTTTTAAAATATTTTATTTATTTAGAGAGAGGGGAAAGGAGGGAGAAAAAGGGGGAGAGAAACATTGATATGCAAGAGATACATTAATTGGGTGCCTCTCACGTGCCCCCAACTGGGGACCTGGCCCGCACCCCAGGCCTGTGCCCTGACTGGGAATCGAACCAGTGACTGTTTGGTCTGCAGGCCAGCACTCAGCCCACTGGGCCACACCAGCCGGGGCCCCGACGCCTTGCTGACCACATTGGCTCCCGTGCCTGGGAGGGGCCTGCCTGCCAAGACCTGTGCACCTGGGCCCCGGCCCCGCACGGCACCAGGTGGACGCAGCGATGGACTCGCGAGGGTCTTGCTGCCCCTCTGAGGCCCTCAAGGACCCCAAGCCGCGCAGGCATCTCCTGACTCGCCCCTCTGCCTTCAAGCCATTTGGCGGCCCTGGGGCTTTGTCAGGGAGCGCCCACCCATCTGCTGGTACCAAAAGGGCTTTGAAGCATCCCAGAGGCCCCATAAACTGGGGAATGAGGGTGATTACGCCCCAGTAAACTCAGGAAGGAGAAGGGCCGCCCTTGGAAGCAGCGGGGAGTGGCTGGAGGGAGTGGTGGCTACCGGGCTGCTGAGCGCGCTGGGGGGCTGGGGCAGGGGCGGGCACCAGCTGTGGTCCTGCCCTGAGAGACTGTGCCCACCTGGCCTCACCCTGGGGGCTGGGTCAGTGTGCAGGCTGGAGGGTGTGGGGCTGAGCATGTCATCTAACAGCTGGGGAAACTGAGGTTCTCCCCAGGGAACCTCCGGACACCCTCACCAGCAGGTTCACTGATGCCTTTGGGCAGAGCTCGGGGGACCGGGTGGGCTCTGATCCGGGGCTGGGCCGGGCCTCCTCCTGGGGCTTTGCTGTCTTCACCCCAGCTGGTGCTAGTGGCCCCGGGACCCTCCACGTGGACCTTCCCACAGTCCAGGCATGGGCTGCAACAGCGGGGGGCAGGGGGGCACACGGCCGTCTCTCAGGGCTTTCCGAGGAGAAGGGCCCCTTGGCCACACCCCCGTGGGCCCTATCGAAGCCAAGCTCGGAGCCGGGGAATGTCAACATCGCAGGTACACCACCTGGCACCTGGTGCCCACAGGGTCCCCTCCAAGCTGAGAGGCTCTGTGCTATTTATAACCCCGCTGGCTGCGAGGAGCCAGGCAAACATGTCAGCCCCCCCCCACAGCCCTTGTGACCTCCAGCCGTGTTTAAACTCTCGATGGGCAAACAAGGCCGATAAGCACCGAGATTAGAGCTTCAAATAAATAACTTCCCCCGAACCCCTGAGCATGGATTCCCAGCACAGAGTCCCAGCCCGACTCTGGGAGCTCAGGGAGCCGAAAGGGGCGGCTGCAGGGGTCTCAGAGCCCAGCCCAGGCGGACCCCCGCCGCTCCCCCAGGCCTGGATCCAGCTCCGACTTCCCAGCCCAGCGGTCCCCCCACCTCTTTGTACCCCTGCAAAGGTGCCCACCCACGGAAGGCAGCTGCGGCCCCCAGCTGGGAGTCTGAAGGACCAGCCAGTGGCTGAAGGGGTTTCCGGCCAGGCTGACTTGGATCCCGTGTGGAGCGGGGTCACAGGTCACCAGCCCCTCTCGTTGGGCTCCTCTTCCACCAAGTGGCCGGCTGGAAACACCCAACCCAGAGCGCCGGGCGACGCGCTGGGAGACGCGCTGCACACAGCAGCTGCGTGGCCAGCTCTGGGTCCCACCCGGGGATCGGGCCTTCCCCCTCCACCCCAGCCTGTCCGGGCCCTGGGGCACCCCAGGCCTGCACTCTCCACCCCCCGCGCCCCATCCTGCCCTACCTGGTCCAAGTCCCTGAGAAAGTGCAGGAGGGGCCACCACCTCCCAGACCCAGGTCTCGGCCTCTGCTAATGCAACCCGGGCCGCTTACACCTGGGGCGGAGGGCTCCGAGAGCCGCAGGTGAGCAGAGTTGGGGTCTGAGGCCTGCAGAGGCGGGGCCGAAGCTGTCTGGCCAGCGTCAGCCTGTGCGCGTGTCGGGGCTCCGTCTGGGGCTGGGAGTAAGGATCAGTCCGTGACCTGGAGCAGGACTCAGCTTGGGCTGGGGTGTCACAGCCCAGTCTGTGAGGGGGTGAGAGGTCAACCTGTAGCTGGGATCGGGATCAGTCCACGGATGGTGTGGGGGCTCAGTCCGCGGCTGGGGTCAGGGCTCAACCTGGACTAGGGCCGGAAATTAGTCTGGATCGTCTGTGTTCGCCCCTAGCGGATCCAAGAGAAGCTGCTGCAGCTGAACTTTGCTTCCTCTTGGCTGGCCCCCAGCAACGGATTCCCGGGGGAGAGGCCCCGTTCTCGCCAGTCACATTCCCACGCCTGTCTGGGGGCTTGCCAGAGAGTGCTGGGGTGTCAAGGGGCTGCTTCCCAGGGGACCTGCGTCTCACCCTGTCCAGCCTCCATGGGCAGACGAGCTCCAACCTGCGGGTCCTGGGCCCCGGCACCGAGTGGGGCGGTAGGGACGATGGAGGCCTGCACCCAAGGCCAGAAAGTGCTTCCCGGGGGGCCCAGCCTGGCTCATACACCCAGCCACGGGCGTGTGCCTCCCTGGGCCTCAGCTTCCCCACGTGACAACGGAGGGGGTCTCTGCAAGGCACCCCTCGCGCCTGGGCTGTGTCCCACTGCCCCGCCCACCCCCGTCTCACTGTGGCGTACATGACAGCCCAGGGACTCATGGGGGCCTTGACTGCTCCTGGGCTGCCGGGGCCTTGGGTCCCCACTAGCCCTGCTGGGTGGTGCCCAGAGAGTAGCCTGTCTGTCTTTGAAAATCACAGACTCGCCCAGGACCCGGAGGGTCGGAGAAGGCCGGCAGGCTGAGGTTAGTCTCCGTCACCAGCGGGGTCTGGACAGCTCCCAGGGACTGGCTGGCGGCTGGGCCCCATGGAAGGCACCCTGCTCGCAGCTCGAGGGTGAGCCTCACCGGTGCTGCCGGCAGCCCAGGACTGGGTGAGGCCTCCACAGGCCTGTGTCCCCGCAGCCCATCAGACTTGGGTCCTTAGGAATGCCTGACTTTCTGCTTTAAAGGCCTTAAGGACAAAGTCCCCCGTTGTATGGGTTTCCTGTTGGAGTCCCCCAGCAGCTCTGGGGTCGCCAGTCCCCTTGTCCCACTCGCCAGAGGGGACCGGAGGCCTCTGACCAGGTGCTGAGCGTTGTTTTTTAAGTAAAGATTTTATTTATTTATTTTTAGAACAAGGGGAAGGGAGGGAGAAAGAGGGAGAGAAGCATCAATGTGTGGTTGCCTCTCACACGCCCCCAACCGGAGACAGAACCCGCAACCCAGGCCTGTGCCCGACCAAGAATCGAACCGGCGACCTCTCCCCTTGTGGGATGATGCCCGGCCCACTGAGCCACACCGGTCAGGGCCCCGCAAGACTCTAAGGCCCAATTTCAAAGGGAGGAGACTGAGGACCAGAGAGAGACCTGGCCTTGGCCCAGGTGCCCGGGTCCACCTCTAGGAAGAATGGGCACCGGCCTCCTCCTCCCCAACCCTGCCTGCTGCCCTCTGGGTTGGGGTGGCCGGGCCGGGCCGAGCCGCCTGGGACACGTGTGCTGTGAGGGCCAGGCTCCCCGCAGCCGCTCAGCCAGTGTTGCAACCTGGCTGCCCCACTCCAGGTTGTGTCTCAACTTGCAGGGGCCCCTGCCCCCAGGCCAGGAGGGAGCCTCACCCACCTTCCTACGATCAGGGGGACAAGTCCCAGCGTGGCCAGGCCCCCGGTGCCAGCTCCGAGCGTGAGAAAATACTGAGGAGAGAGGGGAGGTGTGGCAGGTGTCGGGTGTGGGTCCCGGCAACCAGCAAGTGCCTGCCCTTCTCGCCCCAAAGGAGGCCTGTCCCAGCCCTTCCGGGAGCTGGCCGGGGGACCAAGCCCACCTCCTGCCTCGGGGCACCTCCAGGGCTGGCCCTGGCTGCAGCTGCCCCTCCCCGCTGCTTTGCCTTTAGGGGTCTGCAGCGGGACGCAGCTGGTGCTCAGTGGCTGTCCCCAGAGCGTTCCCTACCCCTCGCCCCATCAGTCACTGGAGTCTGAGCTGGGACGGCCTCTGGGGACAGTGTGGAGGCCCTGAGAGGCCCCTGCTCCCCATCATGAGGGAGGACAGAGCCGCCAGGGCTCAGGAACACCGTGGTCTGGTCTCTGGGTCCCGTGAGTGACCCTGGGTCCTCCATGGGTCCCCGGTTTGCTGGAAGGATGGAGGGGGAGAGCCAGAGGTTGCCCAGGGCCAGGAGAGTGTGGCCTGTGGACAGAGCCAGCGGGAGGATGGGGGGGCTGTCGTCTGAGCTGCCGGCGGCAGCGGCCCCGCCTGGGCATGTGCCCCCCTCACACTCCCAGGTGCCTCGTGGGAAGGGGCCGGGGCAGACCTGAGGGCCCAGGGTCTGCCAGTGCGGTCCCCACATAACAGGACCCCGGCGGGGAGCCCCCTGCGTTCACCAGTTCCAAGTGTCCCAAGAGCCTGGCCAGGCCCCACTAAGGCCCCTCAGGACCCTTACAAGGCCCAGGGAGACTCAAACTCCGCCCAGGAACTCCGGGAGTTCTCCCTGAAGGAGGCAGCCCGTGCCCTGGCACCACAAGGCCAGAGTGACTTGGAGTGGGGACTAAGCGGGTGCAGCTACAGTGCCCGAGGGGGGCACAGGACTGGCACCTGTGGCTGGGCACGTGTTGCCCAGGCAGAGGTCATGGAGGGGCCCAGACCCCTCTCCAAATGGAGGGGTAAGACCCAGAAAATCTGGGCTCCACTCCCCATGCGTCTGCACCGGGGGGCAGGGGGCAGGAGAGCAGGCCCCCAGCGCTGTGCCAGGGCCTGGCCAGAGGCTCCCGGGCCTGCCCTGCCTGCTGCCCACCCCATGCCAGCCCCTGCCCCCCCCCCTTCCGTAGATCTCTGAGGGGCTCCCACACGGGCTGTTTCAGGCCCCTCCTGGCCCTGGAGGAGCCCACAGACCCCGGGGCAGGGCGTTGGGGGGCACAGTGGCGTGGGACTGGGACATCGACGGGGAGCACAGAGGCCACAGGGCCCGCTCGCAGGGGAAGGGAGGCCCAGGCCGAGAGCCGTGGGCGGGGGGCAGCGCTCAGTGGGATGAGGCTGGGGAAGCAGGTGGCCCCCAGCAAGGACTCAGCCTTCATCCCGGGGGTTTAAGCTCAAGGAAGACCCCCGATGTGCACTCTGGGGAGATGCCAGGGGCCAGCCACCCAGGGCAGCAGCCCTGCTGGTCTCGTGTGCAGAAGGGCCGCAGGCCCGGTCCCCGCGTGGGGGCGTGACCAGCCTCCAGGAAGGAGCCTCTGGCCGCTGGGCCCGCCACCCCCACCCCTGCCCTGAGCCCACTCCGGAGAGCCTGGCCCAGCAGCCCCCACAGCGAGGACAGCCGAGGCCTGTTTACCCCCAGTCACCCTGCTCCTCCACCATCTGCCAGTGAGGAAGGAAGTCCCCTGGCCCTGGCCCCACCTGTGGTGGCCCGTGATGGGAACAGGAAGCCATGGGCATCAGGCCACCTGCCCACCTGCCCTCAGCGTGCCCCTCCCCCAGGAAGAGCAGAAGGAAGACGGGAGCACAGGTCCTGGGGGTCCCACCGGCATCTAGGGGCCCCCAACCAGACCTGCTGCTTCTCCCCAGCTCCGATCACACTGTCCTGGGCATGCCCGGGCAGAGCCCACTGTCTGCCCCCAGCACGAGGGACCCTCCGGTGGGCCCCACCCGGATCCCTGGTACCAGGGACAGACACCACTTGGGCCTTGGACTGAGAGGGGCCGGCACCGGAGAAGGCAGGACCCGGACACATGCCCGGCCCCGAAGCGGCCCCAGGTCCCCAGGAGAGTCAACAGCCAGCCCCGGCCGCCATGGAGGGCCGTAGCCCAGGTTCTCTTGGAGGGGGACAGACTGGGGTCCTGATGAGGGTTTGGGGCAGGTGTCCCGCTCACAGGTGGGAAAACTGAGGTGTGAGGACAGGCTGGACCTGCCCAGGCTGCCCCCCGCCACAGGAGGAGGGCCACGGGGGACACGTTGGGGCCTAAGCCCGAGATGCAGGTTTCTGCCACAGCGCTCAGCCGTGTCGCAAGAGCGGACAGGAATCCTGGCCGTGGGCTCTGGGTGGGTCCAGGGTGGGGTCCCTGGAAGGCCCTATAGGTGTGGGATCCCAGAAAACCTTCATTCTCCCAGGCACCCCCCCCACCTCCGCCCCCAACAGAGAGGCAGATCCGCTTCCTCCGCCCCCATGAGGCAGGAGCCGGCCGGGGGCCCCGGTGGGTGTGGAACAGGTGTCTCTCCTCCCCGCTGCCCCAGGCCACAAGTCACACACACACCGGGCCTGGCACGCAGGAGGCACCCCTGCAGGCAGAGCTGGGCAGCCCTGGGAGCCTGTGCAGGGGCGGCACCCGTGGGAGCACCCCCTCCGCCTGTGGCTCCCTCCCAAGTGGAGACAGCCCAGCCCGGCCCGCGGGGCACATGGCCTGCGTGGCAGAGGCCGTTAGCAGGTCCCGGGAGGAGGGCGCTCTGGGCCGGAGGGGGGGCGGCCTCGCCCGTGGCCCCAGCCAGTCCCCCTCCCCGCTCTGAGCCTGTTCTCTCGTTTCCCCGGTGGGGTGCTCAAACCCAGCCCCCCAGCCCTCACTCCCAGGCGCCTCCCCTGCACCCCCGCCCCGGGCTGGGAGCCAGCCCTGCAGCACTGTTCCCAGTGTCTGTCTCTGCTCCGGGCACTTATCTAGGGCAGGCGAAGCCTCCGCAGATAGCGGGCACTGGGGGAGCTGGGAACACCCCGGCCGCCCACCCCCAAGCCCGGCCTGGGCCCGGTGACGTCACGCTTGCCGCGACCCTGACGGCCGGCCGCCGGGGCTCTGGGCTCTGCATCCGGCTCCCTGTCGGGGGACCGGAGGGAACCCGGCCCTGACCAGCTGCTCCCAGCCCCGCACCCGGCCTGGCCTGGGCCCAGGTGTCCTGGTGGGGGGCCGGGTCTGCAGCCCCCTCCCTTCTGCGCTCCAGGGCCGTCCTCTGTTGGGGGTGGGGGCCAAGGGGACATCTTGAGTCCGGCTTCCCTTCTCCCCCACTGTGTTGATGCAAAGATGGGGGAGGGATCCAGCCGGGAGCTGTGAGAGGTATTCGGGGCGACATGTCCTTCCTGTGAGGCCGCTCCTGTGCCCTGCACATTGGCCTCCAGCTGGGCGAGGTCTTGGGCTCCTTTGGCAACGGGACCCCCGCCGCTCCCAGCCAGGCCTGCTTCCTGCCCCGGCCAGCAGGGCCCCTGGGGCGCAGGGGACAGTGCTCTGTCTCCCTCCTCGGGACTCAGCACTCAGTGGGCGGGCGTCCCCTGCGTGCTTGCTGATGGCCTCGGTCTCCACCTGCAGAGGAGGTGACGTCCCCCCCCCCGAGGCTGAGAGCACAGGAGATGACACAGGCCTGTCCGGGGCGCTCACAGGGCCGTGGGGACCAGGGCTGCGCTCATGGGGGAGGGCTCGGCCCAGGAGCCAGGCGCATGGGGCCCGCACATGGGGCTGCAAGGAGCCGGCTCAGACCTGCTGGGAAGCAGGACCGCTGGCGGGGGGCGGGGGGGTCAGCGGCTGTACCTGCGGGGCGCAGACGGACTGGCAGATGCGGAGGAGGGAAGAAAGGAAAAAACAGGGGCGGGTCGTGCCTGGAGGCCCCCCCCCCGCCCCCCGGCGCTGGCCGCACCCCAGCCTCACGCCCCGTGGTTCTCCCAGGACCAAAGCCTCCCTGGGTGCGTTTCACAGGCCACCGTTTTTTTTTTTCCTCCTCATTTTACAACAGGTCAAGTCTTATACATCTTGCCTGATAATAAATCTGGGCTCACATCATCTTTTCCTTTAACAGAATGAGCCCTCGGCCCGGGCAGACGTCCTCCCACGCTCCTCCCCTCAGTGATCAGCCAGGCATGGCCAGTGCCTGTGGTCTCCGCCTGCCCCTCCGAGCGGGGAGCCAGCAGGCGGCCCCCTCGCCCCAGGCCCCTGCAGCTTCTCCGGGCCTGTGGGCTGCAGGCCAGGCGGGGGGCGGGGCGCCCACAACAGCTCCGCTCAGGGGCTGAGCAGGCCCAGGCCCTCACCGCCCTCCTTTCTCCTCCTCCCCCCTGGTTTCGGCCGGCGGGCGTTTACTGCCCCGAAACGCAGGTGCCGCCCGGCCCTGGCCCCTCTCCCTGCACCTGTCCGGGAGCCGGTCCCCTCAGGGCAGCAAGTCGCCAGGCCGGGGCACAGCGGTCCCCAGCATGGTGTGAGCCAGGGGACCCCTGGAGCGGCTGACTGCCAGGGCCAGGCTCAGACACCCACTCTCCAGGAGCCTCCTGGTCACCTCAAATCTGGTAGCCCCCCTGCCGTGGCTGCAACGAGGGCACCTCTTCTCATCCATTCTCCTTGCCTTTGCAGCCACCAGAGATACCGTCCTTGTCATAATGCACAGGCAACACTCTCAGGACCAGAGAGGAGGAGACTCACGCGAAGTCCCCCAGGCAGGCGGGGGTCCTCTGCATGGAGACTCCCCCAAAGCCTTACAGCTCCAACCAGGCCCTGCCTCCCCGGAAAGGCTCCCAATGAGCCCAGTACTGTCACAGGCAGCAGGGCTGTTACACAGGCCGGGGACTCTCCCCACGACCCCACATCAGAACCCGGGGCTTGTCCTCCAGCCCCGTACCAGCTGCCCTGTCCCTCCGATCGGCGTATCTCTTTGGCCCCCGAAGCCCCTGTCCTGGGACCTTGAACTCCATCCCTCCCTGCCCAGATCCTCCCCCTCCCGGACAAGCCCCCCCCCCCCCCCCGGCCCTGGCGCCTGCTCACAACGCTCCGGCTCCTTTGCAACAGCGGTTGTCCTGGGTGAGGACTATTTCAGAGGACCCTCCTCCAGACCCACGGCCACAGCCAGTGTGTCTGAGCTCCACCTTGGGTACCATCCTGAGCTCAGAGCCGCCACCCCCTACTGCCGGGGCGTGTGTCCCCTGGGCCTGCCTGGGCCCAGACCCCCACAGCCTATCAGACCCCTCAGCCCAGTCCCCCCTCCCCCAGCTCCTCTTCCTCCCTCCTCCTCCACACCCCTGCGGCAGCCCATGGCTCCTGGACGTCACTCAGCCCCCCACCCTGGCAGCCTTGAGGGTCTCCCTATGCCACCCCTCTGGTCACCTCCTAAAGTCCAATGATGGTGACAGTCCCTGACAAGATGGGGCTGGCCAGCGGTCCCGGGCAGGGCCGAGTCCAGGTCGTTGCAGGGAGGTGTGGCCCCGAGCCCCCAGGGTCCGGTCCCACGCCCGGCTGCTCCCCAGCAGCCTGGTCAAGCGTCTCCCCAGGTCACCCTGCAGCCCGGCATGTTTGGACAGCTGATGTGCCAGAGCTGGCCCGTGACCTGGCCCGGTGTCATGTTCATCGGTCTTTCTGGAAGCGAGTGGAGGAAATCACCTCCATCAGGGAAGGATACCTCAGCTGGTGGCGGGGGGTGGCTCCCCAACCACGAGGGTGGGGAGGGCTCTGGGGAAGGCTCTGGAATTTACTGTCGGCTGGGATCTGGGAGAAGTCACTCCCCTGGGCTTCAGGAAGATGCTGGGGAGGTAGTGTTTCCATGACCCGAGAAAGCAAAGACCCCCACCCCCAACATCCTCCCAGTCACTATCCCCTCCGGCGGGAGAGGCGGGGGTGGACCCATGTGAACAGATGTGAAATGGAGAAATTCCTGCCCTTGGACCCGGGGGGGCGGGGCTGAGCGGATGGAGGGGGTCCCCAGGCTGGGGCTCCGGAAAACAGAGGAGGGGGTGCTCAGGAGCAGCAGAAAGCTGTTTACGACCCCCCATGCCGCAGCCAGGACCCAGGAAACATCTGTGCTTGGGCTGGTGAGGCCAGCGGGGGCCCGTCTGAGGCACGTGCTCCCAGTGGGGCCCGATGTGCCTCAGTTCCCCCTGCACACACGTGAATCAGTCCCTGAGGACGCAAGACGTCTGCACACTGCCGTTCCAGGCCATGCGCTGTCCTTGCCCACGTGGGCCAGGCCCCCGGAGGGAGATGGGAAGCACCGTGCCTGCCCTCCCGAGGTGGGGTGAGGCTGCGCAGCCCCACGCCGCCTTCACTCGGGGTGTCTGATGAGGCCAGCACTCCTGGGGTGACCCCGGGTGAGTCACGGCCCAGGCAGCCCACTTCTCAGGGCGTGCAGTCACGGGGCCAGCGCACAGAAGTTCCCAGCAGGTTTGAACAAGCCGTGGGCATAACCCATCCCGGCCAGGAGCAGGAGCTGCACCGGGGAGCCAGCCCCTTCCCCCAAGGAGGCAGGGCCATGATGGGGGGTGGGGTACCTTGGGGCTGGGCAGGGGCAGGACAGGAGGAGGAGGGTGGGCGGGCGGGACCTGAGCAAGCAGAGGGGGCAGAGCCAAGGGTCCCAGTGGGAGGTGGGAAGCTGGCAGGTAGCGAGCAGGGTGCTTGGTCCCTTCCTGGCCTCTGCCTCTGCTGGCCAATGAGACCTCTGTCCCAGGAGCCTCTGCAGTCCCTGCAGCTCTGCACACCCACTGTGCGCCAGGCCGCAGGTGTGGGCGGGTGAGAGTTACGCGCCCCCACGGCTGACCCCGCCTCAGCCCTGTTCTTCCTCAAAGCTGCACTGTGAGGCGGAGGCCTCATCCTCGGCTCAGCGACGTTAGGTAACTTCTCCAAAGTCCCACAGCCCGCAGGGGTCGCCTCTGAGCCTTGCCTCCCAAACCGTGTCTGGATCCCAGAGCGGGAGCAGAATAAAGGCCGGGCTAATGTGAGGACCCCCACCTCCAGCTCTGCCCTGCACCCCCTGCATGTTGGGACGGTGCTGGCAGAGGGAGGGAGCTGGTCCCTGAGTAGGGCATCACCCACTGGGGATGAAGCCCACCTGGCCGGGCCTGAGCCCCATACCTGTGCCCATAACAGGGATTGGCAGGGGCCAGCATCACCCACACACTGGGCTGACCCACAGGACACCAAGGAGCCTC
This sequence comes from Furipterus horrens, assembly GCF_987537825.1. Classification (NCBI taxonomy): domain Eukaryota; kingdom Metazoa; phylum Chordata; class Mammalia; order Chiroptera; family Furipteridae; genus Furipterus; species Furipterus horrens. Next base: position 203,052,147 of record NW_028327174.1, on the reverse strand, counting down.
TTTTTTCAGGACCTGGGCACCGTTCCTGGGACCCGGGTTTTCCTGTCACCTCTCCTGAGAGGGCCCTCGAGATGGCCGCCTTCTGCTCTCCGGAAGGTTCTAGCGCATTGGCGAGGGAGGGGCCTGGAAGCTGGCGGGACAGGATTCCGACACCTCTAGGAGCTTGCCTCTGGGTTGCTGTGTGTCCTTGGGCCACCTGCTTCCCCTCTCTGGTCCCTGTGGCACTTGGGTCCAAAGTTGCCATTGGGGGCCAGCTGGGTTGGTTGGGGGACCCAGCTGCTCCCCTCAGCCTCATGGTGGCTTCCTGGGAAACACCTTGGCCTGGGATCACCTGGGAAGCCCCTGCTCTTGGTCAAAGACCTGGGACCCCATGAGGCCCAGCATGGCCTCTTGTGCTGAGCTGCAGCCGCACCGATGACCTCAGGCCCCCCACAAACTGTCCCTTGTGGGAAGCCCTTCCCCCAACACCCGTCCCCCAGATGGGCCTCCCTTCTCTGGCCCCAGGCCCACTGAAGCCCCTCCTCCCCCAGCTCCCATAGTCAACCACGGGCCGGGGGGCTGGCTGCCCCGGGATCTCGCCCACCACGGCAGGTGCTCGGTGAGGACTCAGTGCAGAGGCGCTCGGTCAGCTCTGAGGTCCTGCATGAAGGGCCTCTTCTCTGCGGTCCAAACTGAGGTCCAGTGGTCAGCTAGCAGGGCTGGACAGGAACGGCCACTTCCTGGGCTGGCCGGTGACTCACAGGCCCATTTCTGGGAAAGCTTCTCCCAAGCCCTGACCAGATCCGGAGGGGGCAGAGCCCGGTGTGTGGGGGCTCGCTGCGGGAAGTGTGGCTGTGATTAGGGGCTGGGGGCTGGAGGTGGGGAGGTATGGGGAGGGGTGCGAGGCCTCGCTGGGCCACTGGGCAGCCCTGGACCTGGGTCTGGGCCCCAGAAGTGGTCCCTGGGGTGGGGGTGACTTCAGGCCTTGCCTGAACCTCTCCCTAGGCCCTCCTAGCGATCAGAACGCTCACGCTCGGGGTGGAGGGGCCAGACCCTGCACTCAGGCCTTGCCAGGGCCCAGGACAGCCCATGGGGCCGGCCCCCCGCCGCGGCCCCGCGGCTCAGAGGAACTGAGAAGCGCCACGTCTGGGCTCTGGCCAGGCCTGGGTGTCCGGAGGAAACAGGTCACCCCTCAGCGGGGTTGGGATGTGGGGTCTGTCCCCACAAGGCTTGCAGGCCAGAGTCCAAATGCCATTTGTTCAGCAGGTCCCTGAAAAAACATCCTTCTGGGAAGGCTCTGGGGGCGCAGAGGGGCCGGAGGACAGGAGGCCTCCCCACCCCGGCCGGGTCAGGAGTGTGGGGCCCCGGCCTCCTGAACAAACATCGAGAGACCTGCAGCAAACCCCTCCCCGGCCCATCTGGCTTCCTGCGGCCACCCTGCCCCGCCCCGCTGCAAGGACGCTGCCGATCGAAAGGACAGCCGCCCGCTCCCGGTGGGGGGCCCCAGCTGGCACCGCACTCAGCCCCTGCCTGGCCAGGAACCCCGCCTCATGGTTTGTTTTGTCTTAGCAGCTTCATTAAGGTAATTCACATGCCATACAGTTTCCCCGTCGGAAGCGGGCAGTTCTTCGGTTTCTGGTGGCTCCCCGTAGGCAGAGACACCCACCGCCGCAGTCCCGCTCAGAGCGTTGCTGTCGCCTCTGGGGGAAGCCTCGCGCCCTCAAGCCCCGCCCTAAGGACACAGAACCCCCCTTCTGTGTCCGTGGGCTCCTCCGTTCTGAGGGTTCACGTGAGTGGGGCCGCCCAGGACTGGCACATTCTGTGGCTTCTTTCCCTCAACGCAGCGTCCGTGAGGCGTCATCGACCGGCAGTTTTAGGCAAAGCTGTCCCGTGTCCCCGGCTATTGTTTCATAATTGCGTATGAAAATGAAACACCCTCAATAAACTCAGTGCACCCTGTTTATACAGAAGGCATAAGCCGTGGGTAAACTAATAACCGAACACGGGTACCGCGTTCTCGGCCAACGACGCCTGGGCCTGGAAACGCAGAGTGCTGAGGCCCCCCCAGTCCCCCTCCCGGCTGTGACGGGCCGCGGCGGGGCTGGACGCGCGGGGTCCGGGCGCCGGCTGTTGACGGGCACCTGGGTTCGGGGCGGGGGTCTACTTGCAAGTGGGGGTCCCAGCATTGTGGCGCAGGCCGCCGGGCCCTGCTTTCTCCATGGTCGGTGTTCTCCGGACTCCTGGGCGCCGCAGGAGTTCAGTGAGTGCTGGCCCTTCCCTTAGTAACCGAGCCCCACGCCGTGCCTGCCGCCCACGGCTGGAGAGCCTGGGACCAAACATCCCTCAGGCGTGGGGTTCTGGAGGCCCCTGGAGCCCCCGGGCCACCTGTGGTCCACAGCCACAGGGCTCCCACGACGCACGTGGGCGCAGTCCCCCCGCTCCCCACGCTGCTTCCCGTCAGCCTGAACCCACCTGTCCTGCAGGGGGCCCTCCCGCCCGTGTGCACCCTGGAACCTGGGCTCTGGGCAGCGTGGCCCTGGAGTCCACATCCGTCCCACTTCTGCTCCCGCATGGCACAGGCAGTGCTGGGTCTCTGGGATGGGGGCGCAGGCCTGGCTGTCCCTGTCCCTGTCTGTCCCTGTGAGGCTCTGGCCAGCCTTCCTCACGGAGCCTCCCCAGGGGTGGCTGAGCTGTGACCGTTTGGGCAGCATCACTATGCCCATCTGCTTCTTAGAAGCCACCACTCCTGCCCCTGGTGGTCCCCAGGATGTGGCAGATGGCCAGAAAAACGTGCCAGTCCCCAGAGGGCCCCCAGGGCCCCTTGGTGGGTAGGCCCACAGCCCCACAAAGAAAGCCCCTGAGAGGGAAGGGTACCCCAAGAAGGGGCAGGTGGTGGGCACTGGGGGCCGCCCGCAGAGGAAGGGGTCCTGGGCAGCTGGTGGGGGCATGACAAGCCTGCAGGGTAGGACACCCCCGCCCCCCGCTGGTGCTCAAGGTATTTCCCAGGAATGCCATGGAGGGGCAGCTGCCGGGAGAGGCGGGGCCTGGCTGGCCACTGCGCGGGACTCTGCCCCCCCCTGCCTGCCCACTGGTGCCTCCAGCCCAGCCCTGCCCAGGAGGCCTCAGGCTCCCCCAATGGGACTGGGGGAGGCCCCCAGGCACCCTGTGAACCCCTCCCCTGAGCATGGACCCGTGGGGCCGGCCTGGTCCTGCGGCCTGACCCAGGCACTGGGAGCTGCCCACTGCAGCCCCAGGGGAACTGCGGCCAGTGACCTTTATGGCCGCGGGAGGAGCCCTGTGGGGAGGGGCCAGGCGGCAGCCCCCCCACACACACCATTTGCTGAGGCTGCTGCCGGCCAGCTGTCCGCAGGCCTCACTCTGAGCAGAGAGCCGGGGCCATTTGACATTTGTCCCTGACCAATGAGGCCTTGTGGTTTCTGCCTTCCCAGGGAGTTCTGTCCGCATCCAGAGACAGAGAGAGACAGGCAGACAAACAGACTCAGGGAGAGAAAGATGCACAGAAACAAAGACAGGACCCAGAGGCCCAGAGAGCCAGCACAGCGGGGTGGGCCAGCTGCAGAAAGACAGACCCGCTCAGGGAGCCCCGGAGGAGGCCAGAGCCAGGCCTTTCCGCAGGTGGGGCGGCCCGCAGGCCAGGCCCGTGGGCACAAGCTGGGACAAAGGCCCCTTTGAAATCAAGATCAAATGCTTGGAGTTTTACTTGAGCTCGGGAAGGGGCAGCTGGTTTCGGGCCTCACCGCGTGTGGGGCGGGGGGACGGGGGACAGGTGAGGCAGGAGCTGCTTCCGTGGGCCCACTTCAAAGGCCCAAGGCATCCTGGGAGCCCTCCTTCCCTCGGTCCTTCCTCCCTGGAGGAGGAGACCTGGAGGTGAGGGGCCTCTTGTCTTCCCGGAGCCAGCACTGACCACTAGTCTCCGCGGGCAGCCCTGGCCCTGGCCTGGGGGCACCCAGTGACAGGCAGCTGCGGTCCCCACGCACAGAGGCAAGGCCAGCGGGCAGCTGTAAGATGGGCTGATGGGACAGGGCTTGGGACAGCCTGTGGGGCCCGTGGGCTTTGGACCCAGCCTGGGGCATGGGCCAGGCCTCCCCTGGGAGACCCAAGCCCCCCCTGGTTCTGGACACTTCCGTCTCTGCTGACCGCGCCTCGCAGGCTCCGGGCCTGGCCTTCGCCCTCGGCGGGTAGCGTTCCAGCCCCGGGCGCGCCATCCCGGCCCCGTGGGAACCGTCCACTGCACCGTCCAGGGTGGGGACACCATCGCCCTGGCCCTGCCCACAAAGCTCTTGAGGTGCCTGTTGACTCCCTCTCTAATTAGCCACCAGTCCCACCTGTTTTGATCCCTGGCCTGGGAACCGGGACTCTGCCCACCCCCACCCCACCCCGCCCAGAGCAGCCACCCACCTGGGCACCCTCGGGGCTCCCTGTCTGAGCTTGTGGCCAGGTCTGTCCTGCCCCCCACCGGTCACTGCGGCCCAGCTCTGGCCTTGGGCGATGTGGCCAGATGGCCGTGTGCTCTGGGTGTTAGTAGCCAGAGGACCCTGAGGGGTGTCCTGGGCTGTCCCTTAAGCAAACTCAGGATAGACCCAAACTCACAAGGGCCACAAGCAGGTGGGTGGCCTTCCCAGAGCAGAGCTTCTAAGGGCTATAGTCAGGAGTCCCAAACCCACCTCTCTGGCCCAAACACGTCTGCTCAGCTGGAACCAGAGGATCTGGGGAGAGAGGCCCGATGGGGGGGGGGGGTCCTAAGGGGAGTGCCCACCTGCCCGGCCCCATGGCAGGGCCCCCAAGGAAGGGTGCAGGCCTCCGACAAGGCTTCCCTGGGCTGTGCCCCCCAACCCCCAGGAGGAGAGGAGACTCACGGGACCAAGAAACTCTCCCTCCCTGCCTAGGGGCCAGGGGCCTTTGAAGTGGGAATGTTGGGGGTGGGGTGAGAAGGTTCAGGAGCCAATTAGGGCTGGAGGTGTCAGCCTCTCTCACAGAGAGTAAACCCGGCGGCTGACTCCCAGGAGCACTGGCCTCATGCTCCTCGGTCACCCTGGTTCCCGCCCCGAGAGGGCAGATGGCTGGACCTGCTCCCCCAAGGGCTGCCAACCGTGCCATCGTGGTGTGAAGGCAGCCACAGACCATACACGCGTGAGGGGGCCCGGCTCTGTCCTAATAAGTTTTATGGACACTGAAGTCAGAATTTCCTCTGATTTTTATATCACAAAATACTTCCTATTTTTCCAAACTTTTAAAAAATGTGAAAATTATTCTTAGCTCACGCGCTGTACAAAAAGAGCAGCAGGCTAGATGTGGCCACGGACCTTGGCTTGCCCAGGAATTGCAGGGCTAAGAGGTAAGAGGCCCAGCCAAGAGCTGGGAGGGAGAGGATGAGAGGAGTGGCAGCTGGTGTTGCAAGGAGGGAAGAGATTTCAGGAAATCGGGGGAGGCAGGATAGGACGCGAGGGATCAGCGGAGAGCCCCCCCATATCACCAAAGGGGCCTCAGACCCCCTCAGCAAAAGGAAGCTGCTCCTCATCCCTCAACGAGACGGCATGAATGGGGACTGAAGGAAGCGACCCCTCCCCCCCTGCCCCATACATGGAGGGGGCTGTGGGCTCCAGGACTGCACGCTGTTGCTCTCCAAGGACCAGGCAGTATCGTTACTCCCCCTCCAGCCCCCCACTTCTCAGCAGGAGTTTGTTTATGGGGCCAGAGCTTTCCAGAGACCCAAGTTCTTATCTCTAGAATTCCCTCTGGCAGGGCCGACTCCTCAGCCGTGGTGCCAGCGTGGCACGCCATCGGGGGCTGTGTGCGGGACGGGGGGCGAGGCAGCCCTCCAGGTTGCAGGACGACTGTGGAGCAGCTCTGGAAGGTGTCCTGGACGGGGCCCAGCCCGGCCAGAGGCAGGCCCGTGTGTGCGTGGGAGGGGGGCGTGCAAAGTCTCAAACAGAGGGTCCTGAGTGTCCGTGTGGGGAGTCCCTCCCGCATGGTGCCGCCCTTCGCGCTTCAGGCCTAAAAGCCGGGCGAACCTACCGCTGTACCTCCTCTTCCCAAATGGGGGAGGAAGTGCCAGGCTGGGCCAGAGCGTCACCTCAGACCCTCCTGCCTCCGCCATCCCCATCAGGCCGGTTCTCCCCAACTGCCCACTTGGCCTCAGCACAAATGTCCCATGCCACCTCTTATGGCTTTTAGAGCTCACGGTTCCGTGGGGCATTCTCTTAAGCCCATCCATCCACAGTCTATGAAGGCCCGGACAGAAGAAACAAGGCCCCATGGAGTCACACTCGTGTGTGCCGGCCCAGGGCTGGCATCCGGGCCTTGCGTTTTCCACCCTAGAGCTGCCTTCGGTCTGGAGGGGCCTGAGTCCTCAGGATAAGGTGCACTGTCTTCCCCAGACAATTGGTTGGGTGTCTGTCCCAGGGGCCTAGGCTGTCCTCACCCCAGGCTTCATGCGGCACACACAGCCCCCTGGGAGACCTGCGTGCGGAGAACCCAGCGGAACTGCTGGGATGCCCGACGCTGCCTCCGCTCTCTGACGCTGCTGGGAAGTTTGCTTTTGGTGTCTGGGCACTGGTCTCCCCGTCTGTGAGTGGGTGGTAATTTCTGCTGGTGCCCTGCCCCGAGCCACTGGGAGGGTGGCACGATCAGGCCTCTGGACCCTGACTCAGAACTATCTCTCGGGGGTAGCTCACGTGGAAGGAACAGAGCAGTCCCGACGTCGCTCTGATAGCGGTTGGGGCTTCCAGTCACACACACCCCATACTCCACCCTCACCCACCCCAAGCCTGACATGTGGGGAAGGAGTCAGAAGTCCCCATGTACCCACACTTCCCAAGTATCTCTTCTGAGCTCTTAATATGTGCCAAGCACTGTGCTCATCTTTTACTCCTCAAAGCCCCATGAAGTGGGTATTCTTGTTACCCCCATTTCACTACTGGGGTAACCGGCGGCTGGAGGTTAGGTCACTAACCCAAGATCACTCAGTGAACCGCTGCGGATCTGATATTCCTACTGGGTCGCACTCAAAACCTGGGTTCTCTGCGTGGTCAGAGCAGCAGCAGCTCACACTGGAGTCCCCGGGACTGCAGGGCCCACGAGGTCAGGACAAGTGGGAAAGTTTGTAGGTGCCAAATGCACAGAACACCAGCAGCCCCCGAAGATGGACGGGTTTCCTCCAATGGCCACAAAGGGGCAGGATGTATCCTCCAACCTGGAGCCTAGGGATGGGGTGAGGGAGTGTTCATACTTTGCCTCAGGAAAGCTCTTTAATTAAAACTTTTTAGAAGTGTTTATACCCATCATCTTTTAAATGTATCCCCTTTAAATTTTTTCTAAATCCTGTTTGTTAGTTGATATAGTACAAGCACAGGGGAAAAAGCATAAGCCACGCGGATAACCTGAAGGAAGAGCATCCCAGGCCGAGGGAACAGCGACGGCAAAGGCTCAGGGGTGGCCACGGGCCCCGTGCCGTGAACGGACAGCGGCGTGCTTGGTTTAACAGGCTGGCATCCTTGTTGTACTCTGAAGGCAACGGATTTGGCAACGGGGTTAAAAGACATCATTCAATCCATAACCCCTAGATGACAAAAAGCAGGGATTAATTTTTCAATGTCCCACATTGAGGGAAAAAGGGCATCTTTGGAGGAAGGTGTGCCAGGCACATCTCACCTGTCCAAAGCCCTTTTGCCCACTATACTTAGTTTGGGCTGAGGGGAGTATTTTAGGTTTGCCCCCTCTCAGACCTCTGGGCCCTTTCTGTCCAAGCCATTAGGATAGAAAAGAGAAACCAGTTTTAAAGTGAAGCCCACAGACCACCCCATGCTTCAGCAGCCCAGCCACTTAGTTCAGCCCAACCATTGAGTCTCACAGGAACACATTCTTGCTGGCCTTGGCAGGGCTGTTCCAGGGACCTGTTGTGACTCCCATCTGAGGAATCCTCCTTGTCAGTCAGCAGGGGCGTGGTTGGCTCCATGAGAACAAGGACTTTTGTGTATCTTCTCTTTTTTAAAGATTTTATTTATTTTCAGAGAGATGGGAAGGGAGGGGGCAAGAGAGGGAGAGAAACATCCATTTGCGAGAGATACGTTGATTGGTTGCCTCTCACACGGCCCCAGCCCAGGGACTCAGCCCACAACCCAAGCACGTGCCCTGGCTGGGAATCGAACCAGCAACCTTTTGGTTTGGAGGTAGGCGCTCAGTCCACTACACCACACCAGCCAGGGCGTGTATCTCTGTGCCTGTATCCTCGGCACTGGAAGGGTGTCTGGCATGTCATAGGCCTTTAACCAATGTCTGCCAAGAGAGTGACAGGGGTCCGTGCTCTGGGGCCGGGGTCAGGGCTCCTATGGCCTGCAGGATGCTATGGGCAGTGGGCCTAGTGCAGGTCTGTGGCGGGCAGTGGGCTTTGGGCTGGGGTCTGGGTGGACCCACTGGCTGCCTTGGCTCCAATACCACCTCCCAGAGACATGAGGATGCCAGAGGATGAAGTGGTCAGTGGGGGACAGAGGAGCATAGCAACCAGAACCCTGGAGCCCGTATCTGCCTCTCCCACCTGTGAGTGAGGCCTTATGGTCACGCTCCTCTGAAACACCAGGAATTAGCAAGGACACCCTCTCATGTTCATAGATCCACTGAGGCTGAGGAAGAGGAAGAGAGGGGCCTGTCCAGCGTCACAGAGGAAAGCCACCGGCTGGGACTTCCAGCTGTGGGCCCCTCCCCGGTCACTCCCAGGCCTTGCCCATGGCTGAGCTCCCACCGTGGGACATCAGACATACTCAAACCTCTCCCCTTCCTGCCTGGACCCCCTGTAATCTCACAGGCTCCAAGCCTCCATCTTCCCTCCACCTATTCTCACACTGTAGCTATTTCTTCTTCATCTTTTTAAATATGTGATATCTACAAATATGTATCACAGTTACGTTATAATGCACGGTCCTATAACAAAACCATACATTTTCCCCCAACTAAAGAATGTCTGACTAATAGTAAGTTTTTAGTACTGTAAATATTTTTGAATTGTGGTCTCCAGCGTGAGCTGGCTTTCCGCAACCCCCACTTTCTCTTATATGACCTTGGTTAGCTGACCTACCTGTTACAGAACCCCTGGGCTGCTCCAACTGAAAACAAACCCACGGGCTCTTTAGTTAGGGGTCCGATTGCCCGCCGCCAGAATTACAACTCTTGATACTTCAGTTGAGTGAAAAGAAAATTGTTTAGTTAACAGTTACACATATCCTCGCCTCCGCCCTACCAAACCTGGCCAGTTTTAGGAAGGTCAGAAACACCGTTTCCCTACTTTCCCAAACACAGTTCAGCTTTACCAGCGGCTGCCAATCATTCAATCTGATTGGGGAGGTCCTTTCTGTGCTGCGGTGCCCTTCAGCTCTCAATGCAGAACCGCTGGGATTCTCAGCCTCCTTGCAAACTGTCTTCTTTCTGTAAACCGCATGGATCTCCCCTCCTTCTCCAGAGCACCCCTGTGAACACCCACCAGTGAGGGAGACAGCCCCAGAGCGCGCCGTCCCCCTAAAGTGTTCGCGGCTGCCTATATATCCCTGACTGCGTCCTCTGACGCAGTGGGTGTCGCCAACAGTTCTGACCATTCACAGAACCCCACGGAGGCTCTGTGTGCTTTCCATACCGTCCCCTGGTTCAAGACTCCTCTCATCCACCTGAGGCCTTGGAAGCATCCAAGCCATTTTGCGTAATGAAAGACACCGGCCACCAGCCTCAGGCGTGTGGAGGCATTCTGAAAGCTGCTTCCTTCTCCCCACCCCCCAGCCGCAAACTCCGGGGATTTTTGGACTCCCCTGTTTCTGTAACACTTCCATTTTCATCTAAGACTGCTCTGAACTTTCTCCACTCTTACACCTTCCTTACACTCATGTCCCACAACCCTTTACCATCCATCTCCCTCGGTCTCAGCAGACTTCACGCCTCCTACCTCCCCGAGAAAGGGGAGATCATCGGATGTCATTTTCTGAACTTTTTGCTCCCTTTATTCAAACTCAGAGACACCTGTGCCCATTCTTCCTTTTCTTTCATTCTGAGATCGCCTGTGTTTCCCGCCATCATTCTTTCGCATTTACTATCCCAAGTTCTCAGGCCGAAGATCTTCCCAGGGTTGTTCTACCCCCTGCAAGAAAAGCGTACCCTGTTACATGACCTCCTAGGAGTGTTTCCTTTCTTTTCATTAGAGTCAGATCAAGAGTCGTTTGCCTTTTTCCCTTTTCCCTATCTTGATTTACTTCTCAGTCTTCCACCATCGTTACCGCCTGACTCAGAGAGCTACTGGTAAGGTCGTGAACGGTTTCCTGTTTGCCACCTCCAGTGGAAAGATGTATTCCACTCCTTATTATCCTGGACTTCCCTTTGAGTTTGATACAAAGACGGAATATTTTTTAAATGTAACTTTCTCAACTCTTTTACTCCTTTATCTACTCATTTGACAAATATTTATTGAGCACCTGGTATATGTCAGGAACTGGAAATACTACACTGAGCAAGGCAGAGAAGACCCTGCCCTGCTTCACAGAGCATGCAGTCTTAGGCGTACATACTTTTTTTGTCATTAAATTAGACAAACAAAGTAATCTTAGGAGAGCTCATATGACCAAAGGATTAAAATGTGAGCTTTTGGATCATATAGAAGTGAATTTGAATTTTGAATTTCTAGTAGCTTTGTGGCCTTGGATAAGTGAGTTTCAGTGTCTTCATCTATAAAATGATACCCATATTATAGCCTTGTTAAGAGAATTACATAATATGTGTAAAGTGCTTTAGCATCGTACTGGGCCAGGTGTATTTAAGGGTAGTTATTTTATTTTTGTAACCTATTTGGACCTGAAAACAAATAAACTAACATTGTGAAATAAATGCTAAAAGTATGGATTCAAAAAATAAAAAGAAGCCCTGGCTGCTGTGGCTCAGTGGGTTGAGCACTGGCCTGTGAACCAAAGGGTCGCCGGTTCAATTCCCAGTCAGGGCACAGGCCTGGGTTGTGGGCCAGGTCCCTGGTTGGGGGTGAGCGAGAGGCAACCACACATTAATACTTCTCTTCCTCTCTTTCTCCCTCCCTTCCCCTCTCTCTAAAAATAAAGAAGTAAAATCTTTAAAAATAAAAATAAAAATATATATATATATATATACTCAGCTTTGAGATCACCTGACTATACTTGGGACAGAAAGACTTTGTTGAGAGCATATTTGAGGGAAAAGTCTGGAAGTGGGTGAAGGTTTTGAGGAATAAAGAGGGAGAGAAGCATTGATTGGTGGCCTCTCACATGGCCCCAAATGAAGACCTGGCCTGCAACCCACGCCAGGGATCAAATCAGCAACCTTTTGGTTCTCAGGTCAGTGCTCATTCCACTGAGCCACACCAGCCGGGCTAAACCTGGGAGGGTAGTTAAGATGCTGTACACTGTTCTCTCTCACCAGATGGCAAGCTTGTGGAGCCAGGGACTGCTTCTCCTTCAGTCTGGCAATCCTGCGGTGGGGTTTGTGGTAGGCACTAAGCGTGTCTTTATTGAATGAATCAACTGAAGACTTTCGGGGCAGCGGCTAGAACCATCCCACCGCCGTGGGGCGTTAGAGCCTGTCCAGGCTTTGGTTTCTTGCAGCTGCCCACCCACAAGCCCTTCCCTAGCCTGAGCCCCTGGACCTGGCAGGCCTAGAGCTCGCCAGATTACGGAGGGCGAGGCCAGGCCTTCGAGCGCGCTGCTCCTCTGGGAGCGCGAGCTGTGTGATGGGGAGCGTTTGGCCGTTTTGGTTTTTTAGGAACATTTCCTCAGTTGTGGGAATTTCCACCCGAGTGTCCCCTTCTTAAGTCCTCTGCCTCTACCTATTCTTGCCTCTTCTTGGCCTCCAACTCTGAACAAACACCTTTAAAAACTCTGTGTTTGGGTGTTTTCAAATGTCTTGCTGATCCTTGGTTGACGACAGTAAGGACTGGGTTTCTGTGTTTGAGTTTATCTGGTTTGTTTTCTCAACAGGTTCTCTGGCTGAACAACTAACCACTGAAAAATACGGGTGCATGGTGTGCCGTGAGTTGGTTCGCGTCACAGCCCCCGTGTGCAGCTGTCGGAGCTGTTACCACGTGTTTCATCTGAATCGCATGAAGAAATGGGCAAGGTCCCCGGCATCTCACGCAGGTCAGTCATCTCTCTCCTCTGAGCACTTATTCTCACCCATTTGATATGTGCAGCTGTTAAAACGCCATTTAATTCTTCTTGAATCTTTTATCTGCAGGGAGAGCGTGTTGTCTCAATCACATATTTCAGATGGCCAGTATTAAGCCATAGATCTCAAACCAGCGAAACAACAATATTAAAATATATTAAGGTAAAATAAAATCAGTCATGTCTACTGAAAATGGTAGCTTTTCTCTAAGTAGCAACTATAGCGGACATTTCTTGTATAGTTTGCTGTAGAAAACGTATAGAAAGCTACTTGGAATGTTGAAAATTGGTTTTGCCTTTCACAGATCTTCTCTGTCACATTTTGTGGTCTTTTCTCAAAGAATACTAGTATTTGTGGATAGTGCAAACGTTAATAATATGCTTTCTGCTATGTCTCTTCTAATTTAAGATATCTGGTTTTCCTGTATGTACTCAAATATTTTATCCTTTATTTTTTTCCAGCCAAGATTCCGATAATGTTTACCTTGACATTAGAAATACTGCGCAGGCCCTGGCCGGATAGGTCGGTTGGTTGGGGTGTCGTCCCAGCACATCAAGGTTGCAGGTTCAATCTCCAGCCACACACAAGAAGCAAACAATGGATGCATACGTAAGTGGGGCAACCAATCAGTATTCTCTCTCTCTCTCTGTCTCTCAAATCGATTTTAAAAAATTAGAAATACTATAATAGAACATTATCGATACGAAATGAAATGATAATTGTAGGGCGGATGGAGGTGTTAGCCAGCACTATTGTGATCATATTGCATTATGCAACTGTAGAAAAGCAACATGTCGTACACCTTACACGCAAATAATGTCATATGTCATTCATATCTCAACTTCAAAAAGAACAAAATGGATACTCGCTCGATTCACTGTATCTAGTGTTTATCAGTGTAAGCCTAGAGGCAGTATTTAAGCAAAGGAAATCAGTGTTGTGAATTTGTTCTTTGATGTCTCTATCCTTAACATGGAAATTACTGCCACTGCATCAGTGTTATGGGTTCCTATAGGTTTAATTTCTTTCTTTTTTTTTTTTAATTACGTGTGTTTTTCCAAGGGAATTATTTTGATTTTCTCCCTTGTTTTTGGCAGATGGCCAGAGTGGCTGGAGGTGCCCTGCCTGTCAGAATGTTTCTGCGCATGTCCCTGATACCCACACGTGTTTCTGTGGTAAGTTTTTTGTGCATGCATTGGAGTTTTTCCTACGTCGTGCATTGCACTGCAGTTCCCAGTCCAGGAGAAGTGCTCTGCGGGGCGTGTTTTAGAAGTTACTAATGAGACTTCAAAGCTGCAAGGGTCTACGAGACATCGTATGCATGTGGTGCATCGCACAGCTAGAGTCCCAGGCTTTCCTGCTCTTGGCGGGCGGTTCTGGAGAAGAAGCTCTGCAGCAGGCCCTCAGGCTTGTGCTGCTTCCTGGCTGTCTGCTGGTCTCCTTGGGCTGCGCCTTAGCCCAGAGCTGGTCAGACGGCAAAGGCGGGCGTGGACGCGGGCTTCTTCTCCCTTCCAGCTGCGGCAGCTTTGCTACCCCAGGTCTGAGCGGCATAAGGGGAGAGCAGTATTGAAGTGCGCTTTGTTTTAATCCAACGACTCCATCGCTGCTGTTTATGACAAAGAGAGATTTTCTATAGACGAGCACTGCTCACTCTCTCCGTGTGCCTTCCCAGTCATGGAATCCTGCCTCCTGTTTTTAAGTAGCTCAGTTCCCCTGTGTTAGGAAAACACTTCCTGTGATCCGGATGCTCATTCCTGCTGCCAGCTTATTTCCTGCATGTCTCCCCCCAACTCTCCTGCCTATCTTCTCACAACTAACCTTAACCTTGTGGTTGTTGGTTTTTCCAACTTTGTCTCTTGAGCCTGTCTCCATTCTTGTATGATTGCATTTCTGCTTCTGTCCTTGTTACCTCGCTGACACTGTATTCAGGAGTCATCAGTGACCCCTTCCTGACCAAACACAGGGCTGGTTTATAAATTCTTAATCTTTCTGGCAGCACAATAGCTAGACACTTTTAACTGTGCCCTTCTTGAAATGACTAGCTCTTCCTGGTTTTGTGTGTGTGTGTGTGTGTGCAAACTCTCCTTATTTTTCTAACTAATAGGTTCATATTTTTCTTTTCCTCTTACCTGACTAGCAGCCTTCACGAAGGCAGTCACTGGCCATCAACTCTTTGACTTCCAGAGTCAGTCTCTTGGTGAACTTCTCAACAATTCTAGAATGCTCTTCCCCTTTTTTTCTTTAAATCCTCATCCACTGTATCATTCAAGATCTGACCCTAAATGTTCTCTTCCACAGAAAGCTTCCTTTTCTTTCGTTTAAAAAAAATTTTTTTATTTATTGATTTGAGAGAGAGAGAGAGACGAAGGGGGATGGAGAGAAACATCCATTTGTTGTTCCACTTATTTATGTATTCATTGGTTGATTCTTGTGTGTGCCCTGACCGGGGATTAAACCCACAACCTTGGCGTATCAGGCAACACTAACCAACTGAGCTCCTTGGCCAGGACAGAAGCTTTCTTTTCATGTTCTCTCTCCCTCTTTGTCTGCTCTTTTATTCAGAATCTACTGGTCTTACATGTTTTGTTGACAAAAATCTGAGCTGTATTAGTTACTAAATTATATTAATTGAAGACGTGAATGTTCTAGAATGTACTACTAGAAAGGCAGCATTAAACTGGAAGCAAGAAAGCAACGGAAAATTGGACAAATAGGACCAATACCAAGGCTTGATTACCTAATTTTAAAGGACTTTTTAAAAATCCTCATTGGAGGACATCCTTTCAGTGCTTTTAAAGAGAAAAGGAAAGAAATGTTGATGTAAGAGAGAGGCATCACTCAGCCGCCTCCTGCATGAGCCCAAACTAGGGATTGTATGCCCTGACTGGGGTTTGAACCCCAAACCCAGTCATGTGCCCTAACCAGGAACTGAACCCACAACCCTTTGGTTATGGGATGATGCTCCAAACAACTGAGCCATACCTGCCAGGGCTCTAAGCGTAAAGTATCACAATGGAGTTAAAGTTCTTGTTAAAGCCTTCACTGATAAAATTAGACATCAGACCTGTGAAGATAGAAGAAAGTGGGGTGAAGATCAAGATGATCCGAGTAAAATAAAATACCATGGGAATGCAAATAGTGCCCTTATTTACCCGATGACTTCATCCCGCTCTGTTCTTCCAGAAGGCCGTTAATTCAATGTACTTTATTGAGAAGTTATTACTGTAACAGGCGCCATGAAGAAACAGAGGAATTAAGACTGCTGACTTCTCAGAGCTTACAGTCTAAGACTTAAGACACAATTAACTTGATGTTCTACTAGAAGTACAAAGTTATGGGATATCTTTGGGGTGAGTTATGACTTTAAACTAGGTAAAATCTTGGTATGAGGGAAGGTTTGTTGAAGAGAATAGCATAAGTAGAAGTTAAAAACCAAGAAAGCTTAGAATCTATTGGAAGAAGAGGTAGTCATCTGATTATGGAGCCCAGATCTAGGAAGGCGGAGGGGTGGGAGATGACTCCAAAGATGGGGCTGACTCCTCGATGCCAGGCTGAGATGTTGGGACCTCATTGTCTGGCTGTGGGAAGCCACTAGGGGCACCAATGTGATTCTTTATGAAGCTTAAACTCATGGCAGTGAGTGGAGTATTTGGGGGCCTAAACAGTTTGGGGTCTTGCAGTAATCCAGGTGAAGAATAATAAATATCTATAATCAATGTTAGAGTGGGACAGAAAGGAGGAGTAGAAGATTTCAAAGGCAGACAGGAATTAATAGCAGCGAGAAAAGGAGGAACCCAAATGTGGTTCCAAGTTTCATGCTTTTGGAGATGGTGGTAGCAAGAACGAAAAAGGGCAGATCTGGAGAACCAGGTTCGGTGGGGATGATGAGCTCAGTTTAGAGATGTTGAGTTGGAGGAGGAAGACTTTCAGCGAAAGATGTCCAACAAGCCGTTAGTGTTGGAAGAGAGGTCAGGACTTAGCATTGATAGTCATTGCAGTTGAGGGTCATCGATGAGACCTGAGTGGGAAGGGAGTGAAAAAGGAATCTAATGCAGAACCCTGGGAGAAGGGGAAAAAAGTTCTTTAGAGTCAGGAAAAAGAGCCGGAGCCGCTGAAAGATGGCTGGGTAAAATCAGGTCACACTGTAGGGGAGCAAGAACGCACAGAGGCAAGGAAGCTTTCCCAGTCGTTTGGAGATTAGGTTCCAGCCAGTAGTGAGGCCAGAGCAGGAGCGGAGGGGAGGATGCGGTGAGGTACCCTTGTAGGACAAGTCACAAGATCTGGTGATAACGTGGAATATGGAAGGGAAAAGGGAAGGTGACTGGTCGTGATGGCGTTGCTGGAAGAAATGGGGAGCACTGAAGAGGGAGGAGTGTAAGAGGGGAGACGCTGACTTCGGGCACAGATGCAGGCAGTGTGAGGTGACGGGCACCCAAGCCCAGATGTTCAGCGGGCAGTCGAACAAGTGGGACTGAGACAGGATGAGGGCAGTGCAGGAAATTGGCCTTTCGGTGTATTAAACCTCACAGCACGAAAAAGATGCTCTGTTTTGTTTTTAAAAGATTTTAGTTACTTATTTTTAGAGGGAGGAGAAGGGAGGGAGAAAGAGGGGGAGAGACCTGATGTGTGAGAGGAACATCCATCGGACGCCTCTCGCACACCCCAACCAGGAACCTGGCCGGCAACCCAGGCCTGTGCCCCGCCTGGGAATCACACCGGTGACCTTTCACTTTGCGGGACAGTGCCCAGCCCGCTGAGCCATACCAGTCAGGACATGAATAAGAGTTTTGAAAGACACAGGCTAGAGAGAAAAGCAGAGCCGAAGGATTGGGGACAGACTGTCATTTAGGGTATAAATTGTCCAAGTAAAAATGAATTCCTCTGGGACAAAGAGGAGTCCTGAGCCTCAGTTTTACTCTCCTGCCTCTATGCTAAGTTGGTGGAAGATGCTCACTAGAGATTTGCGGAGTGACATTGATTGTAAAAATATAGCCCTTTCATGCCTGCTTTATAGCTTTAGAAGAGTTGAGTTCTTACTATATAGGGGACTTATGTCCTTTTCATCTCTTACTGCCTCTTTCTCCCCCAATTCCTCTCCTTCATTCCCTCTTTCTGATCCTTACAGCAGAAATTCCCATATCAATTCAAGGGCCCGTTTACATAAGGTTTATTTTGTAGGTTTTTTTCTGGCATTAAATGTGTCCATTAGTCAAAGTGGCATTTTTATAAGTAAAAATGACGTTTTACCTATCTTTTCCAGGCAATTCATAACTTAAGATTTAGTGACGCTTTTGATGAGTTAGAATTACATCCAACTTTTTATTTAAGGATGTAGGATAATGTGTTTGTTGAACTAATGACAACCACACCAATGTTCCATGCTCTCTAAGGATATCATATTATCTCATTAAAGTCAGGGATGCATTTTAAGTTTGTCCCATTGACTGTTTGATCTGATATGTTATAGGCAAAGTCAAGAATCCTGAATGGAGCAGAAATGAAATTCCACATAGTTGTGGTGAGGTTTGTAGAAAGAAGCAGCCTGGACAGGATTGCCCACATTCCTGTAACCTGTGAGTTGGGATGCAAGATCCATGGGGAATTCCTGATGGACCCACTTTGCTCATGGCTTGGAGTACACACATCTGGTTAGCATGTAACAGGACTGGATAAAAAGCAATGTGGTATCATTTACTGAGTACTTTGGAAAAGTTAACTCATTGAATTCTTAAAACATCCCAGAGATATATCAATATTTGTCATCTCCGTTTTACAGATGAGTCCCAGAAAGGTCAGATGCCTTGCCTGAGGTCACAGTGCTAGGACATGGTGGAGCTGGGATTTTCAAAGCTAGTGCTCCTCTCACTATATCGCACTGTTGGCTTCTAAAACAAAATATTCCTCACTGATATCTAGGCCCAAGAGAGTGTATTAGGAGGGGGAAGAGCAATTGTGTAGGGTCCCATTGGGCAATGTTTTTAGGGTGTGAATCTCTTCCCTACAATAAGTAGTGAGCTTTCGAATGTATCCAGTCAGCTTCTAAATAGTAAGATAAATGCACAAGAATAAACAATTGACCAGTTACAAATAAATTTCTGCAAGCCTTAACCTCAGACCAAAGTTTAATTCCTGGGTGTGGAACAGTTAGTTATGTGATATTGGGCAAGTGACTTAATTTCTCTGAGCCTGTAATATAATTATGATATGATTGACTGACAGAGTTCTATGATTATTAAATGAATTAATGCTCCTAAGAGGCTAGGTACAGAGCATGGCACATGGCAAGCGGTCAAAAGATGGTAATTTTTGCTTTCATTACCCAAATCTAAGAGTAAAACAGACATCAGAATGTTCTCTCGGTACCTCTGCATGCAGCAAGAGTAGATGTTGGGCCAAAGGTCTTGTGATCGAGATGTGGGGCGGTGCTGGAGAACTGTCGGTGGGGGCAGAGCCATTCGGGCCCCCGCCTTCGGGCCGTCAGCCTCCCCCTCCCTGTGACTGCTTCCGTGGGTCCTTCCTCAGAGCCCAGGGACTCATCTAGATAAACTGTTCCTTCCCTTCGTTGGCATTGTAAGTAAGCTCAGTAATAAGAAGCTAATCCTTTGCATGAGCTTCTCTTCCGAAGCCTTCAGCAGAAATGGACCCTGTTGCGACTGTCCAATGTGACACAGATCAGGTGACCAACGCCATGGCTGAAGGGAGAGGCGGCCATAAAATTTGCTTTTTTGTGGCTCTGGAAATTCTACTCTTGATTTGGGAACTGACCTTTTCCTCCAGTCAGGACCCTAGAGGTTGCCATACCCAGCGATACCTTCCTTTCAAAGGAAAGCTTTGCGTTTCTCTAATTTACACGTATCAGGACTGAAGCCACGCTTGGCCCCTTCATCCCTCTATCTTGGGTTGTTCTCAGATTATAAAATTCCTCTAGAGCAGTTGTTCTCAGCCCTGGATACCCATTAGAATCATTTAGGGAGCGTTTTTACTTTTATACATTTATTTTTAGAGAGGGGAAGGGAGGGAGAAAGAGAGGGAGAGAAACATCAGTGTGTGGTTGCCTCTCGCATGCCCCCAACTGGGGACCTGGCCCGCAACCCAAGCCTGTGCCCTGACTGGTAATTGAACCAGTGACACTTTGGTTTGTAGGCCGGCGCTCAATCCACTGAGCCACACCAGCCAGGGCTAGGGAGCATTTTTAAACAGCAGTGCCCAGTCTCTACCTCCGAGCAATTGAATCAGAATTTCTGGGGGTAGGTCTGAGCATCTGTCATTTTTAAAGCTGTCCAGGGGATCCTAAGATGAAGCCAGCATTGTGAACCACTGCTCTAAAGGTTATGAAAACTTGAATCAAGTACATGCTTCATGGATATTTGAAGTAACCTGAAGTCATCCACTCCTGACCAACAGTTTATCAGTCCAAAGTTATTTAAATGTGCAGACATGAAGATAGTTTCCCCTGAAAGGGTTGAGGCCTATCATGTGAAATACCAAGTTTTGAATAATGATACTCATCTGTAAAGACATACACATGCTTAAACTTATGTTTTCTGTGGGTTCTGTCAAAATGGGTCACCTTAGAAGACGAAGCACTTGTTCCTTGGTTGTTTTCAGTGTTTAAAGCTCATTTAAGTATATCAGAACTAATTGAGAAGTCACATTTAAAAATCCAAGCAGACTTTGTAGGCACCCCTGATATTTTTTTTAAGTCCTCACCTGAGGATATGTTTATTGATTTGAGAGGGAGAGAGAGAGAAACAGTGATGTGAGAGAGAAATAGCTATTGGTTGTCTCCCGTATGCGCCCTGACTACGGATTGAACCCACAACCTTTTGGTGTGTGGGATGGCGCTCCCACGCAGCCACCTGGCCAGGGCAGGTACACCTGGTTTTTATACCAAATTCCGTTAACCTACTTGATTAGTTAGACTTGGCTTGATTGACTTTTAATTCCCAAAGGACTGTGATTTGCCATTATTCAGAAAGCTCCCAACCGCAAAAAAGAAAAAAAAAGTAATAGAAGTTCCCACAGTGGTTTTAAGTAGCGGTATTTTTGAATAGGTATGTAATTTACTAGGGTGTCTGCTTTGAAGAGAGCAGTATTTATTTGAATATATAATTTCATTGTGTAAAATTTTTTTCCATATATATAAATATATATATGTGTGTGTATATATATATATACCAAGAGTATTTATTAAGAGATCTAATTCTGACCGTAGCATGTTGCTAAGCCCAATTCTTCCCATGAGGCCCTTTCTCCTTCGTTCTTGCTCTGTGTTATCAGAATGGCTCCCCTGTGTCAACCTTCTTTTCACTGTTCCCATCCTTAGCACATCCTCGGGTTATTATCTGACTAGCTAATGAGAAAATGTCTATACTGATCGTGGACCTAGTAGATTGGAGCTGTTATTTTGCTCGGGTTTAAAGTACTCCATTAGCCATCCTATTATTCACCTGAGTGGCAGGCAGTTACTCTGCCCCCAGGCCGCGCTGAGTGGGCCAAGAACATATTGGGAAGCGTCATCTCTAACTATCAGACCCAAATAAAACCAGTATTTTGACTTGGGCTTTACTTTTCGGGCTAAATATTCTTAAGATGATAATGCTGTCAATTCTTTCTGTATAAAAGCCTTGTTATCTTGGTATAGATATTTTAATCTACTCTAGACCAACACTGAAATGTTTTGAAGGCCTTTGATTGGTTGCTGTATTACAGTGGGAGTCAGCTGGGGCAGCTTTGTTAGAGTGTGGTTTATAGGTGTGACATATTCATCCAAGTTTTTCTTTCTTAGTCTCTGCCATTCCGGGTCTGGCCCGCCTCGCCCTGCCTTTGTGACTAAAACATGTGAATGTGGACAGACCAGGTAAAGTTAAAATTATGCTCGAAAGAAGACTCATTTTCCACATTGATGATTTCTGTGTGCATTTCTAAAATAAAAGATTCGTGGGTAGGTGTAAAGAGTACTTTTCTATAAATGGTAGTTTCCTATGCTGCCTCGATCCTGTTTTGCAATCTTATAAGTGCTTAAGAATTTATATGCATAGCGAGATTACTTATTAAAAAGTCAAGGTGACAGGGATTTTTTTCTTAACCTCTCTAGTGGGTGAAAGAAGCAGGAATTGAACCCAGGCCTTTTTAGGTCTAGAAGACAGGAACCACTCAGGGCTAGCACAGTAGCTGGCATCTAGGAGGTTTTCAGTGAATAATGTTGAGTGGAATAAAAAGTGACCCCAGAGTCTGCCCTAGTTTCATTATAATACAAGCTCTCCTGCATCATCAGTACAAGGATCACTGATAACTGTGGAGCGTCTCTGAGGCCCAGTATAAGACCATAAAATAATTTCTGAACCGCAATATGAGATGGGATCATGCAGATTTTCAGGAATATGCATTTGTTTAATGTTTAGTGAACTTGTGAGGATAACAACGTGGCCTGAGTCACATGGAACAGGTCCGATCTGGGCTCTGCCACTAACTAGCTGTCGACCTGGGCAAGTTGCTTGGTCTCATTAAGTCTTGTTCTTTTATCATTAAGTGGAAGTGATAGTGTTTCCCTCAGGGGGTTGATATTAGCCATGATACTGAGCACTGGAAACTGATCATCTTAAGTACATAACAGTGACTTTTTAAAATAACAGCTGATTTTTTTAGAGAGGGAGAGAATCATGGACATGTTGTTCCAATTATTTGTACATTTTTTGGTTGATTGCTATATGTGTCCTGACCAGGGACCACAGTCTTGGTGTATCGGGACGATGCTCTGACCAACTGAGCTACCCAGCCAGGGACATAACAGTGTCTTTTTAAAACAAAATGTGTAGTCGAAGTAGGAATAGGGGATAGAATAAAACTCTTCATGCAGGAGAGTAGACTCCAAGCTCTAAACCATTAACCTGGATTTTATCAATCATTCATTTTCCTCAATACGGGGAAAGAACAATAAGAAGAGCCACTTCTCCCCTGCCATGAACAGAGACCATCGCCGGATCACCCACGAGCTGGCCCACGTGTATGGCCCAGAGAGCGTGAGCTACGACAGTGAACCGAAGCGCAATGTCGTGGTCCCTGCGGTCAGGTGGGTTGATCTCGCCATCATAGGAGGAACTTCTTGGTGGGGCAGACTGGACTGGGAAGCAGAATCTGCCAGTGCTTGCTTTTCTTACTTCCTTTCCTAGAAGAATAGTTGGGAAGTCTGCTTCTGGGACTGCCATTCTGAGATGATCTAAAGGTCAAAGCCAGGCTGCACAGCCTCACATCTGCCCAGATTTACATCAGTCACGGGAGACAGCATGCCTGGGCTGAAAGAACAGGCCATGAGGGCCTGAGTGGGATGCCTGTCCATTGCATCTGTCCCTTTTTCTCTTCTCTCCTGGCATGACGGAAATAGAAGGAATGCTGGACTGTGACGCAGAAGACATTCCCTGTAAACAGTGACTGCCATCAGAGGGAACTGGGACCGTAAGCATGTGAGACAGGAGGGGCAAGGGGGACCTAGGGTCACTGTCAGAACCTGAGAGAATAGCAAGAACTTCTCCGTGAAGAAGATGCAAGGATGAGATGAGAAAAATCAGGCAGCAGGCCCAGCAGAGATGGGTGAAAGGGACGAGGGTTAAATGAAGGGAGACAGGTCCCATCAGAGTGCTCAGCAGTGTCCCAGTGCCGAAGTCCCAGACTGGATTCCCAGCTACCTGCCTGTCTCCACACACACTTCTCACTTTTCATATTTTGTCTCTGACTTTCATTAGAGGGAAGTCCGTCTGTCCTCCTCCCACGCTGACAGGTGTACTGGAAAAGGAAATGCAGTCACGGCCTCCGCCACCTATCCCTCGTCACAGACATCAGCCCGACAAGTAAGGATTCTTCGGCTGCTTTCCAAAGGGCCCTGTCTCTTCAGAAAAGCTGGCAGGGCTGAACTGGAGGGCTGCACCCGCCATCGGTGGCCTTCTCGGGCCTGGCCTTGGAATACTGTGTTCAAATAGATAAGGTATGACCAGATGTCAGGCACATTTGTCACACCAGCCGTGTCCCAACTTTATGTTTGTCACGCCCACCCACTTCCCCATCAAGAGAGCCGTCCCTGGACATAATTTCCACACTGCAGAGGGAGACCGTGGGGAGTGGATTCAGTCGTCACGCCAGGTGATTTAGGAACATCACGTGGTTCACAGGTTACTCTGGATGGAAGTGAGGTGGAAGGGGGGGAGCTGGCGGTAAAGAAGGGGACCTTCATGTTTTGCTCTGCTCCCATATGATTGGGAGCCACTTTTACAACAAAAACATGGATCCGTGATTTAGAGAGAAGAGAAAACCACATCTGCTAGCAGCAGCACCTCTCAGGCAGGAGCGGGGAAGGAGCACCATCCCTCCTTCCCTTCTGTCCCTCGCCGGGAGGGAGGCCGGCCGTGCCACTGTGAGGAAGCAGCCTTGCTGAAGGCTGTTCTGAGACCCACAGGGGCCCCTGCTCCTGCTCTGGCCTCCCACACAGAAGCCCCAGCGGTACCCCCTGTGCAAAACCTCTGGAGGGGGTGGTAGGGCAGTTTACAAGGTCATCATGAGGGTCATAGCAATTGGTGTTCCGCTGGGACTAGACAGAGCAGCCAGGTGTCGCCCGTCGGGCACAGCTCCCCGGGGAGCATCCGGGGCCACGTAGCTCCCGGTGTCAGCCCCGGTCAGCCTGGGGAGCGGGCAGCCTGGATTCCACTCAGCACAGACCACCTGTCTACATGGGGGGTGGGGGGAGTGTCCACTATCGTCGGCCTGTTTATGCTATGCCGTCTTTATTTTTTTCCTTTTCTTGCTTCATTTTTATATAAAACTGTATTGTGGGAAATTTTTTTACAGCAGAGAAAATAGTATTAATACAGTGAGACCCTGTGTGCCATCACCAAATTCCAACAGTTCCCAGCTCACGGCGGACCCCACTATCTTATCAAAGCTTCATAAAGGATAAGCCAGCCGAGCCTTAACTTTCTGAAGACCTGACTCTGTTTCCCGCAGAAACAAAAGATGGATAGTTCTTTCTTTGCTTTTCAGGAATCCGGGGAGCACTGACTTACAGTAAAGTAGCCAAGGAGCCAGGAATTGACTGCTCTGATGTCTGGGACTGAGAAGCTCAAGACGCACTCAGATGAAAGAATGATTAGGTGGGGGGGACTCGTTTGCCAGCAGATAAATCATGCTTGTTCCCAGCTTCCTGGTGGACACAGCCTCACATGCTGTCTTCTATTGACATGTCCAAGGCATGCGTGTGTCAGAAATCCCCTGTGCTCTAGTCCCTCCGTATGAAGTGCGTCTGTGCAGCCAGATGTTGACTGCATGCTCATTAGTAATTCTGTCATGTATTGTAGAGGCTCCTAACACTTCCGCTGTCATTTCTCGGAGCCTTAGGGGAACATCGGACTTGGTTTGGACAAACCGGAGTTAGAGCCTGAAACTGGCGTTCCGGCACTTAGTCATATCCTCAGTCGTCCAAGTTATCCGCCCTCCTCCTGAAAATGCCCACAACATCAGAGGCGCCTCCCTTTCTTCATTCAGACGGATCACAGTCTTTGGGAAGACACAGCAAACGTCTCAGTCTGAAACACCAAACAGTGAGTGGATACACCGTATCTGGAATCACACGTGTTCTGCTGATCCCAGCTATCGTATCTGAGTCTTTTGCCAAAAACTCTCATAGACCTGTTTAGCTGAAGTTATTTTAGTGGTTTTCCGTACCATTAGCTCTAGACCTAGCAGAGGGGTTGGGTAACTTACAGAATTCCATTTACCAGAGTCCAGGGGGCACCTCACAGCACATCACTGGGCCTGTCGGGTGACAGTCACTTGAGCTATTTACTGTGGAGAGAGAGGACACACAGCCAGCTCCTCCTGCCAGGTTCACACTGCGGCCTCTATGTCTGACCAGGGTAGCCCCAACACCTCTCTGATTAAGAAAGGGTCTCAGGTAGACTTACCTTCCCTGTGTTCCTTTCTCCCGGGCCTGCAGCCGCCATATTGGCCCTACCTATCTCTGAGTGCTGCACTTCTGTTAGAATAGTCAGAAAAGTGTGTGGACAGTCCAGCACTGACCTCAGCAGCCCACGGGAGGCATTCTTAGTCTCCTTTAAGGCAGGTGCGTCACCAGTGACATTAGTGTGGCCTTCTGCATTGGCACCGCTCCAGCACGGGGGCCGGACTTCCAAAAACTTCCTTCTGCTCCAAAACAAGTCACAGGCCCCTGAGATCTGAGGAATGACTTCACAAACCCCACACTTAATTTTCACAGAGCGGGGCCACCTTTGGTCTTGGCCCAGACAATCTTCCTTGAAAGGCATCAGGTACAGCAGTGGGAACAGACCACTGGAGGGAAGAGATGAGCTACAAAGCCACCTTAGCTGGGCCCGTTCAGCACAGGGTCGGTGGCTCTGCGCCCAGTAGGAAGCCCACGAGCATCGGTTACGTCTTTCCATCGGTGGGTTCAGTGGGTGAACTGCACGGCCAGAGCATCTCGGGATCCGCAGGCGGCAGGAAGCCTGATTTCAGATTCCAGCTCTGCCCCTTGGTGGAATGGAGGTATCAACTGCCTCCCCAGGATGGCTGTGATGGGTAAAGGAGAGAACATGGGGGTGCCTGATCTATTGTAAGTGTGGAAAGTTTATAAAAATGATACTTGATATCTGGAAAGCATGTAAGCATCTTTTTCCTTCATAATCCTGGCCAGGTAAAAGGTTAGAATGCTCAGCAGTCCTCTTCAGGTGAATTTTCATGTGCCTACTTAGCTCTAGCCTTGCACTAGGGCCGTGGGGAGCAAACATGGCTTGTTTTTAGTCACCCAGCAGGGGACACATACCTGAGTATATGTAATGGAATTGGTTGGTCTGCACAAATAGGTCATTAGTCTTATTAAAAGCTAAAGAAGCACACGAGGACTGGGTTAGCTGGTGCTTGGGGGAAGGATCCCTGATGGGGAAGGAGAACGGGGGGAAGCATTTGAGCTGAGTCCGGAGCGGCAAACTGCTGTTCGGAGGAGAGACGCGTGCCCCGCGAAGGTGAAGGGCGTGAGACAAGCCTGCGGGTGTGGTTTGTGGTGGGTTTGAGGGAGGGGTCTTCCAGAATGGCCAGACAACTAGAAGGACAGGTGATGGAGCTGGAGAAGCAGGTCAGCCTGAGAGCCATGGGGAGCCACCGAAGGATCCTAAGCGGAGAGCGGCCGGCATGGATTTAGGACCTAGAGCGGGAGCCGGCACACGTCCCGGTGAAGAGCCGGCAGTAAATGTTTCAGGCTTTGTGGGTGTTGGAGCTGCCTGTCTCATGACCGCACAGAAGGGGACCGGGCAGAGGGGGACTGGGCAGCTTTTCCCAGCTGCCCTTGGCCTCCCTGCCGCTCAGGGTGACCCTCGGGCTAACACTAGGGCCCAGGGGTGCTCCCCGCATCTCCCAGCCCCCTGCCACCCACAGGTCCTGCTCCTATTTCTAGAACAAAGAGTGGGGTGGGAACCCTGGGGCTTTAGGCGGGAATCCTGGCCAGACCCTGGTGAGTGTTCTTCCTCAGGAAGCAGGACACTGGGGACACTGGGAGGAGCCCTGGCACCAGCTGCCCTCCACAGGGCTGCCCTCCCTACTGCAGATCTGGGCTGAGGCGCAGGTGGGGGCTGGGCACAGGCCCGGGACCCCAGAGTCCCATCGGAGGGCCGGTGCAGGGTCAGGACCCCCTAACAGTGCGCACCGCATCCCGGCCCCGGCCGCGGGCCCGTGCCCATCAGGGAGGACCCGGCGTGCATGCGGGGGTCCCGGCCAACAAGCGCCGGGCAGGAGGCCCGCAGCGCCGACCCCTCCCTCGGCCTCCGCACCTGAGCTCTGGCGTGGCCTTGCCAGGCGCCTGCCAGGACAGCCCTCCCATCCCCCGCCCCTTACGCCCTTCCAGGTCCTGGCACGGGTCCCCTCCTGCCAGGCCGGCCCGAACCCCCACTGGAGTGACAGTCCTCCTCTGTGTCCCCACCTGCGCCGTGCATTTCCGTCTCAGCCCCCACCGCACTGCGCACCCCTCCCGGTGAGGGCGCCCCTCCTGCTGCCGGAGGCACTGCAGCGCCTGGTTTTCGCTCACTCGGCTTCCCCCGGACCCCCTGCTGCCCACCACCATCCACCCTTCCACCCGCCATCCGTTCGTCCACCCGCGCACTTCTCCATCCACTCTCGGCCAGGCCCTGCCCGGGGAGAGGACCCTGAGGAGAGAGCAGGCACAGAGCTGGGGGACAGGCTACCCCAGAGACCCCTGCAGCCGTCCCTGGAGTCTGAAGAGTGCAGAGGCCAGGGCTGGGAAAGGGCTGGCGGAGGTCCCCCGGGCTCCGGCGGCCGCGCTCTGGAATGCGAGGCCCAGGCCATTGTTACAGGGCCGCTGGGGTTGCCAGCTCAGGGTGAGGTCACCCACCGTACATCGTTTCAGGGAATGATCTAGTCGAGGGGTGGGAAGGGAAGCAGCCCCCCCCAGCAGCCCATGGGGGCATGTGTGCGCGCACACACACACATGCACGCACACACACTTTCCTGAACCTCCCCCTCCCAGACCCTGGCCCGGCACCCAGACGTGGACAACGTCCAGAGGCCTAGGCAGGGGTTTAATCATGCGGTTGGTGAGAAAGTCCTGCCGACCAGTGGGGGGGGGGGGGGGGGGGGGCAGGGTGAGGGCCGGGGCTGGGGTCCTGTCCTCTGGATGCAGCCCTGACTCCCTCTTGTCCCCTCCACAAGGGGAAAGTCGCCAGGCAGGTCCCTTTCCTCTGACAGCCTTCCTGCCGCTCCCGAGGCCTGTCTGGGCCGCACTGGCAGGAGCCGCTGGCACTGCCCCGGCCAGGGTTGTCTTGGGGACGCCGGCGCCCCTGCACAGCCCCTCCAGCTCCAGCTTCCGGCAGCCAGAGCCCGGGGCCCCGGTCAGTTTTTCTCGCCCACGTTGGGACGGCACTCTAGGGACAGACCGGCCTGCTCGACGCCTCCTCACTTCCGAGGGCAGCCGGGGTTGCTCTGCTCACCCCTGCGGGACTGGGGCTCACAGGGCAGCGGCGTGGCCATCGGGCCAGCGAGGAAGTCCAGCGGGCACGGACTGAGCGGGCTGGGCACAGGGGCGTGCCACGCAGGGCCCACCCCACGAGGCCTTGCTGGGACTGGGACAGAGGCGGTGTCCAGTGGCACTGGGGCATGTCCCAGCTGAGGTGTAAAGAGGGACAGGAATTTGTGGGGGGAGGAACAGGACAGGGGGGTGCCCTCGGCAGAGGGGAAAGCCTGTCGAGACCAGAGCCCCACGAGTTGGGGGGACTGCCACAGCTCAGCACGAGGACCGCTGGGGCTCAAACTCTGCCCCGGAGGAGGGAGACCCAGGTCCCTGCAGGGCAGCTGTGGACCCCGGAGGTGGGCGCAGGGCTCCGCCCCTGTGCTTGGCCCCTGAAGTGCGGGCCACCCTGACTCCGCTGGGGGGAGATGGACCCCAGATGTGGCTTTGCCTCTGGGCGGCTACGAACATCCAGGATCCTGCCCGGGGTCTGACTTGCTGGGAGACCCTCAGACCAGCGGGCTGCACGCGGAATGAAGGGCCTGGCTTCCTGCAGGAGGCGGGGCTCCCCTGGCCCTTGGAGGGAGAGTGTTGCAGCAGAGCCTGGGGGGAGGGAGGGGTGCAGGAGGAGGCGCAGAGCCGCGGAGGGGACCCCACCATGGGAGATGAGGCTTGAGCTGGGGGCTGACTTTATCCTGAGCAAAGGGGAGCCGTGGCGGGCTCCCGAGCAGGAGAGGGCCTGGAGTCTGCCGCCGATAAGGCCCGGCTCTCTCCCTTCCTTCCTCCCTTCCCAGGACCCGCCCCGCCGCCGATCTGGGTGCTGGGAGAGCCCTGAGTGGCGGGATCAGGGCGCAGGGATGTGGATTTCCTGTCTAAGAGCCACCACGGGCCCTGACATGCAGTCCCTCAGGAAATCCTGGCCCCAGGGTGACACCCTGTCAGGAGGCCAGAGCCCCGAGGGACGGCCCTGTGGGGAAAGGGCCAGTGGTCCTCTTTCTGCCCCCCCATACCGCGGTGTCCCCGCCGCCCCCACACAGAGTGACCCCTGCTGGGTGCCCCTCCTCACTGTGCACACCCACCCGCCAGCCTGTCCCTACCTCGGAACGGCGTCGGGTGCCACTGCAGCCCCAACTTCTCTGTGGCGTCTTCATCTCTGCAGCGGCCATGAGGGGGTCTGGGGAGCTGCAGACACCTCCGAACCCGGCGAGGGACCCTCCCCAGGAAAATGCACCACGGAACTGAATCCACTCCACTTCCCGAGGTTCAGGGGGCTGCCGACCCAGGGCGCCCCAGCATGGCCCTCTCAGGGGGACCCTTTGGGCCTCAGGCTAAGCCCTCAGCAGGGAACAGGGCTTCCTCCCATCTGACAGCTGGGGAAACTGAGGCCCAAAGGGGACAGAGACACGAAGGGTGTCCCCGGAGCGGCTCAGAGCCAGCTGGCTGGGCCTTGGCTTGCGGGCAGCGAGATGCCTCAGGCAGGGCAGAGGCCCAGCTGTCCCCTAGCTCCCGGGCGCTCACAGGCCGGGACTCAGCACGGCCACGCCTTGGGCTGGGGACACCAGGCTGGCTGGCCTTTCCCGAGCACAGGCCCCCTAGCCAGTCCTGCCCCGGCACGCACTGTGCCCCCAGCATGGCTAAGAGGCTGGCAGCAGGACTCAAACCCCAGCCGGGAGCCTGGGGTCAGCCGTGGCTCCCCTCGGCCTCAGTTCCCCGAACGTGTACTAGCCCAGCCCTGAGCACCTGCCAAAGCCCTGGGCCCAGGCGCGTCTACCGGGGACAAGAGAAGTCACGGCTGCACACACACACACACACACACACACACACACACACACCAGAGTCACGTGCACCTGTGGGCAGCCCCCTGCTGGGAAATGGGGATGCACTGCGGCCTTTCAGCCTTCTGTGAGGGTCAGCCCTATACAAGGGGGCGGCCGGCTGTCCCCAAAGCCCTCTCCCCAGCGGCTCTCCTGGGCATCTGACCCTCAGCCAGTTGGGCTTGTTAGGTGTGGCATCATCCTTGTCGGTAGGGAGGGGTCCCGGGTGTGTGGCCCCGGGCACTGGCGGGTGTCAGGGGTTCTGGAAGGGCTGGGGTAGGGAACCAGCATCCTGCAGGGGCTGGAAGCAAATGGCACGTCCACCAAAGTGTGTGACAGCTAAGTCACCCCGCTCAGCAAACGCAGCGTCAGCTGAACCCCAAGCAACAGAACATGGGTTAGGGTTGGCGGGAAACTGGGGGCCTCTCCCGTGGCCCCCCAGGGTCTAGGAGGAAGCTGAGTCTGGCCCCTGCGCTCCCTCCTGGACAGATGTGGGGGCGGGGAACGGGGTGGGGACTCAGCGGGGATGCCACAGGCTGGTGCCCGAAGGCCAGCTGCGCTCTAGGGGAGGGTCAGCCCCGGCTCTGGGGACCCGAAGTCCACTTGGAGGCCTGTGGGACCCCCAGGGCGCCCCACCCCCATCTCCTCCTGTGGGAATAGGGCTGTTTGCGGGAGCCTGAGCCATCTAGGTTCCCACGCTCCTGGGCTCCCGGCGGCAGGTGTTCGCTTCCACCCACACCTCCCCTCCCTGCCCGCCTCCCCCAGCGTGCCCAGGGCCCTGGGGACACCGCCACTCGCCATCCTGCCCACGCTCCAAAAATCACGGCCTGGAGACACACGAGTCCCTGCAGGCTGGGGACCACCTCTGCTTTCTCTGCCACATTCAAAGTAAGTGGACGGAGGACGAGATGGCCCAAGTCAGTGGTCACCATGTATGTCCACCTGAATCCAAGGGGTCCTAAGAAGGCCGCTGCGGGTGTTCCTGGGCGCGTTTCAAGGCCGCCCCCTCCAGGAAGCCCCCTGGGGCCTTCCCTTCCTACCTGACTTACAGGCCCTGACCCCACTCAGCCCTGCCCCTGGGCGTCCCCTCTCAGGGAGCGGCTCAGCCCCCAATCCCCAGTGCCCGGCCCAGGGCTGACCCCGAGGAAGGCAGGGGCGGAGTCCCGAAACCCCAGCCTGACAGTGCATCCAGGAGACCGGGCAAGGGCGGGCTTCCCCCACCCCACAGCCCTGCCACCTCCCCAGTGCTCAGCTTGGGGGTCACCCCAGGTTCTCAGGAGGGGGATAGTGATGACTCCACACAGCCCGATCCAGGGCCAGGCTGCAGCTGAGTTCCTCCAGACAGCGAGCACCCCAGGGACTCGGGGCCCCGGCTGGGGAGAAGGGGACCTGCCCGGGCAGCACACCAGCAGCTCGCGGGAGCCGGGATAGCACCAGGCTGGAAGGGGCGTGGGCAGCGGGTACCCGGGCAGGTGTCTGCCCCGGGGCATGGGGTGCCTTCTTCCCAGTGCCCTCCCCCCATGCACATGCACAGGGTCCCCGCCCAGCACCCGAGACTCTGTTCCCCACACCACCCTGCCCAGCCAGAGGCCCGAGCTCCCCGGTTCCGAGGCTCTGAGCTGGGCTCTGGGGACGGCCCGGAGACGGGTGTGCTGGGCTCTCTCCCCGAGGAGCTGAGGCCCCTGAGCTGGCTGGAATGGGGGTGTGCAGGGCAAGGCCGGGCTTCCTCCCACTGCTGGCAGGCTCGGCTCTGCCTCAGCGTCTCTGAGAGGCCAGTGAAGACGTGGGCGCTGGGCCCCGGAGCCTGCACCCAACACCTGGGACCACCCTGGGCTCCTGCCCCTGTGGGGTGTTCCGTCCACATCGCACCCTGGGCTCCAGGTCCCACGGCCATCAGAGCCACTGCCACAGCCCGACGATCCTGGGGCGCCAGGTCTCCAGAGAGAGGCCAGGCCAGAGACACTGGGTGGCCATCAGTCCTACGGAGGGGGCACCATTCTGGGGCTAGCAGCTGGAGGGCTTCCCAGAAGCCAAGCCGTCCCACTTTGGGGGTCTTCCCAAGCCCCTGCTGGGACAGGCTGGGCCTCTGAATCCTGCTAAAGGTGGGCCCAGCAGGGGACTGGGTGCTGGGGCAGAGCCCAGGCTCGAACAGGAAAAGATGGGGGGAGGATGGGGAGGCTCCGTCTCCCGGGCAGCGGTGAGTACAGGCCGAGGCCCCCCTGCAGCACGTAGACTAGGGGTGGGGGCGGGGCAGGGAAGCCCCCCTGGTCTGTGCTGCTCCTCAGCTGGAGCTGCGTGGAGGGCGCCTCCCACGCACGTCAGTGGCCGCCAGGGCCACGCTGGGCCTCGGTTTTCCATCTATAAATGGGGCGGCACTGCGGCTCCAGCACCCAGACCCTCCCAGCTCAGTGGCCTGAGACTCTGCTCTGGACGTTCCCGGGCCTGGAGGGGAAGCCTAGGGGGTGATGGAGGTGACAGATGAGTTAAGAAAACTCAGGGGGGCAGCACAGCCCCCATAGCAAGGTTCACACTATCCCATCAACCCCGGCCCCACCCCCTACAATCCGGGAGCATTATGACCCCCATCTCCTGCGTGGGTCCCAGCCCTGCCCCTCTGAGGGCCGGGGCAGTGTGTGTGTGCCCAGGGAGGGCAGCGAGGGGCCACCCTGACGCCACAGAGACCCTCAGCTGGGCTCTGACCCTGTCAGGACGGTGAGACACCCCGCGGAGAGCGGTCCGGGGCTCCTCCTTGCACCGGCCTGGTTCCTGCTCTCACTGGGTGCTGCAGAGACAAGCCACACGGCCCCTCCACCTGCCCTGCCCCCTCCCTGGGCCCAGTCTGGAGGCAGGTTTGGGCTGACGGTGGCCCAGGCCTGTCCTGACTCATCCCCACTCCAGGAACACACGGTTCCCCAGCGACCCTGCCCTGCAAGGCAGAGCCCAGCCCCTGGCACCCCCTTTCCCGGAGCTGGAGCTGGCAGGGGGGCCTCCTAACCCCCAGTCTTGGACACGCTGAAGACTGAAACTGGGAGTTTCGGGAGCAAGGCTGAGTGCTGGGCGTGGGCCAGGTGGGCGGGAGGGCATGCAGACAGGTTTCGTGACGCCCCCCCAGGGGTTCATCACCTGATGCCGCCTGGGTGGCCTGAGCACCCCCTTCCTTCCATAGCATCCCTTTCCCAAGGCAGGGAGGGCCCCACCTCTACCCTGGGATCCTGGGAGAGCCCCTCGGGGAGGGGCAGCTGCCTGTCTGCCTCCGTTTCCCCATCTGTAACTTGGGGCAAGGCTGCCGGTGGTCTTTCCTCTGCCCCCAGCTGCCCTGCCAGCTGCTGGGAACACTGCCTCCGCCTCCAGGATGCCCGCCTGGACCTGGGGCGGGGAGGGTCCACCGCCCCTGCCACATGGAAAGCAGCCAGCCTGCTTAATCTTTTGCTGAAAAGATAATTTCTTTCTGCGTGATTGTCGGGCGCTGGGGGGGAACAAAGGGGCTTTTGTGCCGGCCCCTCCTGCACGACCCAGCAAGGCCTGCATTCCCCTCCAAATGTAAAACCCTGTACCGGGAAGTTTTTCTCATCACCCTCTCCTTTCTCAAGTACAGAATCACTTTTGTTGCCGAGGGCCAGGGCAGGCAGCAGAAAGGGCCCGCTTCCCCTACCCCCGCCCCGCAAGATGCCCTGTGTGCCAGCGGGGGGGGGGGGGGTCAGGGGAGGGGAAGAGAGGGGAGCGAAGGGGAGACCAGAAGAGGGACACTCACCCTCTCCTCCTTGTTCCTCCCTCCTGGGGTTGGTGCGAGGGGTTGAAATAACGACATTTGTGCCTGGGGCCCCCCCGGCCCAGCTCAGTTCTTGGTCCTTGGGGTTAGGAATGTCCCTCCAATGGTCCATCCTCCTGGCAAAAGGGCCAGAGGGTGCAGGGCCCTGACCCTGAACTCTGACCTTTCCTCCAAGGGCCAAGTCCCACAAGCTCACTGCAGCCCTTGGGAAATTCCTGCAGGTAGAGGTAGCTTATTAGTATCTGGGGCATATCCTTCTGGTGTTTTCTCTACAGGCTTATCATCAGTGTCTCACTCCACAATATTGGAGCCACTGTTCACTCACTCATTCACTCATTCACTCACTCACTCATTCACTCATTCACTCACTCATTCATTCACTCACTCACTCATTCATTCACTCACTCACTCATTCATTCACTCGCTCATTCACTTACTCGGTCATTCATTCACTCACTCATTCATTCACTCGCTCATTCACTTACTCACTCATTCATTCACTCACTCATTCATTCACTTGCTCATTCACTTTCTCGCTCATTCATTCACTCATTCATTCACTCACTCATTCATTCACTCACTCACTCATTCACTCGCTCACCATTCATTCGCTCATTCATTCATTCGTTCACTCGCTTATTCACTCACTCATTCACTCATTCATTCACACCTCCCATAGGCAACTGTCCAACAGCACAGGCGCCAGGCAGAGCTGGGCCCCGCCTCGTTAACACAACATTGTCATTTAATTACGCTTTTTCATCTGCCTGCATGTCAGAAGAGTTTGCCCAGCTTCATTAAACGTGCTTCTGCAGCACACTTTGTAATGTCACGCTGGGTCTCCTCAAAGGCTTGCTCTGTGGCCTGTCCGACGCGCTTCCAGGGCAGCTCACATCTGAAACCGCCGTGTGTGCCCCAGGCACTGGGGGAACATGAGCTCAGAGAGCCGATGAAGAGACCGAGGGTCAGAGAGAGGCCCTGCTGGGCCCACCAGTGAGAGCACCCGCTCTGTCTGACTTTGCAGCTGGTATTTCCTCTTGGCTTCCTATGGTGAGGACTTTCTGTCCCTTGGCAGAATCAGCCTTGTCTGGGATGCCTCTTCCACCAGGCTCTTGGGGACCCGATCAGGGGCCTGGAAGCGAGACCCCAGGACCACGTGGGCACTTCCTCCACTTTCATTATCTCATGGTCTCATGATTCTCCCAAACCTGGGAGGACTCCCCACGACCATTAGGCTTCTGGGACAGAGGAGGATCCCCAGCCCATGCCCCCCGACTCGTGTCTTGCTCCCTGTAGGAAGCACCTGGGCTGAACCACCTCCATGTGTCCTCATGGCCAGGGTCCCCAGAGGTGCTGCTCTGGCTCCGGATCCCCCCAGGGCTTCTCTGTGTTAATTGTGGTAGAGGTCACATGACAGTGACCGTCCCCACCGCGTCTCCGAGCACAGCTCAGCGGCATCCGGGTCATTCACCCTGTTGTACAGCTGCCACCACTGTCCTCTCCAGGACTTTCCATTCTCCTAAACGGACCCTCTGTCCCCATGGAACGCCCACTGCCCCCCTGCCCCAGCCCCGGCCTCCACCCTAGACTCCCTGTCTCTGTGGATCTGCCTCCTGCAGGGACCTCGTGTGAGTGGGGCCCCACAGGACTGTTCTTCTCTGTCATTTCACTCAGTGTGCTGTCCTCCAGGTCCGTCCATGGTGCAGCTGGTGTTGGGATGTCCTTCCTTTTCAGGGCTGAATACTATTCCACGGTGGGAATGAACCCTGTTTAGTTGGCCCGTGCCTGTGTCAGCAGACACTCAAGTGTCCGCGGTTGTGAATGAGGCTGCTGTCCCCACGGGAGTGTGCGTATCTGCTCAAGCCCCCGCTTTCAGTTCCTTCTGCTGCACCCAGAAGTGGCCTGGCCGGGTCACACGGCCACTCTGGGTGAGGAACTGCGACACTGCTCTCCACAGCGGCTGCGCCGTTCGTTCCACAGGTCCACCGGCAATTTCTCCACATCCTCCCCCACACGTCTTATTTGCTGGTGTTTTTTAAAACGATACCATGACGGCCCTGGCCAGTGTGGTCAGCTGGTTGGATCGTTGTCCTGGAGACTGAAAAGTCGCAGGTTTGAGTCCTGGTCGGGGTGCACATGACAGGCAGCCACCAGTGTTCCTGACATCCATGTTTCTCTCTCTCTCTCCCTCCCTCCCTTCCTCTCTCTCAATGAAAAAGTGTCCTTGGGTGAGAAGGAGGAGGAGGAAGAGAACAAGAGGGCTACCGTGAGGGCGGTGTGACGTGGCATCTGCTGTGGCTTCGATGTGACCTTCCCTAAGGATCGTGATGCTGAGCATCCCTTTGTGTGCTTATTGGCCGGCCAGTCCTCCGCCTCTGGACAAACGTCTGCTCCATCCCTTTGTCCGTTTTTAATCGGGCTCTTTGGTTTTCAGTTCTTGGGTTTTAGGAGCTCTTTACATACAGGGCGGGGCAAAAGGAGGTTACAGTTATGAGTATGAGAAACGCAGAGT
This sequence comes from Furipterus horrens, assembly GCF_987537825.1. NCBI lineage: Eukaryota > Metazoa > Chordata > Mammalia > Chiroptera > Furipteridae > Furipterus > Furipterus horrens. The sequence goes on along the minus strand of NW_028327174.1, from coordinate 203,015,878 downwards.
TCATTCTTACACTATTATTTATCAGCGACTGCGTTATTTTCCACACGAACACCGGTAAGCCCAGTTCCGCCCCACCCCGCCCGTATTCTGGCGTTAGCTCCGTATCTTGTCTACGATTCACAACTACCTTCTCCGTCCTTGGGGTCCCCTCTGCACTCTCCGGAGAGCGTCCTTTGCTGGACAGAACGTTTTCCTACAGTCTAATCAGTCTGTCTCCTCTTGCCTGGGCCTCCACCATCTTCTTTTTCTCCCTGTTTGTTTTTAAATTATTTATTCATGTATTTGTAGAGAGATGGGGAGGAAGGGAGAAAGAGAGAGAGAGACACATCCATGTGCCTCACACGCCCCCAACCAGGGACCCGGCCCACAACCCAGGCCTGTGCCCTGACCAGGAATCAGACTGGGGACCTTTCAGTTCGCAGGCCAGTGCTCAGACCACTGAGCCACACCAGCCAGGGCCCTCCCTCTTGTTTTTCCACCAACAGGTGGAAACTACATTTCTCCCGGGAGAACCCAATGTGCATGGGCCCTTCATTCAGCATCCAAGGTCTGTCATGCAATCAACAAACACTTGCTGAGAGCCTGCTATGTGCCAGGCTCTGTCCTAGGTGCCCAGGAGGCAGTGACAGACATGGGGCTGGCAGTCCAGCGTCGGGGCAAAGGAGGGATCACGAGGTGGGATTGCGGGGACTGAAGACAGAAGGCTTCCTGGAGAAGGTGGCAGCCATGCAGAGGCCTCTGGGGTGAAGGAGATTGGCCCAGGGTGTTGGCTGGGGTCCTGCCAGGGGCTCCCGAGACCAGGGTGGCAGTGAAAGCAGCCTCTGGGGAGGTGCCGTGGGGGGAGATGAGGCGGGAGGGAGGGTGGTGGCTGAAGGTGCCATCTGTCCTTTTATCCCACGTCATCCCTAGCTTCAGGTGCTCCCTCATCCCATGGCCCCGGGGGCAGGGCCACTAATCCCACTGCCTGAACTCGTTAGAGCACGCTCCCTCTCGCTCTGAGCCCCACTCAAAGCTGACAGTATTCTGACTTGCCCCACAAGTGGGTCTGGGAGCTGCCCTGCAACCCACAGAGGCCGGCCAAGCCTCATGCAGCAGCGGCTGGCTCTGCACCCCAGAGATGGCCCCGCGGCTCCTTCCCGTCTGTGAGGGTGCTCAGTCTGTGCCTTCATATCTCAGCCCTCTGAGCCCCTGCGTCTCTGTGGGGCTTGTCAACCACGTGCTACTTCCCGGTCGGTCCCCTGATCGGATCCGCCCGGCGTCAGCACCACGAGCGCACAGGACCTTTGCTCCTGAAGGGTCTGGCCAGGACAGGTGCTCCAGACCTCAGCTGCCGCAGCCCTGGGCAGGATCAGGGGCTCAGGAGCGGGCTGCTGCTTCTTGCGTGAACGCCCCCAGCGTTACCGCCCCCCCCAAAACTGGGGTGGGAATAAATGCATTCTCCGGCCTGCCCCATCACAGCCTCCCAGCCGCTCACCAGGCTGCGTCATCCGTGCCTGGAAAGCAGCCACCTCACCACGGGGCTGTGGTCGGGGCCCGCACCTGCGGTGACCCACCTGCCGCAGGCCTCTGCCTTCTGTGGGAGCCAGGCGGCGCCCCGGCGGCGCAGGGAGCAGCACCAGCTCTGCATCCGGCACATCTGCGCCACCTCCCCGGGCCCCTGCTCTGAGCTCCCACATTGCCGGGGGCGGGGAGGGCTGCGTGGCTTCAGAGGCTTCAGCCTGGTTTTTCCTGCCGTTCAGGCAGTGACTCCACAGGGAAAGGAGCTCATGCGAGGGCTTTGCTAAGCTGAAGTCAGGCCTTTCAAACTGGGCCCCTTCCTGCAGCCATCTCAGCAGGCAGCACCCCCAAACCCAGGGTCTGCTGACCACTTTCTTACCTGACCCCCACGTCCAACCCGTCTACCGGAGTGAACTTCTGAAAAGTGATCACAAACCACAGTGGCCCCTGCTTCAAGCCCCTACCCCCATTATTTCCCCTTTTAATGGGACCAAGATCTAGGGGCCACCTTGCTGGGAGGTCCTGGGGGACTGACCACCTGCAGCCCAGATGACTTTGCTCCCCTCCCAGCCTCGCTCCACTTCTGCGTCTTGGGGATCTAAGCGCCTTGCACCACAGGGCCTTTGCACAGGCTGCTGTGTCTGCCAAGAGGCTCAACCCCACGCTCCCCCTCAGGCCTCCAGAAGCCTTTCCTGACATTCCAGGGAGGATGGACATGACGCTGCTCCCGAGACACAGTCCCTAGTCCAGAGGGGACTAGCTGGAGACAGAAGGGTCTCTGTGAGCAGGTGAGTGCAGACATACTCTGAAGGAGACAGGATGGCTAGGAGTTCGATGAGGAGCTGCTTGGGAGAGACCCGTTCCGGTCCCAGGGCCCCCTTCTTGCCCTGCCTCCCTGGGGTTCAAAGGAGCCTTGGGGAGCAGACCAGACCAACGGGAGGAAATCCTTGTATTTTCTGAGGACAAATGGAAACACACCGCGTCTTGTTTATTTCCTGCTGAATTGTGCATAGACAGGGTGGGAGTGGGGCTGGGGGCCGGGGTTCGGTTAACTCTTTCTCCTCTGGGTTTAATTGTCTCCTCTTCCGCCGGGGCTCCTCGGTGGCTCTTGGCGCCCGGGGAGCTGCTTTCCTGAAGCTGACTCCAGGGGGTGGCGCGGGGCGTTGGGGGAGGGCCCGGAACAAATCAGAGCCTTGGAGATACAGAAGCCCTGGCCTGGGAGTCTGGGATGCCCGTGCCGGCCCCCATAACAGGACAGGGGGGTACCAGGGCCGGGGCCCCAGGTGGGGACCCCATGGTTCCTGCCCCCTCCCAGCAGCTGGGAGGAGCTGTGCTAAGCCTGCAGTCGGCTTTGGGGATCCGGGGCTGGGGGGTGAGCCTGCTGCAAGTTTTTCCCATGACCTCACCGGAAGGGCTGAGCCTGGGAGGTGCTGCCCCCCCCAACCCCGGAGGAGCCGGAGTTGCTGTCAGACCAGCCCCCCAGCCATCACCCCCTTCAACCAGGGTCACGCTGGGTCTGGGGCAGGAGACGTGCAAAGAGCCCTGCCCCCACTGTCTCTGTGCCCACCCGCCAGGCAGCAGCCCGCTGGCCCACCTCAGAGGAGCTGGGGTGGGTGCTGACCATGCACCCACAACCTCTCACGAGACTCCAGACCCATACGGGTCCCCCTGCAGCCTCTTGGCTGTACAGGTAACAGATAAAGGCCGATGGATGAACGGACAGGGGAGGGGGTTCACGTCAGGCAGACAGGCGGCCGTGCCACGCAGAGGGTGGCTCGGAGCGGGGCAGGGCTGGGGTGGGCACCGGCAGGGGCTTCCCCACTTTACAGAAGAGGAAACTGGGGGGGAGGAGAGAATGGCAACTGTAAGTCCCACAGAAAGTGGGGACACACCCTGGGGACAGGTGGGATGGGAGGCGGGGCTTGGAGGCCTTAGTGACCTGGCCCCTCAACAGGGGCTGCCTGGAGGGGCGGGGAGGACCTGGCGGACTGCCCTCCCCCGCAGAGCCTGGAGAAGAGGCCCCGGCCCACGGCTGCTGGTCCCAGCATGGCTGTGGCCCGTCACCCTCCCCCACGCCGTCCACTGTCTGGCTGGAGCCCCCGGATGCGCTGGTTCTCACAGCCCAGGCGGTGACTCCCACACGGTTCCCGCAGACAGGCCCCTCCCGGCTCCAGGCCTCCCACCCCCCGGCTCGCTGCAAACACCAACCAGATGTTGGGACGGTGGCCCACGGGGGGTGGGAGGAAGTGGCTGTTGGGGGGGTGAGGGGGCCCTGGAGTGCAGGCGGGGCCTGGCAGGGCTGGGGACTCGGCTGGCCTGGGCTCACAGGAGAAGACGGGGAGACTGAGAACAGCTGCCTGGGGGCCCTGGGGGGCTGAGCCTGCCGGGCCGGGGAGCCTTGCTGAGCCCCGCCATCATCCTGCAGGGCTCCTGGAGCCCCCACTTCTGTCCGGTGCCACCACACTGTCCCCTGCCTGCCAGAGAAAGTGTCCCCAGGAAAGCCACCTGGGCCACAGAGCTGGTGACAGCCCCACTCCTGTCCTGCACACACATGTGCACAACTGTGCACACAGCACACACACACGTGTGAGTGTGCGTATACACATGCATCCATAAACACATGCATTATACACACACAACACGTGTGCCAAAGCATTGTTGGAAGGTTGCGTATGCACTGACACGCATGTCCAGGGACGTGCACTTATGCTTACATGCACACGTGTGTGCACACATGAGCATGCATGCAGCGGTGCTCATGCGGTTGTGTTCTCGTGCACGCAATAACAAAGTTGCACATGACAAAGACACACCTGCATGCAAACACGCACACTCACATGTGCACACATGCACCTGAGGATTCCTCCTTCCCAGGAGCGCCACACTTCAGCTCCCCTTCTTTGCACACCTGCCCCTCCCCCTCAGGCCTGTCCCAAGGCCAGGCTGCACCAGGCCTTTTTGCGGGTGAGCATTCACAGGGGATTAGCCATGGGCCCTGGTCAAGGCCTGGCGGGGGGATGGGGCGCATGAAGCGGTGACGCCCTGCAGGGAGGTTGAAGGACACCCATATCCACACTCCGAGAAGATGGGCACCTGCTGGGAGCTGCGTCTGCTCAGCCCCACGACTGCCCCCCTGCCTGCCCCTGCACAGAGGGGCGAGGGCTAGTCACCCAGGGGACCGCAGGGGCTCACTGTCGCTCCCGCCGTCGGGAAGCACCCTCCCCCAGCCACGGCCCCCTGGCCTCGGCGGGAGCCTTGAGAACAGGACCCCGGGGTCCCACGACGCTCAGCCCACCCCAGACTCTTGCCTTGGCCCATGTGTCACCGGATAAACATTTATTGGCTATTTCCTGCCTGGCCCCGGCCCGTCTCCGCCATTAGTGTGAGAGTGTGGGAGCGGGTGTGCGTGAGTGTGAGCGCCCCTGGGGGGGCAGTGGGGTGCGGGGAGCGCGCTGGCCCGCGAGCCCTGGGCCTCCAGCTCCCGGTGGGTAGGCTGGGGTGGGTAGGCCTGGTTGTGGGGCTTGGGCCTGCGGGCACCCCCTGCCCTCCTGGGACCTGGGCTTCAGCCACCCTGGGGTCTGTCCTTCTCAAAGTTGTCCGGGTCTTACCTCCGGATCTGTGCCCGCGTCTGACTCCTGGAGCCCCACGTCGTTCCCTCGGAGGGTTTCTGGGGTCCCGTCCATCCTCTCAGCCTCAGCCCCCGCCACCCTGCAGGGCTCCCTTTTCCCAGCGTGTGTCTCGTGGGTGAGTTCCCAGAGACCTCACGTGTGTGCAGCAGATACATGCGGAAGAAAGGAATGGATGACCGCAGGAAAGAGTCTAGGCTTGACTAGGTCGAGTCTGAGGGAGCCAGGAAGGCAATCTGGGGCCCAGGAGGAGACTGCTCGGCCCCTCTCCCAGAAATGCCTTTCTCTGCACCCCCGGGGGCGCCCAGCCTGCGGTTAGCCTGTCCCCACTTTCTGGTCCCATCTCCCCACCCTGCAAATGCAAGGACAAGGCTCAAAGAATTGGAGGTGCTTGCCCCGACTCACAGGCCCAGGCCTTTAACTGCTCAGACGGGGTAATGGGGTGTTGCCTCCTCTGGCACCCCTGTTTGCTGATCCTGGGGGGACCATGGCAGGGAGAGACAGACTGAGAGGCAGGGAAGTGAGTCAGGTGCCCAGAGTCCAAGCCCAACCTGCCATTCTTGCTGTGTGACCTTAAGCAAATCGAGGCCCTCTCTGGGCCTGTCTCAGTTTCCCCCCTGTGATGGGGTTTGGTGGGGGTGCATGGCTCCCAGCTGCTTCTGCCGCACCAGCCTGTGGCCCTGTGACAAGAGCACACACGCCGGCCCGGGTGGGGAGCCCCCCTGCTGCCACCCACCGCCTTGGGAAGCGTGGGAAGCAGGGGTGAGGTGGGAGGAAGGCCTCTGGCTCCAGCCAGCCTGGGGGAAGGGTGAACGCAGGACACCCCAGGAGAGGCTCATTGTGACCAGGGCTGCAGGGGAAGGAGAGAGGAAGTCGGGGGGGGGGGGGGCGCCTGCCGACCCCAATCCGGGAGGGCGTGGGAGCAGGTGGGGCCAGGGCCCGGCTCGCTGGAGACCAGCGCCTCCCTGGCTGCAGCCGGTCAGCTCTTGCAGGAGAGGCCGGCACTGAGCTCTTTGCCCAGCCCAGAGGCAGACCCTGCAGCTGGATGGAGAAGAGGGGACCCCAGAGGCCTGGGACAGGGCCCAGGATAGTGGGAGGTGGTGGCTGTAGGGGCCAGGACATCTGATGGCACTCAATAGTGTCCTGTGGCTGCCGTCGCAAAGTGCCAATGACTTGGTGGCTTGAAACAACAGCACCCTCAGTTCCCAGGGCAGGGCCACTCCCTCTGGAGGCGCGAGTGGAGGGCCATCCCCGGCCTCTGGTCTCCGGTGCCGGCGGCTGGCAGCCCTGTGCTCCTGGGCTGTGGCTGCATTGCCCCGATCCTTTGCGGCCCCTGCCCAACCCACCGCAAATCCCACGGACCCTCAGTGCAGCTAAGCCATCTGTGCCGTGTGGTCCCTCCCCAGGCGCTGAGTGAGGTTCCTGGGACCCTCAGGTCCGAGTTAGCTGGGGGAGTGCTCCCGGAGGAGGGGGCAGCATGGGCAGAGGCCGGGGGCGGAGGGGGGGGAGGACCGGGGTGCTTAAGGCCCAGACCCCAGGACAGGGCAGGTGGGCCCCTCGCCCCTCGCCTGCGGTGGCTGAGCTGTGCTAGGCCTCCTGGAAGCACACCCAGCCCTGTGCCCAGCCCTCCCCGGTGTGGAGGAGGGAGGCTCCGGGCCCCGCAGCCAGGGACCGGCCTGCGGACATCGGTGGCAGTGGGCAGGGCTAGACCGGGGCACAGAAAGGAGACACCTCCTGTGGGCCCGAGGGCCTGGGAAGCCCGCAGCAGGTGCGTCCCCAGCCCCCACGGCCCAGCCAGCGCTGGGCTAAGGTTTCCGAGCTGGTGCCGGGGATGGGCCGGGGCCTCCCCTGTGCGGGCCGGCCCGTGGCCCAGCTCCCAGGGCGCCGCAGAAATGTCCTTTTGTTGGCTGAACAAAGCAGCTTTGAGCCGGGCCCTTATCTAGGGCCGTGGTGAGACGGGACACCGCAGATCCGGGTGGGAGCCAGCCGGCCGGCCTGGACTGGCACCCCGCGCCTGGAGCGGCAGGGAAAGGCTGCCGGAAGGGGCTGGGGGTGGGGAGTGGACGGGCGCTGCCCCCCGCCGTTCGGGGCCTACCTGGGCCCAGGAGGGACCGAGCCGGCCCATCAGATAAGGGCCAGGCAGACACAGACAGGCACAGGCTGGGAACGGACAAGGGCGGGGCGCCCGCCCTCATGACAGGGGCCGGTGGGGCCATGTCTGGGTCCCTCTGCAGGCAAAGACCCCCCACGCCCGGGCACCTTGAAGGCAGGCCCAGGAAGGGCGGCCCTCAGGGCTGTTCCACAGCTGTGGCTCAGAGCCACTGTCCCAGGGACCTCAGAAGTTGACCCAGGTGGCAGGATGAGGTGCCAGCCAGAGGGCGGCCCGGGGGCCCCGTGGCCAGGAGGTCAAGACACATCCTTCTGTCCCAACCGGAGGCCAGTGTGGGACCTGCCAGTGTGCTCCTGGGTCTCAGCTTCCACATCTGTGCAGTGAAGTGAAGGGCCCCGTGGAAACTGAGGCCCCTGTCCTGCTGTCCCAGGGCTCACCCCAGCTCACCAGAAGAGACCGGACTGAAGGACAGAGGTGGGGGGCGTCTGCCACACCACCAGTCTGGCCCCGCACCCCTGACATGGGGAAATACCTCTGGGGGCCTCGTGCCTGCATAGGCTGCAGGTGCTGGACAGATGCGGCCAGCGGCACCCCCGGCTCCTGCCTCCCCCCCCCTTACCTGTGTGTCTCGTGCAGGAAACACGTGTTGGGTGAGTGGGTGGGTGAGTGAGGGAGTGACAGACACAGGGAAGGAAGAGGAGGCAAAGGTGAGCCCGCCAGCCCAGGGCCCCGGGGTGTTCCCAGCAGCAAACTCTCTCATCTCTTCAGGCCCAGATGGGGCCTGGGGAACTCAGTTGGGCCCCCCATGGCTGGCAGGTCTGAGGCCGGAGCCGGGCAGGGGGTTGGTTCCTGGCCTGGTGAGGCTGCTCTGCAGACACCATCCCTGCCCCCCTCCCGACTCCTGGGGGGCACTGCCAGGCCACAGCAAGTTGTCCCAGTGGCTCAGTCGGGCTGGGAAACTGCAGGCCTGTCTGAACAGGCCTATTTCAGCGCCCAGTGTGGGGGGCAGGGCCCCCACCCCACCCCCACAGCCAGCTCAGCGGCTATAATTAGCCCGTAGCTGGAGCCAGGCCCTAGAAGGACCAGAATGTGTGTCATGCAGACCCCCGCACCGAACTCCTCTGGCGCTGGGCCAGGCCGGGGAAGGCCAGCCTGCCCCTCCCCAGGCCCAGAGGAGGGGCGCCGGCCTCCCTGGAGCAAACGGCCCTTCTCGCCTGCGATTAGGGTCTTTCTGATTTCCCGTCTTCCCGCCTCCCCCTGATTTTTCCCACAAGTATTTTTGGGCATAAAAATAAATGCATTGGGAATGACAGTCACCGGACGCCTTGTTCTGAGCCCCCAGCCCGAGGGGCCCGCGCAGGACGGGCCTCTGAACACAGGGCGCTGGCAGATGCATTGGGAGGTTGTTTCTCCAACAAAAATACCCAGGCTGGGTTATTTATGAGGAGCCGCGTCTAGGGTGTCAATGCAGAATTGACACAGAATCTCGGCAGGGGCACCGCTGGCCCTGTGGGCCGGGCAGACTCCCCCCTCTGCCCTTTAGTTCTGGCTGGTTAAATAGTTCATGGCAAACAGCAGACGAACAGGAGGAAATCAAATGTGAATACGCGCACACGGGAACTCAGGCAAGCGTGGAAATTCCAAAGACAGTGAGGCAAAACGAGGCGTGTCTGTCATCTGGACTCAGGACGGGGAGGTGGGCAAGTCACAGGTAACCGAACTCTACAGGGCCGCCTGGGGACGAGCGACGCCGCGGGGATCTGGGGAAGGGGGTTCTGCTGGGCCTCGTAAGTGCGCATGTGCTGAGCAAGGCTCCTGCCCAGGTTCCTGCCCAAGTGGCTTTCAGGCAGGGAGGGGGAGGTGACAAACTCTTCCAGGGAGTGGGGGCTTTCATTGTTGTCAGCTTGCCAGGGGACACCTCCCCCAGGGACACTCGCTGCCACCCCCACATGGCACTGTGAGCTTCAGCGCCAGGGGACATGGCTTCTGTCATTTAGCACAGGTCCTTTCGTCTTTCTATTTTACTTTCCTGAAAACGGTCTTTAAAAAAAACAACAGATTACTCTCTCTTTTTTAATTTATTGATTTTGAGGGAGAGAAAGAGAGACAGAGAAACATTGATTTGTTTTTCCACTTCCTGATGCATTCCCTGGTTGATTCTTGTCTGCGCCCTGACCGGAGACCGAACCCACAGCCTTGGTGCGTCAGGACAACACTCTAACCCACTGGGCTGCCCGGCCAGGGCCACCGAAAACAGTCTCTACAGCAAGCACGGCCCCTGCCTCCTAGGAAGTAAGGGTTCCCACAGGGCTGGGCCTGCTGCTGGGGGCGCCCCATTACCGCCAGCATGGAGGTGGCCCGGGAGTGAACTGCTCCCTTTCACAGAACTTCCTTGCAGAATCAAAGAGAGAACCAGCCGCCCCAGAGGGTGGGGGGGTGGGGGGTGGCAGGCCCTGGGCCTGGCTCTGTGTCCCAAGGTCCCCAGGCTCAGCAGCGATGAGCGGAAGGGTGCGTGGTAGCTGCGAGCCTGCTAGGCCGACACAGCCCTGTCATTATTCCGATTCACATGGGGAGAAGCACCCACCTGGCCCCGACATCCCCCTTCCCCTAAGCCCCTTGACCCCTTTCCGGATCGGAACCCTCAGAAGTGGCTGGTTGTCACCTGCTGTCTGTCCTCGCGCCCCCAGCTCAGCCTTTGTTCCTCTATGGGTTTCCACTTGGTTTGCGGGGTCATTTCCTTAGGTGCACTCTGAACAGGCCCCTTGTCGTCTGGGCGGCTGTGGACATTTTTATGGGTCTTGAAGCCTTATGGCCCCGACGGGCTGTGACCAGGGTCCTCCAGCCTCGTTGGTGCTGGGTCGTCGGCTCCCCCAGCACCTCCGTGTGAATCTCGCCCTCTGTGTTCACCGGCCTGCAAATACCTACGAAGAAAGTGCGCACCGGTCGCCAGGCGCCATTCTGGGCCCTGGGGACGCAGCCGTGAGAGAGAGAAAAGGACGAAGGTCTCTGCCAGTGTGGGGCCTGGCAGGCGGCGGCGTGCGGACAGGGCGCGGGGAAAACGTGGAGCGCCAGGTGGGGTTTGTGCTCAGGAAGTGGCACCCGGCAGTGCCACGTGTGCAGGCGGTGAGGGGACCAGCCAGGCGGCTGTGTAAGGAAGTGCGTCCTAGCCAAAGGGCACAGGCAACGCTAAGGGCAAGTGGGGCTGAGGTGCGAGAGGGCGCAGGCCTGCAGGGTCTGGGGGCCACAACCCGACTCTGGCTGCTCCTCAGGGGGCCACGGGGCCACCCGGGGGCATGCCCCTGGCACCTGTTCGGTGTTCAGTAGGTGCTGGTGGCAGCTGTGCTGGGTCCGTCTGCCTCTGCGCAGACCGGGCGTTCTGCCCCTTTGTGCCTCAGTCTCCCCCTCTGCACCACCAGACGCCTCTCAGACCTTCTGGAGCAGCGAGGATGTGCGGGCGGCCGTGCCTAAGCAGCTGACCGCGCATGAGACGCTCCGCGTGGCCTGGCGGGACACCCTCCAGGTCGCTAGTTGGGTTTCTGGGAACAGGGGGAGCTGCAGGCACCCCAAGGAAGCGATGAGATGTGGGGACCAGGCCTGTGCAGACGAGTTCTTCCGCCACTTCGCTCCGCCTTGTGCACGTGGATCTGAAAAACCTGGGTGACGTGGAAAGCTGGAACCAAACGTCCACGAACAGGCGCGGAAAATCTAAACCTGGGTGTGGCTGGAGAAGAGCGCTCCTGTGCGTCTCGGCCGCCCCCCGCCGGGGCCCTGGCCGCACCAAAGCACCCCAAAGCTGCGGCAGCCACAGGGGAGGAGAGGAAGACGTCCCATTTTATTTCATGAGAACAGCACAGTGTAAATACCCAACCCGAGGGACATGGCACTAAAATGGATCAAACGGCAGGCAAACTTCACCTGTGAAAATCAGTCCGCGGTCCTAGGGAAGCATCTGCTGGCAGGGCCCGGCGCACAGCGGAGGGGGGCCTGTGTTTCTCTCCTCCTTCTGGGCCCTGGGGGGCTCTGTCCTGCCCCCCACTGGGGACCATGCCACCAAGGCACAGGCCGGGCTGGGACCTGTGCCCCTGTGTCCTGCGGGCGGGAGAGGGGACACCTCTCGTCAGGTGCCCACACGCTCCCGACCTGGCCTTTGGCCCAGGCTCACACGGCCCTGGGGCAGCACCCCGCCTGGGCTCCCTGATCCCTGCCCACACCTTTGTAAACAGTCCCTTCACAACCCTCCAATTACCTCCTTTGAGCCCAGGACCTGTGCTTTCTGCGCCCTGAGTTATGGGATTACACTTCACCCTTGGTAGCTCAACAGACAAATAAACAGAGATTCATCTCCACCGATGCCCCAAGGCTTTTGACAAGATTCAACAAAATTCTGGATTTAAAAAAAAAAAATCACAATAAAGTAGGACTAGATAACTACTTCCTTACCTTGATAAAATCTCTATCTTAACCCCAAACCAGCTTCATGTGGAAGTTCTAGAAGCGTAGCCATTAAAGGTGGTGGCGGACAGAGCCCTCCGCTGGCGGGTCACACTGTCCTGGAGGTGCAGCCAGGCTGCTTAGACAAGAGAAAGGAAGGAAGGTACAGCCCCCCGGAAAGAGAAGAGAGAGCATTGTTTGCCCACGATTTTATCCAACACCTGAAAAAACTGAAAGTTTCTAACAATAAAACCATCCCTTACGGTGGCTGGGAGCAAAATAAATAGAGGGGTCTCCAGACCCTTTATACACACAAACATTAACCCATTAGGCAATGCAGGAGAGAGAAGCCCCTCAGGGTACTGGCTGGAAATATTTGGAAATCAATAAGAAATATGCAGAGTCGCGTTAAGAAAGCGTTCCCATGCGGTGAGGGACCTAAAAAAGATGTAAACAAATGAAAAAGCCTGGTTTTTATATAAAGACTTAATATAATAAAGACATCAATTCTTATTAATAAATCCATAAATATACTGACGCTTCACTCTTAAAAATGAACAAGATTTATTTTCAAATCAAACAAAACTCATTCTAAGGCTCATGTCGAAAACTAAACAAGCAAAAACAGCCAAGAAAACTCTGAAGAAGGACAAGTGTGTTTCCATCTGGATGAGGCTTGGTTGCATATCACAGACATTCATATCCAGAGGTTTACAGATGGGCGTTCCGAGTGAGCAGGCAGCCCAGGCCTGTGGCAGCTCTGTGGTGCTCAGGACTCAGAACCTGCCATCTCTCTGCCCCACCCTCCTGTTGGGTGGGTTCCCTCCCAAGTTAACCCCATGGCCCAAGATGGCTGCTGCAGTTCCAGTCCTCACCTCCACATTCCAGGCAACCAGAAGGAGAAGGGAAGGAGGAGCGCTCACGCCCTCCAGGACAGTGCCACACCTCCCTTCTACGTCCCTCTCACCGGCCAGAAAGAACCTCGTCCTGTGACCACGCCTTTCTGCAATAAACCTGGAAATGTGGACTCTTGGTGCCTTGCTGCCTCAAATAAAATCAGGTTACAAAGGAGAAAGGAAGAAGGCTGTGGAGGTTGGGGTGGGCTCCCACAGTCTCTGCCGAAGTGAGAAGTGGGGACTAAGCCCCACCAGATGTTAAGAAGTGTTATAAAGCTACAATAATTAAAACATTGTGATGATTTTGCGGAAGAAGCAGGTGGATTCACAGGACAGAATAGAGCCCAGAAACAGATGCAAATATGTAAGGGAATTTAGCGTGTGACAGAGAAGGAATTTCAAATCGGTTAGAAACCAGGACCCCCCGCGCACCTGGGAAGCCAGATAACCCAGAAAGGATAAAGCCGGATCTCACACCTCATACCAAAATCAGTTCCAGAGAGGTCAGACAGGTTAGGTGGAAAATAAACCCACAAAGGCTAGAAAAAGGAGGAAATGTCTCTGTGAACTTGAGGCGAGACCTTTCCAAGTGTGACCCAGAACCCCAAAACCAAATACACACAGTTTGTTCGATAAATGTCTAATCATGATCTCGTGCACCTGAAACCAATCTAATATTGTTTGTCAACTGTAACTGAAAAGTTTAAATTAAAAAAATTTTTGAGGGACTTCCAGCCAAGATGGAGGTCTAGACAGACACGCTGGGTCTCCCTCCACAACTAAGAAAGAACACAACTACCTCAGAACTAGAGACAACCAGAAGTTCCAGAAAATCAAGCTGCATGGAAGTCCAGCAAACAAAGAAATAAAGAAGAAACACTCACCCAGACAGGTGGGAGGACCGGAGAGGACCCGGTGTGGTGGCAGCAGCAGCGGCAGGTCGGTGGAAAGCATGCTCACACGTTTTAAAAAGTCAGGAGGGACACCTGGGGAGCATTCCCAGTTCCTCACCAGACCTCGAAGCTCACTGTCCCAGCCCCGGGGAAAATCAAGCCTCATTGCTTCTGACTGTGCAGACCAGTGGGGGCTGGGGCAGAGGAAGAAACTGCCGGTCTCAGCAGAGTCCATTTGTTTAAAGGGCCCCCACGGTCCTAGAACGTCCGCAGACCCACCCACTCTGGGAACAATAGCCAGGGCAGCAACTAGAGGGGCGCCAGTCCCATACGGAAGTGGGAGAAGTGCCTGGAAGAGGGGTGAGTGCTGGGCAAGCGGCATTGTTCCCTCTCAGACCCTCCCCCACACACAGCGCCACAACGTGGTGAAATGGGTCACCCTGTACTGACAAATCCCTAAGGCTCTGCCCCTTACAATGTAACAGGTGTGACAGTTCTACCTAAGACACAGAGACAAACACACAGAGGAGCCTGTCAAGATGAGGAGACAGAGAAGTATGGCCCAAAAGGGGGAACGGATCAAGGTTCTAGTGGGAGAACTAAACGACAAGGAGGTAGCCAACCTAACAAATGCAGAGTTCAAAACACTGGTGATAAAGATGCTCACAGGCCTGACAGATATGCTTGAGTACGGCAAACGCATAAGGGAAGAAATGAAGGCTATGCTAAGTGAAACGAAGGAAAAGCCACATGAAATCACTGGTGAAGGGAAGGAAACCGGGGTTCACATCAATGATTTGGAACATAAGGAGGAACAAAACAGTCAACCAGAATAGAATGAGGAAACAAGAATTGAAAAAAATGAGAAGAGGCTTAGGAACCTCTGGGACAACTTTAAACATGTCATCATCTCAATATAGGGGTGCCAGAAGGAGAAGAGGAAGGGCAAGAAATTGAAAACTTATGTGAAAAAATAATGGAAGAAAACTTCCCAAATTTTGTGAAGTAAATAGACATACAAGTCCATGAAGCACGGAGAGTCCCAGGCAAGCTAGAGCCAAGGAGGACCACGCCAAGACACATCATGATTAAAATGCCAAGGTTCAAGATAAAGAGAGAACCTTAAAAGCAGCAAGAGAGAAGCAGAGAGTTGCCTACAAAGGGGTGCCTATAAGACTATCAACTGATTTCTCAAAAGAAACTTTGCAGGCAAGAAGGGGCTGGCAAGCAGTATTCAGTGTGATGAAAAGCAAGGACCTGCAACCAGGATTACTCTATCTGGCAAAGCTATCATTTGGAATGGAAGGGCAGATGAAGTGCTTCCCAGACAAGGTAAAGCTAAAGGAGTTCATCATCACCAAGCCATTATTATATGAAATGTCAAAGGGACTTACTTAAGAAAAAGAAGACCAAAACTATGAACACTAAAATGACAACAAACTCACAACTATCAACAAGTGAATCAAAAAATAGAAACAAAATCCAGCTAAGCAAACCAGAACAGGAACAGAATCACAGGTATGGGGATCATTTGGAGGGTTATCAGCTGGGAGGGGGGAGAGGGAGAAATGGGGAAATGGTGCGGGACTAAGAAGCATAATCAGTTGGTACAAAACAGACAGGGGAGGAGTTAAGAATAATATAGCAAAGGGTGAAGCCAAAGAACTTATATGCACGACCCATGGACATGAACTAAGGGGGGTGGGATTGCTGGAGGGAAGTGGGTACTGAGCAGAGGGGAGCAAAGGGGAAAAAAAAAAATGGAACTACTGTAACAACATGATTAATAAAATATACTTTAAAAAAAAGAAAAATGTTTTTGATAAAGTCAATAACATGAAACACCATTTCTGCGCCGCACGCCCTCCCCGCCCCGACACAAACCCGTGCCTGCTGGTCGGCCGGGCGGCGGACGGACTGGAGAGCGCGCTGCGCGGACGCGGGCTCACCCTGCTCTCGCGTGCAGAGCGCCAGCCACCCGCTGTGCAAGTTGGCGGTCCAGGGGGACGAGGAGAAGCAAAGGCTCATTCACGGGAGGAAGCGCCACGGGCCTGTGAGAGCTTGAGGTCTCAGCCTCGCTCCCGGTAACGGAAATGCAGATTAAAACGGCGGCTGGCATGGCCGCCCTCCAGGCTGCCCTCGTCCCTGACTGCGCACTGTTGGCGGCAGCGGTGGGACGCCGGGACGCGCCCTTATTATTATTGGAAAGGGTCGCGACCTCAGCAGAGGGCAATCTGGCATCATCTGATTACGAAAGCCCGTCGTTTTCCCCGGCCGTCAGGCCCCCCTTCTGGGAAGGCTTCCTGTCCCCCGTCACAGCGACAGGTTCCTGAGGTGGCCGGAGCCCCCCAGAGGCCCATCGGAGGCCTGCGCGCCCACCCACGGCAGGGCACAGGTGACGAGGGGGTCCATCCGTACGCGGTGCGCATGAGCAGTGGCCTCTGGGCCTGTCCTGTGGGAGAGCAGAGGCAGAGGAAGCTGGCCTGGGGAAGGGCCCCGCGCGGCCCGGGTTGGGTTGCCTTCCGGCCTGGGTCTCGGGAAGTGCCCCTCACACGCCCCGGGGCCTGGCTGCTGTGTGAACAGGGGAATGTCTTCCCAGCAGAACACAAGGGCAGATGGACGGGGAGGGTGGTGAGCCAGGGGCTGGGGTCCTGCCAAAGCCAGGCTGCCGTTCTCGGTCTGGGTCAGGGCTCTGGGTGTGTGCGGGCAGGGGCTGCAGAATGACGGGGTTGCTTATTCATTCATCAAACACGGCTTTGCTGGCCCCAGGGAGGCTGTGTCCTCTGAAGTCTGGCCTTGGCAGAGGCCACAGGGTGGCCTCATGGGTGGGATGACAAGGCATTGTGACAAAAGCCGTGCTGTGGAGGGCCACCTGCGAGGCTCGGGTCCCAGACAAAGGGAAGCAGTACGGGAAGCCAGGAGCGGCCTTCCCCGTCCACGCTGTTCTCAGCTCAGAGACGGGCGAGGGGGCAAGTCAGCCCCTCCCCTTGGGCTTGGCCCCAGCTCATCAGCATCTCATCTGCAAGGCCATTCATCCTCTCCCGGCATTCCCAGCCCCCAAGAAGCCCCATCCTGCCCCGGAGAAAGGGACTTGGCCTGGATACCCCTCCCAGTGGCCCCCCACACTGTCCCCCCCCCACACTGTCCCCCCCAGAGAGAAGGACAATGGGGGTGGGGGCAGGTGGAGGAGGGGTCTGGCTGGCCGGGCGAGGCCGGCGGGAACCATTGTGCGTGAGGCCCTGAGTGTTTGCACAGCAAGTGCCGCCGCTGCTGAATGGGGTGCAGGCATCCCAAGAATGCCGGGCCGCTGAGATGCTGCTCCCCAGCCCCGCGTCCCTGCTGAGCTGCGGAGTCTTCCCGCCATTCACCCCTGTGGCGGCAGAGGCTGCGGAGGGATGGACTGGTGGGTGCGCAGGCCGTGCCTGTCCAGCCCCAGGGGCGCCGTGCGCGTAGGCAGCCTCCCTGCGACCTCAGCGATCTCAGCAGTGAAATGGGGCAGGAGACCCCGGGCTTGAGAGGCTGTCTGCCCTCAGCCGTGGGGCGTGGGCAGCTGGGAAGGGGGCTGGGGCCGCGGCGAGGGAGGGAGGAAGGAAACCTGCAGAGGCCCCCAGAGGGGAAAGGCTTCCCCTCTGACAGGCTGTGGGCCCCGCAGGGCATGAGGGGCTGCTGCAGGCCTTGTGGGGTCCCAGACGCTGGGGCAGCCCGTCCGGCAGACTCAGGGGTGACTGCTGGCAGCTCAGAGGCTCCCATACGTGTCCCTGTGGACCGAGACCTTGCCTGTGAAATGGGGTGCAGGAAGCCAGTGGAGTCAGCACCCTAGAAATCACAGTCTGATTGCCACTGTCCCAGACAAGGTCCTGGGCTGTGCTTTCAGGAGCAGGGAGGGGACGGGAAGGGTGCTCCTGGCAAAGGCCAGGAGGCATGTGGGCCTAAGGGGACTGGGGAAGAGGCCATTGAACCTGAGGGGGAAGGAGGCCCAGTGGCCCACGGGTCTGTCCCTCTCTCTGCCGCAGCCATGGGGCGTCACTCTGTCGCGGAAGCCGTGGAGGCCACAGAGAGGGCAGAGTGTTACAGGGCCCTGGCCGGCCCTGGCCCGGCATCCGTGGCCCCAGCGAGGGGACACCGACAGGCAGCATCTGTCAGGCCAGGGCCCCTGGTGGCAGAGCTCTGAGGGATGTGACTGCTGTTCTCACTGCGGAGCCCAGTGAGACTCAGAGACTCTGGCTCCAGCTCCATGGAGTTGGCCCCTGGTTCCTGTCAGAATCAGAACAAGCTGGGAGGGCTCCCTGGTAGAGGCAGCACTGGGAGTGGGAACATGGGCAAAGGTGAGTGGCACGGGGTCCGCAGTGCTGGGAGGGCCAAGTTCCCAATGTGAGGATGGGGAAACTGAGGTGCAGTGAACGGCGAGGGATTGCAGGAGGGAGGGCCCTCTGGGGCAGGAGGTAGAGCTCAGTCATGTAGAGGTGGGAGGAGGACAGGGGTCCCAGATCTTCCCAGGCCCCCGGCAAGTGGCCAGAACACCCAGAATCAGGGCCGAGAGGGGTCTGTGCCCCGTCCTGCTAAGGTGGGCCCCATCCTGAGCAGCGGTGCTGGGGGTCTGTCTTCCCATTTGGGGGCCTGACAGGAAGCGGGTCTCAGCCCAGCTCTGGCCTCTGGCATGGGGCCCTGGCTCGGCTCCTGGGCTCCAGCTGGGCCCTGGGCGACAGCAGGGTGAAGGGGAGGCCTGGCTGGGTGAAGGGCCGGAGGGACAGGAAGGGCAGGGGCAGGAGCTGTTTATACACAGGGTCAGACTCAGACCAGGCCATCAGCCACCCCGGATGTGGGTGGGAGGGCTGACCATCCGGACTGCCTCCAGCGTGGCCCCACAGGAGGGCCTGCCCCCTCGCCTGTCCCCAGGCCTGGTCCGGCCTTTTCTCGCCTCCAGTGATGTCTTTGGGGACACAGGCCCTTGGCCCCGGAACTGGTCCTCACCTTTCCCCATACCCCAGGTCTGTTCCTGAAGGGGGGACCGAGACAGGGGGCGTCCTCTGCACTTGGCAGTTGGAGACCTGGGTTCAAACCCCACCCAACCCCAGTGCCCTTGGCCCAGTCACTTTCCTCCCTGAGCCGCGCTCGCTTTCCTGGGAGGGGGGCCAGGGCAGGCCTGCCGCCTGGAGGGCCCCCCCGCCACATTCCCTTGTTTTCTCCATTGAGGAAATTCACACAACAGACACATAGATACTTTAAAGTGGGTAGTTTGGTGGCATTTAGCACATTCTCTGTGCTGAGCAAGGAGCACCTGTCGCCCTCCCCGAGGAGGCCGCTCCTGTCAGCGTGCACACCCACTCCCACTCCCGGCAGCCTCTCCTCTCCTCACCCCCTTATCTCTGTGGGTACTTCCTGTCAATGGGACCCCGCGGCACGTTCCTTTCCTGTCTTGTTTATTTCATGGACACAATGTTGGAGGCTCATCATGTTGTAGTGCATCAGGACTCCACTCATTCACTCATCCACCCGTCCATTCATTCACTCATCTGTTCATTCATTCACTCATCTGTTCATTCATTCACTCATCCACCCATCCATTCATTCATGCTGAGGGAAGAGCCCCAGCCTGTCCCCACTAAGCCACATCTTCAAAACAGCCTATGCAGCCCTGGCTGCTAATGTCCCATCCCCTTCAAGGAGGGGATCCCTGTCCCCATTCTCAGGTGAAAAAGCCGAGGACCTGGGAGATTAGATGGCTCAGGTCACAGGGCAGGTCCTGGGGCTTTTCTCCCTTGGGGGTGGGGTGTGCACCCAGACTCTGGGACATCTCCTCCCAGGGGCCCGGCCGGCTATGGCCACCCGTGCGGGGAATCTAGTGTCTTTACCCCCGGGAGGGGATGGGGGACCCTGCACCCCCGTGTGAGGCTTGTTTGGGCCTGACCCAGCTGCGCGTGCCAGCAGGGAGAGAGAAATTGCCGCTCAGCCTGGCGTGGCGTGCACGGTCTTGTGTGAGTATCGAGATGATTCACCGTGAGGAGGCCGGTGGAGCTGTCCAGGTGTGTCCGTCCCGTGCTGCCTGACGTCCCCCAGTCTGCTCCCCATCACCCTGAGCCGGCCAGACCATCCAGCTGCTTTCCTGAAGGGCGGCAAAGGGCTACGGGGGGCACGGGGAGGGACCTCCATTTTCCCTTTGGGAGCTAAGGGACAAGCAGCCCTCAGGGACAAGCAGCCCTCAGGCCCCAGGCTCGCCTAGCTCTGTGTGTGGGTCCCCGAGCCCTGACCCTTTACCTCTGCGTGGTGCCGAGGGCTCTGGGGGTCCCGAGAAGGCTCAGACCCTCTCCCCAGGAAAACTCCTGGAGGTCAAAGGTGCACCTAGAACTCCGGAGTATCCCAGGAACCAGCAGCAGCAGGTTGCCCGGACCCAGTCCTGCCCCTGCCTTGGCTCACCATGTGACAGCTTCCCCGCCGTAAATGGACCTATGTCCCCGGGCTACGAGAGCGCTTTAGAAAAAGGGACAGTGCTGTCCACTGAGATACATGCGGGCTACTGTGACCCCCTGCTCCCTGCCCCCCGCAAGAACCCTGACCCGCCCCAGGCCCACACTGCAGGGCCCAGCCCTGGGGCACCCTTGCCACCTGCGGCCTGTCCACGGTCACTCTGGAAGTGAGGTTAGGAGGAAGAGCGCGGTGCCACCCTGCTGAGGCCAGGGTGGCTGAGGGCAGGCCCGGGTGCAGCAGGCCCCCAACCTGGCGTCCTTGGGCGTCCCCCTCAGACCCCATGCTCCCTTGGACCCACGAGGCCTCTGGGGCTCAGGTCCTTGACACCACACCCTCCCCAGGAGGCCTGTGTCGCACTCCAGGGTCTGCTTGGTTTTGGGTGTGGGTGCTCACCTCCCCCTGTTGAATTCCCGACTACCCTCCCCACCTCCTCCAGTCCTAGGTCCCCCCCACCAGCTGTGCCCAGCTGGGCGGACACAGGCTGGAACTCCCTGCCCACCAGGGCCTCCAGGCAGTGCCTGAGGGCGCTGACACCAGGGCCCGGAAGTCGTACTTCTTCCCCTGGAGGTCAGCCTAGCTGGGCCATCCTCCTCCTCAGGGAAGCCCTCCCTGATTCTCCTTGGGCAGGGCTGCCCTTCCTCCTCATTGTCACTGTGCCTGAGCCGCAGGCCTATCATGGAGCAGGGACACCAGCTAAGCCCAGTCCATGTCCTTGTTAAGAGTGGGGCAACAGTGTAGACCCCAAGAGCAGGCTCGTTTGGAGGGGACCCCTCACTCCATGCATCCCAGTGGCCACCCCTGGGGGTGCAGATCCCAAATGGGGTGGCCCAGCAGTGAGAACTGGCCCCTCCGCTGTCACTAATTCACCCCAGCCCACACAGTGGCCCTCCCGCAGGAGATGGAGGCAGCTGGCATGTTCCCTCCCAGCTCCCTTCCGGAGACCCCACTGCCAGGAACCCCGGCCCCTGGGGACCAGGCGCAGGGTCTCTGAGCCGCGATGAGGGACTCACACAGTTTTGTAAGCGGATCCCACCAGGAACCATGACCCAGAGCAGAACGTGGCGGGAACCCAAATTGCTCTTCTCGACCACCCCGAGCCAGGCAGACCCTGGGGTGCGTCCCCCGCCCCCCCCCCCCCCCGCTTGCTTGCATCTTAAATTCAGGGCTCCGGCCTGCTTTGCCCTCTGAAACCCTGGCGATGATGACTCCATCTCCTGCCCCCCCCCCGCCCCCCACAAGAAGCCTTTCCCACGTTGCTGGAACTTGTACAGACACTTCACCAATCATTCAATTAGACAGACGTGCGCTGGTCTCCGTGCCAGCCTCCCCGCGTGGCTGGGCTGTGTCCAGGTTTCCGTCGTAAATAACGCTGCCGGGCGATGTCCGAGCGGCAAGCCACCTGGGCTCCGCGTTAGTTTCTCAGCTGAAACCCCCAGAAGGAGAATCACGGGCCAGAAAACGAACATAGGATGCGTCTCGCTGTGCACTGACATCAGGATGAACCTGGGTTCTGGCCGAGGTGGAGACGGGCCTCTGCTGAGCCGGGCGCTTCCCCCGGAGCCACGGCTCCCGCCACATCCCCGAGGCCCTGGCCACGTAGGACCACCGTGTACAGGGCCTCACGCGACGTGGCCTATCAGATTTCAAATAGCTCTCATGCGGAGAGACGCATGGGGCCAGGCTGCAGTTGGGGGGGATGAGCTGCTGGGGCCTGGGTTGTGCAGAGAAGGTCCTGGGGTCTTCACATGGCTCCACTGATAGGGACACTCTTGTCAGAGAGAATCAGCCTGTGGCCAGGTTCAGGCCACCAGACTCGGAGGCAGAGACACGCCACTGACTTCCAGGCTGAACGTAGCCCGCCCCTCCCCCCAGAGGCCTCAGTTTCCTAGGCACAGCTCCAGCTGGGGAGCCCGGGCAGGCTGGCCAGAGTCCCAGCTGAGGCGGCATGCCAGGGGACAGCGGAGGGACGGGTTGGGAGGGCGGGGCCCCCAAGGGCCATCAGCCGGCCGGGGGAGCCTGGGCTTCATCTGGGGTGCTGAGCAGGCACTGATCTCAGCCTGGGCAGTGGGCTCCCTGAGATTCACGCATGCGGGGCCCTGGGGCGGGACCCTTAGCCTGCGAGCTGACTCGGCCACAGGGGGGAACGCAGGCACAGAAGTCACTGCTTCCTGCCTGTTCTAAACATTCTGCAAAGCTCTTTGACTCGGCCTTTTCCTCTCTCCCTGGAGCTCAGCCCCCCGTGGGTTTTCCTGTTTTCTGCACCCCAGAGGCTGGCCTTGGCCCGGCTCTGCTGGGGCCAGTTTCCAAAAGGACTGTTGGGCTCTGTGGGCGGCCGCAGGCCCGGCTGCCGGGCTCTGGGGAGGCCCCCGTGGTTGCCCGCAGAGCCCCTCCTTTAGCTCCCTTCCCGCTCCTCCAGTCGCCCAACTCTGCTTGGCTGTCCCTCCTGTAGGAAGCTGTCCCCACACCCCACTAAGGCAGCAGAGGAGGGGTCTCCTCTGGTCAAGGGCCTGCCCTGTGCCTCGATGGGCTGTCTACCTGCCCTCGCCCGCGAGGCTGCAGCCCCTGAAGGCCAGAGCACAGGGCCCAGGCGCTGCGCGGGGCTGGGCTCGGGGGGCGTTCAGTGCATGCTCTCTAAGTCTGAATCTGAACCAGGGGCTCCGGAGCCTGGAACCCAGGAGGCCCCACCCACATTTCCAAGTGGTCCGTTTGGTTTGGGAGCAGGGTGGTGACTACCCGCCCCTCCACCTTCCAAACCCCAGGTAGATCCCAGACTAGGGCACTGCGTGAGGAGGAGCCACTCAACATCTCAGGGACGGGGCGCGGTGGGGAGGGTTCCAGGCGGTGGTATAAACAAACTGTGAAGCGCCTCCCTTGCTTTGTGAATTACCATGTGCCCGGTGCAGCTTCCCAAGGCGGCCTGGGGTGCTGGCAGTCCGAGGGCCTGGCAGGAAGACCCTAAACGCTTCATAATTCATCCAGCGTTTTCACCCCACACCCCCTCTTTCAAGCCCTGGCCAACCTGGGTGAGTGGGTAGAAAGAAATATCCCCATTTTCTGGAGGGAAAAAGGAAGGCTCAGCAAGGCCCGGCGGCCCATCCATGATCACCAAGCTGGTGAGTTACGGAATGAGGCCTCAAACCCCAGCCTCTTTGGGGACAGTCCTCAGGGTGGGGACATTACCCATCCTGGGAGGTCTGGCCTTTCTGGGGTGGGGCAGGAGACCTGAAGGACCCCCCCTATGTACAGCTGGCCGGACACCCCACTGCCAGGCGAGGCCCCCAGATGACGCCCCGCCTCCTTGCGTGTTGGGAAGCCGCACTTTCTGCTGTAACCTGAGTGTGTTGCGGCTCCGCACCTCCTCTCACCGCTGCTGGGCCGATGCTGGGGGCAGGTCTCAGCCACTCCTCTGCCACCACCACCACCACCCCCCCCCGCGTGCCTCACTGCAGCCCTCTGGGGACGGGGGTGGTGGTGGTGTCATTGGCCCACTTTACAGGCGGGAAAGTCAATGCAGAAGAGCTGGGCCTGCCTGAGGAAGCGTGAGGATGCAGGAGTCGCGGAGCCCGCTCTGTGGCTTCCAGCCAGTCGCTGAGCCCTTGGTGATCTCGGAACAGAAAGGAGGCCTGCCCACAAGGCCCAGGCCGGTCCGGCCGGTTCCTGGCTGGCTCACGGGCTGGGCGCAGCGCCGGGCAGTGCGCAGGTGGTCTCGGGAGTACGCACAGCAGCCCGGCTCCTGCCAAGGTGGATGGAGACCTTTTTCTAAAAGTAAACAAACTCTGGCCTGGCTGGGGGGGCCTCCGGGAGCTTCTGATTCTCGCCGCGAGGCTCTGAGGTACCCCCCGAGCGCCTGGGCGCGGAAACACCTGCTCAGCCCTGGGATGAAGGCGGCGGGCACAGCTCAGCACACTGAGAACACTGGGCCGGGCCACTTCCCGAGTGCAGCTGACCCCTGCCCCTCCAGTGCTACCTGGCCAGAGGGCCCCGCTGCGCCTGGGCTAAGAAAGTGGGCACAGGGGGGCGGGAGGGGCCTGGGCTGGAGGGAGGGTGCCCGTGGCGGGGTCCGGGGGGGAGAGGGCTTAGGGACCCAGGTGGCAGGTGGTGCCCCCCTCAGCCGGGCTGTGGTGACCTGGGAAGGAAGTGGGCGGGTCAGCATGAGCTATGACAGGCTTTGGGCCAAGGGGTCTGCTCCCAGCCTGAGGTCACAGCCACAGGGCCTTTCTCAGGCTGGCTGGGCAGCCCAGGTGGGCAGAGAGGGGGGCGGGCGGGGCTCCTGGAGAGGCCAAGGCGGGGGGTGGGGGGGGGAAGCAGGCCTGGGCTCCCCTCCTGGCTCTGCCTCCAGCTCCCCGAGAGCCCTGCTGTGGTCCTTTCCTTCTCAGGCCCCATATCCCAGTGGCCCCCTTCCACACTCTCATGCGGCACCAGGCTCTGCAGACGCCTTGGCAGTGTCCTGCCCGCTCCTGTCCTCGGGAGCACGTCCCCGTCTGCGGGGTTGGGGTGCAGAAGCCCAGCGGTCAGTGGGGGGGGGGTCTAGGGAAGGCCCCCGGAGGAGCCTGAGAGATGGGAGCCAGCAGCCACCCCCTGCAGCAGGCGCCCAGGCCGAGACTGTCCGCCCTGCGGGCTCATAAAGAGGAGAGAAGTCCTCTGTCCTGTGTCAGACTCGGCCTCCCCTGGGGGTGGTGGGCGATGTAACTGTCCCCTCTTCACTTTTGGTTCTGTTTGAATTTTGATAAATAAAATACCTTTCCTTCCACTTTCTAAGTGCTTGTAGCTGGGCTATAGTCAAACTAGCAGAGACAGATTGCCAGGAGAGAATCAGATTCTAATAACCTGCGGGGGAAATTCACACAAGGACCGCAATTCCTGAGGCGGGAGGCGGTATTCTGAGCCAAGGGGCGAGGGTGGGGGGTATTCGGTTCCAGAAGCCAGAGCAGGTGGCTTACAGGTAGTTGAGGAAGGTGAGAACTCACAGGGCAGGAAAACTCTCCCTCGGCCACCGGGAAACAGCGGGACAGGGTGTGGGGGCGGGGGGGTGGATCTAGCTAACACCGAGGCTGACACCCTCCTGTTCCCACACTTAATTCAAACTAGGCTAAGGCGACATCCTAAGGCCTCTTTCCTGGAGGTTTCTGCATCTGAATCTCTTAGGCAGGAAGGAGGAGGGTCAAAGGTTCTTTCTGAGTCTTTTGTTTCTTGTTAAAGAGCTTACAGTCCATATCCCAAAAGGCAGCTTCGGGGTGGCGGAGCTGTGATTCCCTTCAGGGGAAAAATACGTTTTCGTTGGTGTGAAAAAACAGCATGTAGCCAGTAAACCCAAACATGGTTGTTTTTCCTGAATTGGCCTTGGCCTGAAAAAAATTACGTGACACGCTGCTCCCTGTGTCTCACAGCCCCTTCCTTCCGGGGCCCTCTTGGGACACAGGCCAGGTAGTGTCACCCAGGGCCCGGTGGGAAGCTGGTTGGAGCCTCCCGCCTTTCCAGTCGTGCGTGGCCGGGCGGAGGCCCCAAAACCCAGCCCACCATCGCAGAGTCCTGCGGGTC
The DNA here is from genome assembly GCF_987537825.1 of Furipterus horrens. Lineage (NCBI taxonomy): Eukaryota > Metazoa > Chordata > Mammalia > Chiroptera > Furipteridae > Furipterus > Furipterus horrens. The sequence goes on along the minus strand of NW_028327174.1, from coordinate 202,990,422 downwards.
CTCCTTCCCACGCCAGCTCCCTGCGGGGCTGCCCCCGACCCGCGGGGTGTCCTCGGTGGCCCTGAGCGCTGGCACCATGCCGACATAGAAGGGAACCTTGGGCCCCGTGACCATCAAGGCTGGCAGCTGCAGCACCTCTGGAAGCAAAGTGCCATGTTTTTGCAAGAGGAGATGAGCCAGACGGGGTTTCCTCGTGCCCGGCTCGCAGTCTGGCCTCCTGCCTGCTGGGCTGGCAGACTGGCCCCCGCAGGGCGAGCCCACGGCCCTCACTCCTGGCGTGGCACCCAGGGAACAGCGAGGGAGGCACAGATGCCAGAGGGAGGGCGTGAGGGGGGACACCGGTGCAGCCCAGGCTGCGCTTTCAGGGACCTGGTTCAGGATGATTCGAGAAAGTCCTCCTCCTCCGCTGCCCTCCGTGTGTTTTCCGGAAAGCCTGGAGTTCCTGCCCCCATCCCAGGGTGGGCCCGTTGGGGTCTGTGTCCGGGGACAGCACATTCCCGTTTCACCTGCCTTCTTGCAGAGTGCTGGCCCTGCTGGGGATGGGCGGTCATCTCATGGCCCGAGGCAGATGGGTCTGGCTCTGTGGACTCGGAGGGACAGGACAGGAGCCCTTTAGCCTCCAGAGCGCCCGGGGCCAGCGCGCAGTGCCCCGGCGGCTGTGCCGACAAGCCGAGTCCCACTATATGATATAACAGACATAAAGGCATCTCCTTCCGTGGTTCTGCCTGAAGAGGGGCCTGCTGCAGCCACGGGGGCGGGGAGGCAGGTGCCACACCTCCGCTCTCTCCCTGCTCCAGGGAGCAGGCTCCTGCCCCTTGGGGACCTGACCCGACCTCCTTGCCGTGCCCCTTAGCCTCATGCAGAGCTCCCAAAATTAAAAACTAGGTTTCACCCTGGCTGGTGTGGCTCAGTGGACTGAGTGCCGGCCTGTGAACCAACAGGTCGCCCGTTCGATTCTGTCGGGGCCCAGGCCTGGGCTGTGGGCCAGGAACCCCGTCGGAGGCGTGTGAGAGGCTATCACACATTCATGATTCTCTCCCTCTTTCTCCTTCCCCCTTTCTAAAAATAAATTAATTAATTAAAAAAAAATACTAGGTTCCTTTGCATTAAAATACCTGTGTTAGTCTCTGCATTAGTCTTCTGGGGCCACAATAACAATGAGCATAAACTCAGAGGCCTCAGACAACAGAACTTAATTCTCTCCCAGCTCTGAGGCCCGAAGTCTGAAATCCTGCTGTCGGCAGGGCCTGCTCCCCCCAGCGGCTCCGGGAGGGTCGCTCCTGCCGCTGTTGGCCACCCTGGTGCTCCCGGGCTGCGGCCACATCACCCCCACCTCTGCCTCTGTATCTGTGTCTGAAAGTCCTTCTTCTCAGGACGCCAGTCCCTGGATGAGAGCCCACCCTACCCCAGTCTGACCTCACCTAAACTTGACTACGCATCTGCAAAGACCCTATTCCCAAATACGGTCCCATGTCATAGGCTCCAGGGGGACCTGTCTCACATATCTTCAGGGGACATAATTCAAGTCACAACATCCCGCGGGCGGCGAGTGACATACCAGGAGTCACCACCTGGCAGGCAGTCAAGTGCGGGGAGGGGAACGGGTATGTGGACAGAGTTGAATTTGCCCCGGTTTTAATGGAAGGGCCCACTTGTGGCTGGCAGGGGCAGAGGCCTTGGCCTTGGCCTCCACGGCCGGTCCCTGTGGAAGCAGAGCTGCGGGGTGAGGACTGCAGGGGATGGTGCTGCTGGGACCCTCTGCGGCAGGGACGTCCTTCCCCAGCCACCTATGCGGCTGCTGCCTTGCTCCCTGGGGTCTCTGCTCCCGGTCACCTCCTCGGGGAAGCCTCCTGTGCTGACTCCCATCCGAATGGCACCCAGCCCTCCGCCACTCCGTCCCGTCACCGCCACACACCCGGTTACTGTCCTCCTCCTTCCTAGAGCAGGCAGTGCCACCAAGAAGGACACAGCATCAGGTCCCTGGCACCGGCCTGGGTCTGGGCACTGGAGGGACAAAGTGTCTCCATGCTGGTGGGGGCGCGGAGCACAGGGTTCTTCCCTGGACTTAACTCTAAGGCTGGACGGACGTTCTTTTTCTTTTTTTAAAAAATTTTATGTATTTATTTTTAGAGAGAGGGGAAGGGAGTGAGAAAGGGAGAGAAACATCCATGTGTGGTTGCCTCTCATGTGCTCCCAGCTGGGGACCTGGCCCACAACCCAGGCAAGTGCCCTGACTGGGAATCAAACCAGCGACCCTTTGGTTTGCAGGCCGGCACTCAATCCACTGAGTCACGCCAGCCAGGGCCAAGGCTGGATGGTCTAAGTGAGGGGTAGACAGGCCCAGGGAGGAACTAGGGAGCACAAGTCACATTCATTGCAGAGGCCCACTGCGGTGTCCTGCAGAGAGGGACTTCCCAGCTCACCCAAAGTCACCAAGGGGAGGTGGCAGGGGGGACTATCCCCCACCTGCACACTCACCACCCACCAGCAGAGCCCTGAGCCCCACCCTCAAGCAATGGGAACAGTAGAACGACAATCCAGGGAGACACTTCCCTCACCCACCCCCAGCATCGTGGGTCGGCCTTGGTAGCAAGACATGCCCCTCCCCCACTGCCAGCCCCCACCCTGTGCAGAGTCTGTGCTCAGCTCTGGCTCAGGACCCGGCCTTGAATGCGGGCGTCGCTGCGGGTCACTTGGCTGAGCACCAGCATCCTGGGCCAGGAGGCATGGTGGCTGTGGGCTCCCAAGGCCACCAGCCCCAGCTCCCAGCTGGGTCCTCAGGGCCCTGCCTGCCCCTATGAACGTGCTTCCTGATCCTGTGACCCGCCGGCTTTTACATCACGCAAGTATTTTTATCTCCCTCGGCCCCAGAGATAGTCCGTCTGATTTATGTGGTGCAGAGACCCTCCAGGGGCTGAAGCGCCCTTGGAGACAGGCCCCGGGGGACCTGCGAGAGCTGCCCTCCAGCCGGAGCCCGGCAGTCCCGGGCGCAGGAGACCCATCTGGTTGCTGGTTTTTAAATGATTGCACCAAGTGTTTATCCATGATGATAAGGAGGACAGAGAGGCCAAGAAATAACAGAGGGGGTGGTGGTACGGGAAGCCCCTCCCCAGCCACGGAAGCCCCCGGGGCAGCCGTCCCCCGGCTGTAACCACCATTGCCTGTTTTTATTGAAATGGCCCAGAGCAAATCTCCGACTGAACTAACATTCCCACGCCAACACTCAGCAGCGCCTCTGCTTTTTGGCAATTTTTTTCCTGAGCTGTCAAGGCAGAAATACAGAAGAATTCTGGTCTTGCTTAAGGGTTGTTGGGTTTTTTCCCTTCCCCCCGGGGACGGGAAAATAGCTCACACATGTGCATGTGTGCGTACCTGCGCACGAGGCGCTCCCCTAACTTCAGGAACGGGACTCCCGGCGCTCTCTGTAACCCAAGCCCCCGTCTCCCGGCCCCGGTTTCTTTTTCACAGCGGGCTGTGGGGGTGGGGGAGGACGGAAGTTCTGAACATGTTTAAATGTGTCTGGAGCAAATGGGAGAGAGCCGTGAGGGGCTCAGAGTTCCTCCGGGCAGCCCCACCTGGGGGACCGGCAGGGCACAGGCGGTGGGGGCTCCCGGGCCCTCCAGCGATTGCTGCTGGGCAGACGTGTTCTGCCGTGGGAAGCCTATTATCTTCTCTGTAAAAATAAAAATGGACTTTTTTTTTTAAAAAAAAAAAAGGAAATTTCCAGCTATTTTTAACCCCAGAAAGGAAAAAAGGGAAGGAAGATATGGAGGAGGGAGAGGAGGGAAAGGAGGGGGAAGGGGTGGGAGGAAGGAGGGAGCAGAGAGCAGGAAGGACGGAGAGAGGGAGGAAGAAGAGAGAGAGAGGAGGCGGGGAGGGGGGAGAAGGGAAGGAGATAGACTGGGGAGGAGGGACTCAGCCTGGCTGGCTTTTCCCCAGTGACTCAGGCCTTTGGAGGCCCCGCTTGAACCACAGCCCAGGGGGTGGGGCACAGCAGTTTCGTCCCCTCAGGCCCTTTCTTTCTGGAGCAAGTTCTGAGCTACAGCCTGCAGGGCCAGGTAGGGTGGACGCTCCGGGAGCCGACCTGGTCCTCCCGGGAGCCACACCTCCCCAGTAGGCTCTGCAGAAGTCCCAGGACCCCCGCGTGGGTTTGGGGGCTGGTGCAGGCAGACCCTGGTGCCAGGCTGGGCTCCGCGACCCTACGGGAGCACCGCTGCCCAGTCGGGTCCACAGGGGACATCTCCCCTGTCGTCGGGGGTGGGGGGTTGGAGGGGGGCCTCAGAGAGCCCTTACCTGGAGGTGTCAGCTCTGAGCTCTGAGCTCACACACACCTCTGAGCCTGTGCACAGCCCCAGCCCGTCCCTCCTGCCTGCAACCCCCCCTGATTTGGGCAGGCGGGGCCCACTTCTGAGCACTTCCCCAACCCCCCCACCCCACCCCCTAGCCAGCAAGGTGCCCTAGATTCCCCCCAACCCCCACCCGCCCCAGCCCTGGCCTTTCTTTCTCTTAGGCTGCCTGGCTGCCTGGGTTGCCCAGAGGTGACAACTGAACCCTGAGGGACCCAACTTCAGCCCCACTCAGCCCAAGCCCTGTGGGCAGCTGAGGAGGTCTGGGGGGCGGGACAGGGCCTTCCCTTCTCAGGACTTGGGAGGCCATGCCAGGGCCTCCTGCCGCTGGGGTCTGTGCACCGAGCAGTCCAGGGGCAATGGTCTCAGCCCTGAACCACCTGGAAAGGCGGGCGGGAGGTGTCCGCCGGGACCTGCGCTGCTCTGGCCACCCCTCGGCTCACTCCTCGAAAGACAAGTGCCAGGTCAGCCCCAGGGGCACCAGCCAGCCTCCTCGGCTTACCTGCAGGGAGGCAGGCCACCTGCCGGGGACTTGCCCGGGCAGCACGCTCCCCAGGCTCCGAGCCTACTTCTGGGGTGCTGACCCTCCTTTCCAGGCCTCGTGGGCAGCAGGGACTCACACCAACTCCTGCCCTGACCCTCAGCTGCCAAGAGGCCTTGGGGCTCCCGAGTTGTGACCACTGTGGGAACAGCATCCCCAGCAGGGGCAGGGACCCTCAGTGACAGGTCCCTTCATCAGGGACTGCATCCCAACACCATATAAACTGTGTGGGGAGTGGGGAGGCCCAGAGGCTCTGGGATGGCTTCCTGGAGGAGGTGAAGACCGAGAAGGGTGGGTCATTGCAGGGCAGCACAAAACACACAGAAAGTGGGGAAGGGAACGGGCCCAGCACAGCCAGCCTGGGGGGTGGGCATGGGGGCCACCCCATCAGCCCTGACGCTGGCTCAGGGTGCACACTGGGCCTGGGTGACAGTGGGCCCCTGCATGGGGGCAAGGGGCAGGCAGGGAAGCAAAGCCCAGACCCCAGCCTCCTTCCAAGAATGAAGGGGAGCCCTGGAGGTCCTCCTGAACCCCCCCTTCAGGAGAGAGCGGCGACCCCCTGCACCTGTCCCACTGGAGGCGCTCTGCCCGCAGCCAGGCGGCCAGCACAGGGGACTGCGCTTCAGCCGGGCCTGTCCACCGGAAGCAGCTCACAGCCATTAAAACTACATCCTGGGAAAACAACCGCTGAGACCCCTGAGGGAGGTTCCGCGTTGGTTTTAAGTGGGGGAAAGGCATAGAGGACTTCAGCAAGCACTTCATCGAAGGGAAAGGGGAGCCCGGGGGGCAGTGATGGCCCCGAGTGCCGGGTGTGGGTCTGGCCCTGGCGGCAGGGGCGGGGTGAGAGGCGGGACACCTCTCAGACGCTGGGCGCTCTCTCCGCCAGCAGGGCAGGTCTGTTTTACAACCAGCTTCAGAAGGTGGAGGGGCACCGCTGCAGTCTGTATGCAGGGATCCCCTCCCCCACGGCCCCAGCCGGGCCCCTGCACCCAGGCCGGCCCACTGCACCCTCCAGGGCCGCCGCCACCCTCAACCCAGCTGGTAGCCCTCACCCCGCCCCTGCCGCCCCTGCCCTTGCCTCAGGGCCACTGTCCCCCAAATACAGCAGACCCAAGACTGCACGGAGGTCTGACCTGCTCCCCGCACTGCAGAAGGCGGCAGAGCACCCTGGCCTGGCCGGAGCCAGAAAGACCAGGGGTGTTGTGCGGCCCCTACCCCAGGGGTCACGGGCAGCCCCTGAAGTGGTCTGAGGAATTGGTGCAGGAAGCAGGGGATCAGAAGCCCAGGATTAGGGTTCTTAGGCCTGGCTGCACCTGAGAATCCTGGCGACCTTTGAAAACATAGATACTGCCCCCAAGAGGACAAGTCATGCTGGACCTCCCACAGGAGGGGGACAAATGGCTTTTCTTTGGGGGACAGGAGTGGACCAGTGTCAACACAGCCTCCCCAGCCCACCCTGATGAGGCACCCCAGGATCTCCAGAGGGAGAGAAAGGGAAGTGACCCAGCCCAGTGGGCCTGGGTGCCAAGTGCGAGGGTCTTCTCCTTTTCGGGCCTGGAAAGGTGCTGGCGCCTGGAGACCCAGTGCGGGTGGCTTCGTGGAGATGCCCGTGCGGGGGACTGCCTTGTCCACCTTGTGGCAGCCCCACGTCAGCAGGGCAGGAGCCCCCCATTCACCTTCTTGTTCACCACCCAGGGCTGCCCACCCCCTAGGAGAAAGTCTCCAGGTCCTAGCCCATCAGGACCCCTATCCCTCTGCTCCCTCAAGACCCCTGGCCTGGGAAAGTTCAGAAAGAGGGACCAGAAACCGCCCACCTGATTTGTGAATGAGAAAGCTTCTTTGTACCCCCTTCCCCAGCCTGGAGGGGAAGGAGCCCCTTCCCAGCCTCTCCCAGCCTCGGCCCCTTCTGGCTTTCCTGGGGTCCCCTCCTCAGCTCCTGGTGCCACAGGGGTCGGAAGCTGGGTGGCCTGGTTGCCTGTCTGTTCCGTGGGCCAATGAGAGTGTCCGGCTCCCAGGTGGAGACCCGGAGTAGACCTGGCGCAGCTGGGCAGACCCAGGTAAGATGCCCCTGCCTCTTCCAGTGCCCGCGCCTCCCGTGAGGCTCCTTGGCAGAAGGGAGAGAACTGACTCCCAAGTCAGGGCTGGACAGTAGTCACTGTGGACCTTTGGCCGACGGGCAGAGACACAGGGCTCAGTGGGCAGCACGCGGGCAGTGGCTCCCAGCACAGCGCCCCGCCTGAGGCCTTCAGTCCTGCAAGAAGAGGAGGCATGTGGTGTGCAGAGCCCTGCATCTGTGGGCTGGGGGGGTCAGCGGAGGGATTTTGCAGTCCCCTCTTCCTTCTATAAAATCTGTTCCTCTGGGCTACAGCGATTGTATAAACATCTCCGCTGCCTCCAGGCGCCTCCTGTCCCAGCTTTGACACAGAGAGGTCACCCCGAGACATGCAGCCAGTATCTGGGAGGAGGCAGGCCAGGGAGGCTCCCAGCAGAAGCTGCCCACGGCCTGGACAGGCTGTCCTGTCCCTCCAGTGCTCACAACAGCTGCTGCCACTGCCCCACAACAGGTGCCCAAGAAGGGCTGGCCTGGGGCAGGTGTGCCGTCTGCCACTGCTGCCCCGACTCTGCCCACCTCTCTGGGCCTCCCCGCCAAGGGGTGCTTCTCTCTCAGCCTCGGGGTTTTCTGCAGCCCTGCAGGTTCTCCCCCAGTGCCCTCTCCTTTTTCAGGCTCGCCCCTGGCATCCACCTCGTCCAGAGAGGCCTCCAGGGTGCCGAGGCTGGGTGCATGGCCCTGCTACCACTGTGCTCAGCGCCCCGTGTCGGGACGGGACAATCCGTCTGTTCCTAGTGCGAGGCTGAGAACTCTGGCTTCCTAGACTGTGGCAGGCGTTTTGGGTGCCCAGCGCGTAGCACGCGTTGGCACAGGAGGCCCAAATCTGGCATCGGTTTGGAGAAATAAATCATCCGGAAGGAGCGCGTGTGGGCCCAGGGTCTGCACGGGTGCTAGCAGCGGTTCTGCGTGGCCCGCACACTTTGCGCTTTGCGGGGCACCCTGGGTGACAGGTATCAGGAGAAGGGGCGGGGCAGTGAGTGAACAAGGAGCGCCTAGAGGCGGGTCCCTCCTCGGAGCCGGTGCGCAATTCGTCCCGCCAGGCGGTGGCCATAGGCTGTGCCCTTGGTGGGACTCAGGGCCTCCTTCCCAGAGGCTGCGTCTCTGGGTCAAGTGCTCCGGCAGTCAAAGCAGGGGGTTCCAGCTGCGGTCTCCCAGAGACTTAAAGCTGCGACCGCGGGGAGCCTGGGGGTGGAGCCCCTGGGCCAGGTTCTCCCAAACTTGGCTACGGCCGCTCCGCCTCGCCTCTCGGGGCTCAGCTCCCCGCCGGGCACGACCCCCCGCAGGCTTCCCCATTCCCCTTCCAAGCCCTCGCCTCTTCTGCTATTGAGATGCTAATCGTGCCAATTGCCGTTGAGAGCGGCACAGCCAAAACTGGATCCTTCCGCAGCCCTGGACCAAACTTTTGGCCTCTGAAAACTTTCGAACGAGAAGTAGTCCCTAGGGCCGGCCCTCGAGTCCCTGCACCTCCACGTCCCCCAGCACCGCCGGACCCGGGCTCCGGACGCGATCTCCAGCCCGAGGAGGTGCAGGGTGGTCGGGGCGCGCGGAGGGGCGCGGCCAGAGAGGGGGCGAGAGGTGCGGAGGGATCGGCGGGGGCGGGACCCAGAGGGCGGGGCCGGGGCGGCGGGGGCGGAGCGCACGGAGCGCACTGCCGCCCTGCTCTTCAGTAGTGCCTCGGCCGCGGGAGGGAGCGCAGGGGTACGGGGTGCGGGCCGGGGCGCGGCGCAGCGAGGGGACAAGCCGGCGCGCAGAACCGGGGCGAGTAGCCGCGAAAGCCCGGCGCCGCCCGCCAGCCAAGGGAAAGGCAACAGCAGGCCGCCGCCGGCCGTGGGACCTCCCGGCGCGCGAGTGTGTGCCCGAACCCCGCCGGCTCGGCTCAGGAGGCCGCCACCGGGCGCAGCGGGCAGCCCGCGGGCAGGCATGCCGCCGCTCCTGGCGCCTCTGCTCTGCCTGGTGCTGCTGCCCGCGCTCGGCGCACGAGGTAGGCGCCCGCGCAGCGCGAGCCTGCAACTTTCCGCGCCCTTCGGAAACTTTGGCGGCGCCCTAAGCGCGCGCCTCGGGTGGCTGGGAGCGGGCGTCCGGGATGGGAAGAAAGGGGGACCGTGCGCTCCGGGGTGGGGGTGGGGTGAGCGGAACAGCCGGCGTCTGGGGCTGGGGGAGAAGGACGGACCCTCCCCCGCGCCGCCTCCCCAGTCGGGGGGGACGCTGCTGTCCACTCCTGGCGCCCAGTCTGAAGTCGGGTTTGAAGCCCCTCGTAAGGCGCTGGGAGCCCCCGGAGGCCCAGCCCTGGGCTCGCGCCCTTCACTAGGTGCGCGTGGGGCTCGCCGCCGGGGCGTGCGAACTGCCTACCACTTTTCGATTTGAATCGAGTAGGTTTTGGTTTCCTGTTGCTTTGGGGGCCATTTATCTTTTTGCTTCGTCTCTGGCCCGCGCCAGGGGCGGATGTTGGGGCGCGGAGTGTGGGGTCGGGGGCGCCGCGTTCGCCTTTACCGAGCCGCGCTGCTCGGCCGGGTGCGGGGCGCGAGGCGGGCCCGGTCTACCTACCCTGTTAGCAGAGTTGGCGCAAAGCCGGGGAAGGGGGCGCGGATCCGGGACCCATGGGTCCCGGGGCTCCCGCCAGTGTTCCCTCCCCACGCCGGGTCGCTGCCGCCTATCCTGGCTCACAGACAATTTGGGGGAGGGGCTGGCGTGAAAGACTCAGCTGCGACTGGGGGGACTTTCACTTTGCGGAGTTCAAGTTTGGAAATCTTGACGGAGTGGGGTGGGGGCGCTCATTCCTCACTCCACTTCACTTGGAGGGGATCTCTGAGGAACCTAATGGTGATTAATTCAATTCCCCTAAACGTTGGAGGATAGAATTAGCTCCCCTCTTCCAGAAGGTAGGGTTCCATGTCGTGCCCTGTCCCAACTTCTGGGAGGGGCCCGGTGAGAGGGGCTTGATTAATTGATCTCTTCCAGGCAATAGGGTCAAATTCCTTCCAAATGGTGCATCTTCCATCCTCCATCCCCCCCGGGGGGTAGAGTGGGGGTGGGGGAGCAGCCCTGAAGATGCCCGAGGGAGCAGGTATTGGGTGTCCTCAGAGGCGGGGCCAGGTCCCCAGGGTGCAGTCCCAGTGCCCCAGGAGGCAGCCCTGGCACGACAATGGGCTGCTCTGATTCCTCGGCCGGCGGCGCTTTGTTGGCGGGGCGGGGCGGCTGGCCTTGCAGCTGTCGCATTTTCCCACGATCGGGAGCCCAGTGAGGCCACCCCCCCCAGCGCCGCCCCCTCGCAGGACGTGTTTGAACAGCAAGACAATCCCGGTGGCTGGATATGGGCCCCAGCCTCGCCGGGGCTCCCCGGTGAAAGCGGGGTGGGGTGCCAAGTTTAAGGAGGACGGCCCAGGGCCATCTCAGCTTTTCTCCTCTGCTGTCCAAGTGGCATTTCAGCCCACCCGCCCCCCTGTAGGCATGACCAGTGCACCTGCCACCGCGCCAACCTGTTGCCCCGGGCCCCCATTTCCACATTCTGGGCAGAATGTTGTCGCCCCTTGGGGTTCACGCAAGGACTTTCTGGGGCCCCCTTCCCCCAGCTCCCCCATTATACAGCAGAGCCTCCGAGGCGAGGGGTGGGCGATGCCCTTTGGGGTGGGCCCTCCCCGGCCACCGAGGGCTCTGGTGCCTGGGATGCTGACCTCTCCTCTCGTCCCCCCCCAGGCCTGCGATGCTCCCAGCCCAGCGAGGCCTGCCTGAATGGCGGGAAGTGCGAAGCGCTCCCCAACGGCACGGAGGCCTGCGTGTGAGTAGTGCGGATGGGGGACCTGTTGCTTTTGTGGACCGGAGCCCCTGCCTCTGCAGCGGGGCAGGCGGGGACAGAACACTGGGCCATTGTCTTCTGGAGATGGCCCAGAAGGCTGGGCGTGGTCACGTGCTACTTTTATTGGACAAAGTCTGGCAATTACTTAATCACCCGCAATTATGCTGCTGCCCGTGTGGAGCTGGCCTGGCCTCTGGAGGTTCGCGCGCTCCTTCGCGGGTGCTGAGTGGGAATTCCCGGTACCCAGGTTCTTCCCAGAGTCCCAGAGAGACAGCTGACCTGCCAGGGAGGCTGTGGGTCATTTACACAGAGGGCCAGCCCCGGAGTACCTCTTCTGGGCAGGTGAGCCCCTTCTCCAGGCCGGGCACGCCTCTCAGCCAGAAATGGACTACTTCAAACCCACACCCAGTCTTCTCTGCCCGCTGGCACCCCAGCTTGCTCCTTGGGCCTGGGGGGTGGGGGGGCAGGGCGGGGAGAAGTCAGGACCAGCCCTTTGGCCGTACCCCTTCCTTCTGGTTGGGAGGTTGGGGGTGGGGTCACCTGCTGGAAGAAGGGTGGTTTCTGTCCTGTCCTCTGCACCTCAGCTGTGAAATGGGCGTGTGTGGGCAGGGTGGGGGTGGGGTGCAGGGCTGCAGTCTGCCCTCCAGGGAGCCCCAGTCAGCCTGGGGGAAGTTTTTCTTCTGTGGCCAGTGCCCTTCAACTTGGATTCATCCCTGATGGGAATAATAAGGAGGTGCTTGCTGGCTGCAGGGAGGCCCCCTCCTCCCCCTGGAGGCCCCAGAGGATGAAGTGGCTCCCCAGACCCGCCATCGGGCGCGCCCTCGTTCCAAGCGCAGAGGGCCCATTCCCTTGACAACCCCAGCCTGTGGGCCAGCAGCCCCCCCCCCCCCCAGCTCCCACCCTGCCCACACTGAAGCCAATTAAGCAGGCCTGTGAGCAGTTTAATGGACAAAGCGGATTGTGTCTTTGTCAGATGCTAATGAATGCACACTACTTTTTTTTTTTTTTTTTTTTTTTTTTTTTGCTTTTTTTGGGGCCTTTTCCTCCTGCAGAAGCCTCACCGACGCTTGATGCCCTAAATCTTGTTTCCCTTCATTCAGAGACCGACAGCTGGGACTCGGTGGAAGGGCAGTGGCTATTGTTGGGGGAGGTGGATTAATGCCGTATGATTAATTATGCGTGGCTTCCCAGAATGCACAGCTCCGCCTGCCCAGTCCTGTGGGGGTGTGGGGGGGATGAGAGTCTCTGCACTTCTGCAGAGGGTTTGGGGAAGGCAGGAGGGTGCTCTGTGGGGAAAGTGGGGGCAGTGTCTCCTCAGAGCCTCCATGGGGTAGAGGCACTCTGGCCCAGGGGAAGCTGGGGTCACCCTGGGCCAGAAAGGGGGTGCGCTGGCCTTGGGATGAGACACCAGGGGGACAGAGTGATCATGCGATGTGCCCTCCCCCCCCACCAGCCCAAACCAGGCCACTGATCAGGGTCCTGGCCTTGTCTCTGCCTGGGGCCCCAGCGCTGCCCCCACCCTTGGTGGAAAGCCTGCCTCAGCGTGGCCTGGCACTCAGCCAAGCTCGGCCCACAGAGACCCCATTGTGCGCACCCCACAGACCCGCTGGGGGGACGAACGGAAGCGGTGTCCTCAGAGGCCCCACTTCTGGGCAGCACCATGGGGGAGGCGCGGGACCAGAGCAGGGTCAGGCCCCCAGCCAGGGCCAGGTGTGGAGGGGCGCAGGCCCGGGCTCACTGTGTGGTCTCTGGGTGTCACGGCCACTGGGGGGCAGGGCCCCGGCTGCCCCCTCTTCTGGGGCCCACGCCTTCCCACCAGCCCCACCCTGCACTGCTTCCCGAGGCCCCGGGGTTCTGCTCCTGTGGGAGAGGCCCATCTGGTCTGGCTGCGGGGGACACTGCCCACTTTCCTCGGAGGTGCCAGGGTGCAGGCTCCTGGTGCCGCTGGCTTGGGACCCTCGGGAAATTCTCTGACTGGGCCGGTTTGCTGGCCTCCCATGGACAGGGCGTGGGAAAGCAGCGTCATGGTGCCAGGCGTGCTAGTACCTGCTGAATCATCTGTTTCCACCCCCAAGACAAGGAACCTTCCCCCAGAAGCCGCTAGTCAGGTGCCTGCCGGGCTCAGGATCGGAAAAAGAGGTGCAAGTGTCTTCCCAGGCAGCCCCAGCAGCCCAGAGGAAAGGCTCTCTGCACGTCCCCGTGTGTCCCCGTGTGTGGAGCTGTCTCTGCACAGCTGCTGTGGGCGGTGGCCACCGGGCAGGCCCCCGGGGCTGGGGCGGGGTGGCCATTACAGCCTTCTGCGCATCTCCAGCCTCTTAGCCAGCCGCTTGGTGCTGGGGAGGGGGGGAGACACTTATGGGCACTCCCCCTCTTTTCTCTTGGTTGGGGAAGGGAGAGGATCTGTATGACTGTCGTTCTTGGGGTGAGTGTGCATCCTTGGTCCTGTCCAGTTCCCAGTGGCAGGTTAAGAAGGTGGTCCCCCTGCCTGCGGGGAAGTCAGACTTCACTGGGCGCCACCCAGGTGACCACAGACATGGGAGAGCAGCCAATGCTTGGAGCCCAAGGGCAGGTCCAGCTGGCTGGCGGGTGGTGGCTTTAGCTTTGGGCCCGCCTGTACTGGGTGCCTGGCTCCGTGGCCTTAGCTCCGTGACCTTGGGTCATTGGGCCACCTGAAGTTGGGTCGTACATGCGGGATCCCTCGGTGGCATGTAAGGGTTTCGTGCAGTGGGCACCGAGTGGGCTGTCTTCCCCAGCCTTCTCCTTTTGAGCTGATGGCTCTGGTTTCAGGATCCTCCTCCTCAGATGTTTAGTCGGCTGATGAGTGGATTCAGGGAGCCCGAGAGGAGCTGCCTGGGGGCCGGGCCGGGCCCGGCCTGGGGAGGGGTTCGCCCAGCCGGAGGGTTTGGTCGCTCACGGTGGTGCCACGCAGTAGCCACCCTCTGAGCCTCCTTCTGCAGGCACTTTTGGGCACTGCCGGGTGCGGGGTTCTGCTCTAGGTGTTGGCATGGCAGGCTCAGGTCAGGCAGCCCCTGCCCTCAGGGAGCTGACTTTCTCGTGTGGGGGCAGGAGAGGCAAGAGTATGGGCATGTGACCCTCGGCGTAGGTAGCGCCCACGTGGGGCGGCTCCCAGCCATCTGGCAACACTGTGTGGATGGGGCACGGGAAGGGAAGCGGGGCACAGAGAAGTCTGTGCTTGGCCCAAGGTCACACAGCGCTGCTGGGGTCTGGCACAGCCTTTCTCCCCTGTGCCCCTAACCGTGCCACCCTGCCAGGTCCTCTGTGGCCACTCCTCGAGGAAGCAGGGCTGAGGCCACAACTTCCCTTTAAAAGAGGAGGCTCAGAGGCTCGAGCAGGAAGTGGCTTGGGCGGAAAGTGACGAGGCCAGCCACCTGGCTTCGAGGGACAAACGTTCTGTGTGTCTGTCACCTCTTCTGGCTGTTTCCATTGAGTCACTTGCAAGTCTCTGGCAAGGCCGGGGGAGGAACAGGTCTGCGCTCATCCTCAGCTGCAGGTTGCCGCGACAGGGCCTCCTCTGGGGACACGGTGCCTGGGCTTCAGGGACAGACGCAGGTTAGAAAAACATGTCAACACACAGCGTCAACTAGAAAGTCTTACCGACTTCCACCGCGGGGAGACATCAAGGAACAGGCTTTCATGAAAGAAAGGTACCTTCCTGGGCCAGGCCCCGCCTCTCTGCAGCAGCCAACAGTTTTTCCATTGATAGGATGGTGATAATATTTTTTAGAAAGAGAAAGAAAACTGCTCTGAGCAGGAAGAGGGTGGGGGCAGGGCCAAACAGTTGACTGAGGAGCAGCTCAATGGGATGGAGGAGCTGGGTCTGGGTGCTGGGACTCCAGGGGCTGGCCATTCTGCTCCCCAAGAGCACCGTGCCGTTGGCGGGCAGCAGCAGCCGTCGCCGGCAGGCAGGGGGCCCTCGGGGCAGTGCCTGGCTGGGCAGAGGAGTGGCGCCCTCCTGGGGCGGGAAGGACACCTTTCCTGTTTCATGTCTCGCCTGTAAATAGCGAAAGGATGTGGCTTTGCAGAGTTCACTGCGCGTCTAGATTGCTTTCCTTAATGATGGAACCGTAATAACCCCACACCCAGAGCCGCTCCTGCCGGCACCATGAAACCCGGGCAGACGTGTGATTCAGCGGGCTCTCACCCCCTCCGGGTGGTGGCTGGCTCTGCCCCTTTTATGCCCAGTTTACAGGTGGGAAAAACTGAGGCTGGGTGTGGGGGCGGGGCCCTGAGGCCAGCTTGTGGCAGCTTTCACATGCCTGTGCAGGCATGCCTAAAACTCTCCAGCGTCTCCCAGAGGCTTTCATGAGCGGCCGGCTTCAGGGCACCCTGTCTGTGGGTCAGGGCGTGTGTGGTCCTCACTGTCCCTGACGGGGCTGAGGCTTGGCTGTCTGGCGGGCCACATGGGCCCTAACCCGTGCCGCACCTCGGAGGGTCTAGGAGATGTGGAGCCACCCTGGCTCTGGTTTGCCGTGGTCCCTCCCTGGGTCTCAGTTTCCCTATCTGAACATAAGGGGGTTGGGCTAGGTGGCCCCAAAGCTCCTTTCCAGCTGTGTCCCTGCAGGGCCTGCAGGTGCCCTGGGTGGTGGCAATGGGCAGCAGCGTGGTGGGGGCAGAGGTGCCAGGGAGTCAGGCCTGGCCGTGCGGCAAGGCAGGTTCTGCCAGTCTGGGGCCAGCATTGGGCCCTGATGTTCTCACCACCTGGCCTGCCAGGGGGATGCACCTGCTGGGGAGCAGGCAGGGACTGACAGGCCCTCTGGAGAGGGGCGGGCCCGCAGAGGAGGGCCCTTTCCCCGAAGCTGCCTCCTCCCAGCCCCGCCCCAAGGCCGCGCCCCGCTGCGCCCTGTTCTTGGGAACACACAGGAGTTGACGACTAGCTTTGGAAGGGATGGGTCTACATACAGGGGTCTTGGTGATACGTTACGTGTATATGTTTTGCCGTCTCAGTCCATCGAAGGGTACAGCACAGTAGCGTTTGCTGTGTTCACAGGGTTGTGCAGCCAGCACCAGTATCTAGTTCCAGGCCTTTCCCTTGCCCCAGACAGACCTCGTACCCGCTGGGCGGCTACTCCCCGGCCCCTGGCAGGCCCTTGCTACATTCTGCCTCTGGGCTGCTTGTTAGGATAGGTCACGTGGGTGGGCTCACACGACACATGGCTGTTCGTGTTCCGCCTCCTTGCCCGGCGTGTGTCCGGGGCTCACCCACGCTGTAGCGGGTGTCAGGGCCTCACTCCCCAAATCACGGGCTTTTATACCCACCTGAGACCAGCCAGGATGGGCC
Source organism: Furipterus horrens (assembly GCF_987537825.1). Taxonomy (NCBI): domain Eukaryota; kingdom Metazoa; phylum Chordata; class Mammalia; order Chiroptera; family Furipteridae; genus Furipterus; species Furipterus horrens. The sequence continues at coordinate 202,974,333 of NW_028327174.1, read as the reverse complement.
CGCGGCAGGCACCGGCATCCGAGGCCTCTGTACAGGCTTGGACACAAATCCAGAGGACAGGAGCGTGGGGCGTGTTGGGGGCCTGGAAAGCTACCTGGAAGAAGCGGCACTCCTTTCTGGGCCTGTGTGGCCACCTGCCTGCCCCCAGCCTGCTCAGGGGCTCCATGCCGGCGGGAGAGCACGGACAGTTGGGAGCCAGGGTTTGACCCCTTTCTCCTGGGCATAGATGGGGTCCCCTCGCAGCTGCCCTCAGGCTCTGGGGGGCGCCCTTGTCTCCTGCAGGGCAGCAGAGCGGCCTGGGGACCCTTGACGGCGGTCCCTCTCCTCAGGCAGACGTGTGAACGTTAGCATCAGGACCCCTCTTGTCCCCAGGGGTAGGGATTGGAAGGTCCCGCATCACAGGTTGCTTTCTGTGCATCTGTGAGACCTGTGGAATTCGGGGAACAGAAACCCTCTCCCCAATGTTTCACCGCTGAGCGGTCCTTTCTGGCTGCAGTCTCCTCCCCCACTGCACCCGCTGCCCCTGGGACAGAAGCATTCTGGGCAATGGAGCCCCTAAGCCGCCTCCTCCGTTTCCCCCATGCTCGGGGCAGGGACCGGGACATCGTGACTTCAGGGTGAATTGGGTTAAGCATTTCTCTCCCTGATGCGAAGCCGCTTCTTTGATTGGGGGTCCATTGGGTGGACACCCCTGAGGGGCTCGGCCTCCTGCCAGGCAGTGCACCTGTCCCCAAGCCCCCGCCATTTGTTGCCCTGGGGGTCTTGGGCTCCTCTGGGCTGGGGGTCTGATGGGAGCCTCTCTCCACCTGAGCAGTCCAGGCTCCAAGCTTCCTGGAAGGAGCACCTGGGTCCTGGTTTCGTGTGGCCTTAGGGGGTCCACCAGGGAAGCCCAGCCTCTGACAGCCACACCTGTGGTTCCCAAGCCCCGAGGGCCACTCAGACGTGGCTGCCGGCCCCGAACGCTGCTCTGGATCCTCCACCCATAGAGCTCATCCCCAAGGCGGGGCCCCTGGCCTCAGGACAGGTGTCGCCTCCCCTGGCCCTTCCTGCACAGGGCCACTCAGGACAGGTGGGCACGGAGCGGGAGCCGCTCTCACCAGTGGGAGGCCAGGTTGAATCCACAGTTGGGCGTTCAGATAGTCACCAAACAAGTGGCCGCCTGCCCTGTCCCTGGGCTGATGGTCAGTGTGCGTCTCTGAAGTGCTTGACTTGGCTGTCCTTTGAAGCTGCGTAAACAGTCCTCTAGTCACTCTGTTGACACTGCCCTGAGGGCCAACCTCCCCGGGTCCAAGCCAAGGCCACGGGCAGGCCCAGGAGAGGGGCTGGGCTTTGAGAAGTGGCCGCCAAACACCTGGGCCACCCTGCTCCACCCTGGACCAGCCGGAGGCTGGGGGGAAACCTGACTGTGGTCCTTGCGCACTTGGGCACTCCACAGGGGTCTGCCTTCGGGGGCAGTGACACTGGTCGTAGGCCCTTTGCTGGGGGTGCCCAGGCTTGCTGAGTCCTCTCCGAGGCGCTGGGCAGGTGCTGCCGCCATTAGCCCCACAGACACGCCCTGGCCGAGTGTCCCCGGCCACCAAGGGCCACGGCGGGGCCAGGGCTGCGGCGGGTGGGCTCCTGTGAGTGAAGGTGGGCAGCCTCTGGAAAGATCTGTCCTGTATGAACAGCAGGGACAGGGGCTGTCGTAGGGCTTGGGGACCTGCCTCCCACGTTTCCTCTCGGTTTCAGTTGCTGGTGAGCGGAAACTGCAGTTACTGGAAACAAGAGGTTTGGGGGAGAAGCCAGAGTTCTGAGTGTGTGTTTTTCCCTGACGGCTTTTCAGTAAGAGATGCTGAGCTGAGGCTGGGCGGAGGGAGGGAGCTCAGGCCCAGTGAGAACAAGGGGAGGGGTGTCCGTGCCACACTTCGGCCCCCAGGGCCTCTGTCTCTTCCTCCTTCCATGGAGAGCCCACTGGTGTGACCACCTCTGGGCCCTGTGGGTCAACCTGAGGGTCCCTCCACTCCATCAGCCAGGTTGGTCCTCCTGGGGTGCCCCAGTGGTCAGACTTGGGGAGGGGAGGCCTGGTGGATCTGTTATCTCCTGGTGTACATGTGTGGCAGGGGCTCAGACCCTGCTGGCGCCCGGGGCCCAGGGTCTGGCACAGCACAGGTGCTCAGCAGGTGTCTCTGGTGTGCACACCTGCGCCTAGGACAGCGACGGGGAGGGCTGGAGCCAGGTGGGCAGGTTTGCGGAAGATGCGTCCAGGCTGTTGCCCTGCACTGGGCTTTCTCCCGGCCAGGACGCGGCCCCGCCAGACCCGGGTGGTGCCGGGGTCAGTGGCACAGCCGTGGGATCCACCCTTCCTCCCACTCCTGGGCTGTGTGACCTTGGCGGCTCTGAGCTTCGCTTCCTCCTGGGAGGACGGCCACCTGGATGGGAAGCTCCCCTGGGCATTCCTGACGGGCAGAAGCGCGTCCTTGCCACCTGTGTTATTTTAAACTCGGCGTCTTATTTGGAGATGACGCGGTTCCCACGGGCGGTAAGGAGTAAGGCGGATGGGTCCTGCGTGCCTCGCTCTCCAGGCCTGCCGAGGAGCGTCCCACGTTTACTCCGGGAGCCCCTTCCTGCTCCGCAGCCTCTTCCAGAGACCAGCCCAGTCCCCGCTTTGGGGCAAGGTCATGGAGGGCCGCGGGTCCCGGCCGGCACAAGAACCTTTACTTTCCTGGTGTGAAAAAGCCGCCAGGTAGCCCTCAGCCTGTACCCACCGCCCGGGGCCCTTGTGTCCCGCGTCCACCCCGGCCTGAGTGCTGACGGCTGGGTTGTGTCTCCTAGCGTTTGGGGTGTCCCCAGGCACCTCGGTGGCTCTGCTGGGCCTGGGGTGACGTGAAGGGCTGCGTGGGGACAGCCAGGTGTGCAGGGGCCCAGTGCTCTGCCGGGCGGGGTGGGGCTGTTCAGACTGGTGCGAACTGGGCGAGAAGGGCACAGAGAAAAGGGGGCTGGCTGGTGACCCAGGCAGGATGGGGGTGACTCTGGGTACTGCCCGTGAAGCCTCTGCCCTGTGCTGTGGCCTACTGAGGAGCAGCGCACAGCTGGCCCCGCCAGGGTCCCTGGTGCCCAGAGCCGGGGGTATCCTGGGAGCAGGGGAAGAATGCAGTGGGGGGCCGACCCCATCCCCTCGTCCCCAGTGCCAGCAGTTGCCACCAGCACTGAGGGCGAGGGTGGTGACAGGTGTCCGCGCTGGTGCAGCCCTCCTACCGGACGGAGGGGCGCAGGGGAGCAAGGGGCCCAGAGGAGCCCGCCGGGAGGCCCCACAGTTCCCAGGCCTCTCACCGAGGGCACCCCCGCCCTGGGTTTTGTGTTTCAGCCAAGCCGGGGACGATGTAAGAATGCACTGTCTGCTCAGGTGATCAGGGCAGCCGGGGCGCACACTCTCCCCGCGCCCGCAGGGCGCCTGCTGGCCCTTCGCTGCCTCTGGGGGCAGCCCCGCTCTGACTGTCCAGGCCCCCGTTTCCCCCACCCTGAGTCTGGCCACCAGTCGGGGCAAGGAAATCTGAGTTACGTTCAAGTCCAGGTGGCACCGCCGGCCTAGCCTGCGTGAGCCTGGTTTTCTCATCTGAAACGAGCCCGTGTGGACGTGCAGAGCTGCCACGAGCCTCCAACGAGCTGCAGCCAGCGCGGCCGCGGGCAGGTGGGGGTGGCCTCCGTCTCTTCATTCGGGGCCCGCGGGAGGGGGCCCCTGGTATCCTCCCCTTGAGTTCTCAGGCCGCTGGACCCTGGGCGGGGGCTGCCCCGGAGAGTCTGCCTGCTTGGCCAGGAGAGGGCCGCCCTCCCCTCTCCCACTCGCCCGAGACAGCGACAGCGCCTGCTCCTCTGAGCAGAGGCAGGAAACTGCCGGGCCCGTTTCTGGCTTTGGCGCGGAGCTCAGCTGGCAATTGCTGACTTAATTAACCGAGTTGGGGATTAAGCCCTTCCTGCGCGCCCGGCCTCAGCACCCATCGCTCCTTCACGGCACTGGGCTCCGCCCTCCTTGGGAGCAGAGCCCTCTGGCAGTTCTGGGGGTCCCTGGCTTCCCTGGCTGTGGGGGCTCAACAGGCTTGTGCCCGTGGGTCTCAGGGGGGGTCACTCGGTGTAGTGGGCATCGGGAGAGCCCAGGGAAGTACACATTCCAGCCCGTCTCTAGCCTGGGGCTTTGTCTTTTGGGGACCGGGTGGGATGTTCCTCCCAGTGAAGGGGGCAGCCCGTGGCTTCTTCAGGGCAGTGGTTCCTAGGAGACCCTGTGCTTGCTGGCCTGGTGTCCCGCCCCCCGCCCCCCACAGGTGGCCTGGGCTGCAGCTGGGCTGTGTCCGGGAAGCAGCTTGACCTCTGCCCTGGTCTTTCCGTCCCTTCGGACGGGCACCCACTTCCCACGTCGCGGGTGGGGCAGCCGGGGGCATTGTGTTCCCCGCAGTGGGAAAGCTGGCTTCCGGAGGACGGTTCCGTCCCCACACAAAGGGCTTCCCCGGGGCCAGGACGGAAGGCAGACGGCGCTTTTCCTGCTCTCCCTCTTTAAACCAGCACATTTCCAACCACCCAGAGACGCCGCTTGGGAAAAAGATGCGAGACAGGAGCCCAGAGCTGTGAGCTGCTGCTCGGGCCAGGAAGCGGGGCCTGCGGGGGCCACACAGCCCCACTCACTCACCCCGACTGGGCCCCCAGCTGCCCTTCTGGTCTGAGGGGCGGCTGATGCTTGGGCTGGGGCCTGTCTGCATCAGACCTGGCTGGGCCCCCAGCCTCCCTGCCCCTTTCCTCCTTCCTTGAGGCCCTGGGAGCCTGGGCCGTGCCATGGCCACAACCCCAAGCCCGTGCTGGGCCGCCCCGGGTGCACTCACCTGACCCCCCGCTCTGGGCCCCTGACTGCCTGTCAAGGTGCCGAAGGGGGCCGGAAGCAGGATGGGGAGCAGACTAGACTCCAGGCCCCTCAGAGCTCGGCAGGGACCTGGCCGGGGTCCTGGCCCATCCCTCAGACAGGTGTCCTGTCAAAGGCTTCTGCAGGTTGGAAAAGAACCTGGAACCTTCTGTGCTGTGGCTCTTTGTCCTGGGGGCTTTGGGAGGTAAGGACAAGGGACCGCAGCACTTACTTGGCACCGGTCACCCTGGCTCTCATGTCTCCCTGGGGCTTTGTTCCACAGCTGAGCTCTCCAGTTGCTCCTAGTGGGAAAGGACCCTGGGTTGGGGGAGGAGGGGGCAGGCCAAGAGGTCCCCGCACCCCTGCCCAGCCTGCTGTGAGCACATCACCCCTTAGCACCCGTGCGTCCTGGAAGGCGGGAGGCCCCTGCTAGACTGGGTCTGCCTGGGAGGGCAGGGGCGCAGGGCCGAGGTCCCAGGAACACACCCCCTAGCCTTGGCCAGAGACAGCTGGGCTTGTTCACCCCCGCCACTTCTGGGGCAGGAGTCTGGGGATCCAGGGTCCCATGCCCCTCGGTCCTGTGCTGTCCTGGCCTCAGTCTCCCACCGGCGCCCCCTTTCCTGGGTTGGGACAGGGGTGGTTCTCTTCTCCCAGGGCAGGGCTGGCAGGGTCTCCCAGCCAAGCTGCCCAGGGGCTGGGGGGCTGCCTGCCTGGCTGGGGCCCCTGGTTTTGTGCCTTAATGGGTCTTTGCTTAGTGTTGCAGACCAGGCTTGGGGTGGGGGGGATGCTGCACCGAGCCAGCCACGTGCCCTGGCCCCCCATCAGCAGTGGGTCCCCGTGACACTGAGTTGGTTGGAGCTGGTTAACGACAGGAAGGAGGAGGCCAGGATGGGCTGGCTAATTACAGCCAGGTGGTCCCTTCCACAGGTGCCTGTGCAGGCTGCCCAGCTCCGTGTGACCCACGGGCCTGTCCCTTGCTGCACTGGGAGTCTTGGCCCCTGCTCACAGACATGACCTCCAGTCCTCGTTCTACCGCGAACAGTCCGGGCGGGCCTCTGGGCCAGGCAGGCCCCTGTGACCCCAGTGCTTTCCTGGAACAGAGGCGCCCCCCTGGCCCAGAGAACCCAAGCACCGTTGGCCAGAGCATGAGCCCTGGCGGTCGGGCGATAGCTGGGATGGGCAGGAGGGCCCTCTGAACACAGGCAGTCCCCAGACCTCCCACTGCACCCATGGGAAACTGGGGCCCAGGCAGGCCCCCCCAGAGTTCCCCTGGTGGAACCCCATGTCACCCACCCATCCATGGAGCCCCCAGGAAGCACCTCCATGATGTCTCTGGTTCCTGCCACGGGTGGCCCCCAGCTGGCGGGGGGCTGGGGGGGGGGGACAGGGTCTGCTGGCCCCGGGTGAGCCCCACTGGACCGGAAACTCCTTGAGGGCAGAGCTGAGTCGTGGGCTCCGCGCTCCTTAATGGCTCTCCTTTACTCGTTTGGGGTGGAGGGAGCTGTCATCTGTCCCCTGGGGGTGGCAGATGGCCGCTTAGCTTAGAAAGGAAAACAGCACAATTTAGAATTAGTCCCGGGTGAAAGGTCGCAGCAACATCTGCCTCCGGATGCTCTGTGGAATCACATTGCTGTGGAGCGCGGAGCGCGCCGCGGGGGAGGGGGCCTCGCACAGTGGAAATATTGAGTCCGGGAACAAAGCGCAGGCCAGGCTGTGGGACAGCAGGCTCGGCAGCCATTTGACGCGCCTCCGGGCGGGCGGGCGGGCGGGCGGCGGCCGGAAGCCCAGCCCCCTGAAGTCTCGTCCTGGTGCCCCCAACCCCACCTGTCACTCACCTGTCACCGTTCCAGGGCTGCATGTGGGATGGGAGGGAAGGCGAGTGGGGGAGCAGGCACCGAGGTGACCTCCTTCAGGACAGCCGTTCAGGGCCACCCAGCGTGGGCCGCAGGGCACCGGGAGCTGGGCAGTGCAGTGGACAGGGCTCTTCTCCAGGCTGTCCCCAACAGGAGAGGCCCAGGGTTGGCAGGAGGGGTGGTTTGGGTCACCGAGGCCCTGGCCTGCCTGGGCCACTCTAGGAAGTCCCTGAATTTCAAGCAGACATTGGGTTCGACTGCCTTGCCAACCCCAGGCACCTGTCCCCTCTATGCACCTACACAGACCTTCCAGGACAGGTGTCAAGGACAGAATGGCCCCCAGGGGCTTGGTCACCCACCCTGTAGCCCTGGCTGTGTCCCAACAGGGGCATTTCAGCCACTCCTGCCCTCTTAGGGAAGTCTGGTCACTGTGGGCAGAGGAGGGAACAGGTGTCCATCCCTGGGAACTTCAGCCTGATGGCCAGACTTGCAAACAGGTGCAGGGGGAGAGGTGGCATGGGCTGGAGGCCACCAGAGCTGGAGTCCAGGGCTCAGGAGTGGCCCTTGGGACTGGCCCAGGCCCTGCACACCTAGCATCCTCCCTCCCTGGCTCCCCTCGCACCGCCCCCCCACCCCCCAAAGCACCTGCCTCTGCAGTCCCACCTCCCTTGTGGCCCTGCCTGTTCCGCAGATGGGGTGCTGGTGGCGGAGGGAGGCCGTGCCCTGGCCCAACCCGGGAGCCGGCGGGGCTGGGCAGCGTGCCTCACGGCGCATCCGCCAGGCCTGGGCGGGAGCAGGGGTACAATGGGCCCTCTCAGTTGCTGCTCCCCCAAGGAGGAGCCTCCCCGGCCCCTGCCCCGCCCGCCAGGGTTGGCGGCCCACCGCGCCTGTCTGGGAGCAGCTGCCGCCTGCGTCCTCTGCCTCAGGCACACCTGCTGCCCGGCTGCCCTTTGTCCGTGCCGCCGAGGCCTGATTTATTGGGCGTGTTTTCCCTCGCACCGGCCTGGACTCAGGCAGCCTGGCTGGCTGTGATATGCCTGCTCCAGCGGATTCTCCCACAGTCCTCCATGTCGGGGTCCCCATTCAGGACCAGGTTGCTAGAGGGCGGGGGGGGGGGGGGGACGGGAAGGATGCGTTCCCTGGAACAATGCCCCGGGCTGATAGATTGTGAGTGCATACTAGACGAGGCTTTCTGGTCCATTTGGGGACACCCAATACCCTGACATGTTAGGGTGCTGGGGGGGCATTGCTGTAGTGGTAGGGGTCCCCCAAGATCAGTGAGGGAGGCCTAGCCCACAAAACGCAGGGCATCGGGCTGCCTTTCTTCCTCCTGGAGCTGGTGAGGCTGGGTCGCAGAGCGCGGGAGGGCGGCGTGGACCCGGCAGCCTCCCGCCGCTTTGGTGGGCAGTGCCCTCTGTCCAGCGCCCACCGCCTGCCCGCCCCGTCCACCGCTGGGAAAGAAAAAAGAGCCTTTTCTTCAAGAGGGAGCGGTAGCCAGCTCCTGCCTGACAATGGAGGCCATTGAGTGGGTTGGGGGAGGTGCTGCCCCTGCACTCAGGCCAGGACCGGGCGGCCTGTAACTGGATCCACGCCACACGGGGGCGGAGCCGCCTTCCCGGACCCGGGGAGTGTGGCCTTGCAGGGCCCCGGCACTGGGTGCCTGAGCACCCAGCTCCTTGGTGGGTGCCGGCAGGAGGAGCCCCCCTGCATGCCACGGGGGCGGCAGCCATAGCCAGGGCTCTCGTCTGTTCTTCGGGCCTCCCGGGGGGGCAGCTTGTTTTCTTTAAGCCAATTGGGTTGGGACTTTTGGCTTCTGGCAACAGATGGTGGCCCGAGAGGCCATTTTGCGTCCACCCTGCCCAAGCGCAGCCACAGATAAAAGGCCTTCAGGGACACAGATGCCTCCCAAGCCACAGGGACAAGGCAGCAGCCCAGTTGCTGAGAGACGCTGAGACCCCGGCCCCCCAGACCACCCCTGTTGCCCCTCTAGGGCAGGACTTCCCCTGGGGCCGCCCTGCTCATGGGGGACGGGAGGTGTGGCAGGGAAGGGACTGAGCACCAGACTGCAGGCATTTATGTGGCCGCAGCTTCAGGTGCCAGTGCCGGGGGCAGCTCCTCCCGGGCGGGCTCTGGAAGGCGAACGGTTCCATGCCCAGGAGAGCCAAGCCCCCTGTTCATCCCGGGGACCCCAGGCTCCACACCAACACCTGTCCCTGTGTGAGGCCCCGCCCAGTCGGCACCCAGGGCTGTGGGCGCAGCATGGGGGCTGCCTTCCCAGGCCGCCGTGGGCGGGCAGGCGGGCGGGCGGGCATGTTCTGCCTCAGAGGCTTTGCCTCTGGGAAGAGCGACGCCTGGCTGGTCCCAGAGCCTCTGCTGAGCTTTCCCGCAAGGGCAAGGCCACGAGGTGACCCCGGCCGGCGATTTGTGGCCCAAGCTCTAGAGGCTGGGCCCACAGGTGGCCTGGGGGCTCCTGCGTTGGGGAAGAGAGGCAGGACGCCCCACCCCCAGCTCACTTGCTCCTGAGGTGTCTGCTCGGTGTGTTTGGCGTCTGGGGGGCACATGGACCTGCATGTGTGGCCGCCCTCAGCCCACCCAGCCCCACAGACTCAGGAGGGACACTCTTGTTTTGGCACCTTGGTTTCTCTCGCTGTAAACTGGCTGGTTCTGTTCCTGGCTAATGCTGCCTGGACATGTCCTGTGACGGCTGGAACCTGAAAGGAAAAAGTTGTGTCGGGTGCTGGGTGCTGGGTGGGGTGGGGGCCCGCCGTGGCCCAGCGAGGCCCCCACCAGGGACAACCCTTGACAGAACCAGTTCTGCGTCACGTCTGTGTTGTATGGCTGCTGAAAGAAGGAGACACGGAGCTTTAATTACCCACATGTGGCATATTCATCATAGAAAACCTGGAGAGGAAGAGGGCACGGTTTTACAGAGCGCCGGCCACTCCCCCCCCCACACCCCCACGACAGTGGCTGCTCTGCCCGGCCCCTTCTTGGTGGCTTCCTCAGGCACAGCCCCAGCCGCCCACGAGGGTTTGGAAGTCTAAGCCGGGTCCTGCCGAACGTTCTGGTCTCTAGCCCATTCCCCCAAGTAAGAAATTCTTTTTTCTAAGGGAGGTGAAATACACTTATAAAATTCACTACTCTAATGTGTCCAGTTCAGTGGCGTTTGGCACATCTGTGACATTGTGCAGTCATACCCCTGGTCCCAGAACACGTCCGATGCCCCTGGCGGACCTCTGGGGGCAGCCCGCCCTGCTGTGCCCGCTGCCGGCGTTCCACGAGGGGTAGCCGTGGCCCCCAAAGACGCGGCGCCGGGAGGCAGGGCCGCCGGGGGAACTGACCCTCTGCTGTGTTTGCCGCAGCTGCAGCAAGGCCTTCGCGGGCCAGCGATGTCAGGCTCACAGCCCCTGCCTCAGCGCCCCCTGCAAGAACGGCGGGACGTGCCACGTGGCGGACCGTGGCGGCGTGGTGGACTATTCCTGCAGCTGCCGCCTGGGCTTCTCTGGGCCCCTCTGCCTGACGCCCCGGGACACCCCCTGCCTTGCCAACCCCTGCCGCAACGGCGGCACCTGCGACCTGCTGACGCTCACGGACTACAAGTGCCTCTGTCCCCCGGGCTGGTCAGGTGAGGGCGTGGTGGGCTGGGCCCCAAGGACTCCGGTTGGCGCCCTCAGCCCTCAGGAGGGCGGGCTGACCCCGGCCCTGCCCCAGCTGTGTGACATGCTGGCAGCTGCCCGGTCTCCGTCTGCATGCCAGGGGAGCGTCCTGGGCTTTCCTGGGGCGGTTGGGGTCTGTGATCTAGAAACGGCTCTGGGCCTCCGCCCTGGAGTCCCCGTTCCCGCCCTGGAGTTGTTGGGTCTCAGCTGCCCTGCTGCAGGGCCTCCACCCCGGGGCACGGGGGTCCTCCCTCAGCTGTGGAGCTAGATTGAAGCTTCCAGGAGTGCGGGTTCTAAAGGCAGACAGGCCCCGCCAGATCTGGGGCCCCCTCCCTGCCCCCGCGTGTGCCCTGGGACGGTGACTCAGCCTCCGGGAAGTCCCTTGTCTGCAGAGAGATGGCCGTGCTGTGCGGCAGGGTCCTCAGTGTGAGCGAGAGGGCGCCCTGGGGTCCAGCCCCGGCCACGGGGAGCAGGGCGGCCCGAGCGACCCTGTCCCCCTCGCCCACCAGGAAAGACGTGCCAGCAAGCTGACCCATGCGCCTCCAACCCTTGTGCCAACGGCGGCCAGTGTCTGCCCTTCGAGGGCTCGCACGTCTGCCGGTGCCCGACCGGCTTCCACGGCCCCACCTGCCGGCAGGACGTGAACGAGTGCAGCCAGGTCCCCGGGCCCTGCCTCCACGGCGGCACCTGCGTCAATGAGGTCGGCTCCTACCGCTGCGTGTGCCGGGCCACCCACACCGGCCCGCGCTGCGAGCTGCCCTACGTGCCCTGCAGCCCCTCCCCCTGCCAGAACGGGGGCACCTGCCGCCCCACGGGGGACACCACCCACGAGTGCGCCTGCCTGCCAGGTATGGCCCGCCGGCCTCAGGGGCCAGGGTGTGCAGGAATGGGGGGCTCGGTGTGGAGGGGGGCGGGCCGGGTTGGACAGAGTATGCGCCCCGACCACAAATCAGAAGGTGGCCCTGGTGTGGCGGGGGGCGAGTCCTGAGTGAGGACTATTTCAGCTGCCCCCCATCCCGCACCTGTCCACTGCTGACTGGGGTGGGCCTGCTGTGGCTGGGCAGCTGGCCCGCGACCCCCAACACTCCTCCCCTTGCCGGGGGGTCCCTCAGGGAGGCCTGGCCCCTGAGCCTGCTGGGGCGGTAGGCACCTGCCGCCTGTGAGTCCCCCGCATCCTGAGGTCCCTGGAACCCTTGTGCAAGTTGCAAAACGCTGTAGGGAGCACACCTCTTGTGCAACCCTGGGGCTACCCCGTTTCCTGGGGGCGGGGCTGCGGGGCTGGCATCGCCACTTCCCCCCGTGGTGGCCTTTCCCTTCCTCCTGTCCCTGCTTGTCTCCCAGGGGTGGGGTGGGGGCGAGGGCAGCACAGCCCTCCCCTCTCCGTCCCCCCAGCCGCCCCACTGCACTGGTTGGTCACACTGGTCTTCCCATCACAGTTTTTGTTTGACTACATTTTGTTGCTGATGATCTAAAAATAACAGTGACGAGGAGGTTTGAAACCTCTTGGTCTGTCAGCTGCACACCCTGGTGGGGAGGTGGGACCCCCGCAGGGGAGCGGGTGGAGTGTGGGTGCTGGGCGGGGCTCCGTGCCGCTGACCCGTGAGTGACCTGGGGGTTGCCCCGGCCCCCACACCCCCCGGCCCAGCCCGGGCCCAGCGAAGAGGAAGTGCTCTCTAGGCCGCCGTGCCCTGGGCCCGCCACCACAGCGCTGTCTGCGTGCAGACGCCAGGCACGCTTCCTGCATGTCACTGGGTGCTCCCCTCGCCGCCACCGGCTCGCCCCGCGTGGCTGTAGGCAGTCTCTGGGGAGCTGAGGGCTGAGCCTTCTGGCCGGGCCCGCCCCAGGCTCTCAGTTCAAATGCCTTCTTGGGGGCTGTGTGACCTCGGGCCTGAGACCTCAGTGCTGGCCCTGCCTGGCTGTGGGTTGAGCCCAGCGCTCCAGCCCCACCCACTTCAGAAGGAGATCCCCCAAGGCGCGGGGCTCCCCAGCATGGTGGGAAGTGGGCCACAGGTTCTGGGCTCTGATTTGGGGTGCTCCCCAAGCCACTCTGACTTACATTTTGGCTTTTCCTGGCCTGCTGCTTTTGTTCCAGGGCAGCTGAGGGGGAGCCAGGGGTGGGGCTCCATCTCCAAGGACAAGCGGGTGTTCAAAGGCGCCCGGAGGGATGTTAATTAGTAACCGACCACAGGTTTGGCTATTGCCAGACACACCTCTGGGCTGATTATTGAACCAGTGGGAGCTGAGTGGATTAATAGCTGACTGGCAAGGAGGCTGCTGCAGAGGCTGGCCCCGGGCCGGGGGAGGAGCCGGGCACAACGTCTTTTCCTGGGGAGGAGACGGCGGCGGCTCTGGCTCCCCCAGGACTGCCCGCTTGGTCCTGCCTCCACGGCTGCCCATCTGCAAGGCCCCGCAGCCCTGGCAAGAGTGCATGTCCGTGGCCAAGTGCCTGGCCCACAGGTGATGCCCATTTACAGGGGCCGCTGGAGGCACCATGCCACAGAAGGGCTCCTGGGACAGACCCTTGGAACCTGTGTGCAGGGTCTATCTGTCCAGCTGCCCTTTACAAAATGATTCCTTGGAGAGGAGTGGGGAGGGCAGAGGATGGGGTACGGACCCCGAGGACCCCAAGGCAGTGGGCATCACAGGATGAGGGCTGACCGGGCCCCTGGCTCCTCCTGCTGTAGGCTTTACCGGCCAGAACTGTGAAGAAAATATTGACGACTGTCCCGGAAACAGCTGCCAGAATGGGGGAACCTGTGTGGACGGCGTGAATACCTACAATTGCCGCTGCCCGCCCGAGTGGACAGGCACGTACTCGGGGAAGCAGCTGAGCAGGGACACCACCCCCTTGTCACATTGTTCTCCCAGAGGGGTGATGGTGAGGAGCTTGAGGGTCTTGTCCAGGCCAGAAAGGAGGGTGTGGCCTGGGGCTACCCCTCTGCCCACAGCCCAGGTCTCAGGCCCCCAGCCCAGTGGTCAGCACAGACGTGGGCCGTTTGCAGCCTGGGCCCAAGCAGCCCAGTACCATAAACAAGTCCCAGGTGTGAGCCCAGCCTGCTGGGAAGGACAGAGGGACGCTGGCCAGTTGGCTGTCTGGCAGGAGTGGTGGGCATGTGGGGACTGTAGTGCATCTATGGGCACAGTCAGAGCAGGAAGACACGAGTCCCCTCTGGTGCCGAGGGGGAAGGGGAAAATGCGATTCAGGCTGGCGACTCGGGAGTCCTCCCAGGAAGGCTTCCTGGTGGAGGCGGGCCCCAGTCTGTGGCTGAGGCCGCCGCTGCCCCCACAGGCCAGTACTGCACCCAGGACATGGACGAGTGCCACCTCATTCCCAACGCCTGCCAGAACGGCGGGACCTGCCACAACACCCTGGGCGGCTACAACTGCGTGTGCGTGAACGGCTGGACGGGCGAGGACTGCAGCGAGAACATCGACGACTGCGCCAGCGCCGCCTGCTTCCAGGGCGCCACCTGCCACGACCGCGTGGCCTCCTTCTACTGCGAGTGTCCGCACGGCCGCACGGGTGAGGGCGGGCTCTGCCGGCGCTCGCTGCCCTTGGCTGAGGGTCCCCAGGGCCAGGCGGCGGCACGGGTGACACCTGCCTCTGTGTGCTCTCCTGGGCCAGGCCTGGCACCCGGGGTCTCGCTCAGACACATGGGCTGGCTTTTCGGGGTCCCCAAAGATAACCCAAAGGCACCTCTCTGGAGGGAAGAGGGACAGGGGATGCCCGGGGCAGCCAAGCGGGGCTTAGCCTCCTGGAATAACCCCAGTGGGAGCTCCTCCTGGAGGCGTCTGGGTGGGCGGGAGCCGGGCGGGGGAGGGGCCGTGCCCGCTGACTGCCACCGCGCTGCCCAGGTCTGCTCTGCCACCTCAATGACGCCTGCATCAGCAACCCCTGCAACGAGGGCTCCAACTGTGACACCAACCCGGTCAACGGCAAAGCCATCTGTACCTGCCCCTCGGGCTACACGGGGCCAGCCTGCAGCCAGGATGTGGACGAGTGCTCGCTAGGTTAGGGCCGGGCGGGGGATGTGCCATGGCGGGGGGCTGGCGGGTCTGCTGGAAGTGGCCTCTGCCCTCGGAGGGTCCCCCGTCTGGTGGGAGGGGGCGTGACTGACCTGGAGGGCCCCCAGCTGGATGGGCGGTGGCCGGGGTGCTGGGAGCTGCCGCTCACTGTGCCGCACCCCCAGGTGCCAACCCGTGTGAGCACAAGGGCAAGTGCATCAACACGCTGGGCTCCTTCCAGTGCCGGTGCCTGCAGGGCTACGCCGGCCCGCGCTGCGAGGTCGACGTCAATGAGTGCGTCTCCAGCCCGTGTCAGAACGACGCCACCTGCCTGGACCAGATCGGGGAGTTCCAGTGCATCTGCATGCCCGGTGCGTGGGCCGGCTGCGGGCGTCCAGGGACCCCCCGAGGGCAGGGCCGGCGTGGGTGTGCGGAGCGGCCCCGGGGGGCCAGCGGGCCACAGCTTGGGTGCAGGAGGGGCTGGGCCTCGCTCTCCGGGCCGAGTCCGAGTCCCATCGGGGCCCCTGCTCTCCCCCTCCCCCACCCCAGGCTACGAGGGCGTGTACTGCGAGGTGAACAAGGACGAGTGTGCCAGCAGCCCCTGCCTGCAGAATGGCCGCTGCTTGGACAAGATCAACGAGTTCCTGTGCGAGTGTCCCACAGGTGCGGCCCGTCCCCGTCCCCGCGCGCAAGGGCCCAGGGCCCTGGTGCTCCCGTGGCCGGTCCCGCCCAGCCCAGGCCTCATCCTGCCGCAGCCTCAGACGTGGGTGGGGGGTGTCCAGGCTGGACAGGGTGCCGGGCCCCGTCCTTGCTGCCTGTGGTTGTCTCAGGTGGGGGAACCCAGGGCCCAGAGTGTCCTTGCTGCTGGGGTTCCCTGGAGGAGGGGGCACACCGGGAGCAGCAGTGGGCTCCCCGGATCCCTGACGGGTTTGGGCAAAGGAGGCACCAGCCCGGCTCCCGGAAGGAGGGCTCATGGCTGGGGGAGCCCTTGGACTCGAGGGCTGGGAGGGCTTGCAGAGCCCCCGCAGGGTCAGAGTCTTGGGCTCCTGAGATGTAACTTGCCACCCAGACGCCCGAGGGGAACCCCATGCTCCAACTGACCAGCTCTGGCCATGGCCAGCGCAGTCCTTCTGGGCAAAGGCCCTCCCGTGAGGGCACCAGGAGGGGCTGGCCCAAAGTTCGGGAGCTGAAATGCAGAGAGGAATCTGGGGTCTGCCGAGCCCTTGCCGAAGCACACTCGGGGGGAGCCTGTTCCGGGCCCTCCTGGGCTGGGCTGGCCGGAGCTCGGCCGCGGGGTCGTGGCCCCCGGCGCCTCTGACCGCCGCCCCCGCCGCCCGGCCGCAGGCTTCACCGGGAACCTCTGCCAGCACGACGTGGATGAGTGTGCGAGCACGCCCTGCACACACGGCGCCAAGTGTCTGGACGGGCCCAACACCTACACCTGCGTGTGCACGGAAGGTGAGGCCACGCGGATAGAGGGCGGGCAGGCCTGCGCGGCCCAGAGGAGGGGACCGTCGGAGCTGAGGTGAGGAAGGCGACAGGGCCCCGGGGTCGGGGGTCCCTTGTCCAGGTTCCAGGTGCGCACTTCAGCTTTGACCCCTCCGTGGGGCCGTCTCTCGGTAAAAGACAAGCCTTGAGTCCTCCCCTGTCGGGACATGAGCGACTGGGTCTGGTGGCAGAGTCCCAGGGCAGGGGACAGCCTCGTGCCCAGGGAGCAGCAGCCCTGAACCCCGCCCCCGCCCTGCAGGCTACACGGGGCCCCACTGCGAGGTGGACATCGACGAGTGTGACCCCGACCCCTGCCACTACGGCTCCTGCAAGGACGGTGTGGCCGCCTTCACCTGCTTGTGCCAGCCGGGCTACACGGGCCACCACTGCGAGACCAACATCAACGAGTGCCACAGCCAGCCCTGCCGCCACGGGGGCACCTGCCAGGACCGTGACAACGCCTACCTCTGCCTGTGCCTCAAGGGGACCACAGGTGCCTGGCCGGGGCTCGGTGGGGGGGCGGGGCAGGGCGGGGACGCTCAGGAGCTGACCCCCAAGTGCCACCCGCTCCCCAGGACCCAACTGTGAGATCAACCTGGACGACTGTGCCAGCAGCCCCTGCGACTCGGGCACGTGTCTGGACAAGATTGACGGCTACGAGTGTGCGTGCGAGCCGGGCTACACTGGTGAGGCTGTGCTCAGGGGTCAAGGTCAGCCCGGTCCCTGGGGGCCTGGGGGGGCCCAGGTCTGGGTGCGCCGAGGGTAGGACGGTGCTGCCACTGCCGGGCGGCTGGCTGTCAGCAGCCAGTGTTGGCCGGCTGACCGTGGCAAAGGCCATGCCAGGCCGGGGGCTCCAGCCGGCACCGGGCACCCGAGGCCGAGGGCAGAGCCAGCGTCCAGGCCACCATCTGCCCCGAGCAGGTCCTGGCTGTCTGGGCCTCAGGTGTCCCCCCTGCAGCAAGACGGGGTGGCTCAGGCTCTGCCCCGGGGCTGCTGGGAGGGGACTCGAGTGCAGTGAGGGCCGAGCCAGGCTGGCTGGTGCTGCGCAGGTGCATGTGACGCTGTCCCGTAAAACGCCTGCTCGGCCGGCTTACACTGCAAAAACTGCGGTTTAGCGGGGAACTGAGGCTCCCCAGGGGCCCTCGTCCTCTCCGGGCGGCCCTGGCGCAGGAGCTGAGCCCCCCCCCCGCCCCCCCGCTCCCCGCAGGGAGCATGTGTAACATCAACGTGGACGAGTGTGCCAGCAGTCCCTGTCACAACGGGGGCACCTGCGAGGACGGTGTCAGCAGCTTCACCTGCCGCTGCCCCGAGGGCTACCACGGTGCCACGTGCCTGTCCGAGGTCAACGAGTGCGACAGCAGCCCCTGCATCCACGGGGCCTGTCGGGACAGCCTCAACGGGTACGGCCGCGCTCCGTGCCCCTGGGAAGATGGCCTTGTGTGCTGCTGGCGGGGAGCAGGCCAGGGAGGTGCCGCGCAGTGGGTGGCTGTGCCCCTGAGGACTGATCTGTCTGTGCCCCGAAATGGGCCGCGTAGGCAGCTGCTCAGCCCTGGCCTCTGTCTGGTGCTGCCCAGGCCGCGTGTCCTCACGGGCCACCGTGCTGGCCCTGGAGGCCGGTCTCCAGTGATCCCGGAGGCCCGTGGGCAGCAGCAGCCAGTGTTTCTGTTGTTATTGAGACCTAATAAGAAGTGGGTATTTCGGTCTGTCCAGGCTCCTGAGGCAGCTCCTTGGGTCTGTGAATGTGGAAGGAGCATCTTCTATTATTCACAACAATCCCCTTTCAACCACGCCTGAGCTTACGTAGATGAGGTGGCTAAGTCACCTACGGGTGGGGGCCGGGTGCCAGGAACCAAGCCTGTCATTACAGGGGCGGGACCTTTCAGTCTGAACCTGCCAGTGTGGAGAGGAGCCAGTGATGCCACCTGTCATGCCTGCGCGGCACAGCCCCTGCTGATTGCTCAAGGGGTCGGGGCTGGGGAGCGCGTCACGGTGCGGGAGGGTGGCCGCCCGCGGCGGGTGTGAGCGCTCCTAGCCCTTGCCCATCCCTCGCCCTGTGCGTCTCTTCCATGTGGCTCTTCCCAAATTTAATCTTGTATGATAAACCACTGACCCTCTATGGGACTCTCCTGAGTCTGTGAGCTGTCCTGGCAAGTCACCAAATTTGAGGGGGTGTGGGAACCCCTGTGTACGTCTGGCTGGTTGGTCAAAAGTACTGGTGGCAAGCTGGGACTTAGGATTGGCCTCTGACTGGGGGCACTTCTGTGGCACCAAGCCCGTAAACCCCCATTGGGTGCCAGAGTGTTGGGGTGTAGAGGAAATGGAAGCTCTATCTGACACCCATTATGTGCCCTGCACATGTAGATGGGGCCATTGGCCTGGGCAGGGACCCCGGGCCCTCATTCTGCACAGAGAGGGTGGCCACACAGCCAGTGCCGCACAGAGCCTTCTGGTCACCTCCCTGTAGCCACTCCGCTGCCACTGTCTTGGGCAGTGTGGGTGCTGTTGCCTCACTTTAAAGGACTTGAGTGTCAGCGGGGACCGGCACCTCCATGCCATCAAACCGCGGGAGAGGGCTGGAGCTGGGAATGCCACAGCCCAGGCCCGTCCACCTCGGCCACCCTGAGCTGCAGTGCGGTCCCCTCTGCAGGTACAAGTGTGACTGCGACCCTGGGTGGAGTGGGGCCAACTGTGACATCAACAACAACGAGTGTGAGTCGAACCCCTGTGTCAACGGTGGCACCTGCAAGGACATGACCAGTGGCTACGTGTGCACCTGCCGGGAAGGCTTCAGTGGTGAGCGGGCCGGGGGGGAGGTGCGGCTCCTGCTGCCGAGCGGGGCCCCAGGTGGGCCCTGCAGAGCCGGGACGCGGCACAAACCTGCTGGGGTTGGCTCAGGGCACAGCACTCATGGGGGGTCCTCACGGCGGACGGCTGTTCTCTCTGGTCAGGCCCCAACTGCCAGACCAACATCAACGAGTGTGCATCCAACCCGTGTCTGAACCAGGGCACTTGTATTGACGACGTGGCGGGCTACAAGTGCAACTGTCTGCTGCCCTACACAGGTGAGGGCGGGGACTGCGGGGGGCGGGGCTGGCAGGGCCTGGGGGCGCAGCGGCCTTCCCAGGGCTGGCCTTGTCTGCGTTGCTCAACAACCATTCTCCAAGGCTCCGCTCTATACTTTGCGCCACAGGCTGGGTGCATGTGGGTCTCACCCTGCAGGTATCGTTGCCAGATGAGCACAAAGAAAACATGGGCTGCCTCAGAGAAAACGTTAGTCTAAGTATGTCCTAAATAGCTCACGTGGCAAGCCTGCTCAGGATGTGGGAAGGGCTGCAGAGGCAGGGTCTCTGCCTGGGTTGCCCGCTCCATGGTCCGGGGGGCACGCCACCATGGGCCCCACGGGCCAGGCCACCCTCCCCGTCCGAGGTCCAGGCGAGGGATTCTTTTGACGGCAGACCCTCTTTGTGTCAGGAAACAAGGAGCCTCTGTTCCCACTGAGCAGAGGCAGGAGACGCTTTCCTGGGTGTCCCAGCCTCTGTTCTTGTCCCGGCCAAGGGGATCACAGGAAATGTCCCTTACCCAAGACAGATACGCAAAGAATTAAAAATCAAAATTCTGCCACCACCGGGGCCCCTGGGGGTGGGCCGAGGGCGTTGCCCCTGGGGTCAGAGGTGGGCCCTGCCTGCGGCAGGGGCAGGGCTGCGCCTGTGGTTCCCATGACATCGGGTGGCCCAAAGCCAGAGCAGAGTTTTCCTTGACCAGAGCTAGGGACCTGGGTTTTCTCTCCCAACTCAGTGAGGACGCCCCCCGGGGGCCGCCCAGAGCCTCCACGCCCGGGCGCCTGAGTCCCTCTGGACAGGTTGCTATCGGCCGGGTCGCTGTCAGAGGCCAGCGGAGGGCCTGGCGGGAGGAGCCGGCCTGTGCTGACTGGCTTCCCGTCTGCCCGCTTCCTGCTTCCCTCCGCACAATTGTCGGAAACTCTGGCGAGTTTCCTGCCGGCCCCAGTCACCGTGGAAACCGAGAGAAAGAAAGGCCCTGGAAAATCGCACCAGCAGGCCAGGGCGATAATGGGCCACCAGGAAGATAACGCTTCCTCTTCCTTGGACTCAGCCCTGTGGGCCGTAAACAGGAAAACAACTCCGGGTGCTTTCACTGAGAGAAGACCCCAGCGTGCACGGGGCTCTAGCGGGGCTCCCTGCCCTGCCCCGCACGTCCCGGCGCCGCCCGGTGCTCCCCTGCATGTAGGTGTTCAGGCCTGAGGCTGGCACGACCCCCGACAGTGGATGGTTTGTTCCCTGCTCTCCCCGCCTCTGCTCAGTGGCCCCCTGTGATGGCACTTCCTGCCTGTGGCAGGCACGAGCCCCCGCGACATCGTGGAGGGGCTGGCAGCCCTTGTTGCCGGTGCTCCCGGTGCGGGCGTCCCCATAGGAGTCCTGCAGCCTGTGGGGAGCCAGGGGTTCCTCTGGTTTGTCGACAGCTCCCAGGTCGGGTCCTGACTCAGCCAGGAGCTCACACGGGGCCCCGAGCGCAGCCCCATTCGCCCCGCTCGGGCCCAGCCCAGGGCTCCGACAGAGGAAGGACCCGCAGGCACTGGCCGTGGTGTCCTCCCTCTGGGCCGGGTGCCCTGGGTCTCACCGTGTATCCCTCTGCCCTCAGGAGCCACGTGTGAGGTGGTGCTGGCCCCATGCGCCTCCCGCCCCTGCAGGAACGGTGGCGAGTGCAAGGCGTCCGAGGACTACGAGAGCTTCTCCTGCGTCTGCCCCGCGGGCTGGCAGGGTGAGGCCACCTGCTGCCTGCATGCCCAGCGTTGCCGAGCTCCGGGAGGGGCTGGGACAGGGCGGGAGGGAGGTCCCTGGGGGCCCAGTTGGCTCCTGGGTGGGAGGTGGTGAGCTCCGCGTCTTTGGAGGTGAGCTACGGCATTCTGAGCCACCTGCGAGGGGGGGACTCTAGAAACAGGAATTGGCCTTGCCCTTCCTTTCTATCTGGGCATCCCCCAGGGACCAGCCTGGGGCTGAGGGGGCCCCATTCCTGGGTGGACTGGGGAAAGGCCTGGAGGGGGCAGAAGTGACAGCTCCCTACTCCCCCCAACCCCCCAGGGCAGACCTGCGAGGTCGACATCAACGAGTGTGTGAAGAGCCCGTGCCGCCATGGCGCCTCCTGCCAGAACACCAATGGCGGCTACCGCTGCCACTGCCAGGCGGGCTACACGGGGCGCAACTGCGAGACGGACATTGACGACTGCCGGCCGAGTGAGTGGCCTGACCGGTTGTCCCTCTCGGAGATGGGAGGGAAGGGTGTGGCTGGGAGCAGGGGTGGCCCTGGCTGTACCAGCTGTCACCCCCAGAGAGGCCAAGCCAGCTCAGTCCCTCTGGCTGCAGCTCGGAGGGGGAGCCGGGTCGGTGCTGGAGGGAGTGCTGGGGAGACGGCCTTGCCTGAACTGAGCGATACACTTCTGGGTGGTTCCAGAAGGCTCCAGAGCAAGGCTGCCCAGCTTCAAGCCATCCCACATCTCCCTGTTGGTTTCCAGTCACTCCTCCCCCAACAGAAGTGCCTGTCCCGGTGGCTCTCGTTAGTTAGTCCTTATCACAGCCCACAAGGAGCCATCTCTGCCCTCCCCACTGCCTGCCGCTCAGGCCTGCCCTCCTGTCCCTTCCCAGACCCGTGCCACAACGGTGGCTCCTGCACAGACGGCATCAACATGGCCTTCTGCGACTGCCTGCCCGGCTTCCAAGGTGCCTTCTGTGAGGAGGACATCAACGAGTGTGCCAGCAACCCCTGCCACCATGGTGCCAACTGCACTGACTGTGTGGCCAGCTACACGTGCACCTGCCCCACGGGCTTCAGTGGGATCCACTGTGAGAACAACACGCCCGACTGCACGGAGAGGTGGGCAGGGCCTTGGCCCACAAACAGGGGGGCTGTGGCGGGAGGGAAACTTGGAACCTGGCACACCTGGTCACGCTCAGAGCTGCCTGAGTTGAGTCAGACATTGTTCATTGTATTGCTCTCTAAGAGGGCCATTGTCCATTGATGAGGAGAGAATCAGGAGCCCTGGTGGTTTACGAACTGGTGTGCCTCCTTTCAGACAAGGAGAACTTTGCAACCCATCTTGTTTCCTTTTTTGCCTTGGCTGCCAGGAAGCTCAGCATTAAGTGTCTTCATCCCTGTTTTCTGACATGGTTATTTTCCGTGTTGTTTCTACAAGTGCTTGCTTCTCTCTCATTTTTACCTTAACCTGTGTGTGTGAGAAGCGCCTCTTGGAGAGACTTACAAGGAAGACAAAGGGGGTGCGATGTGGCTTGAGGGGCTGAGGCATTAGCCCTGTGTTGGGGCGCTGAGGCCTCCCTTGGCCTCCCTGAGGTCAGTCAGGCTGCTTCTGTGCTGTGCTGGCTGTCAGGCCCCTTTGGCCACAGTCTGAGCGGAGGAGGAGGGCCGGCATGGAGGGGCCTGCTTGGGTAGGGTCCTGCGGCCTCAGTCACCCTCTCCCCTGTGGCCTGCCCTCCTCCAGCTCCTGCTTCAATGGCGGCACCTGCGTGGATGGCATCAACTCCTTCACCTGTGTGTGTCTACCTGGCTTCACGGGCAGCTACTGCGAGCATGACATCAACGAGTGTGACTCACGGCCCTGCCTGCACGGCGGCACCTGCCAGGACAGCTATGGCACCTACAAGTGCACCTGCCCACTGGGCTACACCGGCCTCAACTGCCAGGTGAGTTAGTGGGCAGTGGGGTGTCTGGCAGGAGGTGGCCGTGGGGGGACACCAGCTTGGGGCCCCTCCTAGCAGCCGCCTGCTAGGCCTGCTCCAGTCGGCCCAGAGCAGAGAAGAACCAGAATCAGTAGGCAGGGGTGGCCTCGGTCACATGCTCCTGGGGTCGGGTCACCAGCCTGGCCCCTGCTGCCATCTGAGGAATCGGGCTGGACAGGGTGGCCATGCAGGTCAGGTAGCAGAGGTTGTTGGAATGACAGTAAAGACTAGGTAATTTGGGGGATCCGTGATAAAAACCAGTGTTTTTATAGAAAACATACAAAAGCATTAAAGCTTGATTTTCCTGGGAGATTTTCACATAAAACATCAATTACAAATACTTCCAACAAAACTGTTTACTTCTGAAGAAAGATCTTCCCTCAAGGAAAGGTGGTCTGGATTTCCTGGAGGCCCAGAGAGAGGAGAGACCCCTGCTCAACCCCAGGCCACTCCCCAGCAGTGGGAGGCCATGGGCCTTGGTTTCCACCTGTGGGGAGAGGGCGGGCGGTTCCCTGGGGTGGGGGAGTGAGCGCTAGCCTGCCGTCCCCAGAACCTCGTGCGCTGGTGTGACTCCTCACCCTGTAAGAACGGTGGCAAGTGCTGGCAGACCAACGTCCTGTACCGCTGTGAGTGCCACAGCGGCTGGACTGGCCTCTACTGTGACGTCCCCAGCGTGTCCTGCGAGGCAGCTGCACGGCAGCGAGGTAACGAGCATGACCCTTCCCAGCCCAGGTTTTTCTGGCGGCCGTCCCCCAGGAGGGGGGCCTGGGCTTCCCTGGCGGCCGTCCCCCAGGAGGGGGGGCCTGGGCCTCATGCTCCCCGCTGCCACGTCCCCTGCAGACACCAACGTGACCCACCTGTGCCGGAACGGAGGGCTCTGCATGGACGCTGGCAACACGCACCACTGCCGCTGCCAGCCGGGCTACACGGGCAGCTACTGCGAGGACCAGGTGGACGAGTGTGCTCCCAGCCCCTGCCAGAACGGGGCCACCTGCACTGACTACCCTGGAGGCTACTCCTGTGAGGTGGGGAACTGTCCTGGGGTAGGGTGTGTGTGTCTGGTATGTCACTGAATGCTGGGCACTGGGCTAGGAGCTTGCACAATAGGCAAGACTAATAAGCCCAACTGATGTAGACACATTTCAGTCCCATTGGGAGAGAGCCAGGGTAATCGGGGATGACTACCTGGAGGAGGTGTCCTGTGGGAGACCCCCGAAAGAGGAGTAGGAGGAGGGTTATTCCTCCTATAGGGTTTTCTGTTTGGGCTCATCTGACGCCTTCCCTGAGGCCTTCCCCCACCACCCACCCCGCCCCTGTCTATCCCAGGGGATAGGGTTTGGCCCCTGCTCTGGGCAGTGACTTACTATGGCCCTTCCCAGGGTCGGCTGGGCAAGGGTCTCCCTCTGGGTCAGCCATGTATGAGGAACCCAAGGCTTCACTAGGCAAGAGGGCAGCTTGTATGGCTCTGTCAGCAGAGGGGTGGCAGATCGTGCCTCAGCTACCGACTGAGCCACAGTCCCCCGCCCCTTACCTGTCTCCCTACACAGTGTGTGGCCGGCTACCACGGGGTGAACTGCTCCGAGGAGATCAATGAGTGCCTGTCCCACCCGTGCCAGAACGGGGGTACCTGCATCGACCTCACCAACATGTACAAATGTTCCTGTCCCCGGGGCACACAGGGTAAGGGTCACCACACCCCAGGCGGGACAGGAGAAAGTGGGCAGTCGGGCATCCCGGACCCAGCCAGAGCCTCATGGGGGCAAAAGGCAGGTGCAGGGCTAATGGTAGAAGCCTGGCCAGGCCGCTGGTCCAGGGACGCCCGGGAGGGAGCCAGGGCCAGCGTTGGGCCCGCACAGGCGCCTGACGCACCCGGGCCCCTGCAGGGGTGCACTGTGAGATCAACATGGATGACTGCAACCCCCCCATCGACCCCATCTCCCGCGGCCCCAAGTGCTTTAACAACGGCACCTGCGTGGACCAGGTGGGCGGCTATAGCTGCACCTGCCTGCCCGGCTTCGTGGGCGAGCGCTGCGAGGGTGACGTCAACGAGTGCCTGTCCAACCCCTGTGACGCCCGCGGCACCCAGAACTG
This sequence comes from Furipterus horrens, assembly GCF_987537825.1. Lineage (NCBI taxonomy): Eukaryota > Metazoa > Chordata > Mammalia > Chiroptera > Furipteridae > Furipterus > Furipterus horrens. The sequence goes on along the minus strand of NW_028327174.1, from coordinate 202,949,630 downwards.
CGTGCAGCGTGTCAATGCCTTCCACTGCGAGTGTCGCCCTGGCCACACCGGTGGGTGCAGCGGGCCTGGCGGGCGGGGGCTGGGCAGGACCAGGTGGGGCAGGGCTGGGCGGGGTGAGCCTCACTGCCGCTCATCTCCAGGGCGCCGCTGCGAGTCGGTCATCAACGGCTGCAAAGGGAAGCCCTGCAAGAACGGTGGCACCTGCGCCGTGGCCTCCAACACTGCCCGCGGGTTCATCTGCAAATGCCCTGCGGTAGGTGCTGCTGCGGGGGTGGCGGTGGGCGTGGGAGGGCTCTCTGGCCTGAAGGTGGCAGCTGAACCCCACCTGCCGGAGGGCTCCTCTCTCCCGATACCCCTGGAGATTGCCTTGGGTGTCCGTGAACTTCATTTTTAGAGCTGTTTTAGATTAATAGAAAAATTGTGCGGAAGCAGAGTTGCCTCGTCTCCCATCCTACCAGTTCTTAGGTTCCCATTATTAGCATCTTGCCTTCCTGTGGTCTTCTGTTACTATCTGTTACTATTGACCTTGTTACTATTGAAGGACTAAGGTGGATACATTGTAATTAAGCTAAGTCCATAGTGTTTCCCAGGGTGTCAGAGTTGCTCCTGGTGTTACGCTGTGTTCTTTGGGTTCTGGCAACACATAGTGTGACATGTCCAACGTCACAGCATCATGTGGAGTCTGTCAGTGCCCTGAACACACCCTGTGCTCTGCCCATGCACCCTCCCTCCCTCCTTGCCAATCCCCGAGCTTTTTATGTTCACAGAGAAACTTTAAAGGGCCCTGCTGCTCAGGCAAAGGCTGCCAGTCCCTCTCCCGGGAGGGGGCCTGGCCAGGGCCCTGCGGCGTGGGGAGCTGGCCTGCCCTGACGCCCCTGTGCCACCTCCGCAGGGCTTCGAGGGCGCCACCTGCGAGAATGATGCGCGCACCTGTGGCAGCCTGCACTGCCTGAACGGTGGCACCTGCATCTCGGGCCCGCGCAGCCCCACCTGCCTGTGCCTGAGCCCCTTCACGGGCCCCGAGTGCCAGTTCCCGGCCAGCAGCCCCTGCGTGGGCCGCAACCCCTGCTACAACCAGGGCACCTGCGAGCCCACATCCGAGAACCCGTACTTCCGCTGCCTGTGTCCCGCCAAGTTCAACGGGCTCCGGTGCCACATCCTGGACTACAGCTTCCGGGGCGGCGTGGGCCTGGACATCGCCCCGCCGCAGCTCGAGGAGGCCTGCGAGCTCCCCGAGTGCCGCGAGGAGGCCGGCAACAAGGTCTGCAGCCTGCGGTGCAACAACCACGCGTGCGGCTGGGACGGCGGCGACTGCTCCCTCAACTTCAACGACCCGTGGCAGAACTGCACGCAGTCCTTCGAGTGCTGGAAGTACTTCAGCAACGGCCACTGCGACAACCAGTGCAGCTCCGCCGGCTGCCTCTTCGACGGCTTCGACTGCCAGGCCACGGACGGCCAGTGCAAGTGAGCCGGCGTGCGGGGCCTGGGCCTCGGGGCGGGGGCGGGGTCTTGCTGCGGGGGCGGGGTCTGTGGTTGTAGGGGCGGGGCCTGGGCTGTGGGGCGGGGTCTGTGGTTGTAGGGGCGGGGCCTGGGCTGCGGGGCGGGGTCTGTGGTTGTAGGGGGCGGGGCCTGGGCTGCGGGGCGGGGCTCCGCACCTGAACCTGGGGCGGGGCGGGGCCGGCCCGGGCTGCACGGAGGCCTGAGCGTGCCCCGCCCCGCAGCCCCCTGTACGACCAGTACTGCAAGGACCACTTCAGCGACGGGCACTGCGACCAGGGCTGCAACAGCGCCGAGTGCGAGTGGGACGGGCTGGACTGCGCCGAGCACGTGCCCGAGCGGCTGGCGGCCGGCACGCTGGTGGTGGTGGTGCTCGTGCCGCCCGACCAGCTGCGCAACAGCTCCTTCCGCTTCCTGCGGGAGCTCAGCCGCCTGCTGCACACCAACGTGGTCTTCAAGCAGGACGCCAGCGGCCAGCAGATGATCTTCCCGTACTACGGCCACGAGGAGGAGCTGCGCAAGCACCCCATCAAGCGCTCCGTGGACGGCTGGGCCGCGCCCGGGGCTCTGCTCGGCCAGGTGCAGGCCGCGCTGCTCCCGGGCGGCAAGGGCGCGCGCTGGCGCAGGGAGCTGGACCCGATGGACATCCGTGGGTGAGTGGCTCGGACGCACGGGCCAAACCCCACAGGACCCTCAGGGCTGCCCCTAGAGCAGCGTTCTCTTCTCCCTGCTTGGCGGTAAGAGCCCGAGCTTCCGACAGGACCCGGGACATCAGGGCCGGCCACAGGCAAGGGGCAGACGCAGCCTTCCCACCCAGGGCTCCAGACCCTAAGGCCCGTGCCCTGGGGCCTGGGCTCAGCCCCCAGGGGAGAACGGGCTTGAGGTCTCGGTCCCGTTGAGATGACAGAAAGGGACATTTTGGCACCTAAGGGGACCACAGAGGGTAGCAGAGCCAGGGTGGGCAGGCACTCTGGGGCAGGGTCTGTGAGGGGCACCATCCTCCTCCAGGGATGTGCCTATCCAGACCCAGCTCCCAGCCGCTCCAGGCCGGCCCCCACCCCCCTGAGTTCGAGGGGCACCTGTCTCCCTGGGGATCCATCAGGAGGAAGCCTGTGGCCGGCCCTGACCCTCGCGTCCCCCACTCGTCCTCCAGGTCCATCGTGTACCTGGAGATTGACAACCGGCAGTGCGTGCAGTCCTCCTCACAGTGCTTCCAGAGCGCCACCGACGTGGCTGCCTTCCTGGGCGCGCTTGCCTCGCTGGGCAGCCTGAACATCCCCTACAAGATCGAGGCCGTGCAGAGTGAGTGCAGCCCGCGTGTCCCGTTCCACTCCAGGCCCCCGAGCGGGGTCAGGCCCCCACTCCCCGCCAGCCACGCTTGCTCTTCCCCCCACTGGCCCCCCACGGGTGCACGCCCTGCCTTCCAGAGTTTGGGGAGCACTTTTCTGGAATTTTCTGCCTGGCACATCCTCCCTACCGTAGTGACAGCTGCTGGTGGGGCTGGCCCCGGGGACAAGCGCATCTGCCAGAAAGTGGGAGCTTTTTTCTCTCCCAACCCCTTCCCCCCCGATTTTCCTTTGTTGGGTATTATTTCAAAAATGATTACAGCTTTTTAAAAAGGAGAGAGAGAGAGGGAAGAAGCATTGATCGGTGTCATGTGAAGAGTTGAAGTTTGTATCTTGAAAATCCCCGTAAATCCTTTGTCTTAACAGCTCAGTGTGAGCGCAGCGATTTCAGGTTGGCTAATCCTCCTCCTTAAAGGAGAGAAAAGTAAAAGCCGCCTCCAGATACCCGGCTGGTGCAGGAGAGAATTTAGCGATAGTTTGCAATTCTGATTAATCGCGCAGAAATGACCTTATTTTGGGGGGCGGGGTGGAGGAGAGCGGGCGAGGAGGCGCCCGGCTGCAGAGCCAGTCCGCTGCCCCCCGGCCGCCGGCCTGCCGCGTAGCTGCCGCCTGATGCCCCGGCGCCGGCCGCCGGCCCCTGTGCCCGCAGGTGAGACGGTGGAGCCGCCGCCGCCGCCGCCGCTGCACTTCATGTACGTGGCCGCGGCCGCCTTGGTGCTGCTCCTGTTCGTGGGCTGCGGGGTGCTTCTGTCCCGCAGGCGCCGGCGGCAGCACGGCCAGCTCTGGTTCCCTGAGGGCTTCAAGGTGTCGGAGGCCGGCAAGAAGAAGCGGCGGGAGCCCCTCGGCGAGGACTCCGTGGGCCTCAAGTTAGTGCGCACTGCTGTGGCTTCCCAGGGGCTCGAGGGGGGCGGGGCCCGGCAGGCCTCGGGGCTTCCCGGGGGGCCCTGCTCAGCCTCGCGCCCCCTCCCGCCCCCAGGCCCCTGAAGAACTCCTCAGATGGCGCCCTCATGGACGACAATCAGAACGAGTGGGGTGATGAGGACCTGGAGACCAAGAAGTTCCGGGTGAGTCGGGGGCTCCAGGGCTCCCCTGGGTGCCCCCCGCCCCCGCGCCACCCCCCCCCCCCCCGCCCGACGTGATGTGGTGTGGCTCTCTGCTTGCCCCCTGCCTTACTCAGTTTGAGAAGCCCGTGGTCCTTCCTGACCTGGATGACCAGACAGACCACCGGCAGTGGACCCAGCAGCACCTGGACGCCGCCGACCTGCGAGCATCCGCGATGGCCCCCACGCCCCCGCAGGGCGAGGCCGACACCGACTGCATGGACGTCAATGTCCGCGGGCCTGGTACGCGAGCACGGCCTGCAGGGGCTCCGGCCAGGGCCGCTCGCGTCCGGCAGCCTGCGCCTCCCTGACCCCGCAGCCCACCTGCCTCCCTCCCCTGGGCTCCTGGGGTCGATATTCAGAAAGCTGAGTGGGGGTGGGGCACTCAGCCCTCGCCAGGCGTCCCCCCGGTGATCCCCGAGCCCACTCTGCCCTGCCAATTGATTTCCTCCCCCACACGCCGCCTCGGAGGCGGCCAAAGCGTTGATTTCCCAACTGCATTTCCCACCGTCTCTTTTCGGGGTGGGGGGGTTGGTGTCATACACAAAGCCGCAGGTCTCTACTGCCCACGGGTCCTCTGGCCACTCAGCTAGGCTCTGTCCCCTGGGAAGCTCAGAATGACGGTGGTGGCCCCCAGGCCCAGTGTGCAGGGCCACCACGCGTCCTCACAGGCTGCCCGCCACGTCGGGGCTGTCCTGACGGCACCCCACCCCTGTTCTCACCGCAGACGGCTTCACACCCCTCATGATCGCCTCCTGCAGCGGAGGGGGCCTGGAGACGGGCAACAGCGAGGAGGAGGAGGACGCGCCAGCCGTCATCTCGGACTTCATCTACCAGGGCGCCAGCCTGCACAACCAGACAGACCGCACCGGCGAGACCGCCCTGCACCTGGCCGCCCGCTACTCACGCTCTGATGCGGCCAAGCGCCTGCTGGAGGCCAGCGCTGACGCCAACATCCAGGACAACATGGGACGCACCCCGCTGCACGCGGCCGTGTCTGCCGATGCGCAAGGTGTCTTCCAGGTGGGCAGCTGCTGCCGGCCCCCTGGTGCCCTGCCGCCCTGGCCTGGGAGGCGCTTCAGTTCATGTGGACCTGGAGCTCTGACCCCAATGTAACCTAAACAGGACAGCTGGTGTCTTGATCCCAAGTGAGGGACGAGGCTGGGGAGGGCGCCAGACCCCACCTGTCGTCCTCACAGGGAAGCCGGGCTGGAGAAGGCCCAGAGCAGGAGGTCCAAGGGACCTGCCGGGGGTAGGGCCTCCTCACCCCTACCTGAGACAGGCTCCCCTCCTACGGTGGGGGCCCCTGACACCTCGCTCCTCCCCACCAGCTGTGGCCAGAAACAAAGCCTGTGAAGGGTTTAGAGGCTACTGCTTGTGGCCTGCAAGCCTGGGACGTGGCCTTGCTGGGGAGCCCAGGACAGAGGTGGTTTTCGGGATCTGGCTGCCTGGGTCTCTGGGGAATGTCCCTGTCGGAGGCTCCTTGTGTAAGCCACTTGCTAAGTGGTCCCCCTGCCGCAAAGCCCTGAGCTCTGGGCAGCCCTGCTCTGCGCAGATGGGCAGGTGAGATGGGGCAGATCCCAGGGCAGTCACTGCAGAGTTTATTATTTTTAGCACGTTTTCCTATGGAAATCAGAAGTTGCGAATTGGGGTTAGCTGAGAGAGGACAGTGTAAACGAGCCCCGGGAGGCAGGCTCTGGCTGCAGGTGCGGTGGCAGGCTCTCGCGCAGAGACAAACGCCCGCAGGCTTTGCAGGAACAAGGCTAGTCCTGCGCACTGCTCAGTGCCCAGCTGTTTTCACTCACCAGCAAATAGCGATCATCCTTCCGGCCTGCGGCCCAGGCTGGGCAGCACCTGAAAGGCTGCTTGCACTGCCCTGTGGGCTGACGGGACACAGCAGAGCTCAGCAGTCCTGAGCGTGGCTGTCGTGTCTGGAGCCAGGGCCACGCACTCTGGGGACAGCACAGCTTGCCCTCTGGCCTGGCGTCCCCAGCAGCAACCAGCAGAGTCCTGCCCTCACGGCCCTCTTGCTCCAGCCCAGTCTTGCTGGGCCCACTCAGACCGTGGCAGGGCCTCGGGTTCCACGTTGCCAAGCCAGAGACCTTCCCTGTTGCCCAGATCCTGATCCGGAACCGAGCCACAGACCTGGACGCCCGCATGCATGACGGCACGACCCCGCTGATCCTGGCCGCCCGCCTGGCCGTGGAGGGCATGCTGGAGGACCTCATCAGCTCGCATGCCGACGTGAACGCCGTGGACGACCTGGGTAAGCGGGGCCGCAGCTCAGCCCGGGGGCACGGGCCCCCGCGCCCGCCCCACCCCGACTGACCCCCTGCCTCCCACACAGGCAAGTCTGCCCTGCACTGGGCCGCCGCCGTGAACAACGTGGAGGCCGCTGTCGTGCTCCTGAAGAACGGTGCCAACAAGGACATGCAGAACAACAAGGTGGGCTGGGGCTGGCACCGGTCTCTCCCCAGCGCCTCTCCTTTCTCAGCGGGGGCCCCCAAACCAGTGGCTTGAACTCCTGGGCCTCGGCTTCCTGAGCTGTGAGGTGCCGCTGAGAGCAGGGCGCACGGATGGACGCGGACCCCGTAGGCTGGGTCCTTCTTCCTTCTCCCGACCCGTGCTTACTGGTCTGCTCCCCAGTGTCAGGGCTGCCACACAACAGGACATTCGTCCTAGCGTAGGGAATGACCTGGACCTCACCTTCTGTCCTCAGCTGTCCCCGGGCAGGGCGGGGTGACCCAGATGGCGCAGGTTGAGCCAGAACGCTGGTGGGTTTGGGGGGCTCGGGGCACTGCATGGCTCAAGATGGACCCTCTCATCCACCATTGCTATAGTCGTCCCTACACCAAGGCAGCCCCTTGTTTCCTGAACCTGCACTGGGTTTCTCTGGATACTTGGCAGTGAGGAGTAGGGACCCCCTTGTTCCTTGGCTCTGATGACCCCCATTGCTTTTTCTGAGCCTGGGGTCTCCGGCAGCGTTGGGCACTAGGGGGCGTTGTTGGCACGGCTCCTGAGTCCCTGGGGGCTTCAGGCCACTGCCAGGGCCTGGCCGGGACCCCAGGCCTGTCCACCCTACAGACGAGGAGACTAAGACCCAGGGAAGGAGCTGGGAAGTCAGGGTGACTTGGGGACCATCAGGATGGGGGGCTCCTACCCTGGTGCCCATGCATACACTTCAGGGGTCCCTAGGCCCCTGAAACTGCTGCCACGTTTGCGTCTGTGCAGCTTTGGGGGGAGAGAGGCCACAGTTTGTTAGATTTCTCGTGGGACTCGTGACCCGCACAGGGGTAAAGCGTTCCGAGTCAGAGAGCAGGATCCCACAGTCCGCCTCTGGACGGGTCTCCGAGATGCATTTAAAGCTTTTGTTTTTAAGAAGGCTCGGTCGGGTCAGGTAACGGTGGGGTGCCGCAGTCGGGTCGGAGGAGACGGGCACTGTGGGTGACCCGCCCTGTCCCCCCCTCCCGTGTCTGCAGGAGGAGACGCCTCTGTTCCTGGCCGCCCGCGAGGGCAGCTACGAGACCGCCAAGGTCCTGCTCGACCACTTCGCCAATCGGGACATCACAGACCACATGGACCGCCTGCCCCGCGACATCGCGCAGGAGCGCATGCACCACGACATCGTGCGGCTGCTGGACGAGTACAGCCTGGTGCGCAGCCCCCAGCTGCACGGCGCCGCCCTGGGCGGCACACCCACCCTGTCACCCCCGCTGTGCTCACCCAACGGCTACCTGGGCAACCTCAAGTCGGCCATGCAGGGCAAGAAGGCCCGCAAGGCCAGCACCAAGGGCCTGGCCGGAGGCGGCAAGGAGGCCAGGGACCTCAAAGCGAGGAGGAAGAAGCCGCAGGACGGCAAGGGCTGCCTGCTGGACAGCGCGAGTGTGCTGTCGCCGGTGGACTCCCTGGAATCGCCCCACGGCTACCTGTCAGACGTGGCCTCGCCACCTCTCCTGCCCTCCCCGTTCCAGCCGTCCCCGTCTGTGCCCCTCAGCCACCTGCCCGGCATGCCTGACGCCCACCTAGGCGTGGGCCGCCTGAATGTGGCAGCCAAGCCTGAGATGGCCGCGCTGGGCGGCGCAGGCCGGCTGGCCTTCGAGGCGGGGCCCCCGCGCCTCTCCCACCTGCCCGTGCCCTCCAGCCCCGGCACGGTCCTGGGTCCCAGCGGCGGCGGCGGGGCCGTGAATTTCACCGTGGGCGGGGCTGCGGGCTTGAACAGCCAGTGCGAGTGGCTCTCCCGGCTGCAGAACGGCCTGGCGCCCAACCAGTACAACCCCCTGCGGGGGAGCGTGGCGCCGGGCCCGCTGCGCGCACAGGCGCCCGCCCTCCAGCACGGCATGATGGGCCCGCTGCACAGCGGCCTCTCCGCCACCGCCCTGTCCCAGATGCTGAGCTACCAGGCCCTGCCCAGCACGCGGCTGGCCGCCCAGCCTCACCTGGTGCAGACGCAGCAGGTGCAGCCGCAGCCGCAGCCGGGCCTCCCGCCGCCACCGCCGCCACCACCCCCCCAGCCGCACCTCGGCGTGAGCGCGGCCGCCAACGGCCACCTGGGCCGCGGCTTCCTGGGCGGGGAGCCGAGCCAGGCAGACGTGCAGCCCCTGGGCCCCAGCAGCCTGGCGGCGCACACCGTCCTGCCGCAGGAGGGCCAGGCCCTGCCCGCCCCGCTGCCCGCGCCGCTGGCCCCGGCCATGACCACGGCCCAGTTCCTGACGCCGCCCTCGCAGCACAGCTGCTCCTCCTCGCCTGTGGACAACACGCCCAGCCACCAGCTGCAGGTGCCGGAGCACCCCTTCCTCACCCCGTCCCCCGAGTCCCCCGACCAGTGGTCCAGCTCGTCCCCGCATTCCAACATCTCCGACTGGTCCGAGGGCATTTCCAGCCCGCCCACCAGCATGCAGTCCCAGATCACCCACATCCCGGAGGCGTTCAAGTGAGCGCGCGCCGCGGACCTCGCCGCCGGCCCCGCTGCACGCGCACCAGGCTGACCAAAGGAGCTTGCCTTTCTCCTTTTTCGTTTTTTAAAGAAACATGTTTTTGTACAAAATAAGATGACAAGGATTTGAATTTTTTTTTCTTTTTTAGTATTTATTTATGTACTTTTATTTTACGTGGAAACACTGCCTTTTTATTTATATGTACTGTTTTCTCTGGCTCCAGGTAGAAACTTCTGTCTGTTCCAAGAAAGCAAATTAGTTCTCAAACATGAGTTTTCCACTTAGGATAGAGATTGTTGCGTATTTGTAAAAAAAATATATAAGCAAAGATTCATGATTTATAAATGCCATTTATTTATTGATTTCTTTTTTTCAAAACCCAAAAAGAAATAATGTCAGCGAAGGGAGGTTGGAGACAGCGTTGTCCAAAAAGCTCTCCCGGGTGCCTGGGCCAGCCTCGATTTCCCCAGAACCCCCCGCCCCCCAGCATCAAGAGAAAGGGAGGCAAAACCTTCCCCCCTGTGGCATGTGGATGAATTGGCACATAAAGCAGGAGCTGAAAGGATTTGGGCTGTACCTTTGGGTGTTTTTCGTGCTGTTTGGAACTGGGCTCTGACGGGGCACTCTTGGGGTACGGATCATGAATCTTTGTTTCGGGGTCACCGTTAGGTAGGCTTTTGTTGGTCTTGCCAGGTCTTGTTCCTTCCGGAAGCTCCTCAGCTCTGCTCCTGGCACTGCAGCGCTGTGTGGCGTGACATGTTGGGTGTGGCCAGGCGGGACCCCCCTTAGCCCGCATAGAGGGATGCTGCCCTTTTCTGGGGGAAGATGCTACTTGGGCCACGCTGGCAAAGGCCCCGGCACCCCAGTGTGCACAGAGTCCCCCAGGCTCAGCTGAAGGTGGACTGGGCTGTTCTTATAGACTTGCCAGAGCAAGCTACCGTGAGGCTCTGTGGCATCGCTGTGTCCAGCCTTGGTGTACAGAGGCCGTTGGTCCCAGGGCTGAGTGGGGTGCACCAGAGGTGGTGGCCTTAGGGACAACAGGAGGCTGCTCTAGGGGCACCCCTCCTGGTTTGGGGGTGGGTGGGTCATGGGCCCAGGGGAGGAGCAGATTCTTGCAATATCAAGTATAAGCCTGTGGCAGAGTGTAAATACATTTTTAAAGATGGATTTTGTTTAAAAAATCTGAAAGAACAAGTCTGTTGGGGGTCGTGTTGATGAGGGGTGTCCAATGAATCCCACTCACAACCCAGGCCTTGGGACCTGCTGCCGCCACCGCAGCTCCTGAGCGAACCCAGGAAGGGTCTGCCCGTGTGCCCAGGCGGGTGCCCGCGTGCTGGGCAGCTTCTCCGGCCTCGCCGGGGGCGATGTTGTATCATCCCTTGTGGGTATGACCAGACGCATCCTAAGATGTTGATTCTTACTGTGTTTATAAAATAGAGTGTAGTTTACAGAAAAAAGAAAAACTTTTGTAAAAGTTAACTACATGCAAAACTGTAGGCAATAAAAATGATGTATTTTTTTTTCATCTTTTTTTGTTAACTAATTTGCAATAAAAAACTATACTGATGCCATCCAGGTTTTGGTAAACTCGGTGGCTGGCCGTGGTGTTGGCTCCCTGTCTTGGGGGACTGGGGATAGGGTTGGGGGAGACCCACACTGGAGTCCCTCTGCCTCTTCTGACCAGAGAGCGGGAGAGCCACAGAGACCAGCAGCCCTGGCCCAGGGCCCTGCTGTCTCCAAAAGTTCCATGGGTGTCACTGCATCTTCCAGGGCAACCCCCGCCTGGAGAGGGTGGGGACACAGCAGAAAGCAGGGCCCATGCAGCTCCATCAAAGGGACTGGGGTGACACTTGGCTCTAGGTTCTCCCGTCCTGAGCCACAGAGAGACAAAGGCACCGCTCACACAGCCTAGGGATGGCGGGCAGAAGGGTCGTCCGGACCCCGGCCAGAGGGCAAAGCCAGTCACAGAGGTATCTGCGCAGTGGCACTGGGGTGACTGAGCTTCGAAGGTTCCGTGAACCCAAGAGGGTGCTGGCTGAGGAGCACTGTTCACCTGTGAGTACTGAGCAGGACCATCAGTCTCCAGACCTTGCCAAGCGCTTACATGGGACCCTCTCCTCTCCCCCCCTAGCCCCAGGCAGGTGGGATTAACAGTCTGCTGTCCCCTCCTGCCAGGTGCCCTGCCTCCTGCCCCCTGGCCGCCTGAGCACACTGAGCCCAGGATTTCCCCACTGCGCTGGGGCTTGCGTGCTTCCTCTGGCCAGATGGCGCTGGGCAAGAATCTCCAGGAAGAGAGTCATGTGGCCCAGCTTTCAGCTGGCAGGCTCATCCTGAACTCTGCCCCATGCACTCTCAGCACCCCGAAACCCCACTCCCAGGTGTACACCCAAAAGAAGTGAAAACAGACTCAAGTCCACGTTCACCCGTGTTCCTAGCTGCGCCTGTCGCATCGGCCAAGAGGCGGGACCAGCCCAGTGCCCACCCACTGACAGTGGGCGGACAGAAGTGTGGTCCGTCCACACTTTGGCTGGGCCATTTCACCAACTCTGAGTGGCTCTGGATAGGTTCCCATTTGAACAGATGGACTGAGCCAAGCAGAGGCCACCCCCAACTAGCGGGGGTGGTTCTCACCCAATCAGGTGAAGATCAAAGAGACCCCAATGGCTGAGTAAGAGAGCTGCAGCCAGGCCACTTGGGCTGGACGTCAGGTCAGCCCTTCCCGCCTCTGGGCATGGACGGGAACAGCCGCTCTCCTGGGCCTCCGGCCTGCTGACCCCATATCTTGGGTCTCCTCAGCCTCCGTCACTGCATAGGCCAATTCCTTATGACACCTCTTTATTACACGCGATGTACCGCCTGATTGGCCCTGTTTCTCTGGAGAACCCAGACTCATACACAGACCAAGGAATACCTTGCAGCCATGGTGAAGAAGCCAGAGACAAAGGCCAAATAAAAGTGATTCTAGGTATGACTCTAATTGTCCATAAATGTCCAATTTTATGTTCTGTGAACTTTATCTCAACAAATGATTTTTTTATTTATACATAGATTTAGTGATGATTCTAATGGATGATTCTTCTGTTTTTTATTGGTCTCCCCTGCCCCTCGCCCCTTCCCCCTGGTCACTGTCAGTCTGCTCCTTGTTTCCAGGCCTCTGGTTCTACTTCACTCATTTGTATGTGTTATTCATTAGGTTCCTGTATTGGGTGAGATCATGTGGTGTTTGTCCTTCGCTGCCTGGCTTTTTCACTTAGCGTAATACCCTCCAGTTCCATCCATGCTGACACAAAAGGCAGGAGTTCCTTCTTTCTGCTACATAGCACCCCATTGTGTAAATGTACCCCAGTTTTTTGATCCACCAGTCTGCATTCCCACCAGCAGTGCACCTGGGTTCCCCTTTCCCCACGTCCTTGTCAGCCCTTGCTGTTTGTTGATTTGTTGGTGACGGCCATTCTGACTGGTGTGAGGTGGCATCTCATGGTGGTTTCTATTTGCATCTCTCTGATGGCTTGTGATGTTGACCATTCTTTCATTCAACAAGTTCATTTTAAAAAGAAAGAACTAGCAATGTGACCTTCCAAGAAAGTCATTCAGGGCGTGAGGTTCCCACGGAAGCAGCAGATGGGCCTCGGGGGACCTGCTGATCTGCTCCCCGAAATCACTGCAGCCCCTGCAGAGGAGATGCACCACCTTGAACCTCAGTGTCATGTGTGCACTGGGCACAATGGACTCCTGGCCCCGCCCTCTCCTGACAGGGCCCAGAGGGCGGCTGGGGTGAGGAGTGCCTGGCCCCAGGTTTCTTCTTCAGGGACTCAACCCCCACTGGCCCCCCAGGCTCTGAAGTGCTGGCGTAGACTCCCCAGGCCCCAGACGTGCCCCTGACAGCCTGAAAGGGCCTGACACCCACCCATGTGTCCCAGCGGGGGTCCAACGTGCTCGGGCTACCTGCTGGCCTCCCTCCCTGCCCCCTGACCTTGATCCTGATGTATGTGCGGCCCGGGTCGGCCTTCTCCACCAGCCCCCACACTCGGAGGACCCTGTCCCCCACCACACACCTCCCAGAGAGGACACAGCCACTCCGTCAGGGCTAAGCTCAGCCGAGACACCCCTCACTTAGGAGTCATCCGCTGAAGTTCTGGCCCCCAGGACCTCAGAATCTGGCTGTTCCTGGAGGTGGGTGTGACAGGAATCATTAAGGTAAAGTGAGGTCCCTAGGGTGGGTCCTAAGCCAGTCTGTCTGGTGGCCTCATGAGAAGAGGGTGAGGACAGAAAACGATGATAGCACACGGGAGCAGGTGGCCGTCTACACGCCCAGGAGGGAGGAGGCCTCTCAAGAAGCCGACCCCCCTGCGCCTGCACATCCGGTGTCCAGCCCCCAGGACGGGAGAGAACTCCTCTCCATTAAAGCCACCCAGTCTGCGGTACATAATCACGGCAGCCCCAGCAGGCAAATACAGGGCCCCAGGTCACACCTCCTGGGGACCAAATGCATGTCCCAAGGGGCCGCATCAGCAGTAGGCGGGCTCAGGGGTCCGACCGGCTGTCCCGGGCATCCCGCCACACCCCAGGGGCCTGGGGGCTTGTACTTTCCACACTCACAGCACGTGACATCGACGTGGCAGCGGCTGCCGCCCTCCCAAGGCTGCCTTCCCCTCGAACGGCTTCTCGTGTGATGCAACGGGGTCTCCCTCCTCCGTGCCTCCCAGTGACTTTGAGGCACGGCCCCCATGCAGGCCACATCTGCAATTTAAAACACGATATTTTCATAGCCGCCTTAAAAGGGTAAAAAGGAACAGGTGAAGTTTACTTTAATAATATATCTTAGTGAATCCAGTATACATTATAGTTAATCCTTGAACAACAGAGGGGGTCAGGGGCGCCAACTCTCCAAGAGTCAAAATTCTGAGTATAACTTCTGACACCCACCCCCCCACCCCCCAGACCTTACCTCCTCATAGCCTGCTGCTGACCAGAAACCTTCCAATAGCATAATGAGCTGATCAAGGCTGGTTTTTGGACATTGTATGTATGATATACTCTGTTCTTTTTTGTTTTTTTTTAAGATTTTATTTATATTTTAATATGGGCAGACTTCCAGCCAAGATGGAGGTGTAGACAGACACGCTGCATCTCCCTCCACAACTAAGAAGGAATACAACTACCTCAGAACTAGAAACAACCAGAAGTTCCAGAAAATCAAACTGCATGGAAGTCCAGCAAACAAAGGAATAAAGAAGAAATACTCACCCGAACAGGTAGGAGGGGCAGAGCCAGGGCGGAGAGGACACGGTGTGGTGGCAGCAGCGGTGGCACCATCAGACCAGCATAAAGCAGTTACACATTTTAAAAATTCTGGAGGGTCACTGGACCTAGCAGCTCACACTCCCAGCACCCGGGAAAATCAAGCCTCATTGCTTCTGACTGTGCAGACCAGTGGGGGCTGGGGCAGAGGCAGAAACTGCCTGTCTCTCAGCAGAGTCCGCTTGTTTAAAGGGTCCCCACAGTCCTGGAACATCCACAGACCCACCCACTCTGGGAACAATAGCCAGGGCAGCAACTAGAGGGACGCCAGTCCAGTGTGAAAGAGGGAGAGGTACTTGGAAAAGGGGTGAGTACTGAGCAGGCAGCATTGTTCCCTCTCAGCCCCCCCCCCCACAGCACCACAACGTGGTGAAATGGGTCGCCCTGTACTGACGAATCCCTAAGGTTCCACCCCTTATAATGTAACAGGTGCAGCTGCTCTACCTAAGACACAGAGGCAAACACAGGAGCCTATCAAGATGAGAAGACAGAGACATACAGCCCAAAAGAGGGAACAGATCAAGGTTCTAGTGGGAGAACTAAGCGACGAGGAGACAGCCAACCTAACAAATGAGGAGATCGACAACCTAACAAACGCAGAGTTCAAAACACTGGTGATAAAGACGCTCACAGGCTTGACAGATATGCTTGAGTACAGCAAACGCATAAGGGAAGAAGTGAAGGCTATGCTAAGTGAAATGAAGGAAAACCCACACAAAACCAATGGTGAAGGGAAGGAAACCGGGGTTCAAATCAATGACTTGGAACATAAGGAAGAAGAAAAAAACAGTCAACCAGGAAGCAAAAATTGAAAAAAAAAAATGAAGAAAACTTCCCAAATTTTGTGAAAGAGATGGACATACAGGTCCGGGAAGCACGGAGGGTCCCGGGCAAGCTGGACCCAGAGGGGACCACACCAGGACACATCATGACTGAGATAACAAAGGTGAAAGACAAAGAGTCTTGGTGGCAGCAAGAGAGAGGCAGAGAGTTGCCTACAGGGAGGTGCCTATAGGAGTATCAGCTGATTTCTCATAGGACACTGTGCAGGCAGGAAGGGACTGGCAAGCAGTATTCAATGTGATGAAAGTCAACCTGCAACCAAGATTACCCTATCCAGCAAAGCTAGCATTTAGAATGGAAAGGCAGATGAAGTGCTTCCTAGACAAGGTAAAGCTAAAGGAGCTCATCATCACCAAGCCATTAATACATGAAATGCCAAAGGGACTTACTTAAGAAAAAGAAGATCAAAACTATGAACACTAAAATGACAACAAACTCACAACTATCAACAACTGAATCTAAAAAATAAAAACAAAATCCAACTAAGCAAACCAGAATAGGAACAGAATCATAGGTATGGGGGTCATTTGGAGAGAAGGGGGGTACTGGCCAGAGGGGAGCAAAGGGGAAGAAAATTGGAACTATTGTAACAACATAATCAATAAAATATACTTTAAAAAGATTTTATTTATTTACTTTTAGAGAGAAGGGAAGGGAAGGAGAAAGAGAGGGAGAGAAACATTGATGTGCAAGAGATACATCGATCAGTTGCCTCTCGCATGCCCCCAACTGGGGACCTGGTCCACAACCCAGGCCTGTGCCCTGCCTGGGAATCAAACCGGTGACCTTTGGGTTCATAGGCCAGTGCTCGGTCCACTGAGCCACACTAGCCAGGGTGGGTATACTGTATTTTTACGACAAAGTAAGCTAGAGAACAGGAAGTGTTGTTAAGAAGATCATAAGGAAAAGAAAATACATTTACAGTATTTATGGGGGGAAAACATACATGTAAGTGGACCCAGCAGGTCAGACCTATGTTGTAAAGGGTCACTGTATCCAAAACAGTATCATCTTAGCATGATACTGCCCACAGGAGCGTCCCTGGCGTGATGCTCAAGATTATTCAGTGAAAGTATTTCAACGAGAAACCCACACAGTGATCCGGCTTCATCCGGGGGAAAACCAGGACCGGACGCATCGTGTCCTAAAGGGTGTTTGGCGGGAGGCTGACAGGTTTGGGGGCCCTGGGTCTGAGGATCCTTTCCTTCAGGACTTCTTTGGAATGACGGCGTGCCATGGGTCTCTCAGAGAGCAAGCGCACGGGGCAGCTCCCACACAGAACCCCCTTACCACCGTGAGGGAGGCACAAGGCCGCCCATGGCGCAGCGGCTGGGAAACGACATGAAGGCCACGCACGAGCCAGTCCCGGGGTGCTTCCCCGTTGCATGGCTTTGAGTCTGCAGCCATAGGACCACAGGCGGGTGGGCGGCTTGGTGTCTCTGAGCCTCGGTGTTCTCAGGGTACAGTGGGAGCCGCTCCAAGCCGGCTTCTGGGGCTCGCGGGGGATCCTGGCCGGTCCCCACACTAAGCTCCTGGCACAGTGACGACTCCACAGTGGCATCGCCGCAGCCGTGCCGAATGCTAATGGCGCGCTTCTGTGCTGGCTCACTCTGGCCAGGCAGCGGCCCCGCTCCGTGCACGCCGTCACCACCCCCACTTGGGATGAAAAGCCAGGCTCGGAGGTGACAGTCTGTGCCACCAAAACCACCTATGCCCCAGACTTAGGCTTTCCACATCTTCACACAACCTTGGACTCGTGACCATGCCCGACCACACAGCGTGGGACTCCCAAGAAACGTTATTAGTGTTTATTACGAACGTGACTGTCTGTAGATTCAAGACGTTTCCTACGAAGCTTTATCTTCGACGATATTCCATTGCATTTTGCGGTGAAATGTCCCCGGCTCAAGGCAAACCTTGACACTACTATAGCTCTTGTCACTTTGTGACAAGAAAACTGGGTGAACCTCAGTAAGTGACCTGTTCCCCACCCACCTTGTCCTCATCTGGAAGATGAAAGGCAGGATGAGGATGTGGAGCCCCCGTCCCTGGCCACACCCACAGTCGCCAGGGCCCCCAGTGGGTGCAGGGCGAGGCTGAACGGCTGAACATCATCCTTTTTGGTTGGAAAGCAACACCTACGAGCCCCCGCAGCGGAGCACTCCATCACTGAGCGTGCAGCTTGAGAAACGCGACCTCTGCTTCACTAAGTCTACGCGGGGCATTTACGGGGCACCCGCTGTCAGCAGCCTCCCCCACCCCCGCCATCCCTGGGGAATCCAGAGGTGAATGGCGCCCCCCCCCCAAGAGGGCGCGGCCTGGGGGTGACGCGAGAACCCAAAGCCCTCCTCTGGCTGCCCTGGGGCCAGCCCCCGCGCGAGCCCGGGTGTTCCCCACGCCGGCACCCAGAGCCTCCAGCCCCGCAGGCCGCCTCGGAGGCGGCGTTCTGCCGCCCCCTGCTGGCAGCGCCCCACCAGTGCCCCAGCGGCACGCAGGCGGCGCGATGGGGCCCCCCACCCAGCCAGGTGAGTGTCTAGGTGTGCACCTGCCCCTCGCCTAACCCTCACAGCCACCTCCTGCAACAGGGTCATCCTCCCATTCGACAGATGCGGAGGCTGAGGCTCAGAGGTAGGGGACTTCCCCGAATTCATCCGTTCAAGCCGAGGCCCAGTGACTCCTGGATCCACGTCCGCATGATCACTTGAGGGGCCACCACCCCTCGGAGGACTGGGGGTCTGCAGGGCCTAGGTCGCTCATCCTGTCGCTTTTCAGACGAGGGAGGGAGGGACCTG